>NC_057812.1:245188182-245788182 GCF_018294505.1 Triticum aestivum
GTCGGGGCTGCGTGGCGTCGCGGGAGGGACCAGGGAAGGAGGAGGCAGCCAGGCAGGGAGGAGGTGGCCTCCTCGGCCGCGCGCGTGCGAGCACGCAGCTGCTCCCACTGGCAAGAGGAAGACGACAGGGGGGGGGGAGTAGCGGTGGCGGGCTGGGCCGGCTGGGCCGGTTGGTGGCGCCAGGTAGGCTGCGGGTAGGTGGCCCAGGTAGGTTTTCTGCTCTGTTTTATTTTTTTTCTTCTGTTTTGTTTTATTTAATTTATTTTGCCACTGTTTTGAATTTAAAATAATTCAAACAATGCCGAAAACTCCTCTGAATATTTTATATTGCTAGATGGACTTTTCCAAAAGCTTATAAAATATTTCAGGGGTATTTGAAATTATATTCTAATTATATGAATATAATTCAAATTCAAATAGTTAATGAATTAAATCCAAAGTCCCAAAAATAATTCCTTAAAAATGTTCAATATTTTGGTTGGGACCAGAACCCTTACCAAAAATTATCAAACATTTAAGAAGAGCATTTTGGAGCAATGAATGAGATTTCTAGGGTTTTTGCTCCTCTTTTATTTAAGTTTTTGAGGCTTCCAAAATTCCTCAGTTCAGGTTTCAATAATTTAAACATGATGCACACATGAAGCTAGCCTAGAGCACTACCAGCAGCTAGGGATGTGACAGGGGGAAGGGATCCTTTGGGCAAGCCTTGTTAAGGTCTTTAAAATCGACGCATAGGCGCCAGGATTTGTCCTTCTTTGGTACCATCGCCAGGTTTGCTAGCCAGTCCGGATGTTTTATATCTCTGATGAATCCGGCCTCCAATAGCTTTGCTAGCTCCTCTCCCATGGCTTGTCTCTTAGGTTCGGAAAAACGTCGAAGAGCCTGTTTGACAGGTTTGAATCCTGTTCGGATATTTAAGTGTGCTCGGCCAGCCTGCGTGGGATTCCTGGCATGTCTGAAGGGTGCCAGGCGAAAATGTCCCAGTTCTCTCGTAGGAACTCTCGCAGTGCGGCGTCTACGTCAGGGTTTAATTATGCCCTGATGGAAGCTGTTTTATTGGGGTCCGTTGGATGGACTTGGAATTTGACTATTTCGTCTGCTAGTTTAAAGGAAGTGGACTTGGATCTTTTGTCGAGTACCACGTCGTCCCTATTCACCGTAGAGCGCAGCGCAGTCAGTTCCTCAGCCGCTAGGGCCAGTGCGGTTGTCTGGTTTTCGGCGCGGAGTGCTATGTCCGGATCACTAGCGAGAGTGATGATCCCGTTGGGCCCGGGCATCTTGAGCTTCATGTACCCGTAATGGGGTATTGCTTGGAAGATTGTAAACGCTTCCCGCCCTAGCAGAGCGTGATAACCGCTGCTGACCGGGGCCACATGGAACGTGACCTCTTCGGACCTGTAATTATCCGGTGTGCCGAACACCACATCTAGTGTGATTTTTCCTGTACAGCGCGCTTCCTGACTGGGATTATTCCTCTAAAGGTTGTGCTGCTTTGCATGATGCGGTTCCAGTCTATTTCCATTTTTTGAAGAGTTTCCTCATAAATGAGGTTCAATCCGCTGCCGCCGTCCATGAGTACCTTGGTAAGACGAAAGTCGTCCACTATTGGACTGAGGACCAATGCGGCTGGTGCTCGGGCTGTTCGGAATTTAGGTTCATCACTGGCGTTAAAGGTAATAGCTGTGTCACTCTATGGGTTTATTGTTGCTACTTGGTAGACTTCGGCAAGGCTGCGGAGTGCCCTTTTCGCGTATTATTTGATGCGAAGGTCTCGAAGACTGTTAATACCGTATTGGTGTCTCTGGGGTGGCTTTCTGTGGCCTCCGGAATTAGGAGATTTTCGCCAATTTTGGCCACCTGCCAGAGTATCCAACATGCTCTAAGGTTGTGAGTTGGTGTGGCGTCCTCTGTATTGTGAATTTTATAGGGTCCATTAAGCCATCCTTCCAATATGGTTCCATGCCCTGTAGAGGGTTTTTTCTTTTTGGCGTTTGACCCGGGTGTCTGGCGATGATGCACCCTTTTATTTCGGACTGGGTTTGCATTCAAGGCCGGATTGTCCCAAAATTTTATTTCGGTTTTCCGGGCGCTTTCCATCGCATAGTACTTCCGTACTATGGATGCCAAGTCAGCGAAGCATGTAATATCACGGCGACTTATGGCGTTGAGGATTCCCTTGTCCGTGCAATTATTGCAGAAGAATGAAATCGTGTCTTCCTCGCAGCAGTCCTTTATCCTGTTCATAACCAGGAGGAATCTGGCCCAGTAATGATGTACTGTTTCTTCGGGCTCTTGCCTAATTTGGGATAGATCACTAATGTTCGGGTGGGTGGGTGGAATTAAATCCGAAGCCTCACCCCATCTGAGGCTCGGAGGCCGAGGAATTTCCGAACTCGAAAATTTGGATTCCTGGATGTCTTCCAATGAATCCAGTCCGTCGCCTGACTCTAGGTTCAGGTCTTGAGTGATATCCTCCCCTCCGCGGGTATCCGGCTTGGAGGGATCGGGAATCCAGACGTAAGAGTCCTTAAGATAGATGAGGGGTCGCCACACTGTCCTCTACCACGGCAATGTGATGGGTGACTTGGGGAGAGTTAATCTCTCTCAGATCGGGTTTAGGCCCAATCTGGTCGTAATCTGTAGCGACTCCCATGGCGGCGAAGCGATCCAAGAGCTCGTTTATGGAGGAGAGCACCATTGGATCTAACTGCTTCGCGAGTTCCGAGCTGACATGAAGATTGTTTTCGATGGCTCGAGAGGTCATCGTCGGCATAGAAGCCGAACAGGCGGTCATAAGAAAACCACCTAGCCAGAGGGTTTGGCCGACAGCCAAAGCTCCCTTAGCAACGGTGCCGTCTTTAAAGATGGGGCGAGGCATCCTTCTTGATGGCGACGACACAGAGGAACTCTCAATGAAAGCACCAATGTCGGTGTCAAAACTGGCGGATCTCGGGTAGGGGGTCCCGAACTGTGCGTCTAGGCCGGATGGTAACAGGAGGCAAGGGACACGAAGTTTTACCCAGGTTCGGGCCCTCTCGATGGAGGTAAAACCCTACGTCCTGCTTGATTAATATTGATGATATGGGTAGTACAAGAGTAGATCTACCACGAGATCAAAGAGGCTAAACCCTAGAAGCTAGCCTATGGTATGATTGTTGATGTGTATGTTGTCCTACGGACTAAAACCCTCCGGTTTATATAGACACCGAAGAGGGTTAGGGTTACACAAAGTCGGTTACAATGGTAGGAGATCTAAATATCCGTATCGCCAAGCTTGCCTTCCACGCCAAGGAAAGTCCCTTCCAGACATGGGACGAAGTCTTCAATCTTGTATCTTCATAGTCCAGGAGTTCGGCCGAAGGTATAGTCCGGCTATCCGAACACCCCCTAATCCAGGACTCCCTCGGTGATGATGCCCTTGGAACTTGGTATCTTCATCTTGAGGTAGGCATAATGGGGTATAGCCATGAACTTGGCCAGGGCAGGTGGGCCAAGCAGCGCGTGGTAAGGGCTCTCTAGATCCACCACTTCAAACCACACCGCCTCTCGGCGGAAATGATCCTTGTCCCCGAAGAGGACATCTATCTTGATCTTGCCGATTGGGGAGCAGGACAAGCCGGGTACGATGCCATGGAACACAGTCCGACTGGGCATGAGCTGCTTTGTCTTGATGCTCAGCTTCTCCATGGTGTCGCGGTATAGGATATTGATGCTGCTCCCACCATCTATCAGCACACGGGAGAAACGGGCAGCTCGCCTTTCCGTAGCGAGGGTGGCGTCCAGAACCAATGCGTAGGAGCCGGGAGACGGCATCACCTCTGGGTGATCTGTCCGGCTCCAGCTAATAGGCCTTTCGGACCAGTGCATGAATTCTGGGTTGTTGGAGGCGACTACGTTGACTTCTTGGTGTAGTCGGCGCCGGCTACGCCGATCTTCTGGCTGGCTGGTGAAGACGACATAGGCGGCATGCTCGTCTGGGTACTCGTCTTGAACTGCCCCGACCATTGGTCGAGCGGCCGGCTGCGGAGGAGCCGGAGGCGGCTGAACAGCAGGCGGAGGCGGCGCCATCCCCTCACCCTTGGAGATCCGAGTGAGCCAATGGCATTTTCTGGTCGTGTGGTTTGAAGGCTTTGTGCCGCTGTGAAACTTGCAGGGGGCATCAAGTGCTTGCTCGTAGGAGAAAGCCGGCTGCCAAGCCGGCCTGCCGCTCTTCGGCTTCTTGGGTGCGGGCCGTCCTTCGGGTTGTTCGTCCTCGACTGTGGCCACCTGCCGACTGGTGGAAGGCAGCGGGGGAGCCTTGCGCTTGTGGTCGTTTTGGTGCGGGCGCTAGCTGGATTCTCCGGCCGGCGTCTTGGGACTCAGAGCGAGCACCTTCCTGGAGGCGTCTACTCGGAGCTCGGTCTTCATCGAGGAATCAGCCGTGGTGTATTTATCAGCTATGACCAGTAGCTTGTCAAGCGTAGTCGTCTCGTCGCAAAGGAGTCGGTGCTTGAGGAGGGTGCCTTATCGGCACCCGGCGGTGAAGTACTCTATAGCTTGGACCTCGTGCACTCCCTCGCAGGAATTGCGGAGCTCGGCCCAATGCGTGAGGTAGTCGTGAGTCGATTCGTTGGGCCCTTGAACGCACAAGGAGAGCTGTTGAGGCTTAGGAGCCCGCTTGTAGGTGCTGGTGAAGTTGCGTATGAAGGCTTCAGTGAAGTCTAGCCAGTTGTTGACATTGTAAGGATTGAGGCTGTTAAGCCGGGTGCGCGTCGTGCCCTGGAGCATGAGGGGTACATATTTTACAGCAACACGCCTGTTGCCATTTGCGATGCTAACCGTGATGGAGTAGTCGATCAACCAATCCTCCGACTTCACAGAGCCATTGTACTTGGGCGTATCTCTTGGGAGCGAGAACCCTTTGGGGAAGGGCTCGTCGCGGATGCGGGGGCCGAAGCAAGACGAGCCAACATCATCTTCTTCTTCCAGAGCCAGGGATCGCGCAAGGCGGTCGATCCGGTGGCGGGCATCATTCTCGCCGACTCCTTCGCAGCGACCCAGCCGGCCGCTGAGAGTCGGATGCGTGACAGGCGGCGGGGTAGGGTATCTCTCCCCACGAGGCGGAGGAGGAGGAGGGTTGCCCCGCCACTCCACGGCTCGAGGGCGGCCCTCGGCGTCATGCTCGATGGAGATTCGAGTCCGGCTGCGGCTGTTAGTCGGCTCCTTTTCTTTTCTCGCGCGGGTGTTGCCCGCGGTCGGTGTTCGGGACATCGCGCCGTGCTCTCGGCGCGAGGGAGGACTCTCGGCGCGGACGTCGGCTTCATGCCGCTCTGTGGTCAAATAAGGGAGCTCATCAGGCCCCAACCCATTCAACTCGTCTGCGGCCGCCTGGGCGGCACGCAAGTTCTCGAGAGGTGTGGCATAGACTGGGCGGTCTGCTCCCAGCATGCCAGCGATAGCCGCGCCGTGTTTCTTGACGATACCGACGCGGCTCGGCCCGTCGGGAGGCGGCGTGCCGAAGGCGGCACGGTCGACCTCGCGCTGGTGAGCCTCGGTGAGGCATCTCATGGTGGCAAGCCTCTGGCCCTCTGCACCGAGGGCGAGGCGGCGCGCCTCCAATGTCTTGGCGTCCGCGTCGGCTGGGACGGGGACGGACAAGTCATGTAGCGCCGTCTGCAGAGCGTCGTGGATGTTTTCGCCTGAGGGGGCACCATGGTTGATGACCAGTACCTCAATGATGGCACTGCCACTGCTGTCGGCTCGAGGAAGAGGATCGTTGATGACCACCACGTTGGTGGGGAAGGCGTCAAGGGATACCGTGTCGGAGTCGACAAGCATCGGGTCGGTGGAGCCAACCGACTCCAAGTCCGCGGCAAGCTCGCCGGAGACGTGGAGTTGATCGAGGTGGCTGACGAGGTGGCTCTCGGGGCAGTCTGTGCCCGCGTCGGACGCGGGCTCGTCAGAGATGCGAGACTCGCCAAGAAGATCAGCGAGGCAGCTCGCCGCGCAGGCGTCGGCGATGTCCTGCAGCGCATCGGGGCAAGCGCCATCGGGCGTGCCAGGCTTGCTACGCACGTTGGGAAGGAAAAGGGTTCCCGTCCAGAGCAGGTCTCCGGACGACGGTGCACCCAGCCCCACGGTGGGCGCCAAATGTTGGGTGGTTGGTGCGACATATGCCAATGGATGGCTTATCATTGTGGGAGCCAATAAAACATCGCCGGTGCCTGGAAACGGGATAAGGCGAAGACATGCACGACGGTGAATCTTACCCAGCTTCAGGGCTCTCCGTGGAGATAACACCCCTAATGCTACTCTGCGGGGTCTCCGCATGATCACTAGCTCAAAGGGTAGCTACAGAATGCTCCTTGAGTTGTTCGGTGAAAGGATGAAGGAGGGCCAGGCTAGCCCGCTCCTCTTCTCCTTGTGGTGTCTAAAATCTATCCAAAGAGCGATCTCCCCTGCATGGGAACCCTGGGGGGTTTATATAGGCCTACCACCCAAGGGTACAATGGTAATTCGGCTGGGCGTGGGCCCCAGCCGTCTATGTCTACGCCCACCGGCTTCTCCGCCGACTGGTGGGGCCCGCCGACTGGTGGGCCCGCCGGCTGCCGACCCTTTGGCCGACAGGCCAGCCCCACCGCCCGGGGGTCTTGTCGGGGGTTGTTACTGTTACCTTGCCCCTGGTGACGATGGCTTTGTCGTGGTAAGCATGGCTACAGTGCCACCGTGAGGCGGCTCATCACTGTAACCTTACCTTCTGTTGTCTCCTTAATGAAGCTCCTCCTTGGAGGGAGAAAGCTGGACGGCTATCGGAAGCCGGCCATATCCCTGGCCGGCTGCGGGAAGCCCGGCCGCCTTTGGGATCTCCCTGACCAAGGGGGCCCACCACCCACGGGTCGTACTGGCCGCTCGCCGTGTGTGACGTCACGATCATCGTGGCAACAGTGTCGCGCCGGACGGGGATGGCCGCCCCGTACGGTGCAATGTGGCCAGGCGTGCGCTGGGATTCGGGGGTGGCAGGCTTTTCTGTAGCCATGCCCCGTCTTGTCGCCGTTATGTGGGTGCAGACTCTGAGGGCGAGATCTTAGCCGCCTGCTGAGGGGCCGGCTCCTAGGAGTCGGCCTTCTCGTGGTCTTGTTTCTCAAAGATTTCAGGGCTGGGCCGCCTTCGCGCAGCCGGCTTGAGAGGTAGCCGGCTAGGGGAAGGCGACCCCGTGTCTTGGACGCTTGGAGGCTTGATCGGTCTGTAATTTTTTTGAAGTACCAGGGGAAGCCGGCTAGGCTACCCGTGGTCATTTACTCCGACAAGAAGTCAGCCCCGAGGCCCCGCTGGCCCCGGAGGTGCCAACATCCGGCTCAGGTGCTGGGGTCCCAGAGGCTCAGGAGCCTCCTGCCTCCTAGGCCATGGTGACGACAACGCCTCTTCCTCCTCCTTCTACCATGTTGCTGACCCCAGGTTCCTCCGCTTCTCCTGACGTCCTAGAGCGGGCCCTTTCTGAGATGGCCCGGTTGCGAGAAGATCTTCAGGGCCCCGAACCCCTCCTGGCGGCTGGGCGCCTGGAGCTGGTCTCTGGCTGGCTTCATTCTGACGTGTCCGTTCGGGCGGCGCTGAGCCAGGCCGCTGCGACCTCCGAGAGGGAGAAGCGAGCCGCAGCTCAGGCAGTAGTTTCTCACGAGGCAGCGCTGAAGGACGTCGAGGCTGCCCAAGGTCGCTGTCGGGTGCTGGAGGCCGAGCTGAAGATCCTGCGTGAAGAGCGTGTAGAAGATGCTCATGGCCGTAAGGCGGAGGAAGAGAGGATGAAGGCCCGGGAGGACACCATCAAGGGTCGCGACGCTGATCTGGAGCAGTTGGCGCAGGCGCAGGCCGTTGAGCGCGGCTGGCTAGAGGAGCTGGAGCGAAAGGTGCGGGAGGAGAAAGCCAAACTTGACGCCAAGGCGAAGGTTCTGGCCGAGGACCGCGCAGCCTTCGCGCTCCTCGAGAAGAGGTCTCGCGAGGCTCTGAAGACACTTTATGAGAAGGGCTTGGAGAAGCCGCTGGCCACCGATGAGGACGGCCCCGCCTAGCTGCTTCCCTACTTGGTCGAGGCGCTCGAGGAAGTCGTGGACGGCATCGGCCCCATGGCAGAGGAAGAGGCTCGCGTCCTTTCTTCAGCCGTGCTGACACGCGTCTTCAGCCACCTCCATCTTCGCGATCCTGCCGCCCGCCTTGACAAGCTGCTGGAGCATGTGGATGACGAGCGCTACGCAGCTGCTGCTGCAGCCATGAAGGGTCGGGTGGAGGCTCTGATGCAGAAGTTCCGCACCTTCGCCCCCGTGCCTTCGACCGGTGGTACAGGTGAAGGTGTCGCCACCTAGGAGGGGGCGCCTCTTGCGGGCACTGATAGCATCCAGGGATGACTTGCTTGCAGCTCCTTTCCTGTTTAAGCTCCTGCAGCATGTACTGTGCCTCGTGAAGGCGCTTAAACTTGTGTTTGATACTCAGAGAACAATATGTCTTGTAATATTTGCTTTGAGATTTTGTGATTTCTTTCCCATTTGCTTTACATTCTATGTCAGAGAGCCCGACCCCGCGCATACCTCAGCCGCCATTGGGCTGACCGGATCACCCAGGACGGACCAAGGAGTGAGGGGCTACGTGGTCAGTTAGGCTCCTGATTCGCGATGCTCAGGAGTCCCCCTTAACGCGCAAACAACTTGTGGAAAGGAAATGCAAGGGTAGGTCTAGTGTTTGACGTCGGCAAGGCCCGACCCCGCGCATACCTCAGCCGCCATTGGGCCGACCGGATCACCAGGACGGACCAAGGAGTGAGGGGCTACGTGGTCAGTTAGGCTCCTGAGTCGCGATGCTCAGGAGTCCCCCTTGACGTTCAAACGACCTTCGTATCTTAGCTCCGCTTGGGAGGGTGCACGACGACCAGGTCCGAGGGACCTGGCGGGGTGGCGTACGCTTGGGTGTGACTCGAGTGCATCCCCTGTGCCCAGCCCCCTCGCGCGACTCTCACGAGGGGAGGTGTTGTGATGAGGCCAAACACGGAGCCCGGAGGCTCCCTGAGGTTAGTACGGCCGTGAGGCCGCCCTAAGTTGTTTATCAGTAGGACGAACCATGGTGCTTCCACACTTGCATGGGCATAGCCACTCCTCGGCAGTGTCGACTGCCAGCGCAGAGCATGGTGCTTCCACTGGTACGTGGGAGGGGACTCCCTACTGCGGAGAGCCCTCGGGGCGTGTACAGCCCCGCCCTGACACGTGGCTTGCACAACAGGGCTGGAGGACGTGTCTCTGGGCACTCGTGAGCCAGCGCGGGACTCACGAGGCCCTACCTCAAGGCGGGTTGTGCCTGGTCTTGATTCTTGTTCGTTGTGGTGGTCCTGTGAGGTGGTTAGACAACCTGCACCAGACGAATCTCCTGAGGTTATTGCGTGAGAAGGCCAAGCACCGACGGCCCCAGGAGGTGACGTGAACGGGGCCGGCCCGCTAGATAGAGCTCAGCCATTGGATTTATCAATGCTGCAGGGACGGGCCCGAGCACAGACGCCGTGCCTAACCTTCTCACGCGAAGGGTCCTAAAGAAAGACGGCCGGCGCGCGGCTCCCGCGGTAGGTGACAATCAAGCAGGTGATAGTCATAGATAGATTAAGCATGGAAAGCAAACATGCCACTGGGTCAGGCCTGAGCGGCTTGGGGATGATGCAGCCCGAGGGGCGCCCCCAGCAAGGTAAGATAAATACATAAACAAGAAGCGATACATGCCACAGGGATGGACCCACGCGGCCTGGGAATGATGCAGCCCTGAGGGCGCTCCCAGCTAAATAAACTTGGAAAATGTCACCTGATTCTGTTGATGAAGGAATGTTGGGGCAGCTGAAGGTACGCGATGAAGGGGTTGCTCCACACGAGCCACCGGGGCCCCGAGCCTCGGGAGGCCCATGGGCCCAGGTGGTTTGAGGGAGTCCTGGATTAGGGGGTGTTCGGGTAGCCGGACTATACCTTCAGCCGGACTCCTGGACTATGAAGATACAAGATTGAACACTTCGTCCCGTGTCCGGATGGGACTTTCCTTGGCGTGGAAGGCAAGCTTGGCGATGCGGATATTCAAGATCTCCTACCATTGTAACCGACTCTGTGTAACCCTAACCCTATCCGGTGTCTATATAAACTGGAGGGTTGTAGTCCATAGGCAATCAACTCCATATACAACAATCATACCATAGGCTAGATTCTAGGGTTTAGCCTCCTTGATCTCGTGGTAGATCTACTCTTGTACTACCCATATCATCAATATTAATCAAGCAGGACGTAGGGTTTTACCTCCATCAAGAGGGCCCGAACCTGGGTAAAACATCGTGTTCCCTGCCTCCTGTTACCATCCGTCCTAGACGCATAGTTCGGGACCCCCTACCCGAGATCCGCCGGTTTTGACACCGACATTGGTGCTTTCATTGAGAGTTCCTCTGTGTCGTCGCTTTTATGCCCGATGGCTCCTTCGATCATCAACAACGATAAGGTCCAGGGTGAGACTTTTCTCCCCGGACAGATCTTCGTCTTTGGCGGCTTCGCTCTGCGGGCCAATTTGCTTGGCCATCTGGAGCAGATCGAAAGCTATGCCCCTGGCCGTCAGGTCAGATTTGGAAGTTTAAACTACACGGCTGACATCTGCGGGTCTTCGATGGATTCGAGCCACTGCCGAGCGCACCGCACTGTCACGACGAGCATGATCTAGCTCTGCCGCCAAACAGTGCCCTGGAGGCCGCACCCGCATCGGCTCCGACCCTTAATTCGAAGCCAACTGCGCCGATCGAGGATGGGTGGTTGGACGCCGCCTTGGGGGCTGCGATCCCAACGGCGATCGAGCCGAACACCAGCCCCACACTCCGTGAGACTCGTGACTCCAAGGAGCCGGACTCCTCTCCGAACTCCGAACCCCCCGCGCCCCTGCCAATCGAATCCGATTGGGCGCCGATAATGGAGTTCACTGCCGCAGACATCTTTCAGCATTCACCTTTTGGCAACATCCTGAATTCTCTTAAGTCTCTCTCTTTATCAGGAGAGCCCTGGCCGGACTACAGTCAGCGAAGGTGGGATACGGACGATGAAGAAATTCAAAACCCACCCACCACCCACTTTGTAGCCACTGTCGACGATCTAACCGACATGCTTGACTTCAGCTCCGAAGACATCGACGGCAATGGACGACGATGTAGGAGACGAACAGGAACCAGCACCTGTAGGGCGCTGGAAGGCCACCTCGTCATATGACATATATATGGTGGATACTCCAAAAGATGGAGATGGCGATGGAACAGTGGGGGATGACGCCCCCAAGAAACAGCCAAAGCGCCAGCGTCAGCGGCGCCGCTCTAAATCCCGCCAAAGCAAAAACGGTGATTCCGGCACGGGAGATAATACTACCCCGGATAGCGCCGAAGAACACCCACCTCAGCAAGATTCGGCACAGGAAGATGGAGAAGCCAGCCCTCATGAAAGAGCGGCAGACCGAGAGGTCGAGGACGATAACTATACGCCTCCCTCCGAAGACGAGGCAAGCCTCGATGACGACGAATTCGTCATACCATCAGACCCCGCCGAACAAGAGCGTTTTAAACGCAGGCTTTTAGCCACGGCAAGTAGCCTCAAGAAAAAGCAGCAACAGCTTAGAGCTGCCCAAGATTTGCTAGCTGACAATGGACTGAAGTCCTTCCGGCCGAAGAGTATGAACTCGAACGCCCCTCCAAGAGTTACCCGAAGCGCAGGCCGCTGCCTCGATCAGAGGAGGAAGCACCTACATCACCAGCGCATGACATGGTAGACCGGCCACCTCGCGGCCGTGACAGAGAGGCCTCTCGGCCCTCCACCCAAGCCATTCCCCAACGCCGCTCAACTAAGGCACGGGAAAATGCGCCCGACCTGTGAGACATACTAGAGGATAAGGCAAGACAAACAAGATCGATCTACGGATTGCGCAGGCGCCCTACGGCATGTGACAACGATCTTCACTCCGGATACAACAAATCCGGCCGGGCTGAACACAACAGACATAGCTCTTCCAAGCTGCGTCGTGATATAGCCCAGTACAGAGGCGCCGCACACCCGCTATGCTTCACGAATGAAGTAATGGATCATAAAATCCCAGAGGGTTTCAAACCCGTAAACATCGAATCATACGATGGCACAACAGATCCGGCGGTATGGATTGAGGATTATCTCCTTCACATCCACATGGCACGCAGCGATGATCTACACGCCATCAAATACCTCCCGCTCAAACTTAAAGGACCGGCCCGGCATTGGCTTAACAGCTTGCCAGCAGACTCAATCGGTTCTTGGGAGGACCTGGAAGCCGCATTCCTCGACAACTTCCAGGGCACTTACGTGCGACCGCCGGATGCCGACGACTTAAGCCACATAATTCAGCACCCAGAGGAATCGGCCAAACAATTCTGGACACGGTTCCTAACAAAGAAAAACTAGATAGTCGATTGTCCGAACGCAGAGGCCCTAGCAGCCTTCAAGCATAACATCCGCAACGAGTGGCTTGCCCGGCACCTAGGACAGGAAAAGCCGAAATCCATGGCAGCCCTCACGACACTCATGACCCGCTTTTGTGCGGGAGAAGACAGCTGGCTAGCTTGCAGTAACAACTTATCAAAGAACCTTGGTAATTCGGATACCAAGGACAAAAGTGGCAGGACACGTCGGAATAAGCAAAAACGCCACGTTAACAGCGACAGCGATGAAGACACGGCAGTCAATGCCGGATTCAAAGGCTATAAATCCGGTCAGCGGAAAAAGCCATTCAAAAAGAATACTCAGGGCCCGTCCAGTTTGGACCGAATACTCGATCGCTTGTGCCAGATACATGGCACCCCCGAAAGACCAGCCAATCACACTAACAAGGATTGTTGGGTGTTCAAGCAGGCAGGCAAGTTAAGGGCCGAAAACAGAGACAAGGGGCTGCACAGCGACGACGAGGAGCCCAAGCCGCCGAACAACAATGGACAGAAGGGCTTTCCCCCACAAGTGCGGACGGTGAACATGATATACGCAACCCACATTCCCAAGCGGGAGCGGAAGCGTGCGCTATGGGACGTATACGCGATAGAGCCAGTCGCCCCAAAGTTCAACCCATGGTCCTCCTGCCCGATCACTTTTGATCGAAGGGACCATCCCACTAGCATCCGTCATGGCGGCTTCGCCGCATTGGTTCTCGACCCAATCATCGACGGATTTCATCTCACAAGAGTCCTCATGGACGGCGGCAGTAGCCTGAACCTGCTTTATCAGGATACAGTGCGGAAAATGGGCATAGATCCCTCAAGGATTAAGCCCACAAAACGACCTTTAAAGGCGTTATACCAGGTGTAGAAGCCAACTGTACAGGCTCAGTAACACTTGACGTGGTCTTCGGATCCCCGGACAATTTCCGAAGCGAAGAGTTAATCTTCGATATAGTCCCGTTTCGCAGTGGCTATCACGCCCTGCTCGGACGAACCGCATTCGCAAAGTTCAATGCGGTGCCGCACTATGCATATCTCAAGCTCAAGATGCCAGGCCCTCGAGGAGTAATTACGGTCAACGGAAACACCGAACGCTCCCTCCGTACGGAGGAGCATACGGCGGCTCTCGCAGCGGAGGTACAAAGTAGCCTTCTCAGGCAATTCTCCAGTCCGGCCATTAAAAAGCCAGACACTGCCAAGCGCGCCCGGAGTAACCCACAGCAGGACCGCCTGGCACACTCTGAGCAAGCGTAGCAATGCGGCCCCAACCCCAGCTTTCGCGACATAGCGAAACCAGTACCTCGCGTACATAACTACGCCCTTGAAATACCATGGGCACAGGGGAAGGGGCACAATAACGGCACGCCCAAAATACGGCTTAAAACGTACTAGGGGCTGCCGGATTCTTTTTTTAATTTTTTCTTACTTTCAGGACTCCATACTTCGGACCACCTGTTCGGCAATTCGACTACCGCACAAACGATGCAAGCTCCAGGGAGGCAGACAAGCCATGCCGCATTATGGAACTCCCAGGTGGTCTCTGTTACGAGCAGTATACCTGTTTTAAATACAATTCCGCGGCCTGCCCCTGGTCAGGACATACTAATAGTCCAATATCTTTTGCTTACCGCACTATTTGTATCGTTCGGCTTTGATAAATAGCCTCTCTATAAACAATGCATAGCCTTTGTCTATTTTCTGCATTACTCTCTTTTATATATGTTCATTAATGACATGTTGCACCCGTACACGGTGGTACGGCAAATACGCCAGGGGCTTCAGTACCCTTCAATATGGCGTGAGAAGTCCGTACACTTTCACAAGTGCGGCACCCCGAACTTATAGCACTATATGCATCGGCTCGAATCATGATTTGGGTCAATAGTTGGGTTTGCCCGGCTCCTATGTTTTGGTGCCTTACGTTCCGCTATATCGGCTAAGGTAGCACTAGGAGAACCACTGCGATTGTGCCCCGGTTGAGCTGGGTTAAGCACCTCAGTGGAGAAAGCTAAAACTGACTGTCATGATGAGGCGAGAGACCGGTCGCTGTTCGAGAGGTTTTTCGAGTCCCTAAAGACTTATGCCGCTTCGAGCGAGGAGCCGGATTTGTCCGGCCAAGGCGTGGATAGCGCCCCGAACTCGGTCTTCCGAACTAGGGGCTTCGCCGAAATTTAAAATTATAAAGTTCTATGGCTAAGTGAGAGTGTTCAAGCATTATAGTCCGATTGCCTGGTTCGTTGTGCTGAGCGCCTCCCTCGAAGGACCCAACTATGGGAAAAAGAGCACTTAGGTTTATCCCGAACACCCCAGCACTAGTGGCATGGGGGCAGAAGCCGACGACTGGCCATCTCTCAATTTTTGATAAACGACCGCACAGAAAATAATATTTTAAATTCGACAAGCATTGCTTAGCGCCTATGAACAAGTTTTCAGCGCACAGGATAAACACGAGCGAGTTCATTCAAAAATTACATCCTTGGTACATTCATCCGCCACAAGGCGGGCACCCGCAAGAACATCCTTATAGTAGTTCTCGGGCTTGTGATGCTCCTTCCCCGGCGGCGGCCCGTCCCTCACAAGCTTCTCACAGTCCAGCTTACCCCAGTGCACCTTTGCACGGGCAAGGGCCCTACGGGCTCCTTCGATGCAGACGGACCGCTTGATGACCTCGAGCCTTGGACAGGCCTCCACCAGCCACCGCACCAGCCCGAAGTAGCTCCCAGGCAGGGCCTCTCCGGGCCACAGCCGAACTATGAAGCCCTTCATGGCCTGTTCGGCCGCCTTGTGGAGCTCGACCAGCTGTTTCAGCTGGTCGCTCAGGGCACAGGGTGTCCGGCCTCAGCATACTGAGACCAGAACACCTTCTCCGTCGAGCTGCCCTCTTCGCTCGGTAAAATGCGGCGGCGTCGGATACGCTGCGGGGAAGATCTGCGAATGCCCCTGGAGAGCTCCGGATTCGGGTAAGTAACAAGTAGTTTACTTTTATATTTCTGCTTTGCATAAAGAATGCCTTACCCGCTGCTATCTTCTTCATCTCCTCCAACTCTTGGAGGGCCTTTTGGGCTTCGGCCTTGGCAGACTTGGCAGTCTCAAGGGCCGCCGCGAGCTCGGACGCTTGGGTCTTTGACTCAAGCTCCAAACTCTCATGTTTTTTCATGAGAGCCTGAAGCTCTTGCTGCACCTCGCCGACCTGAGCCCCAAGTTTCTCTCGCTCGGTGCGCTCCGCGGCTGTTTTCCTTTCGGCCTCGGATAGCGCCTGCTTGAGGATCGCCACCTCAGTCGTGGCCCCTACAATAAGCAGTACAATCCTGTTATTTTTTGCAATCACGCCTCTCTATAGGCACTTTTTCTGTAAGGTATTTCTTACCTTCTTTTTCCTCGAGCTGCCGCTTGGCCAGGCCGAGCTCTTGCTCGATCCGCTCGAGGTCCTGTTTCAGGACACCCACCTCCGCCGTCAGTGCGGCAGTGGATAGCAGCGAAGCCTGCATACGCATATTGACTCTTTATTGTTAGACTCCTGCGAAATTTCATAGATCCTCTATTCGGCTTTTCTTTCCGAACGCCAAACAGAGCATCAGGGGCTACTGTCTATGCGGTAATATTTTTACATATTTTTACTTACCTCGAAGCCTGTTAGAAGGCTAGCGCAAGCTTCAGTTAGTCCGCTCTTGGCGGACTGAACCTTCTGGATCACCGTACTCATAATAGTACAGTGCTCCTCGTCGATGGAGGCGCCTTCAAGCACCTCCAGCAGATTGTCCGGTGCCTCCGGTTGGACGGAGGCTGCCGGCTTGGAAGGCTTGCTCCTCTTGGAAGGAGTTCGCCTGCCACGGTCCGGAATTGTTGAAGATTCCGGTACGGTGTCCGGCTCAAAGCTGTACTTGGAGCCCTGGGGGGTCTTGTCCCCTTTACTCCTGGAGTCCGGGGGGTTGCCTTGCGGCTCCTCCGGGACCACCTCCTCCTGCCCCGGAGCTTGTCGCGACGCCACTTCGGCGTCGTCCGCAGTGTGCGGGGAGACAGCGGGCGGAACGGAGTTCACGTCCGATGAATCCAGGGAGCCGCTCGACGACTCGTTGAGTTCGGCCCGGAGCAGGCTGCATAATTATGATCGACATTAGGGAAAGCTGCGCGACAAAGGAACATCATGAGTTACTCTGATATCCGAACTTACGATTTTGCCGGACGCTTGGCCCTGTCTGGCCACTCCTCTTCGTCCTCTTCGGCGTCGGGGGAGTAGTCCGGCAGAGGGGTCTTCCTCTTCCTAGACCCCTCAGCCTCCCCCGTTGGGGTGGCCTTCCTCTTCTTTCCTCCCCCCGCTGGAGGGGGAGAGGTTTCTTCTTCCTCCTCGTTTTCACGGGAGGAGGGCATCTCGGACTCGTCGGATGACGAGTCCGACACCACCATATTACGGATACTCTTTCGAGTCCCCGTGGCCTTCTTCTTCTTGGCCTTCTTCTCCGGCACCACATAAGGTGCCGGAACCAGCAGCTTCACTAGGAGAGCAGGGGCTGGGTCTTCTGGCAAGGGAGCCAGACAGTGAATCGATCCGGACTGTGCCTGCCAAGCCTGTCAAAGGTGAGGGAGTTTAGATCCCGCATAGAGTCAAACTATGAAAAAACTTAACATCCTGTAAAAGGTGAAAATAGCTTACCTCGCTAGCATGACGCCACGAGCTGTATTCGTGGTCCTCGGAAGCGGATGTGGGAGCCTTGGCGCCTTTGGTTAGCACCTTCTAGACGTCTTCATACGTCGTGTCGAAGAGCCTGTTAAGGGTTTGGTGCTGCACGGGTCGAACTCCCACAGATTAAAGTCCCGTTGTTGACACGGGAGGATCCGGCGGACGAGCATAACCTGGACTACATTGACGAGCTTGATCGGCTTGCTCACCAGGGACTGGACGCATTTCTGCAGTCCGGTCACCTCTTTTTCGTCGCCCCATGACAGGCCCGTCTCTTTCCAGGACATAAGCCGTGTGGGGGGTCTGGATCGGAACTTGGGGGCTGCGATCCATTTCGGATCGCGTGGCTCGGTGATGTAAACCAACCACGATTGCCACCCCTTCAGGGTCTCCACGAAGGAGCCCTCGAGCCATAGGACGTTGGCCATCTTGCCCGCCATGGCGCCTCCGCACTCCGCCTGGCTGCCGCGCACCACCTTGGGCTTGACGTTGAAGGTCTTGAGCCAGAGGCCGAAATGGGGGCGGATGCGGAGGAAAGCCACGCACACGACGATAAACGCCGAGATGTTGAGGACGAAGTTCGGGGCCAGATCATGGAAATCCAGGCCATAGTAAAACATGAGCCCCCGGACAAATGGGTGGAGTGGAAAACCCAGTCCGCGGAGGAAGTGGGGAAGGAATACTACCCTCTCATGGGGCCTTGGGGTGGGGATAAGCTGCCCCTCCTCGGGAAGCCGGTGCGCGATGTCTTTGGACAAGTATCCGGCCTTCCTTAGCTTTTTGACATGGCCCTCCGTGACGGAGGAGACCATCCACTTGCCTCCCGCTCCGGACATTGCTGGAGAAGGTTGAGGTGGGAAGTGCGGGCTTGGGCGTTGGAGCTCGAGTGCGCAGGAGATGGATAGGCAAAGGAGGAAGAAGGCGTAGGTAAAAAGGTGGATCCTTATCCCCTTATATGGGCGGATGCGGTTGTGCGTCCCCACCAGCCTAGTAAAACTCGCTTGCCTCCCAAGCGCCATGATAAATGGCGCGGTTGGGTTACCCACGTCCGTATTAATGAGAATCCCGTAAAGGGGGTACACGATCTCTGCTTTGACAAGACGTGCCAAGGAAACCGCCTCGCAAAACATGCTGAGGTGGAAAAGTAAAAACGATTCGAGTAAAGGACTTGGCCGTAGTGTGATGACGTGCTGCAGAATACGTCAGCAGATTTGATTTGTGTTAATATTATTCTCTCTATGGCAATATGTGGAAGCTTATTTTGCAGAGCCGGACACTACCCTTGGTGTTTACAATCTTCTATGAAGGACTTGGAGGAGGAACCCGCCTTGCAATGCCAAAGACAATTTGCACGCCGGACTCGTCGTCATTGAAGCCTGGTTTAGGGGCTACTGAGGGAGTCCTGGATTAGGGGGTGCTCGGGTAGCCAGACTATACCTTCAGCCGGACTCCTGGACTATGAAGATACAAGATTGAAGACTTCGTCCCGTGTCCAGATGGGACTTTCCTTGGCGTGGAAGGCAAGCTTGGCGATGCAGATATTCAAGATCTCCTACCATTGTAACCGACTCTATGTAACCCTAACCCTATCCGGTGTCTATATAAACCGGAGGGTTGTAGTCCATAGGCAATCAACTCCATATACAACAATCATACCATAGGCTAGCTTCTAGGGTTTAGCCTCCTTGATCTCGTGGTAGATCTACTCTTGTACTACCCATATCATCAATATTAATCAAGCAGGACGTAGGGTTTTACCTCCATCAAGAGGGACCGAACCTGGGTAAAACATCGTGTTCCCTGCCTCCTGTTACCATTCGGCCTAGACGCACAGTTCGGGACCCCCTACCCGAGATCCGCCGGTTTTGACACCGACACGGTTCCTTGAGGACTGTCGTCATCTCTGTCAGGACTGCGTGGTGCCTGGCCTCCTGAGCCGCTAGGATGCGGTGCATATTGCGTTGGTAGGCGGATGTCATGCTCGGTAGGCCGAATGGCATGTGAACGTAGTTGTGCAGTGGGCCCTCACAGCATCCCATGCGCGAAGGCCAGAAGAGCTCCCAAGACACGGCCTTGTTGAGCCCTGGGACGTCGATGTAGAGGCGCAGCCCGGCATCCTTGCCTGGATGGGGAGCTGCGCCAGGTGAGCGGCGATCGCCGCGCATGGCCCTCGCATCCTGCAGTTCCTGAGTGGTCTTGGTAATGAACTCCTGAGCACTGGGCGCTCCTCGCCCTGTGTCCTCCCGAGGGAAATGCGCCACGAAGCACGCCTCCAAATGGTGCCCGAGCGCCTCCCTCATAATGTTAGCAAGGTCTGAGGCCCTCCAGAAGAGAGCCCCCGAGCCTTGCCCGAGGAGCGTGTCGGGCGCGCTTTCCTATGCAACAGAGGGAGGCGCCCCATGTGCGGGCGCTGATCCTGACGTGGCGCCACTTGCGGTGCCGTTCTCCTGAGGCCCAGCACGGAGTAACTGCTTCTTCTTCTTAGGGATGGCCTCAGGAGGGTACTTGCCCTTGCTATCGGGGTCTTCGATTGCTGCAGCTGGGAAGGCACGCTCGAGGGAGCACACTGCGTCTCTTTCTTCGTAGGGGATTGTGATGATCCCGCCGCTTCCTGGCATCTTGAGGACATTGTAGCCGTGGTGGGTCACCGCCATGAACTTAGCCAGGGCTAGATACCCGAGGATGGCATTGTACGACAGACGGATGTGGGCGACATCAAAATCGATGAGCTCGGTGTGGTAGTTGTCATGCTGTCCGAAGTTGACTGGGAGGCGGACCTGACCTATCGGGGTGGTGGAGCCATCGGTCACTCCTGAGAAAGGCTTGGTAGGCTGAAGTTGATTGTAGGGCACTTAAAGGTTGTCGAACATCTCGACGGACAGGACGTTAAGCCCTGCGCCGCCATCGATGTGAGTCTTGGTGACTTGCACGTTGCTGATGATGGGTGAACAGAGCATCGGGAGAGCGCCAGCGGTGGCCGCGCACTTGAGTTGGTCTGCTGAGCTGAAGGTAATAGCGCACTTGGACCACCTGAGCAGGCGTGTAGCCTCGAGCTTGGGGAGGACCGCGTTCACCTCGCAAGCAAACTGCTTGAAGATACGATGTGAGGATGGGGCTTGAGCTCCGCCCAAGATGCAGGCGATAGCACGCGGCTCCTGGAAGCCCCCAGCCCCCTTGTCTTGGTGGTGGTCGTCGTTCCTTCTTGGTGGTGGCGGCAGTGGAGGAAGCCCAGCATTTCCCTGAGGACGGTCCTCATGAGGCTGATCCCTCCAGGCACCTTCGCGAGGCTGATCATGCCATCGGTCCTCACGAGGCCGGTCGCGCCACTCCTAGCATGGGCCGCGGTCATCCCAGTGTCCTGCGCCACGTCCTCCTCCTCGGCCATAGCCTCGGTCGTTGCGCTCAGGGCGTCGACCGAAGCGTCCGTCGCGAATGGCCCTGAACTCTTGACAATCGTTGGTGTTGTGGCTGTGCACGTTGTGGAAGGCACAGAACGGTCGGCTGCTCTTGGATGACTCAGGCTGGTCCCTGCCGCGCTTCATGTCCGGCTCTGCCGCGAGTACGGTCGCTCCCTTGCGCTTCACGTCCTTGGCCTTGGCTTTCTTCTCCTCCAGGTCGGTAGCTGGGAGCCCAAGAAGGGAAAGGCGCCCTTCCTTAGCCCTTGCGCATTTGGTCGCCAGGTTGAACAGCTCCAGGGATGTGCACAGCTCCTCGTGGATGGCGAGCTCCTCCTTCATCTTGACATCGCGGACGCCATCGTAGAACGCAGAGATGATGGCCTCGTCCGTCACCTTGGGGATCTTGAGATGAACGTTGTTGAAGCGCTAGATGTACTTCTGGAGGGTCTCCCCTGGTTATTGTTTGACGCGGCACAGGTCACCCGCGGCCAGACGGCGGTCGCGAGTGCCGTGTAAGTTGGCGACGAAACGGTCGCGCATCTCATTCCAGGAAGAGATGGAGCCTGGAGGCAGGTTCAGGAGCCACGAGTGTGCGCCATCCTCAAGAGCCATGAGGAACCAGTTCGCCATGACTTTCTTGTCGCTGTTGGCCGCCTTGATGCTCAGCTCGTAGAGCTGCAGGAACTCCGCGGGGTCGGGGTGCCGTCGTAGCACGGAGGCAGGTCTGGCTTGAACTTGCCTGGCCAGGCGACACTATGTAGTTCGGGGGTGAAAGTGCGGCAGCCCGCGGTGGCCATCGGGACCCTTTGCTGATGCGGAGCCTGGCCTTGCGCCCTCGCACTGCCATCACAGGCGGCACACGTCTTGTCTCCATAGTTCTCAAACCCGTAGGGTCCGCACGCTTAACGTTCGATGATGATATGTATTATGATTTCTGTGATTTGATGTGCCGAAGATAGTTCGGAGTCCCACATGTGATCATGGACATGACGAGGAGTCTCGAAATGGTCGAGACATAAAGATTGATATATTGGAAGGCTATGTTTGGACACCGGAAAGGTTTCGGATAAGTTCGGGCATTTTCCGGAGTACCAGGGGGTTACCAGAACCCCCCGGGGAGTTAATGGGCCTTAATGGGCCATGGTGGGAGAGACGAGGAGGCGGCCAAGTGAGAGGCACGCGCGGCCCAGGCCCAATCCGAATTGGGAGGGGGGTCGGCCTCCCTTTCCTTCTCTCCCTCTCCCTCTTCCTTCTTCTCCTACTCCAACTAGGGAAGGGGAGAAACCTACTCCTACTAGGAGTAGGAATCCCCCCCTTAGGGTGCGCCATAGGAGGTCGGCCCTTGCTACGTCTTCAGCTTCCGTTGGTTTTCCCCGAAGAGGAAGGGAGGATGCAGCAGAGTAGCGTAAGTATTTCCCTCAGTTTTTGAGAACCAAGGTATCAATCCAGTAGGAGGCCACGCTCAAGTCCGTTGTACCTGCACAAAGCGATAGCTACTCGCAACCAACGCGATTAGGGGTTGTCAACCCCTTCACGGTCACTTACGAGAGTGAGATCTGATAGATATAATATTTTTTGTATTTTTGGTATAAAGATGCAAAGTAAAAAGTAAAAGCAAAGTAAAAAAGCAAAGCAAGATTAAAGTGATGGAGATTGATATGATGAGAATAGACCCGGGGGCCATAGGTTTCACTAGTGGCTTCTCTCAAGAGCATAAGTATTCTACGGTGGGTGAACAAATTATTGTTGAGCAATTGACAGAATTGAGCATAGTTATGAGAATATCTAGGCATGATCATGTATATAGGCATCACGTCCGTGACAAGTAGATCGAAACGATTCTGCATCTACTACTATTACTCCACTCGTCGACCGCTATCCAACATGCATCTAGAGTATTAAGTTAAAAATAGAGTAACGCTTTAAGCAAGATGACATGATGTAGAGAGATAAATTCATGCAATATGAAATAAACCCCATCTTGTTATCCTCGATGGCAACGATACAATACGTGCCTTGCTGCCCCTTCTGTCACTGGGTAAGGACACCGCAAGATCGAACCCAAAGCTAAGCACTTCTCCCATGGCAAGAACTACCAATCTAGTTGGCCAAACCAAACGGATAATTCGAAGAGACTTGCAAAGATAACCAAGCATACATAAAAGAATTCAGAGAAGATTCAAATATTATTCATAGATAGACTTGATCATAAACCCACAATTCATCGGTCTCAACAAACACACCGCGAAAATAAGATTACATCGAATAGATCTCCACAAGAGAGGGGGAGAACTTTGTATTGAGATTCAAAGAGAGAGAAGAAGCCATCTAGCTACTAACTATGGACCCGAAGGTCTGAGGTAAACTACTCACACTTCATCGGAGAGGCTAGGATGATGTAGAAGCCCTCCGTGATTACGGCCCTCTTCCGGCGGAGCTCCGGAACAGGCCCCAAGATGGGATATCATGGATACAGAAAGTTGTGGCGGTGGAATTAGGTTTTTGACTCCTGTTCTGATCGTTTGGGGGTACGTGTGTATATATAGGAGGAAGAAGTACGTCGGTGGAGCACCGAGGGGCCCACAAGGCAGTGGGCGCGCCCTAGGGGGGCGCCCCCCACCCTCGTGACCTCCTCTTTGATCCCCTGGAGTAGGGTCCAAGTCTCCTGGATCACGTTCGGTGAGAAAATCACGTTCCCGAAGATTTATTCCGTTTGGACTCTGTTTGATATTCTATTTATCCGAAACACTGAAATAGGCAAAAAAACAGCAATTCTGGGCTGGGCCTCCGGTTAATAGGTTAGTCCCAAAAATAATATAAAAGTGGAAAATAAAGCCCAATATAGTCCAAAATAGTAGAAAATATAGCATGGAGCAATCAAAAATTATAGATACGTTGGAGACGTATCAGGCATCCCCAAGCTTAATTCCTGCTCGTCCTCGAGTAGGTAAATGATAAAAAGAGAATTTTTGATGCAGAGTGCTACTTGGCATAACTTCAATGCAAATCTTCTTAGTTGTGGTATGAATATTCAGATTAGAAAGATTCAAGACAAAAGTTTATATTGACACAAAAATAATAATACTTCAAGCATACTAACAAAGCAATTATGTCTTCCCAAAATAACATGGCCAAAGGAAGTTATCCCTACAAAATCATATAGTCTGGCTATGCTCCATCTTCACCACACAAAGTATTTAAATCATGCACAACCCCGATGACAAGCCAAGCAAATGTTTCATACTCTAACTTTTTCAAAACTTTTTCAATCTTCATGCAATACATGAGTGTGAGCCATGGATATAGCACTATAGGTGGAATAGAAGGGTGGTTGTGGAGAAGGCAAAAAGGAGGATAAGATAGTCTCACATCAACTAGGCGTATCAACGGGCTATGGAGATGCCCATCAATAGATATCAATGTGAGTGAGTAGGGATTGCCATGCAACGGATGCACTAGAGCTATAAATGTATGAAAGCTCAACAAAAGAAACTAAGTGGGTGTGCATCCAACTTGCTTGCTCACGAAGACCTAGGGCAATTTTGAGTAAGCCCATCATTGGAATATACAAGCCAAGGTCTATAATGAAAAATTCCCACTAGTATATGAAAGTGACAACATATGAGACTCTCTATATGAAGAACATGGTGCTACTTTGAAGCACAATATATGAGACTCGCTATATCATGGTGCTACTTTGAAGCACAAGTGTGGAAAAAAGGATAGTAGCATTGCCCCTTTTTATTTATTTTCTTTTTTTGGGCCTTCTTTTTTTCTTTGGCCTTTCTCTTTTTTATTTGGGACAATGCTCTATTGAATGATGATCATCACAGTTTTATTTATTTACAACTCAATGATTACAACTCGATTCTAAAACAAAGTATGACTCTATATGGATGCCTCTGGCGGTGTACCGGGATATGCAATGAATCAAGAGTGACAAGTATGAAAAAATGATGAACGGTGGCTTTGCCACAAATACTATGTCAACTACATCATCATGCTAAGCAATATGACAATGATGAATATGTCATGATGAACTA
This sequence comes from Triticum aestivum, assembly GCF_018294505.1. NCBI lineage: Eukaryota > Viridiplantae > Streptophyta > Magnoliopsida > Poales > Poaceae > Triticum > Triticum aestivum. The sequence goes on from NC_057812.1 coordinate 245,212,774, forward strand.
GATGGTGGAAAGTTGCATGGCAATATATCTCGGAATGGCTATTGAAATGCCATAATAGGTAGGTATGGTGGCTATTTTGAGGAAGGTATATGGTAGGTGTATGATACCGGCGAAAGGTGCGCGGTATTAGAGAGGCTAGCAAAGGTGGAAGGGTGAGAGTGCGTATAACCCATGGACTCAAAGATTAGTCATAAAGAACTCATATACTTATTGCAAAAATCTAGAAGTTATCAAAGCAAAGTATTACGCGCATGCTCCTAGGGGGATATATTGGTAGGAAAAGACCATCGCTCGTCCCCGACCGCCACTCATAAGGAAGACAATCAATAAATAAATCATGCTCCGACTTCATCACATAACGGTTCATCATACGTGCATGCTACGGGAATCACAAACTTTAACACAAGTATTCTTTAAATTCACAACTACTCAACTAGCATGACTTTAATATTATCACCTCCATATCTCAAAACAATTATCATGCTTCAATCTTTTCTTAGTATTCAACACACTCAAAAGAAAGTTTCACAAATCTTGAATACCAAGCATATTATTATTAAGCAAATTTCCATGCTATTAAGATATTCTCAAAATAATTTAAGTGAAGCATGAGATATCAATAGTTTCTTTAAAACAAATCCACCACCGTGCTCTAAAAGATCTAAGTGAAGCACATAGAGCAAAATTATAACACTCAAAAGATATAAGTGAAGCACATAGAGCAAAATTAACTAGCTGAAAAGATATAAGTGAAGCACATAGAGCAAAACTACTTAGCTCAAAAGATATAAGTGAAGCACATAGAGCAAAATTATAACGCTCAAAAGATATAAGTGAAGCACATAGAGCAAAACTACTTAGCTCAAAAGATATAAGTGAAGCACATAGAGTATTCTATCAAATTTTAATTCATGTATGGCTCTCTCAAAAGGTGTGTACAGCAACGATGATTGTGGCATACTAAGACACAAAGACACAAATAATACAAGACGCTCCAAGCAAAACACATATCATGTTGGTGAATAAAAATATAGCTCCAAGTAAATTACCGATGGAAATGGACGAAAGAAGGGGATGCCTTCCGGGGCATCCCCAAGCTTTGAATTTTTGGTGTCCTTGGATTATCTTGGGGGTGCCATGGGCATCCCCAAGCTTAGGCTCTTGCCACTCCTTGTTCCATGATCCATCAAAAGAATTCACCCAAAACTTGGAAACTTCACAACACAAAACTCAAAACAGAAAACTCGTGAGCTCCGTTAGCGAAAGAAAACAAAAGACCACTTCAAGGTACTGTAATGAACTCATTATTTATTAATATTGGTGTTAAACCTACTGTATTCCAACTTCTCTATGGATTATAAACTATTTTACTAGCCATAGATTCATCAAAATAAGCAAACAACACACGAAAAACAGAAGCTGTCAAAAACAGAACAGTCTGTAGTAATCTGTAGCTAGCGCAAGATCTGGAACCCCAAAAATTCTAAAATAAATTGCTGGACGTGAGGAATTTATCTATTAATCATATGAAAAAATAATTAACTAAATATCACTCTTCAAATCAAAATGACAGCAGTTCTCGTGAGCGCTAAAGTTTCTGTTTTTTACAGGAAGTTCAACAAGACTTTCCCCAAGTCTTCCCAACGGTTCTACTTGGCACAAACACTAATTAAACACAAAAAACACAACCGAAACAGAGGCTAAATAATTTATTTATTACGAAGCAGGAGTAAAAAGCAAGGAATAAAAATAAAATTGGGTTGCCTCCCAACAAGCGCTATCATTTAACGCCCCTAGCTAGGCATAAAAGCGAGGATAGATCTGTTGGGGAACGTAGCAGAATTTTAAAATTGTATACATATCACCAAGATCAATCTATGAAGTCATCTAGAAACGAGGGCGAGGTGAGTGCATCTACATACCATTGTAGATCGCGAGCGTAAGCGTTCAAGAGAACAGTGTTGATGGAGTCGTACTCGTCGTGATCCAAATCACCGATGACCGAGCGCCGAACGGACGGCACCTCCGCGTTCAACACACGTACGGTTGGGAGAGACGTCTCCTCTTTCTTGATCCAGCAAGGGGAGAGGATAGGTTGATGGAGATCCAGCAGCACGACGGCGTGGTGGTGGAAGCAGCGGGATCTCGGCAGGGCTTCGCCAAGCACCAACGAGAGGGAGAGGTGTCACGGGGGGAGAGGGAGGCGCCAGGGACTTGGGTGCGGCTTCCCTCCCTCCCCTCCACTATATATAGGGGCCAAGGGGGCGTCGGCCCCTCTAGATCCCATCTAGATGGGGGCGGCAGCTAAGGGGGGGGGGACTTGCCCCCCAAGTTTGGTGGGGCGCCCCCCACCCCCAGGGTTTCCAACCCTAGGCGCAGGAGGAGGCCCATGGGGGGTGCACCAGCCCACCAGGGGCTGGTTCCCTTCCCACTTCAGCCCATGGGGCCCTCCGGGATAGGTGGCCCCACCCGGTGGACCCCCCAGGACCCTTCCGATGGTCCCGGTACAATACTGATGACCCCGAAACTTTCCCGGTGGCCGAAAGTGGACTTCCTGTATACAAATCTTTACCTCCGGACCATTCCGGAACTCCTCGTGACGTCCAGGATCTCATTCGGGACTCCGAACAACTTTTGGGTTACCGCATACTAATATCTCTACAACCCTAGCATCACCGAACCTTAAGTGTGTAGACCCTATGGGTTCGGGAACCATGCAGACATGACCGAGACAACTCTCCGGCAAATAGCCAACAGTGGGATCTGGATACCCATGTTGGCTCCCACATATTCCATGATGATCTCATCGGATGAACCACGATGTCGAGGATTCAATCAATCTTGTATTCAATTCCCTTTGTCAATCGGTATGTTACTTGCCCGAGATTCGATTGTCGGTATTCCAATACCTCGTTCAATCTCGTTACCGGCAAGTCACTTTACTCGTTCCGTAACACATCATCCCGTGACCAACCCTTAGTCACATTGAGCTCATTACGATGATGTTTTACTGAGTGGGCCCAGAGATACCTCTCCGTCATGCGGAGTGACAAATCCCAGTCTCGATTCGTGCCAACCCAACAGACACTTTCGGAGATACCCGTAGTGCACCTTTATAGTCACCCAGTTACGTTGTGATGTTTGGCACACCCAAAGTATTCCTACAGTATCCGGGAGTTGCACAATCTCATGGTCTAAGGAAAAGATACTTGACATTAGAAAAGCTCTAGCAGACGAACTACACGATCTTGTGCTATGCTTAAGATTGGGTCTTGTCCATCACATCATTCTTCTAATGATGTGATCCCGTTATCAATGACATCTAATGTCCATAGTCAGGAAACCATGACTATCTGTTGATCAACGAGCTAGTCAACTAGAGGCTTACTAGGGACATGTTGTGGTCTATATATTCACACATGTATTACGATTTCCGGATAACACAATTATAGCATGAACAATAGACAATTATCATGAACAAGGAAATATAATAATAACCATTTTATTATTGCCTCTAGGGTATATTTCCAACAGTCTCCCACTTGCACTAGAGTCAATAATCTAGTTACATTGTGATGAATCGAACACCCATAGAGTTCTGGTGCTGATCATGTTTAGCTCGAGGAAGAGGTTTAGTCAACGGATCTGCGACATTCAGGTCCATATGCACTTTACAAATATCTATGTCTCCATGTTGAACATTTTCACGAATGGAGTTGAAGCGACGCTTGATATGCCTGGTCTTCCTGTGAAACCTGGGCTCCTTGGCAAGGGCAATAGCTCCAGTGTTGTCACAGAAGAGAGTCATCGGGCCCGACGCATTGGGAATAACTCCTAGGTCAGTAATGAACTCCTTCACCCAGATTGCTTCTTGTGCTGCCTCCGAGGCTGCCATGTACTCCGCTTCATATGTAGATCCCGCCACGACGCTTTGCTTGCAACTGCACCAGCTGACTGCCCCACCATTCAAAATATACACGTATCCGGTTTGTGACTTAGAGTCATCCAGATCTGTGTCGAAGCTAGCATCGACGTAACCCTTTACGACGAGCTCTTCGTCACCTCCATAGACGAGAAACATATCCTTAGTCCTTTTCAGGTACTTCAGGATATTCTTGACCGCTGTCCAGTGTTCCATGCCAGGATTACTTTGGTACCTTCCTACCAAACTTACGGCAAGGTTTACATCAGGCCTGGTACACAGCATGGCATACATGATAGACCCTATGGCCGAGGCATAGGGGACGACACTCATCTTTTCTCTATCTTCTGCCGTGGTCGGGCATTGAGCCGTGCTCAATCTCATACCTTGCAATACAGGCAAGAACCCCTTCTTGGACTGATCCATATTGAACTTCTTCAATATATTGTCAAGGTACGTACTTTCTGAAAGACCAATGGGGCATCTCGATCTATCTCTATAGATCTTGATGCCTAATATATAAGCAGCTTCTCCAAGGTCCTTCATTGAAAAACACTTGTTCAAGTAGGCCTTTATGCTTTCCAAGAATTCTATATCATTTCCCATCAATAGTATGTCATCCACATACAATATGAGAAATGCTACAGAGCTCCCACTCACTTTCTTGTAAACGCAGGCTTCTCCATAAGTCTGCGTAAACCCAAACGCTTTGATCATCTCATCAAAACGAATGTTCCAACTCCGAGATGCTTGCACCAGCCCATAGATTGAGCGTTGGAGCTTGCACACCTTGTCAGCATTCTTAGGATCGACAAAACCTTCCGGCTGCATCATATACAATTCTTCCTTAAGGAAACCATTAAGGAATGCCGTTTTGACGTCCATTTGCCATATCTCATAATCATAGAATGCGGCAATTGCTAACATGATTCGGACGGACTTCAGCTTCGCTACGGGTGAGAAAGTCTCATCGTAGTCAACCCCTTGAACTTGTCGATAACCCTTAGCGACAAGCCGAGCCTTATAGATGGTCACATTACCATCCGCGTCTGTCTTCTTCTTAAAGATCCATTTATTTTCTATGGCTCGCCGATCATCGGGCAAGTCAGTCAAAGTCCATACTTCGTTTTCATACATGGATCCTATCTCGGATTTCATGGCTTCCAGCCATTTGTCGGAATCTGGGCCCGCCATCGCTTCTTCATAGTTCGAAGGTTCACCATTGTCTAACAACATGATTTCCAGGACAGGGTTGCCGTACCACTCTGGTGCGGAACGCGTCCTTGTGGACCTTCGAAGTTCAGTAGCAACTTGATCTGAAGTTTCATGATCATCATCATTAACTTCCTCCCTAGTCGGTGCAGACACCTCAGGAACAATTTCTTGAGCTGCGCCACTCTCCGGTTCAAGAGGCAATACTTCATCAAGTTCTACTTTCCTCCCACTTACTTCTTTCGAGAGAAACTCTTTCTCTAGAAAGGATCCATTCTTGGCAACAAAGGTCTTGCCTTCGGATCTAAGATAGAAGGTATACCCAATAGTTTCTTTAGGGTATCCTATGAAGACGCATTTTTCCGATTTGGGTTCGAGCTTTTCAGGTTGAAGTTTCTTGACATAAGCATCGCATCCCCAAACTTTCAGAAACGACAGCTTAGGTTTCTTGCCAAACCACAATTCATACGGTGTCGTCTCAACGGATTTCGACGGAGCCCTATTTAAAGTGAATGCGGCAGTCTCTATAGCATAACCCCAAAATGATAGCGGTAGATCGGTAAGAGACATCATAGATCGTACCATATCCAATAGGGTGCGATTACGACGTTCGGACACACCATTACGCTGTGGTGTTCCAGGCGGCGTGAGTTGTGAAACTATTCCACATTTCCTTAAGTGCGTGCCAAATTCGTGACTCAAATATTCTCCCCCACGATCTGATCGTAAGAACTTGATTTTCCTGTCACGTTGATTCTCAACCTCACTCTGAAATTCCTTGAACTTTTCAAAGGTCTCAGACTTGTGTTTCATTAAGTAGACATACCCATATCTACTTAAGTCATCAGTGAGGGTGAGGACATAACGATAGCCACCGCGAGCCTCAACGCTCATTGGACCGCACACATCAGTATGTATGATTTCCAATAAGTTGGTTGCTCGCTCCATTGTTCCGGAGAACGGAGTCTTGGTCATTTTACCCATGAGGCATGGTTCGCACGTGTCAAATGATTCATAATCAAGAGACTCCAAAAGTCCATCTGCATGGAGTTTCTTCATGCGTTTGACACCAATGTGACCAAGGCGGCAGTGCCACAAGTATGTGGGACTATCATTATCAACCTTACATCTTTTGGCATTCACACTATGAATGTGTGTAACATCACGTTCGAGATTAAATAAGAATAAACCATTGACCAGCGGGGCATGACCATAAAACATGTCTCTCATATAAATAGAACAACCATTATTCTCAGATTTAAATGAGTAGCCATCTCGCATTAAACGAGATCCAGATACAATGTTCATGCTCAAAGCTGGTACTAAATAACAATTATTGAGGTTTAAAACTAATCCCGTAGGTAAATGCAGAGGTAGCGTGCCGACGGCGATCACATCGACCTTGGAACCATTCCCGACGCGCATCGTCACCTCGTCCTTCGCCAGTCTCCGTTTATTCCGCAGTTCCTGTTTTGAGTTACAAATATGAGCAACTGCACCGGTATCAAATACCCAGGAGCTACTACGAGCGCTGGTAAGGTACACATCAATAACATGTATATCACATATACCTTTGGTATTGCCGGCCTTCTTTTCCGCTAAGTACTTGGGGCAGTTCCGCTTCCAGTGACCGTTTCCCTTGCAATAAAAGCACTCAGTCTCAGGCTTGGGTCCATTCTTTGACTTCTTCCCGGCAGCTTGCTTACCGGGCGCGGCAACTCCCTTGCCGTCCTTCTTGAAGTTCTTTTTACCCTTGCCTTTCTTGAACTTAGTGGTTTTATTCACCATCAACACTTGATGTTCCTTTTTGATTTCCACCTCCGCTGATTTCAGCATTGAATATACCTCGGGAATGGTCTTTTCCATCCCCTGCATATTGAAGTTCATCACAAAGCTCTTGTAGCTAGGTGGGAGCGACTGAAGGATTCTGTCAACGACCGCATCATCCGGGAGATTAACTCCTAGCTGAGACAAGCGGTTATGCAGCCCAGACATTTTGAGTATGTGCTCGCTGACAGAACTGTTCTCCTCCATCTTACAACTGTAGAACTTGTCGGAGACTTCATATCTCTCGACCCGGGCGTGAGCTTGGAAAACCATTTTCAGCTCTTGGAACATCTCATATGCTCCGTGTTGCTCAAAACGCTTTTGGAGCCCCGGTTCTAAGCTGTAAAGCATGCCGCACTGAACCAGGGAGTAATCATCACTACGTGTCTGCCAAGCGTTCATAACGTCTTGTTCTGCAGGGAAAACAGGTGCTTCACCTAGCGGTGCATCAAGGACATATGCTTTCCTGGCAGCTATGAGGATAATCCTCAGGTTACGGACCCAGTCCGTGTAGTTGCTGCCATCGTCTTTCAGCTTGGTTTTCTCTAGGAACGCGTTGAAGTTGAGGGCAACATTAGCGTGGGCCATTTGATCTACAAGACATATTACAAAGATTTTAGACTATGTTCATGATAATTAAGTTCATCTAATCAAATTATTAATGAACTCCCACTCAGATAGACATCCCTCTAGTCATCTAAGTGATACATGATCCGAGTCAACTAGGCCGTGTCCGATCATCACGTGAGACGGACTAGTCATCATCGGTGAACATTTTCATGTTGATCGTATCTTCTATACGACTCATGTTCGACCTTTCGGTCTTCCGTGTTCCGAGGCCATGTCTGTACATGTTAGGCTCGTCAAGTCAACATAAGTGTATTGCGTGTGTAAATCTGGCTTACACCCGTTGTATGCGAACGTTAGAACCTATCACACCCGATCATCACGTGGTGCTTCAGAACAATGGGCCTTAGAAACGATGCACAGTTAGGGGGAACACTTTCTTGAAATTATTGCGAGGAATCATCTTATTTATGATGCCGTCGTTCTAAGCAAATAAGATGTAAAACATGATAAACATCACATGCAATCAAGTAGTGACATGATATGGCCAATATTATTTTGCTCCTTTTGATCTCCATCTTCGGGGCGCCATGATCATCGTCGTCACCGGCATGACACCATGATCTCCATCATCGTGTCTTCATGAAGTTGTCTCATCAACTATTACTTCTACTACTATGGCTAACGGTTCGCGATAAAGTAAAGTAATTACATGATGTTTATGTTGACACGCAGGTCATAAATAAATTAAGACAACTCCTATGGCTCCTGTCGGTTGTCATACTCATCGACATGCAAGTCGTGATTCCTATTACAAGAACATGATCAATCTCATACATCACATATATCATTCATCACATCCTTTTGGCCATATCACATCACATGGCACATGCTGCAAAAACAAGTTAGACGTCCTCTAATTGTTGTTGCAAGTTTTTACGTGGCTGCTATAGGTTTCTAGCAAGAACGTTTCTTACCTACGCCAAAACCACAACGTGATATGCCAATTTCTATTTACCCTTCATAAGGACCCTTTTCATCGAATCCGATCCGACTAAAGTGGGAGAGACAGATACCCGCTAGCCACCTTATGCAACTAGTGCATGTCAGTCGGTGGAACCAGTCTCACTTAAGCGTACGTGTAAGGTCAGTCCGGGCCGCTTCATCCCACGATGCCGCAGAATCAAGATAAGACTAGTAACAGCAAGTAAATTGACAAAATCAACGCCCATGACAACTTGTGTTCTACTCGTGCATAGAAACTACGCATAGACCTAGCTCATGATGCCACTGTTGGGGAACGTAGCAAAATTTTAAAATTTTCTACGCATCACCAAGATCAATCTATGAAGTCATCTAGCAACGAGGGAGAGGGGGTGCATCTACATACCCTTGTAGATCGCGAGCGGAAGCGTTCAAGAGAACGGGGTTGATGGAGTCGTACTCGTCGTGATCCAAATCACCGATGACCGAGCGCCGAACGGACGACACCTCCGCGTTCAACACACGTACGGTTGGGAGAGACGTCTCCTCCTTCTTGATCCAGCAAGGGGAGAGGAGAGGTTGATGGAGATCCAGCAGCACGACGGCGTGGTGGTGGAAGCAGCGGGATCTCGGCAGGGCTTCGCCAAGCACCAACAAGAGGGAGAGGTGTCACGGGGGGAGAGGGAGGCACCAGGGACTTGGGTGCGGCTGCCCTCCCTCCCATCCACTATATATAGGGGCCAGGGGGCGCCGGCCCCTCTAGATCCCATCTAGATGGGGGGCGGCGGCCAAGGGGGGGGGGGACTTGCCCCCCAAGTTTGGTGGGGCGCCCCCCACCCCCAGGGTTTCCAACCCTAGGCGCAGGAGGAGGCCCATGGGGGTGCACCATCCCACCAGGGGCTGGTTCCCTTCCCACTTCAGCCCATGGGGCCCTCCGAGATAGGTGGCACCACCCGGTGAACCCCCCGGGACCCTTCCGGTGGTCCCGGTACAATACTGATGACCCCATAACTTTCCCGGTGGCCGAAACTGGACTTCCTATATACAAATCTTTACCTCCGGACCATTCCGGAACTCCTCGTGAAGTCCAGGATCTCATCCGGGACTCCAAACAACTTTCGGGTTACCGCATACTAATATCTCTACAACCCTAGCGTCACCTAACCTTAAGTGTGTAGACCCTACGGGTTCGGGAACCATGCAGACATGACCGAGACAACTCTCCGGCCAATAGCCAACAGCGGGATCTGGATACCCATGTTGGCTCCCACATATTCCACGATGATCTCATCGGATGAACCACGATGTCGAGGATTCAATCAATCCCGTATTCAATTCCCTTTGTCAATCGGTACGTTACTTGCCCGAGATTCGATCGTCGGTATTCCAATACCTCGTTCAATCTCGTTACCGGCAAGTCACTTTACTCATTCCGTAACACATCATCCCGTGACCAACCCTTAGTCACATTGATCTCATTACGATGATGTTTTACCGAGTGGGCCCAGAGATACCTCTCCGTCATGCGGAGTGACAAATCCCAGTCTCGATTCGTGCCAACCCAACAGACACATTCGGAGATACCCGTAGTGCACCTTTATAGTCACCCAGTTACGTTGTGACGTTTGGCACACCCAAAATATTCCTACAATATCCGGGAGTTGCACAATCTCATGGTCTAAGGAAAAGATACTTGACATTAGAAAAGCTCTAGCAGACGAACTACACGATCTTGTGCTATGCTTAAGATTGGGTCTTGTCCATCGCATCATTCTTCTAATGATGTGATCCCGTTATCAATGACATCTAATGTCCATAGTCAGGAAACCATGACTATCTGTTGATCAACGAGCTAGTCAACTAGAGGCTTACTAGGGACATGTTGTGGTATATATATTCACACATGTATTACGATTTCTGGATAACACAATTATAGCATGAACAATAGACAATTATCAAGAACAAGGAAATATAATAATAACCATTTTATTATTGCCTCTAGGGAATATTTCCAACAAGATCTAGGTATTGCCATCTTTGGTAGGCAATTCTTCGATGAGGCATCTATTTCCCTTAGGAATTTCTTTCTTTCTAGTGATTATCAAACTTTTAGGCACAAGATCGAACATTCATTTGTAGCAATCGGTTCCTTAATGATAGCAAAAAGATTAGGATGAATACTTATAGATTTAAGATCCGCAGTTTCCTTACTAGATGATTCACCCTTATTTTTAGGAACATACATAAGCTTGGCAATTTTAGTAGGAGGACTTGGAGTATTCTTTACGGAAGAAAAAGTGGTTCCCAAGTTTGTAATGATACCCTCAAGTTTATCAATTCTAGTAGAATCTAAGTTTATCTTCTCATTAACTATGGGTCCCTTTTCCTTAATATTTTTCAGAGTCATTCCTACCTTAGATCCATATTGAGTAATTTGATTGTGGATCTTTTTATCTAGATTTTCAATTGATTCAATAGTAGCAACTTTATTTTAAATAATATCAAGTCTTTGCATAACATGCTCCAAAGTTAATGTGGTTCCATTAACCAAAAGAGGTGGTGAGCCAAATAAATTTAGCATAGCATTATAAGAATCAAAAGTATGGCTACCCAAGAAGTTCCCACCGGTAATGGTATCGAGGATATATCTATACCAAGGATTAACACCTACATAAAAATTGCGGAGAAGAACTAAGGTAGATTGCTTCCTGGTAGATCTATTTTGAGCATTGCAAATTATATACCAAGCATATTTTAGATTTTCTCCCTCCCTTTGTTTAAAATTTAGAACTTCACTCTCGGGAAACAACGGGGAAGATATGAGACTAGCCATGATGACAAGCAAACAAACTAGCACGCGAGCAAACAAGAGGCAAATAGAGAGGGGGGATAGAGAGGGAGAGGGAGAATAAAACGGCAAGGGTGAATTGGGGGAGAGGAAAACGAGAGGCAAATGGCAAATAATGTAATGCGAGAGATAGGGATTGTGATGGGTACTTGGTATGTTGACTTTTTGCGTAGACTCCCCGCCAACGGCGCCAGAAATTCTTCTTGCTACGTCTTGAGCTTGTGTTGGTTTTCCCCGAAGAGGAAGGGATGATGCAGCAGATTAGCGTAAGTATTTCCCTTAGTTTTTGAGAATCAAGGTATCATTCCAGTAGGAGGTCACGCTCAAGTCCCTTGTACCTGCACAAAGCGATAGCTACTCGCAACCAACGCGATTAGGGGTTGTCAATCCCTTCACGGTCACTTACAAGAGTGAGATCTGATAGATATAATATTTTTGGTATTTTTGGTATAAAGATGCAAAGTAAAAAAGCAAAGCAAGATTAAAGTGATGGAGATTGATATGATGAGAATAGACCCGGGGGCCATAGGTTTCGCTAGTGGCTTCTCTCAAGAGCATAAGTATTCTACGATGGGTGAACAAATTACTATTGAGAAATTGACAGAATTGAGCATAGTTATGAGAATATCTAGGCATGATCATGTATATAGGCATCACGTCCGTGACAAGTAGATCGAAACGATTCTGCATCTACTACTATTACTCCACTCATCGACCGCTATCCAGCATGCATCTAGAGTATTAAGTTAAAAATAGAGTAACGCCTTAAGCAAGATGACATGATGTAGAGAGATAAATTCATGCAATATGAAATAAACCCCATCTTGTTATCATCGATGGCAACGATACAATACGTGCCTTGCTGCCCCTTCTGTCACTGGGTAAGGACACTGCAAGATCGAACCCAAAGCTAAGCACTTCTCCCATGGCAAGAACTACCAATCTAGTTGGCCAAACCAAACGGATAATTCGAAGAGACTTGCAAAGATAACCAATCATACATAAAAGAATTCAGAGAAGATTCAAATATTATTCATAGATAGACTTGATCATAAACCCACAATTCATCGGTCTCAACAAACACACCGCAAAAAGAAGATTACATCGAATAGATCTCCACAAGAGAGGGGGAGAACTTTGTATTGAGATTCAAAGAGAGAGAAGAAGCAATCTAGCTACTAACTATGGACCCGAAGGTCTGAGGTAAACTACTCACACTTCATCGGAGAGGCTAGGATGATGTAGAAGCCCTCCGTGATGACGGCCCTCTTCCGGCGGAGCTTCGGAACAGGCCCCAAGATGGGATCTCGTGGATACAGAAAGTTGCGGCGGTGGAATTAGGTTTTTGGCTCCTGTTCTGATCGTTTGGGGGTATGTGTGTATATATAGGAGGAAGAAGTACATCGGTGGAGCATCGAGGGGCCCACGAGGCAGGGGGGCGCCCTAGGGGGTGCCCCCCACCCTCGTGACCTCCTCTTTGATCCCCTGGAGTAGGGTCCAAGTCTCCTGGATCACGTTCGGTGAGAAAATCATGTTCCCGAAGATTTTATTCCGTTTGATATTCTGTTTATCCGAAACACTGAAATAGGCAAAAAAACAGCAATTCTGGGCTGGGCCTCCGGTTAATAGGTTAGTCCCAAAAATAATATAAAAGTGAAAAATAAAGCCCAATATAGTCCAAAACAGTAGATAATATAGCATGGAGCAATCAAAAAATTATAGATACGTTGGAGACGTATCAGCCCTCCCCTCCTCCACTCCTTTATATACGAGGGAGGGGGCACCCCATAAACACACAAGTTGATCTCTTAGCTGTGTGCGGTGCCCCCTCCACAGATTTCCACCTCGGTCATATTGTCGTAGTGCTTAGGCGAAGCCCTACGGTGGTAACTTCATCATCACCGTCAACATGCCGTCGTGCTGACGAAACTCTCCCTCGGCCTCAGCTGGATCTAGAGTTCGAGGGACATCACCGAGTTGAATGTGTGCAGTTCGCGGAGGTGTCGTGCTTTCGGTACTTGATCCATTGGATCGCGAAGACGCTCGACTACATCAACCGCGTTACTTAACGCTTCCGCTTTCGGTCTACAAGGGTACGTAGACACACTCTTCTCTCTCGTTGATATGCATCTCCTAGATAGATCTTGCGTGATCGTAGGATTTTTTTTGAAATATTGCGTTCCCCAATAGTGGCATCCGAGCCAGGTCTATGCGTAGATGTTATATCCACGAGTAGAACACAAAGGAGTTGTGGGTGTGGGTATATACATATTGCTTGCCGTCACTAGTTGTTTCTTGATTCGGCGGTATTGTTGGATGAAGCGGCCCGGACTGACATTACATGACCGCGTTCATGGGACTAGTTCTACCGACGTGCTTTGCACACAGGTGGCTGGCGGGTGTCAGTTTCTCCAACTTTATTTGAATCGGATACAATGAACAGGGTTCTTTCTGAAGATCAAAAAGCAATCACTATACCGCGTTGTGGTTTTTGATGCGTAGGTAAGAACGGTTCTTGTTAAGCCCATAGCAGCCACGTAAAACTTGCAACAACAAAGTATAGGATGTCTAACTTGTTTTTCCAGGGCATGTTGTGATGTGATATGGTCAAGACGTGATTATATAAATTATTGTATGAGATGATCATTTTTTGTAACACTGTTATCGGCAACTGGCAGGAGCCATATGGTTGTCGCTTTATTGTATGAAATGCAATCGCCATGTAATTGCTTTACTTTATCACTAAGCGGTAGCGATAGTCGTAGAAGCAATAGTTGGCAAGACGACAACGATGCTACGATGGAGATCAAGGTGTCAAGCTAGTGACGATGGTGATCCTGACAGTGCTTTGGAGATGGAGATCAAAGGCACAAGATGATGATGATCATATCATATCACTTATATTGATTGCATGTGATGTTTATCCTTTATGCATCTTATTTTGCTTAGTACGGCGGTAGCATTATAAGATGATCTCTCACTAAATTTCAAGGTATAAGTGTTCTCCCTGAGTATGCACCATTGCTACAGTTCATCGTGCCGAGACACCACGTAATGATCGGGTGTGATAAGCTCTACATTCACATACAACAGGTGTAAGCCAGTTTTGCACAAGTAGAATACTCGGGTTAAACTTGACGAGCCTAGCATACGCAGATATGGCCTCGGAACACTGAGACCGAAAGGTCGAGCGTGAATCATATAGTAGATATGATCAACATGGTGATGTTCACCATTGAAAACTACTCCATCTCACGTGATGATCGGACATGGTTTAGTTGATATGGATCACGTGATCACTTAGATGATTAGAGGGATGTCTATCTAAGTGGTAGTTCTTAAGTAATATGATTAATTGAACATTAATTTATCATGAACTTATTACCTGATAGTATTTTGCATGTCTATGTTGTTGTAGATAAATGGCCCGTGTTGTTGTTCCGTTGAATTTTAATGCGTTCCTAGAGAAAGCTAAGTTGAAAGATGATGGTAGCAACTACACGGACTGGGTCCGTAACTTGAGGATTATCCTCATTGGTACATAGAAGAATTACGTCCTGGAAGCACTGCTAGGTGCTAGGCCTATTGCAGATGCTACTGATGATGTTAAGAACATCTGGCAGAGCAAAGATGATGACTACTTGATAGTTCAGTGTGCCATACTTTATGGCTTAGAACCGGGACTTCAATGATGTTTTGAACGTCATGGAGCATATGAGATGTTCCAGGAGTTGAATTTAATATTTCAAGAAAATGCCCGGAACGAGAGATATGAAGTGTCCAATAAGTTCTACACCTGCAAAATGGAGGAGAATAGTTCTGTCAGTGAACACATACTCAGAATGTCTGGGTACCATAATCACTTGACTCAGCTGGGAGTTAATCTTCCGGTTGATAGTGTCATTGACAGAGTTCTTCAATCACTGCCACCAAGCTACAAAAGCTTCATGATGAACTATAATATGCAAGGGATGGATAAGACAATTCCTGAGCTCTTCGCGATGCTAAAAGCTGTGGAGGTAGAAATCAAGAAGGAGCATCAAGTGTTGATGGTCAATAAGACCACCAGTTTCAAGAAGAAGGGCAAAGGGAAGAAGGGGAACTTCAAGAAGAATGGCAAGCAAGTTGTTGCTCAAGTGAAGAAGCCCAAGTCCGGACCTAAGCCTCAGACTAAGTGCTTCTACTGCAAATGGGCTGGTCACTAGAAGCGGAACTGCGCCAAGTATTTGGCGGATAAGAAGGATGGCAAAGTGAAAGGTATATTTGATATACATGTTATTGATGTGTACCTTACGAATGCTCGTAGTAGTGCCTGGGTATTTGATACTAGTTGTGTTGCTAATATTTGCAACTCGAAATAGGGGCTACGGATTAAGCAAAGATTGGCTAAGGACGAGGTGATGATGCGTGTGGGAAATGGTTCCAAAGTCGATGTGATTGCCGTCGGCACGCTACATCTACATCTACCTTCAGGGTTAGTTTTAGACCTGAATAATTGTTATTTGGTGCCAGCGTTAAGCATGAACATCATATCTGGATCTTGTTTGATGCGAGATGGTTATTCATTTAAATCAGAGAATAATGGTTGTTCTATTTATATGAGTAATATCTTTTATGGTCATGCACCCTTGATGAGTCGTCTGTTTTTACTAAATCTTGATAGTAATGATACACATATTCATAGTATTGAAGCCAAAAGATATAAGTTTAATAATGATAGTGCAACTTATTTGTGGCACTGCCGTTTAGGTCATATTGGTGTAAAGCACATGAAGAAACTCCATGCTGATGGGCTTTTGGAATCACTTGATTGTGAATCATTTTATGCTTGTGAACCATGCCTCATGGGCAAGATGACTAAAACTCCGTTCTCCGGAACAATGGAACGAGCAACAGACTTACTGGAAATAATACATACTGATGTATGCGGTCCGATGAGTATTGATGCTCGTGGTGGGTATCATTATTTTCTGACCTTCACATATGATTTGAGCAGATATGGGTATGTCTACTTGATGAAACATAAGTCTGAAACATTTGAATAGTTCAAAGAATTTCAGAGTGAAGTGGAAAATCATCATAAGAAGAAAATAAAGTTTCTATGATCTGATCATGGAGGAGAATATTTGAGTTACGAGTTTGTATTCATTTGAAACAATGCAGAATAGTTTCGCAACTCAGGCCACCTGGAACACCACAGCGTAATGGTGTGTCCGAACATCGTAACCGCACTTTATTAGATATGGTGCGATCTATGATGTCTCTTACTGATTTACCGCTATTGTTTTGGGGTTGTGCTTTAGAGACGGCTACATTCACGTTAAATAGGGCACCATCAAAATCCGTTGAGATGACACCATATGAAATGTGGCTTGGCAAGAAACCCAAGTTGTCGTTTCTTAAAGTTTGGGGCTGCGTTGCTTATGTGAAAAGGCTTCTACCTGATAAGCTCGAACCCAAATCGGAGAAATGTGCCTTCATAGGATACCCAAAGGAGACTGTTGGGTACACCTTCTATCACAGATCCGAAGGCAAGATATTCGTTGCTAAGAATGGATCCTTTCTAGACAAGGAGTTTCTCTCGAAAGAAGTGAGTGGGAGGAAAGTAGAACTTGATGAGGTAACTGTACCTGCTCCCATATTGGAAAGTAGTTCATCACAGAAATCAGTTCCAGTGATTCATACACCAATTAGTGAGGAAGCTAATGATGATGATCATGAAACTTCTGATCAAGTTACTACCAAACCTCGTAGGTCAACCAGAGTAAGATCCGCACCAGAGTGGTACGGTAATCCTGTTCTGGAGGTCATGTTACTTGACCATGACGAACCTACGATCTATGAGGAAGCGATGATGAGCCCAGATTCCGAGAAATGGCTTGAGGCCATGAAATCTGAGATGGGATCCATGTATGAGAACAAAGTGTGGACTTTGGTTGACTAGCCCAATGATCGGCAAGCCATAGAGAATAAATGGATCTTCAAGAAGAAGACTGACACTAACGGTAATGTTACTGTCTACAAAGCTCGACTTGTTGCAAAAGGTTTTCGTCAAGTTCAAGGAGTTGACTATGATGAGACCTTCTCACCTGTAGCGGTGCTTAAGTCCGTCTGAATCATGTTAGCAATTGCCGCATTTTATGATTATGAAATTTGGCAAATGGATGTCAAAACTGCATTCCTTGATGGATATCTTAAAGAATAGTTGTATATGATGCAACCAGAAGGTTTTGTCGATCCAAAAGGTGCTAACAAAGTGTGTAAGCTCCAGCGATCGATTTATGGACTGGTGCAAGCATCTCGGAGTTGGAATATACGCTTTGATAGTATGATCAAAGCATATGGTTTTATACAGACTTTTGGAGAAGCATGTATTTACAAGAAAGTTTGTGGGAGCTCTGTAGCATTTCTGATATTATATGTGGATGACATATTGTTGATTGGAAATGATGCTGAATTTCTGAATAGCATAAAAGGATACTTGAATAAGAATTTTTCAATGAAAGACCTCGGTGAAGCTGCTTATATATTGGGCATCAAGATCTATAGAGATAGATCAAGACACTTAATTGGACTTTCACAAAACACATACCTTGATAAAGTTTTGAAGAAGTTCAAAATGGATCAAGCAAAGAAAGGGTTCTTGCATGTGTTACAAGGTGTGAAGTTGAGTCAGACACACTGCCCGACCACTGCAGAAGATAGAGAGAAAATGAAAGTCATTCCCGATGCCTCAGCCATAGGTTCTATCATGTATGCAATGATGTGTACCAGACCTGATGTGTGCCTTGCTATTAGTTTAGCAGGGAGGTACCAAAGTAATCCAGGAGTGGATCACTGGACAACGGTCAAGAACATCCTGAAATACCTGAAAAGGACTAAGGATATGTTTCTCGTTTATGGAGGTGACAAAGAGCTCGTCGTAAACGGTTACGTTGATGCGAGCTTTGACACTGATCTAGATGAATCTAAGTCACAAACCGGATACATATTTTTATTGAATGGTGGAGCTGTCAGTTGGTGCAGTTCTAAGCAAAGCGTCGTGGCGAGATCTACGTGTGAAGCAGAATACATAGCTGCTTCGGAAGCAGCAAATGAAGGAGTCTGGATGATGGAGTTCATATCCGATCTAGGTGTCATACGTAGTGCATCGGGTCTAATGAAAATCTTTTGTGATAATACTAGTGCAATTGCCTTGGCAAAGGAATCCAGATTTCACAAGAGAACCAAGCACATCAAGAGACGCTTCAATTCCATCCGCGATCAAGTCAAGGAGGGAGACATAGAGATTTGCAAGATACATACGAATCTGAATGTTGCAGACCCGTTGACTAAGCCTCTCTCACGACAAAACATGATCAGCACCAAGACTCCATGGGTGTTAGAATCATTACAATGTAATCTAGATTATTAACTCTAGTTCAAGTGGGAGATTGAAGGAAATATGCCCTAGAGGCAATAATAAAGTTGTTATTTATATTTCCTTATATCATGATAAATGTTTATTATTCATGCTAGAATTGTATTAACCGGAAACTTAGTACATGTGTGAATACATAGACAAACAGAGTGTCACTAGTATGCCTCTACTTGACTAGCTCATTAATCAAAGATGGTTAAGTTTCCTAGCCATAGACATGAGTTGTCATTTGATGAACGGGATCACATCATTAGAGAATTATATGATTGACTTGACCCATCCGCTAGCTTAACACTATGATCGTTTAGTTTATTGCTATTGCTTTCTCCATGACTTATATATGTTCCTATAACTATGAGATTATGCAACTCCCGAATATCGGAGGAACACTTAGTGTGCTATCAAATGTCACAACGTAACTGGGTGACTATAAAGATGCTCTACAGGTGTCTCCGATGGTGTTTGTTGAGTTGGCATAGATCGAGATTAGGATTTGTCAATGGGAGAGTTATCTCTGGGCCCTCTCGGTAATGCACATCACTATAGGCCTTGCAAGCGATGTGACTAATGAGTTAGTTGTGGGACGTTGCATTACGGAACGAGTAAAGGGACTTCCCGATAACGAGATTGAACTAGGTATAATCATACCGACAATCGAATCTCGGGCAAGTAACTGAAGGAAATATGCCCTAGAGGCAATAATAAAGTTGTTATTTATATTTCCTTATATCATGATAAATGTTTATTATTCATGCTAGAATTGTATTAACCGGAAACTTAGTACATGTGTGAATACATAGACAAACAGAGTGTCACTAGTATGCCTCTACTTGACTAGCTCATTAATCAAAGATGGTTAAGTTTCCTAACCATAGACATGAGTGGTCATTTGATGAACGGGATCACATCATTAGAGAATGATGTGATTGACTTGACCCATCTGTTAGCATAGCACTATGATCATTTAGTTTATTGTTATTGCTTTCTCCATGACTTATACATGTTCCTATGACTATGAGATTATGCAACTCCCGAATATCGGAGGAACACTTAGTGTGTTATTAAACATCACAATGTAACTAGGTGACTATAAAGATGCTCTACAGGTGTCTCCGATGGTGTTTGTTGAGTTGGCATAGATCGAGATTAGGATTTGTCACTCCGATTGTCGGAGAGGTGTCTCTAGGCCCTCTCAGTAATGCACATCACTATAAGCCTTGAAAGCAGTGTGACTAATGAGTTAGTTGCGGGGTGTTGCATTACGGAACGATTAAAGAGACTTGCCAGTAACGAGATTGAACTAGGTATTGAGATACCGATGATCGAATCTCGGGCAAGTAACATACCGATGACAAAGGGAACAACGTATGTTGTTATGCGGTTTGATCGATAAAGATCTTTGTAGAATATGTAGGAACCAATATGAGCATCCAGGTTCCGCTATTGGTTATTGACCGGAAGTGAGTCTCGGTCATGTCTACATAGTTCTCGAACCCGTAGGGTCCGCACAGTTAACGTTCGATGACTATTGGTATCATGTGTTTATGTGTTTTGATGTACGAAGGTAGTTCGGAGTCCCGGATGTGATCAAGGACATGACGAGGAGTCTCGAAATGGTCGAGACATAAATATCAATATATTGGAAGGCTATATTTGGACATCGGAATGGTTCCGGGTGAGTTCGGGCATTTTCCGGAGTTCTGGGGGGTTACCGGAACCCCCGGGGAGTCAATGGGCCTTATTGGGCCTTAGTGGGAGAGAGGAGGAGGCGGCCAGGTGGAGGACGCCCCCCCCCCCAAGCCCAATCCGAATTGGGTGGAGCCCCCCCCCCCTTTCCTTCCCTCTCTCTCCCTCTTCCTTCTTCTCCTACTCTTACTAGCTAGGAAGGGGGTAAACCTACTCCTACTGGGAGTAGGACTCCCCCCCTTGGGCGCGCCCAATGAGGGCCGGCCCTCCCCTCCTCCGCTCATTTGTATACTAGGGAGGGGGCACCCCATAGATACACAAGTTGATTGTTTTGCCGTGTGCGGTGCCCTCCTCCATAGAATTCCACCTCGGTCATATCGTTGTAGTGCTTAGGCGAACCCCTGCGTTGGTAACTTCATCATCACCGTCATCACGCCATCGTGCTAACGAAACTCTCCCTCATCCTCAACTAGATCAATAGTATGAGGGACGTCACTGAGCTGAACGTGTGCAGATCGCGGAGATGTCGTGCGTTCGGTACTTGATCAGTTGGATCGCGAAGATATTCGACTACATCAACTGCGTTTCATAACGCTTCTGCTTTCGTTCTACGAGGGTACGTAGACATACTCTCCCCCTATCGTTGCTATACATCTCCTAGATAGATCTTGCATGATCGTAGGAATTTTTTTGAAATACTGTGTTCCCCAACAGTGGCGTCCGAGCCAGGTCTATGCGTAGATGTTATATGCACGAGTAGAACACAAAGGAGTTGTGGGCGTGGGTATATACATATTGCTTGTCGTCACTAGTTGATTCTTGATTCAGCAGTATTGTTGGATGAAGCGGCTCAGACCGACATTACGCGTCGCTTACGCGAGACTGGTTCTACCGACGTGCTTCGCACACAGGTGGTTAGTGGGTGTCTGTTTCTTCAACTTTAGTTGAATCGGATTCAATGAATAGGGTTCTTTCTGAAGATCAAAAAGCAATCACTATACCACGTTGTGGTTTTTGATGCGTAGGTAAGAACGGTTCTTGCTAAGCCCGTAGCAGCCACATAAAACTTGCAACAACAAAGTAGAGGACGTCTAACTTGTTTTTGCAGGGCATGTTGTGATGTGATATGGTCAACACGTGATTATATAAATTGTTGTATGAGATGATCATGTTTTGGAACACAGTTATCGGCAACTGGCAGGAGCCATATGGTTGTCGCTTTTATTGTATGAAATGCAATCGCCATGTAATTGTTTTACTTTATCACTAAGCGGTAGCGATAGTCGTAGAAGCAATAGTTGGCGAGACGACAATGATGCTACGATGGAGATCAAGGTGTCAAGCCGGTGACGATGGTGATCCTGACAGTGCTTTGGAGATGGAGATCAAAGGCACAAGATGATGATGGCCATATCATATCACTTATATTGATTGCATGTGATGTTTATCCTTTATGCATCTTATTTTTCTTAGTACGGCGGTAGCATTATAAGATGATCTCTCACTAAATTTCAAGGTATAAATGTTCTCCCTGAGTATGCACCATTGCTACAGTTCATCGTGCCGAGACACCACGTAATGATCGGGTGTGATAAGCTCTACGTTCACATACAACAGGTGTAAGTCAGTTTTGCACAAGCAAAATACTCGAGTTAAACTTGACAAGCCTAGCATATGCAGATATGGCCTCGGAACACTGAGACAAAAAGGTCGAGCGTGAATCATATAGTAGATATGATCAACATAGTGATGTTCACTATTGAAAACTACTCCAGCTCACGTGATGATCGGACATGGTTTAGTTGATATGGATCACGTGATCACTTAGATGATTAGAGGGATGTCTATCTAAGTGGGAGTTCTTAAGTAATATGATTAAATTGAATTTTAATTTATCATGAACTTAGTACCTGATAGTATTTTTACATGTCTATGTTGTTGTAGATACTAGTTGACCCATTGCGCCAAATGGCGCAAAGACCTGCTAAAGACATGCTGTCGATGAAAATAGTTTCATGCTGCAAGAACCTTCAACTAAAGCATGCTATTTTTTAAACATGTTTATTACGTTGTTAACTAATAGTCTGGGAAAAGGGAAACTTTGCATAATATGAATATGTTCAGTTTGAAAATATGATCACTATGATGAGAGAGTAAAGTTGGCATAGTTGTATTTTTTTAGCAAGTTTGAAAACATGGTTATCATGATGAGAAACCTGACCGTGCATCTTTTTCCTGCAAAAAATGAAGGAAAAAGATAAGAAACCTAAGAAAAAACATGTCTTTGTTATGCATATACGAAGATATAGGGATCAGGAGGTATTATGATAGTCCATACCTGAAAAAAAGAAGGAAAAAGATAAGAAACCTAAGGGAAAAAACATGTCTTTGTTGTGCACATACAGAGATATAGGGATTAGGAGGTATTAGGATAGCTCATATGTTATTTAGCCCAGCCGACATAGAGCGATGCATGTGGACCGAGTTGAATATGAAGCGGCAGGGGACGGATCCAGCGGAGAATGTCTATCCCCTTCCTTTCTTTCTCGGTTCCTCAGTTGGGTGACAGAGGCGTTTCCTCAACCGCGGACCAGTGCGATTTCTTGTCCGTTGCGCCAAATGGTGCAGAGACCCGCTAAAGCCATGTTGTGGATGAAAATAGTTTCTTTTGCAAGGACATATTCAGTACTCGCTAAAGTCATGTTGTGGATGAAAATAGTTTCTTTTGCAAGGACATATTCAGTACTCGTTGTAGAAAGCCCATATATTAAACCATACTCTTTTGAAAATGTTTATCACATTGTGAAATTCAAGTTTGAAAAAAAGTGTATAACTGTTGCACCAAAAAAATATTTCTATAACACTGCCCATCGCGCTAAATGGCACCGAGTCCCATTTAAAACCATGTACTTGCTAAAAATATTTGAAATTTTTCAGTAATTGTGTTTGAGCAAATACATACGGTAAGAACTTAGTAAAAGTTTAATTGATTGTCTGCTTAAGCTCACATAAAATGCAAGATGGCAACAACAGAGCACAATTGTATCATGTGCACCAGCAGCCAAAATTAGTTAGCTAATAAACTGTTTGAAGGGAACCAACCATTTTAGAGTAGTTTATTCCACATCTCATTCTCCTCGAAAATGAGCCCAAGTGGCTATCAACGAAAATACAATTGTTTTGATACAACAACGGTAAGAGAAGTGAGTAACCACCAAAGAAACAAAACATTTAAATTAGTTTTTTCTAACCATGGAGGAGAGTTGCATGTGAACTTTATAAAAGAAGGCCAACATCAAGGAACATCATGTTGACATACTCATCCTGCTCTCCGTTCTTGTCATCAGTCCCGACAATCAGCTCCTGACCAACACCTTAAGCAACAACCACGACAATGCCCCTTCTTCTTTATCCTTGCATATACAGGAACTCAATCAGGTCAAGAAAAAAAGATATGAATCAACTCTCAAGATCAAGTGAGATGGGTGCCTTCCCTGTCTACTACCGCCAGGCTCAACACCAACTCCACATATCAAGCACATGTTGCCTTTCCACAACATGACAACACTCTTCAAAGCAACAAACAAAAAGATTGGGCCTACACTGACGCCTCATTACCTGAGAAGAATAAAAAAGGGAGCTCACCTTGATGAGTTGGAATCAGACGCACTCGTTGTAGCTCGACCAATTGTAATAAAAACTAAAGATACGAGCACAACAATTTCTATCGCAATTGCAAACTATTAAAGATGCCTTCAAGGGCCAAAAGAAAAAATGCATACAAACATGAATTGCCCAAAACAATTCTAAAATGCCAGACCACCATCATACAGGGCATATTTTCAGTATATCTTAACATTTCATATGATATGATAATTTATCGTATTTATGGAGAAAAAACCAACCAGCAGTTCATCCAGAAAAATGTGCTTGCCATAAGAGTGCTCCATAAAGAAGTAAAATATTATCTTATCAGACAAACAATTGAATATCTCTGGACCAAATATATGCTGGTGTAAAACAAAAACACATCAGGAGAAGCAATTACGATACAATGACAATATAAAGATGCATTTTGAAATATTTAACATCTGGTTGGGTAAGTAGCAGAACTCAATGTTTTTGGATAAGTAAGGGACAGTCACCAACAGGCTACAATATCGATAAATGCATAGAAGGACATAAAATATCTTACACTTTGAGCCGCATCCCCAAATCTTGTAGATAAGTGCAATATGATTTCCGAAGGTAAGTCTCTTTCTTTAAATCAATGCCATCCCTCTTAGACAGAGAATTCTCTTCTATTTCCTTTCTACTGAAATAACATGAAGCACTAAGTTTGCCAACTTCCTTATTCTCGCTCTTTGTAATTCTGTAGGGGCTATTTTCGACAATTCTGTAAATTAATAGCTAGAGCTACATTTCACTACAACAACTAGTGGACAATGTATTTGACTAAAGTAGTACTAATATTGTAACATCCCAAAATCCTAAATTTTGGAATGTTATATAAATAGATAGATTTGATTGATTGTTTGAGTTGATTCTTTTTGCAAATCGAAGCTCTTGACCTAAACTTTCTGATAAGGCCAAATTCACTTAATTTTGGTACTGTTAGAAATTATTTTATGTTGCAAAAGTGATTTGCTTGATTTTGATGTTTTCCGAATTGTCTTCTTCGTTCTTTATGATCTTTTGAGTGATTGCTTATGTGTGGTTACTATTGCTTGCTTACGATAGATTGACCGGAGTGTGACAAGTAGAACCATCAGGAGTTTTGAGTGCGAATCATCTTCATCAACATTGCAGGCAAGTTCACACTTTGATCATATTCCTTTCATACCTAGTTTTTATGCATTAGTTTCAACCTCAAACATTGCATGAGTAGGATTGATAACATGTGGGTATTGGGAAGTAGTTGATGAGGTAGGAACCTATTGCCCTGCATTCAAACCTTAGGAGTTACTATTACGTTATGCTTATACTGCTATGCTATGCTCATAGATGTGGATTGGGTTTGAGAGTATTCATGACAGATGTGAGATTGTTAATTAATGGTTTACTTAAGGTGACAACTTTAACACACATCTGGATGGATTGAGGCACCTGGGTATTCCAGCGATTGCCTGTTTAGGCACCTGGGTATTCCAGCGATTGCCTGTTTTTTTTATGAACCGCCACCCAGGCTCAAAGGGATCATGAGATTATTCATACTAGAAACTTCCGTGTGCATCCACAAGCTATTATGGGCTCTAGCATAGTTGATTAAGTCGTGTGAACTCTTACAGTGGTAGACTAGCAGATGTAGGGGTAGTAGGTGGTACGGTCTACCCATCGTAAGGTGCAAAGGCTTCTGAAAGACTGTCTCGGTCATCCGTTTCTCAAACACCATGTAGTGCGAGAAATCCAACGGAGGAGATCGAGTCTTGTGGGGAAAAGTGCGCAAACCTCTGCAGAGTGTATAAACTAATCATGATTAGCCGTGTCCCCGGTTATGGACGTCTTGAGTATCTAGTACTTGGATTATCATGTGAATCTCATCATGTGACTTTAATTAATCTTGTTGGGTTTTAATGGTGATGCTTAATTGGGATTGATAGGGTGTCTACACTCTCAATGTTAACAACCACCATGATAGTTAAATAAAATTTATTCCTTTGCAGTAGGGAAAAATTGACTTTTCGCAAAAACCTTATAACCATAGAGCTTTTCCACTAGCCATATATGCATGTAGTGATAGCCATTGTTCATCATTTCTCTATGGTGTGAATTTGCTAGTACATTCAATGTACTGACCCTTTGTGGCTGCAACGTCTCATGTTACAGGACTTCTTACGACGAGTAAGTGATACGTTAGGGTTACAATTTCTACACTCAACTTTGCCGTTGGTGTTGATGGGAATCCACAACCCTGTTACTTCCGCTATTTGGATTGAGGTAATAGTATTTTACGTTACTTTATACATGTGATTTACCTCTATTATAAATCCTCGAGTACTGTATGTGTCAGCATACCGATCCAGGGATGACACTTAAGCACAGAGACTTGACCGTCTGAGGTCGGGTCGCTACAAATATAGTGTCTCTATTGTATCTCAAGAATTAACTGGATGTTTGTACAACAAATACTACTCATGAGCGTAACTTTAGCTCTAATTCTTAACCAACTTATCAATGATTATTCTAAAAACTGAAGCGACAAATCTTGTTATTGTACATATGAGATAGCTTAAGTCCAAAGACTACCTTAGGCAGTGGCGTCTTTGGCATGTCATTGTCTAATGAAAGCGACATTTCTATAAGTTCTACTAACTCGTCACCAACTTCCTGAAAATTATTCCAAAACCCCAAAGCGAAGAGTTTTTTTTACTGGAAATATGAGATAACAGAATGAAATACAAATATAGACTATCCTAGGTGGCAAAGTGTTTGGCATGTCGTCATGTAATGCTAGATGGCGCAACCCATTTATTTTAACTGGGTTATTTGCATATCAAGGCGTTTTATGTATAGCTATAGGTTTTATATAGCATTAAGTAGCACCGGGCACAACATACCTTAAACACAGCAACGGCCGATCAACAGCAAGAACAAACCACACAGATACATGTTATTTCCTTGATCACAGTAGCTAACCTTGACATCACCTGCAAGAGAACCATTAAAATATGGGTCCAGAAATCAAACGGGTGGACGGCCTAAAGAAAGAAAAATACGCATGTAACTTTGCACAAGATATTGAATGAAAGATATGATAACATCAACCTACAAATACGGCTATGTATGGATTAACAACACTAACCACTATATGTTTGAGTGAAAAAACAAAACTGCAGTAATAAGATAAAAAAATGTTCTCAAGGTCACAGCAACACATATTTTAACCAACAAAGATCAACAAGGACCTGTATAGGAGAGCTACCTAGGCATGTCTCTGAAGCTGGTTGTATCTATAGCATACCTTTGGCAAGAAATTACTTGAGGACACATGTCGCTGCTAACTCTGTCTTCCCGACCATTTTCACATCCTTGGAGCCCCATTCCCATACCATTACCCATCTCGACGGTAATTGGTGTATGACACGACCACAAAAACCTAAATCAACATCACCCAGAAGAATCATTTTTAGAACAAGTAGGAAAAGAAGCACAAAGTGATCATCACCACCTTGGCCCTTGGGGAACCAATTTTAGCATTATTACCTTTCATTGACATGTTTGAAACAACAACTAACATGCATGTGCCTAGTAAATCTTAAAATAGAGGAAGGATACAACACATGATAGAAGTGAACCCAAATGGTCAAATACTTCAGACTCTGACACACAAGGGAGAATTCCCAACCTGCATCTTACTCAATTGCAAGCTAAAATCAACAGGGAAAGTAACAGAATATGGGACAAGTGTGACCTGAAAAACTAAATCCCATATATGTTCCTCTAAATCCTGTATCATAGAACCATATACTATCCTAAATCAAGTAGCGAAATTATAATCTACCCAACAAATTTATAGGGAAAGTATCACCACTATAAGCATTCAAACTAATCATTACATGGTAAATAAAGACTACACAGAACTAAAAGAAAGACAAAAATATAAGTAAAAATATATTCTGATCTCTGTTAGCTTTTGTTACCTCTATCGAGCACCTAATACAGAATCTGCATGATAAATAGGACACAGCCTAGCATACTGAATATAACAATCGTTTGTCGATACATGTCACTATAAAGCCAAATAAGCTGCAACACTTGTAACTTCTTTTGTGCCTCTCAAACTCAAACCCTTTGTAGGAAACATACATCTTCCCTAGAACTTGTGGTTACTGGAATCGAAATGCCTGAAGGAATCACTGCTGCTACCAAGCACCAGTCCCACGCCTGGTCTCTGCACGAGACAAATCCCATGAGCAACCGTTCAAACTATAACATCATGAAAGGAAAGTGGTGCATCAGCTAACACCAACATTTCCTTATTTTCACATATGGTAGGGACCTTAGTATGTTTACAGCAACCAAACCAGAAGCTTGCACTGGCTAGCTCTATGTATCCCTGTGTTATTGAGATCAACACGGTTGTTTTAAATAGCACAACAAAAGTCATTCTAGCATGAAAGTGAAAAAAATAAATGTCCTATAAATGAGAACGCTACGCTTGTTATTTCACATACAGGTGCTAAAAGGTTGTTCTAAGACACATGAGCAAACCAAATGTTTATAAGTTGATAAGTAGCGGCTGCAGTGGCCAGGAACATTTAAATATAGTACCATATGAAGGGACGACACATGAATACATCAGCTGCGGCTGTGTTCTTCATAAGCAATGCACGCATCAATAATGTACGAACCTAGGTCTAAAAAAATCACAGCGAAGAACCAATTCTATTTCAAAAAACGCATTACAAATAAGCATCACAAACAATTAACTTCAGAGCATCTTCTAAAAAAGCATAGAAATATCCATCTCCATCGCTCATCTATTTAGATTGACCATGCTGAATACAAACTTTTTTCCAGCGGTTGGTAACGATGCATTTACCTATATATTGGCCAAAAGACCAATAATATATATCCATGACGACATAAATCCGGTGCTGGAGAAATTATTTATTTCAGAGCATAAAAATTCAATCGGAACCATTTAAATAGTAGGGCTATATACTAATATGAAAATGGATCCCACCTATGGATGTCATCTGATGCCAAGAATGAGAGGAAACTAACTAAGCCTGAATGCCACCCATATTGAAAATATCCATACTATGATTGGGAGGCCAATTGAACATTATACATCACATAATGTACTATGTATGTACATTAAATTCTTTGCCAACTGTATACATTTTGTTTAGACAGTACCCTCAAGTCTCGACTAATACAATATTACATTACCTCTGCTCATTTTGCATAAAATGCCATGCCCGTCGGCTTGTTCTTGACGCTTGAAAATGCCATGCCCATTGGCTTGTTCTTGTCGCTTGCTTATAATCATCCTTTCTATGGTGCTCACTTTCGTTTTGCTCCTGCTTCTTTTTTGCTTTTCGAAAAAGAGGGTAGAAGTCAAAGAAGGAAAGGTGTCTGCACGCGCCGATGAATCAGGGCCGAAGGGAGGAGGCGGCATGGGGAGAGAAAGAACGGGTGAATCTCACCTTGGTGTGTTGGCGTCGGATGTGCTCACCGTCGCTCGACCTGTGTGCAGAATAAGAACAAAGGTGAATCTATTTTGAACTCAAGGACACCAAAGTGTGACAAAATAAAGGGGAAGCACCAATCCTCCACAAGAAATGGTGCCGATAGGTAGAACATATTCCTTTTCATGTACTGTGGTGGAAGAATTGCAGAAGAAATCAGGCTCACCTATCTTGGAAGGGTCTGACTGCTCCAGGGACATCAAGCCACAATATCTCCAACCACTCATAACCAAAACAATATGCCCTGTCATCAGTTTCGGACTTCCAGTCACCGGAAACTGTATGGGCCAAAATTAATCTTCAGAGAACATAGGAAATACTAAATAAGCAAAAGGATAATCCCTGGAATTGCAATACATGTTGCAAAACAGCAAGATCATCTGTAAAAATATGAAAAAATACACATCTTACCCTTCTGCTTGCACTCCTCGACGACCTGCTCCTTCTCCCTGTCATTGGCCGCCTCCCCTCTCCTGCAGCCACACCCCAGATCCAGAACATTAAAATGATCAGCAGACGAAGTACCATGATAGCACCCCCATAAACGATAATACACGTGTACCTAGGAAATAGAGCAGCTAACCTTAACGAGAAGAAAAGATATGCAACAGATCGTAGAACCTGCAAAACAAATGGGAACGATCTGGTCAGAGCACAACCATGGTACGGTACATAGAAGCAAAAGAACACTACACAAATAAGAAGTTAGATTCTGGCACAAGAGAGGGATTTCATCGCCTCCAGCTTGAGCTTGCCTGCGGGCTCTCTTACATTGCGTCGGACTCAAAGGCAAGGTGAGGAGGCAGGGGAGGGGGAGCAAAAGGGATGGGAGGAGGACCTGCGAGGGCGACGACGTCGTCCTTGCCTGCCTTGTAGGAGAGGACGCTTCTGGAAACGCATGCTTGCACTCACCGGCGCTTGCTGTCGCCCAGCCGACGAGTGTTCCCCAACCTATGACCCTGCCCACATCCGCCGCTCCTTCAACCCATGCTGCTTCCGCCCGCAGCCGCCATGCCCTTCATGGCCTGCGGCCCTGCCCCCTCTTCCTCGGCCAGCTCTCATGGCTTCCATGGCGTCGTCGATCTGGGATGTCTAATGCATCATGGTCGTCATCGCGCCGTCCTCCTCGATCTATGGCGGCAACGAAGTGGAGACGAGCGGCACAAGAGGGGTCGCGTGGGGCGAGGAGGAGGAAGATAGGGAGAAGAGGAGGCGGTTGCGACAGGAGGAAGAGTGAGAAGAGAAGGGATGGTGGTGGAGGAGGAGGAGGAGGAGGAGGAGGAGCCCGGGCACGCTCGGGGTGGAGCACGGGAGGATGGAGGCGGCCGTGGGATTGGGGAAAGGGGTCTAGGGTTCCACGACCCACTGGAAGCACGCTGCGCGCGAGGAGAGGATTGTCCAAAGGTAAACGTTTCGGGACGGTGCGCCGGCTAAACTTTGCGCCGGTCGCGCACGCCACGCGTCCCAGTGAAGCAGCAAAAGCGGGGCCGCTTGTCTCTCTCACCTTATCTTTTTCTCCTCTAGCCTTATCTCTTCTTCTCAACCACACTTTTCTCTCTGGTAGCAAACTAGCAATTGCATCGTCTTCCTTTCCCCACTTAGAACAAGCGAGCGGGCCTGCTGTCTGTCTCTGGATCCTATCACGTGGCCGCCATGGAGATGCTTCGTCCTCTCAATCTCGCCTCGTCCTCTCATGCTCTCTCCCCCGCAGCAGCCATGGCCTTGCCTTCTCCACCGCTTGTGAATCGCCGCCGCGGAACAACTCTGAGCCTGCTGCGTTGAGCACCTCCATAGCCACCACAAAAACCACGAGCTCACTGCTGGGCATGGCCGACGGCTGCAACTCCGGCGACCTCCCCCCCCCCCCCCCCCCACTCTCCAATAGCCATGGCCGGTGGAAAATCTGCCTTTTTTTATGCCCATCGGCTGTAGCTTTTTGGATCGTCGGTTGTAGCTTCCTTCTAAACCGGTTGCATCTTTTTTTAAATCATTCCTTTCAAACTTTTCTTCATAATCTATTTCTTGCATTTTTTTTTCTGAAATCACTGGTTCCAGCTTTTGAAATCACTGGTTGTAGCATTTTGTTCAGCTGGTTGTAGCTTTTTGAATCGCCAGTACCAGTTTCAGAATCACATGTTGCAACTTTTTGATTAGTCGCTTGCATCTTTTCTAATCACCGACAGTAGCTTCCTGTTGATTTTGCCGGTTGCAGCAATTCCTTTTTGATAGTAGTTTTTTTTGATTCGTCGGTTGTAGCAATTTTTTCACCGGTAGTAGCTTTTGGCAACCATGGTTCAAACATTTGATTTTGCCGGTCCCAACATACGCAGTCACCGGTTCCAGCAA
Source organism: Triticum aestivum (assembly GCF_018294505.1). Lineage (NCBI taxonomy): Eukaryota > Viridiplantae > Streptophyta > Magnoliopsida > Poales > Poaceae > Triticum > Triticum aestivum. The sequence continues at coordinate 245,244,780 of NC_057812.1, forward strand.
ATTTGACCGCCATTTCCAGCAGCTCGTCTTGCTGGTGGCAACACCCATAGCCGTCAGTTCCAGCAAATGCGACTGCTGTTTCCAGCATCTCGTTTTCTGTAGCACATTTTGGGATGGATAGGGACGAGGCAGTGCCGCAACTGTCGTTGATTTTTGCTACTAGCAGTGAGGTTTCTTGCATCGATGTCAGGGAGTTGCAACGAGTCTAGACAGAGCTGCAAACTGAAATCGATGAGCAGGAGAAGGTTCTTCGGCTAGTAGGGGAGGGGATGTGAGGCCTCGGGGTGTGGACGGCCGGCGGGCGGCGGGCGGCGGCTGTTGCCCTCGCGGAGCTGTACCCAAGAGGCAGAGTCGCGTGGGGGCAGAGGCGGGGGATTTTTTTCTGGTATGCGTTGACTAGGACGAAGAAAACAAATCGAGATGGGAGAGGCCAGATCGGATGACTCCTGGAGGCCAGATCGAACGGTTAGGGCTTGACCGGCCCAAAAGTTGGGCCGGCGCGCCGGCGCAGATCACTGCCCTTGTCCAAAACGCACCTGCGCGACGTTTCACCCAGTCGATAGATGCCAGAAACGAACCCACTAGTCATACTCTAAAGAAACTTACCAACGGGTGAATATTAAATTTACCAAAGGTAAAGATCTGACGGCCCAGGCTCAGAACGAGGATGATCTAACGGTCGCGAATGCATGACATCGTGGGATCACCGTGGGAGCGAGTTGGCTAGCTCCTGATTTGTTTTAAATATGGCCCGTGATGTTGTTTCGTTGAATTTTAATGCGTTCCTAGAGAAATCTAAGTTGAAAAATGATGGTAGCAATTACAGGGACTGGGTCCATAACTTAAGGATTATCCTCATTGCTACACAGAAGAATTACGTTCTAAGAATTACGTTCTGGAAGCACCGCTGGGTGACAAGCCTGCTGCAGATGCTGCTGACAACGTTAAGAACGTCTGACAGAGCAAAGCTGACGACTACTCGATAATTCAGTGTGCCATGCTTTACGGCTTAGAACCGGGACTTCAACGATGTTTTGAACGTCATGGAGTATATGAGATGTTCTAGGAGTTGAAGCTAATATTTCAAGAAAATGATCGGATTGAGAGATATGAAGTCTCCAATAAGTTCTATAGCTGCAAAATGGAGGAGAATAGTTTTGTCAGTTAACATATATTCAGAATGTCTCGGTACCACAACCACTTGACTCAGCTGGGAGTTAATCTTCCTGATGATAATGTCATTGACAAAGTTTTTCAATCATTGCCACCAAGCTACAAGAGCTTCATGATAAACTATAATAATGCAAGGCATGGATAAGACAATTCCCGAGATCTTCGCAATGCTAAAGGCTGTGGAGGTAGAAATCAAGAAGGAGCATCAAGTGTTGATGGTCAACAAGACCACCAGTTTCAAGAAGAAGGGCAAAGGGAAGAAGGGTAACTTCAAGAAGAACAGCAAGCAAATTGCTGCTCAAGTGAAGAAGCCCAAGTCTGGACCTAAGCCTGAGACTGAGTGCTTCTACTGCAAAGGGACTGGTCATTGGAAGCGGAACTGCCCCAAGTATTTGGCGGATAAGAAGGATGGCAAAGTGAAAGGTATATTTGATATACATGTTATTGATGTGTACCTTACTAATGCTCGCAGTAGCGCCTGGGTATTTGATACCGGTTCTGTTGCTAATATTTGCAACTCGAAACAGGGGCTGCGGATTAAGCGAAGATTGGCTAAGGACGAGGTGACAATGCACGTGGAAAATGGTTCCAAAGTCGATGTGATCGTCGTCGGCACACTACCTCTACATCTACCTTCGGTGTTAGTTTCAGACCTGAATAATTGTTATTTGGTGCCAGCATTGAGCATGAACATTATATCTGGATCTTGTTTGATGCGAGATGGCTATTCATTTAAATCAAAGAATAATGGTTGTTTTTATTTATATGAGTAATATCTTTTATGGTGATGCACCCTTGATGAGTGGTCTATTTTACTAAATCTTGATAGTAGTCATACACATATTTATAGTATTGAAGCCAAAAGATATAAGTTTAATAATGATAGTGCAACTTATTTGTGACACTGCCGTTTAGGTTATATTGGTGTAAAGCGCATGATGAAACTCCATGTTGATGGGCTTTTGGAATCACTTTATTATGAATCACTTTATGCTTGCGAACCATGCCTCATGGGCAAGATCACTAGGACTCTGTTCTCCGGAACAATGGAACGAGCAACAGACTTATTAAAAATTATACATACTGATGTATGCGGTCCGATGAGTGTTGATGCTCGTGGCGGGTATCGTTATTTTCTGACCTTCATAGATGATTTGAGCAGATATGGGTATATCTACTTGATGAAACATAAGTTTGAAATATTTGAAAAGTTCAAAGAATTTCAGAGTGAAGTGGAAAATCAACGTAACAAGAAAATTAAGTTTCTGTGTTCTGATCATGAGGAGAATATTTGAGTTACGAGTTTGGTCTTCATTTGAAACAATGCGGAATAGTTTCGCAACTCACGCCACCTGAAATACCACAGCGTAATGGTGTGTCCAAACGTCGTAACCGCACTTTATTAGATATGGTGCGATCTATGATGTCTCTTACTGATTGACCGCTATCGTTTTGGGGTTATACTTTAGAGACGGCTGCATTCACGTTAAATAGGGCACCATCGAAATCCGTTGAGACGACACCTTGTGAACTGTGGTTTGGCAAGAAACCCAAGTTGTCGTTTCTTAAAGTTTGGGGTTGCGATGCTTATGTGAAAAAGCTTCAACCTGATAAGCTCGAACCCAAATCAAAGAAATGTGTCTTCATAGGATACCCAAAAGAGACTGTTCGGTATACCTTCTATCATAGATCCGAAGGCAAGATATTTGTTGCTAAGAATGGATCCTTTCTAGAGATGGAGTTTCTCTCGAAAGAAGTGAGTGGGAGGAAAGTATAACTTGATGAGGTAACTGTACCTGCTCCCTTATTGGAAAGTAGTTTATCACAAAAATCAGTTCCGGTGATCCCTACACAAGTAAGTGAGGAAGCTAATGATGATGATCATGAAAGTTTTGATCAAGTTACTACCAAACCTCGTAGGTCAACCAGAGTAAGATCCACACTAGAGTGGTACGTAATCATGTTCTGGAAGTCATGTTACTTGACCATGATGAACCTATAAACTATGAGGAAGCGATAATGAGCCCATATTCCGCAAAATGGCTTGAGGCCATGAAATCTGAGATGGGATCCATGTATGAGAACAAAGTGTCGACTTTGGTTGACTTGCCCGATGATTGGCAAGCCATAGAGAATAAATGGACTTCGAGAAGAAGACTGACGCTGACAGTAATATTACTATCTACAAAGCTCGACTTGTTGCGAAAGGTTTTCGACAAGTTCAAGGAATTGAATACGATGAGACCTTCTCACCCGTAGCGATGCTTAAGTCCATTCGAATCATGTTAGCAATTGCCGCATTTTATGATTATGAAATTTGGCAAATGGATGTCAAAACTGCATTCCTTAATGGATATCTTAAAGAAGAGTTGTATATGATGCAACCAGAAGGTTTTGTCGATCCAAAAGGTGCTAACAAAGTGTGCAAGCTCCAGCGGTCCGTTTATGGTCTGGTGCAAACCTCTCGGAGTTGGAATATACGCTTTGATAGTGTAATCAAATGTAGCGACCCGACCTCAAATGGTGAAGCCTCTGTGTATCTGTGCCATCTCTGGATCGGTATGCTGACACACACATTACATCAATGTATATATCAAAGTGCAATACATGTATAAATAACATAAAACTGATATATACCTCATAAGTCTTAGCGGAAACAAACATAAGGATGTGGAGTCCCATCAACGCCAACGGCAAGTTGAGTGTAGACCGTAACCCTACAATGTAACTCTTGCTCGTCGTAGAAAATTCCTGCAACATAAGACGTTGCAGCCCTATAGGTCAGTACATTGAATGTACTGGCAAGTCACATCATAAGAATAATGAACCTATTTGTACATGCAATATGACTGGTGGAAAGCTCTAAGTTTAGTTTTTGCATAAAGCTAGTTTTTTCGTAGAATAAAAGATATTATTCTACCACTACTGTATAGCATAGGATGAGTTGGCAAACCCAACTCAATCCATTCCCAACGTTTCATTTAAAATCCAACTGTTTAATTAAGAGTGATGAGATCTCCCAGCATTTCCACTACTAAATGCTCAAGTTGTCCGTAACCGGGGACACGGCTAATCGATTAGGTTTTAACACTCTGTAGAGGTTTGCGCACTTTTCCCCACAAGACTCGATCGCCTCCCATGAAATTCTCGCACTGCCTGGTGTTTGAGAACAGGATGACCGAGACATAGTCTTTCGAAAGTATTCCCCTTAACCCACGGATAGGCCGGTACACCTACTCATTCTACATCTGCTAGCCCATCCCGGAAGGGGTCACACTAACTACTCTACTAAGCCAGAGCCCATATTGGCTTGTGGCTGCACACGTAAGCTTCTAGACATGAGAATACGATTGATCTCTTTGAGCCTGGGCGGTCGACCACTAGTGGTGCACCACCATGGATTAACCATGCATGCTCCCACTGTACTTCGCCACCATTCAAACCAAATACCGCCCAGGTAGTTCATTTACAAGTCTTGGTCCTGATTACTACTTTGTCACTCATGTCTCACCATGTTCGCTTCCCAAACCACGTATACATTTAGCGAGGCAAAAATAAACTTACACGACGGTGACAAGGATGTATAGATCAGACCTACCTCAAATGAACTACTAGGTAACGGCACAGCCATCTGGCAACAATAAATCCTACCATGCAATCCTACCACAAAAGGACTAAGTACATAATATAAACATAGGTAATTGGAAGAATGGTCAAATGTGAACTTGCCTGGTAATAGTTGATGAAGATGATATCGCTCTTAGAAAATTACTTAATAGAACTATTCGTCACTCTCCGATGAAAATCTATATAGTCAAACATTGCACTCGCATAAGAAATCATTTTAGAGAACCAAGAAGAACATGCAAAGCAAAAAAGTCTTGGAAAAACCAAATGAACATTCAACACACTTAGCTAGCATGGAAATATCCTAAGTGCAAAACAACATGTGACATAGGGTGCAAAGATGTGATGTGTACTAAAGTGCATACATGGTATAATAGTAAAACTATCATAGACATACCATTTTTGTGTGGAAAATGTGTGACAATGGTCCAAGTGGTAGGGTTTGGCTACGGTGACATGGTGCAAAAAGAATCACATCAATCGGAGCTATGGTTTAGGAGATATGGCCAGTTGAAGTTTGAATTCAAACTTGAATAAATTCAAATTTGAAATTGGCCAAAAGTTTTCAAAGCTGGTTCTCTGGATAATGCTATTCGAGACAAACATTTTGCCGCTGGTTTCGTCGAATTTGGAGTTACGGTTAAAAAGATACAACCATTCAAAGTTTAGGGGCTAAACTGAAAACTTAGGGACTTGACTGTGAAAGTTTTATTCACGACCAGATCCCTGGCTATGTGGCGGCTTTCGGGTGGCTGAGCAGCGTTCGCGGCTTAGGCTAAACGGCGAACAACCACTAAATAAGCAAAACAGAGGCAGTGGCTAACTACAAGAAAAACTGGCTTCAGTTTAAATAAAAACCGTTCGGTTTAACTACAACCAAGGTTAACTGGTCTAATACTAACAACACACGAAAAAGTGTAACGAACGAGGCGGGCGAGCAACTTGGCTTACAGCGAGCGACGATGATGAACAGGGGGCGGCGGCGTTGGCGTCAGGCGGCGGACGGGCGGTGGCGACGGTGCTCCTCGGCGGCGGGGAAGATGACGGAGGGGACGGGCGCGAGGTGGGTGGTCCGGTGGTGGAGGCGGCTCACGTCGGGGACGTCAGGGTCGTATTGTGCGGGGACGGCGACTCCGTGCTCCAGCGAGGACGCAGGTCGTCGGGGCAGAGTCTCCGGCGAAACCTAGGGGCAACAAACATGTCAAACGGATGCGTCTCGAGTAGGGTAGTAGGTTGACGGAAGAAGACAGAGCCGAGGTCGTTTACGAGCGTCGGAGAGGACCGACGAGGTAGCTCCGGTGGTCGAGATCCAAAGGACGAAGGCGGTGGTTGTGAGCGACGTGGGACGATGCGAAGTGGCAGAATGGAGAGAGGGGACGAGGGGCTTTTATAGGCGCGGGGAGGGGTGCTCGGGGCTGCGGATATGCGTTATTCGGGCGCAAGGCAGGCGGCTATTGCGGGCGGTGAGCTCGCAAGCTCTATCCGCGCGAGGCGAGCGGGAGGTTGGGGGTGACCTGGGCGGGCCCATCTGGCAGCGGGCGCTGCGTGCGAGCGAGGGGAAGGCAACGGGCGTGCGAGGCGGTGGCCTCCGGGCGCTCGGAGTAGGCCGCGATGCTGGCGCAGCTTGCTGTGGCCATGGGCCGGCTCTGTGCGCTGGCCTCCTGGCGCTTGTCTGGCTAGCTGGGCCGGTGGCCTAGCCGGCTAGAGTTTTTTTAATAAAAGGTTTTTCTCTTTTTTTAACATTCAAAAAAACAAACAAACTGAGTAATAATAATAAAACTATATAAGCATATTATATACCAAAATGCTCAGAAAAATAGCAGCAATAAGATGAACTATTTTTCAAGTTCAACTAAATTCCATAAAAATTCCTAAAAGTCAAAGAGCGCTACTATTGCATTTAAAATCAATAAAAACATTTTTTAATAGCAAAATGATTTCAAATTTATTTTCTCCTAATTTTCTATTGAAGGGAATCATTTTACCCTTATTTCCATTTATTTATTTTTAGGAAAAAAATAATTTGAATATAAAACTAAATAACTCCCAAGAGGACTTGAATTTGAAATTTCAAACAACTTCGAATGGAAAATGAGTTTCAAATAACTTCAAACTGACATCCAATTTATTTCTTTGAAACTTCCAACTCTCTTTCTTCAAATATGAAGAAGTCATTTTATCTTCCCTCATGAACTCATTGAATTGCTTAAAATTTCGAAATTTGAAATATTTCAAATGGAATTCAAATCATTTTCGAACCCCTTTTCACTTCTTTAAATGGAAGAAGTCATATTATCTTCACTCTAGGGTTTTGTACTAAAATGAATTTGAACTAAAGGAGATCAAAATGCAAGATGAAAAGTTTTGGGAAAGTCCTTTTATTCCCTCTCATCCAACTTTCAAAAAGTTTTTCAATTTCCAATCATTTTCACACAATCAATCACACAACAATAAAACAAACAATCATAATAATTTATTTAATATAACATTCCAAAATTTAGAATTTTAGGATGTTACATCAAAGCATATGGTTTTATACAAACTTTTGGAGAAGCCTATATTTACAAGAAAGTGAGTGGGAGCTCTGTAGCATTTCTGATATTATATGTGGATGACATATTGCTGATCGGAAATGATACTGAATTTCTGAATAGCATAAAAGGATACTTGAATAAGAATTTTTCAATGAAAGACCTCGGTGAAGCTGCTTATTTATTGGGCATCAAGATCTATAAAGATAGATCAATATGCTTAATTGGACTTTCACAAAGCACATACATTGATAACGTTTTGAAGAAGTTCAAAATGGATCAAGCAAAGAAAGGGTTCTTGCATGTGTTACAAGGTGTGAAGTTGAGTCATACTCAATGCCCGACCACTACAGAAGATAGAGAGAAAATGAAAGTCATTCCCTATGCTTCAGCCATAGGCTCTATCATGTATGCAATGATGTGTACCAGACCTGATGTGTGCCTTGCTATTAGTTTAGCAGGGAGGTACCAAAGTAATCCAGGAGTGGATGACTGGACGACAATCAAGAATATCCTGAAATACCTAAAAAGGACTAAGGATATGTTTCTCGTTTATGGAGGTGACAAAGAGCTCGTCATAAACGGTTACGTCGATAAAAGCTTTGACATTGATCCGGATGGCTCTAAGTCACAAACCGGGTACGTATTTGTATTGAATGGTGGAGTTGTCTGTTGGTGCAGTTCCAAACAGAGCATCGTGGCGGGATCTATGTGTGAAGCGGAGTACATAGCTGCTTCGGAAGCAGCAAATGAAGGAGTCTAGATGGAGGAGTTTATATCCGATCTAGGTGTCATACCTACTGCATCGGGTCCAATGAAAATCTTTTGTGACAATACTGGTGCAATTGCCTTGGCAAAGGAATCCAGATTTTACAAGAGAACCAAGCACATCAAGAGACGCTTCAATTCCATCCGCGATCAAGTCAAGGAGGGAGACATGGAGATTTGCAAGATACATACAAATCTAAATGTTCAGACCCATTGACTAAGCCTCTCTCACGAGCAAAACATGATCAACACCAAGACTCCATGGGTGTTAGAATCACTACAATGTAATCTAGATTATTGACTCTAGTGCAAGTGGGAGACTGAAGGAAATATGCCCTAGAGGCAATAATAAAGTTGTTATTTATATTTCCTTATATCAAGATAAATGTTTATTATTCATGATAGAATTGTATTAACCGGAAACTTAGTATATGTGTGAATACATAGACAAATAGAGTGTCACTAGTATGCCTCTACTTGACTAGCTCGTTAATCAAAGATGGTTAAGTTTCCTAACCATAGACATGAGTTGTCATTTGGTGAATGGGATCACATCATTAGAGAATGATGTGATTTACTTGACCCATCGGTTAGCTTAGCACTATGATCGTTTAGTTTATTGCTATTGCTTTCTCCATGACTTATATATGTTCCTATGACTATGAGATTATGCAACTCCCGAATACCGGAGGAACACTTAGTGTGCTATCAAACGTCACAACGTAACTGGGTGACTATAAAGATGCTCTACAGGTGTCTTCAATGGTGTTTTTTGAGTTGGCATAGATCGAGATTAGGATTTGTCACTCCGATTGTTGGAGAGGCATCTCTGGGCCCTCTCCGTAATGCACATCACTATAAGCCTTGCAAGCAATGTGAGTAATGAGTTAGTTGTGGGATGTTGCATTACAGAACGAGTAAAGAGACTTGCCAGTAACGAGATTGAACTAGGTATTGAGATACCGACGATCGAATCTCGGGCAAGTAACATCCGATGACAAAGGGAACAACTTATGTTGTTATGCGGTTTGACCGATAAAGATCTTCGTAGAATATGTAGGAACCAATATGAGCATCTAGGTTCCGCTATTAGTTATTGACCGGAAGTGAGTCTCGGTCATGTCTACATAGTTCTCGAACCCGTAGGGTCCGCACGGTTAACGTTCGATTACGATTGGTATTATGAGTTTATGTGTTTTGATGTACCGAAGGTAGTTCAGAGTCCCGAATGTGATCCCGGACATGACGAGGAGTCTCGAAATGGTCGAGACATAAAGATTGATATATTGGAAGGCTATGTTTGGACATCGGAATGGTTCTGGATGAGTTCGGGCATTTACCGGAGTACCGGGGGGTTACCGGAACCCCTGGGGAGTTAATGGGCCTTATTGGGCCTTAGTGGGAGAGAGGAGGAGGCGGCCAGGTGGAGGGCGCACCCCCCAAGCCCAATCCGAATTGGGTGGGGTCGGGCCCCCCTTTCCTTCCCTCTCTCTCTCTCTTCCTTCTTCTCCTACTCCTACTAGGAAGGGGGAAACCTACTCCTGCTGGGAGTAGGACTCCCCCCTTGGGCGCGCCCTATGAGGATCGGCCCTTCCCTCCTCCACTCCTTTATATATGGGGGAGGGGGCACCCCATAGACACACAAGTTGATTGTTTAGCCGTGTGCGGTGCCCCGCTCCACAGAATTGCACCTCGGTCATATCGTTGTAGTGCTTAGGCGAAGCCCTGCGTCAGTAACTTCATCATCACTGTCATCACGCCGTCATGCTGACGAAACTCTCCCTCGGCCTCAACCAGATCAAGAGTACAAGGGACGTCACCCAGCTGAAGGTGTGCAGATCGCGGAGGTGTCGTGCGTTCGGTACTTGATCGGTTGGATCGCAAAGACGTTTGACTACATCAACTGCGTTTCATAACGCTTCCGCTTTCGGTCTACGAGGGTACATAGACATACTCTCCCCCTCTTGTTTCTATGCATCTCCTAGATAGATCTTGCGTGATCGTAGGAATTTTTTTGAAATATTGTGTTCCCCAACAGTAACATACTGATGACAAAGGGAACAAACATATGTTGTTATGCGGTTTGACCGATAAAGATCTTTGTAGAATATGTAGGAACCAATATGAGCATCCAGGTTTCGCTATTGGTTATTGACCGGAGATGAGTCTCGGTCATGTCTACATAGTTCTCTGACCCGTAGGGTCTGCACGCTTTAACGTTCGATGATGATATGTATTATGAGTTATGTGATTTGATGTACCGAAGATAGTTCGGAGTCCCGGATGTGATCATGGACATGACGAGGAGTCTCGAAATGGTCGAGACATAAAGATTGATATATTGGAAGGCTATGTTTGGACACCGAAAAGGTTTCGGATAAGTTCGGGCATTTTCCGGAGTACTAGGGGTTACCGGAACCCCCCAGGGAGTAAATGGGCCTTAATGGGCCATGGTGGGAGAGAGGAGGAGGCAGCCAAGTGGGAGGCGTGCGCCCCCCAAGCCCAATCCGAATTGGGAGGGGGGTCGGCCCCCCTTTCCTTCTCTCTCTCCCTCTTCCTTCTTCTCCTACTCCAACTAGGGAAGGGGGGAAACCTACTCCTACTAGGAGTAGGAATCCCCCCTTAGGGCGCGCCATAGGAGGCCGGCCCTCCCCTCCTCCACTCCTTTATATACGGGGGAGGGGGGCACCCCATAGACACACAAGTTGATCTCTTAGCCGTGTGTGGTGCCCCCCTCCACAGATTCCCACCTCGGTCATATTGTCGTAGTGCTTAGGCGAAGCCCTACATCGTTAACTTCATCATCACCATCAACACGCGATCGTGCTGACGAAACTCTCCCTCGGCCTCAGCTAGATCTAGAGTTCGAGGGACATCACCGAGCTAAATGTGTGCAGTTCGCGGAGGTGTCATGCGTTCAGTACTTGATCAGTTGGATCGCAGAGACGTTTGACTACATCAACCGCGTTACTTACCGCTTCCTCTTTCGGTCTACGAGGGTACGTAGACACACTCTTCCCTCTCATTGCTATGCATCTCCTAGATTGATCTTGCATGATCGTAGGATTTTTTTTTGAAATACTACGCTTCCAACAGCCTATGCATGTTACATGTCTTTCCAAAGCTTTACTTGTTATTCTTCATATCTTTATCTAAAGCTTTGATGTATGTTGTCATCAATTTCAAAAAGGGGGGAGATTTAAAGCACAAGTGCTCCATGGGTGATTTTGGTAATTAATGTCAACATATCTCTTGTTGGACTAATACTTTTATCTAGTATATTTCAGAAAGTTCAACAAAGGTGTGGCATGGACAAGAGGATGTGGAACCCCTTCAAGAAGCTAAGGACAAGGATTGGCAAAAGTTCAAGACTCTACATTTTCATTTTAGTGATCCAAGATCACATTGAGTCCATAGGAAAGCCAATACTATTAAAAGGGGATGAGGTGTTGCTTAATAGCTTGCTTGCTCAAAGTGCTTAGTGATATGCTCCAAAGCCCTCAACCACTTTCTCATTTCCACATATGTCCCAAACCTAAAGTCAAACTCGGCCCCACTGGTTTGATCTATCCGGCGCCACCGAGTTCACTTGACATAGCCACCGCCAGAAACCCTAATCAATCTGGTCTCACCGATGGGATCTCGGTCTCACCGAGATGGGCTTGCAAACTCTCTGTTGCTTGTTGCAATTATCTCGGTCTCACCGAGATATACAATCGGTCCCACCGAGTTTGCTTGACCAACTCTCTGTTTTGCTTATTACCAAAATTGGTCTCACCGAGTTTGTGTAATTGGTCGAACTAAGTTGAGGTTTTACCCTAACCCTAGCACATCGGTCCCACCGAGTTGATCATATCGGTCCCACCAAAAACTCTAACGTTCACATTTTGAACCAGATCGGTCTGATCGAGTTTCTCGATTCGGTGCCACCAAATTTGGTGAATTGTGTGTAACGGCTAGATTTTGTGTGGAGGCTATATATACCCCTCCACCCATCCTCCATTCATGGAGAGAGCCATCAGAACGTGCCTACACTTCCAGTACTCATTTTTTGAGAGAGAACCACATACTCATGTGTTGAGACCAAAACATTTCAATCCAACCACAAGAATCTTGATCTCTAGCCTTCCCCAAGTTGCTTTCCACTCAAATCATCTTTCCACCAAATCCAAATCTGTGAGAGAGAGTTGAGTGTTGGGGAGACTATCATTTGAAGCACAAGAGCAAGGAGTTCATCATTAACACACCATCTATTACCTTTTGGAGAGTGGTGTCTCCTAGCTAGATTGGTTAGGTGTCACTTGGGAGCCTCCGTCAAGATTTTAGAGTTGAACCAAGGAGTTTTTAAGGGCAAGGAGATCGCCTACTTCATGAAGATCTACCCAAGTGAGGCAAGTCCTTCGTGGGCGATGGCCATGGTGTGATAGACAAGGTTGCTTCTACGTGGACCCTTCATGGGTGGAGTCCTCCGTGGACTCGCGCAACCGTTATCTGTTGGAGATATGCCCTAGAGGCAATCATGTGATGATGACATTTCCATATGTATTCATGAGTCCTTTGTATTGTCCTCGAACATCATCAATGATATGTATCAATAAGTATGCGACTTGTTTGTGGAACTATGTATTGTATGATGATTGCTCTAATGGTCCCTAGTTGATAAGGTTGTGCGGACACATATCCTTGACTAGTATACGACTCGGTTGATGACTATGTTTCACAAGTCATGTGCATGGAGATGCTAAACCGATAGTATGGGCTCGGGGATGGAGATCACCGAGCCGGACAGACCCACTTTGAGACGCAGCGAGATATAGTCATCTGTTAGTCTCAAGTGCAATGTCTATGCCATGTCCTAGACCTGAGGTCCTCACATGTTCTCGGGATGAGGATCGACTCACTTAGGGTCTATCAAACGCTACTCCGTAACTAGGTAGTTATAAAGGTAGCTTTCGGGTGAGTCGTGAGACATGCCGCGAGACATGGTTGACCAAGATGAGATTTGCCCCTCCTATTTGGAGAGATATTCTCTGGGCCCTCTCGAGTGATCAGATTCGGAAAGCATGGCCATGCGACTTGGGTTAAGTCTTAACCCAGTTCGGGAATCTGTATCGTGGTTTCGAGAAGAGAGGTCGAGCTATCACAAGGGTGACAAGTACTCGCCTTGAGCTCGACAACAAATATCGTGAGGCAAAAGGATGTTGCATATGCCACATTGTTGAGGTTCGTCAAACGACTTTACGCCCACATGGGAGTTGGCACGTTCTTCTAGGAGTCACTACCAACTATCGACTATGGTCGTGTCCATGTGTACGTGAACCTATAGGGTCGCACACGTAAGGGGTTGCAGCCCATTCAGATTGGATCCGAGTGGAAAATGGATGTGGACTCCTAGTGGGCTCAAGTGTTGAGCCCATCTCGGAGGTCTATATGAAGGGGAGTGGGCACACCACTTAGGGTTGATCGATAAGGAACGCGGGTTAGCCACCGCCACTCCCCACGCCCATGCCGCGCAACCGGACCTAGCAGTCCGCCGCTCGACGCTGCTCCCCGTACGTGTGGATACCTTGGAGGCATTGCATCTGCGGTGCTTGGACGAACCGTTCGAGGGAACCACGAGGTGCCATTCGCGGGAGATCACCGTTCACGGGTCTTCGCTGTTCGCTGGAGATCAGCAACGCGAGGAGATGGCCCGGGAGATCGGCTACACACATCACCAACTCTACTTCCACTGTGGTGACTGCGCGTCTAGTGGTAAACCCGATCCCGTGAACTATTTCCAGCAGCATGATCTTGGGTGCGCGATAGAAAATTTTATTTGGCGCTAGCGTAGCATACCGCGTGTTCCAACAGTGGTATCAGAGCCTCCGTTGTGTGGTGATAGATTCAATGATATGCATATGAGATATGTAGATCGGTTCAGGTGCGGGTCGATGAGATCGGTTGCGCATGTCAGTGTTGAAGGTTGGTTTCGTGATCTTGTTTCCGTGATCGTGACGCAGAGGTCGTGACATGACTTACCCCTACCGGTCGGTTTCCTCCATCGGGGTAGACAGTGGAACGTAAATCCGAATGCAGCACGTGAAGATCAATGAGATTGGTCGAATCGGAACATAGATCAACACCTTGGAAATGTGATTTCCGCGGTGCTGAAATTTGTTGGAGCGGTCTGGGTAAAACGGATGTAACATTCGCATACGAACTCCGATTTTGCTCCACGACCTGTCAAACTGAAGCTAACGAAAAGTTGAATTAGCTATGAAATCCTAGGATTTCAGCACTTTTGGCTAGGCCAAAATCCGCTTGGAAGATAGAGTTTTAGGAGGTTTTATCTTCGGCGGTAGAACATCTGACTCGTTTTTGTAGGGAATGACTGTGATTTGGTATAGCCCATGTATGTTGCTTGTATATTATTGTTTCATGACCTGCGTGTCATGAATGCGCCAACCGGCAGGAGCCATATGGTTGTCCCATTATTATATTAATGACCTGCGTGTCAACATGAGAAGCCATGTAATGTAATTTCTTTCAGTAGCTATTAGTTTTTAATAGCATAGTACCTTACGTAACACTTGGCGGTTGACACCATGGCGTGGAGATGGAGATCACCATGAGGACAATCATGCATGGGCAGACCGCGCACGTGGAGATGGAGATCACCACGCGCTGTGAAAAGGGGCTATACCATATGACACATACATAAACTGTCTGTGAAAGTTTATCCCTTTTATGCATCCTTCTTTTTGCATGGTAGATGTTTTAAGTAGGGTGATCCCTCAAAGAATGTCAAGTACAAATGGCTCTCCAATTGCTGCACCTTCACATTTCAAGTATATTTAGTGGCGGGCCTATGCAATTAGGGTGCCACTAGATCTCCTTGAAGTGATGGGTTTGTGTCGGACACTTACAAGCGAAGCATTGGTTGACTTGTCGTGGCTATCAAAATAGTTTTGGGCTACGAGGCATAGGAGTTGGCGAGGCATGAGATGTCCCCAACAACAAGAGTCGTATGGAGATACGATTAGCAAGAGTTGCTTACCGAGTGATCTTGTCCTCTAGCGGTGATGCAAAAGCTCACTAGTTGACATGTTGATCTTGGATCTTGAATCACTAAGTATCAACCGAGGGATGTTGATTTTAGTGGGAGTAATGATCTTATTAAAATATTTAATATGAATTACCCTTCATGAATACATGTCTTAGTGTTTTGCATATTTCTGTTGTAGATCAATGGCACCACCTGCTCAAGTTACCCCTTTTTGTGTTGAAATCAATCTTGGAAAAAGATAAATTGAATGGAACAAACTTTACCACCTGGTATAGAAACCTGAGAATTGTTGTTAGGCATGAGAAAAAGGAACAAGTTGTAGAGAATTCGCTTCCAGAGGAACCTGCCGATAATGCTAATGCCACAGCCAGAAATGCCTACCAGAAACTTGTTGATGAATCAAACGAGATCAGCTGTCTCGTGCTGGCTTCTATGAAGCCCGATCTGCAGCAGCAATTCAAAAATATTGAGGCTTTTGATATGATCGAGAACCTTAAGAGCATGTTTCAAATGCAGGCTAGGACTGAAAGGTTCAACGTCTGGCGATCCTTGATGGGTTGTAAGCTGAAAGAGGGTGATCCACTGAGCCCGCATGTGATCAAGATGATTGGGTACATGCAAGCTCTGGATAGGTTGGG
Source organism: Triticum aestivum (assembly GCF_018294505.1). Classification (NCBI taxonomy): domain Eukaryota; kingdom Viridiplantae; phylum Streptophyta; class Magnoliopsida; order Poales; family Poaceae; genus Triticum; species Triticum aestivum. Next base: position 245,260,565 of record NC_057812.1, read on the forward strand.
CTTCCCACTTGGGGATGAGTTGTCCATAGATACAATTCTGGGTTCTCTTCCGGATAGCTATGGGTCGTTCATCTCGAACTACCATATGCATGGGATGAGAAAGAAGCTCACTGAATTGCATGGGATGCTCAAAGTGGCAGAGCATGATATCAAGAAAGGTACGCATCGTCAAGTGTTGATGGTGTAGAACTCGCTAAGTTCAAGAAGAGCTGGTCCAAGAAAAAGGCTAAGGCAAATGGCAAAGAGAAGGAGGCAACTCCAACTGCAGTCGTTGCACCTAAGTCAGGGACGACTTCGGGGAGTATTTGCTTTCATTGCAAGGAACCCGGACACTGGAAAAGGAACTGCAGCAAGTGGCTTGCCGAGAAGGGCAAAAAGACTGGAAGTATGACTTCTTCTTCAGGTACACTTGTTGTATATGTTATGGACATTTATCTTGCTGATGTTTCTAGTAGCTCTTGGGTATATGATACCGGATCGGTTGTTCACATATGCAACTCGATGTAGGGGCTAAGCAGAACTAGGAATGTCGCAAGAGGAGAAGTTGACATTCGCATCGAGAATAAAGCAAGAGTTGCTGCATTGGCCGTCGGCACTATGCAACTTAATTTACCTTCAGGATTTGTAATGGAACTTGATAATTGTTATTATGTTCCTGCTTTGAGTCAAAACATTATTTCTGCCTCATGTTTGATGAGACAAGGTTATGAATTCAGTATTAAGAACAATGGTTGTTCAATTTACTTGAATAATATGTTCATGGCTTTGCACCCGTTGTGAATGGGTTATTTATCCTAGATCTTGAAGGTGAATCAATCTATAACATAGATGTCAAGAGGCATAAGCCTAATGAGATAAATCCGACTTACATTTGGCATTGTCGACTAGGACACATTAGTCAAAAGCGCATGAAGAAGCTCCATGATGATGGAATCCTAACTTCGTTTGATTTTGAATCATTCGAGACATGTGAGTCTTGCCTACTCGGCAAGATGACTAAGACTCCTTTTGCAAAGAGTTGCGAGAGGGCGTCCGAGCTGTTGGAACTTATACATAGTGATGTATGTGGACCAATGAGCACTACAGCCAGAGGTGGTTTCCAATACTTCGTGACTTTTACTGACGACTTGAGTAGATATGGATATGTCTACTTGATGAGGACAAGGTGGAAACTTTTGAAAAGTTCAAGGTGTTTCAGAACGAAGTGGAAAATCAACTCGGCAAGAAAATCAAACTTCTACGATCTGATCGTGGCGGTGAGTATATGAGCCAGGAGTTTGATGATCATCTTAAGAGTCGTGGAATAGTTCCACAGCTGACTCCCCCAGGTACGCCACAGAGAAATGGCATGTCAGAATGGAGGAATCGGACTCTGTTGGACATGGTCCGATCAATGATGAGTTAGTCAGATTTATCCTTGTCATTTTGGGGATACGCTCTAGAAACTGCAGCTTTCACACTAAACAGGGTACCATCTAAGTTCGTAGATAAGACACCATATGAGATATGGACTGCGAAGAGTCACAATTTGTCTTTTCTAAAAATTTGGGGATGTGAAGCATATGTCAAACGACTCCAGTCGGACAAGTGCATATTCGTGGGATATCCAAGGGAAACCTTGGGGTATTACTTCTACAACCGTGAGGAGGGCAAAGTGTTTGTCGCTCGACATGGAGTTTTCCTTGAGAAAGAGTTTCTTAATCGGAAGGCTAGTGGGAGGACGGTCCGACTCGAAGAAATTTGAGAACCACACGGGGACGTTCCGGTAGGTGATTCTGTCACAAAGGAATTAGTCAGGGAACCCGTGGTGGAGTCGACGCCGGTTCCACGGAGGTCGGAAAGGTTACGCAATTTGCATGACTGCAATGTGTTGTTCTTGGAGAATAACGAGCCGACTACGTATGCGGAAGCAATGGAGAGCCCTGATTCTGTGTTATGGCTTGAGGCCATGAGATCCAAATTAAAGTCCATGGATGACAATCAAATTCAGAACTTGGTTGATCTGCCAGATGGCGTACGAGCCATTGAGTGCAAGTGGATCTTTAAGAAGAAAACTGATATGGACGGAAATGTCACAGTCCATAAGGCTCTACTTGTTGCTAAAGGTTATCGACAAGTTCAAGGAGTTGACTACGATGAGACTTACTCACCGGTGGCGATGCCTAAATCAATTCGGATCATTCTTGCTATAGCGGCATATTTCGACTATGAAATATGGTAGATGGATGTCAGAACGGCTTTCCTTAATGGAAATTTAACCGAGGATGTGTATATGACACAACCCGAGGGTTTTGTCGATCCAAAGAAGTCTAGCATGGTATGCAAGCTTCAAAGATCCATTTATGGATTAAGGCAAGCATCTCGGAATTGGAACATTCGTTTTAATGAAGCCGTCAAAGAGTTTGGCTTCATCAAGAATGATTGTGATCATTGTGTATTCAAGAAGGTCAGTGGGAGCTCAGTTGCATTTCTGATCTTATATGTGGATGACATATTATTGATTGGAAATGATGTTCAAATGCTTGAATCTGTCAAGGACTCATTGAAAAATAGTTTTTCTATGAAGAACTTGGGAGAAGCAGCTTACATTTTGGGAGTCAAGATCTATAGAGATAGACCGAGAAGGCTTATTGGATTAAGCCAGATTGCATATATTGACAAGGTGTTGAAGCGGTTCAACATGCAAGATGCCAAGAAAGGTTTCTTGCCCATGTCACATGGCATTAGTCTTAGCAAGACTCAGAGTCCTATGACTCCTGATGAGCAAAGACGCATGGATGGGATTCCGTATGCTTCGGCTGTTGGGTCCATCATGTATGCTATGGTATGTACTCGTCCCGATGTCAGTTTTGCTCTTAGCGTGGTGGGCAGATACGAGGCTGATCCAGGTGAGAGTCATTGAACAACGGTTAAGAATATCCTTAAGTACTTGAGAAGGACTAAGGATATGTTCCTGGTTTATGGAGGTGAGGATGAGCTTGTTGTAAAGAGTTACATTAATGCTAGTTTCCAAACAGATAGGGATGATAGTCGATTGCAATCTGGGTTTGTGTTCATTCTGAACGGAGGAGCAGTGAGTTGGAGGAGCTACAAGCAAGATACTGTAGCTGATTCTACAACAGAGGTTGAGTACATTGCGGCTGTCGCAGCTGCAAAAGAGGGTGTTTGGGTGAAGAATTTCATTTCTGTTCTTGGTGTGGTTGAGGGCGCGCTTAAGCCATTGGACCTCTATTGTGATAATAGTGGTGCCATTGCGCATGTCAAGGAACCACGAAACCATCATAAAACCCAGCACATACTCAGGCGTTTTAACCTTATTCGCGACATTGTCGAAAGAGGTGATGTAAACATATGCAAGGTACACACAGATGCAAATGTTGCCGATCCATTGACGAAGCCTCTCCACGGCCGAAGCATGAGGCGCACATGAGCTCCATGGGCATACAATGCCTAAATGATTGACTCTAGTACAAGTGGGAGACTGTTGGAGATATGCCCTAGAGGCAATCATGTGATGATGACATTTCCATATGTATTCATGAGTCCTTTGTATTGTCCTCGAACATCATCAATGATATGTATCAATAAGTATGTGATTTGTTTGTGGAACTATGTATTGTATGATGATTGTTCTAATGGTCCCTAGTTGATAAGGTTGTGCGGACACACATATCCTTGACTAGTATACGACTCGGTTGATGACTAACAAGTCATGTGCATGGAGATGTTAAACCGATAGTATGGGCTCGGGGATGGAGATCACCGAGCCGGACAGACCCACTTTGAGACGCAACGAGATATAGTCATCTGTTATTCTCAAGTGCAATGTCTATGCCATGTCCTAGACTTGAGGTCCTCGCATGTTCTCGGGATGAGGATCGACTCACTTAGGGTCTATCAAACGCTACTCCGTAACTGGGTAGTTATAAAGGTAGCTTTCGGGTGAGTCGTGGGAGATATTCTCTGGGCCCTCTTGAGTGATCAGATTCGGAAAGCATGGCCATGCAACTTGGGTTAAGTCTTAACCCAGTTCGGGAATCTGTATCGTGGTTTCGAGAAGAGAGGTCGAGCTATCACAAGGGTGACAAGTACTCGCCTTGAGCTCGACAACAAATATCGTGAGGCAAAAGGAATGTTGCATATGCCACATTGTTGAGGTTCGTCAAACAACTTTACGCCCACATGGGAGTTGGCACGTTCTGCTAGGAGCCGCTACCAACTATCGACTCTGGTCGTGTCCATGTGTACGTGAACCTATAGGGTCGAACACTTAAGGGGTTGCAGCCCATTCAGATTGGATCCGAGTGGAAAATGGATGTGGACTCCTAGTGGGCTCAAGTGTTGAGCCCATCTCAGAGGTCTATATAAAGGGGAGTGGGCACACCACTTAGGGTTGATCGATAGGGAACCCGGGTTAGCCACCGCCACTCCCCACGCCCATGCCGCGCGACCGGACCTAGCAGTCCGCCGCTCGACGCTGCTCCCCGTACGTGTGGATACCTTGGAGGCATCGCATCTGCGGTGCTTGGACGAACCGTTCGAGGGAACCGCGAGGTGCCGTCCGCGGGAGATCACCGTTCACGGGTCTTCGCTGTTCGCGGGAGATTGGCAACGCGAGGAGACGGCCCGGGAGATCGGCTACACGCATCACCAACTCTACTTCCACTACGGTCACTGCGCGTCTAGTGGTAAACCTGATCCCGTGATCTATTTCCAGCAGCATGATCTTGGGTGCGCGGTAGAAAATTTTATTTGGCGCTAGCTAGCGTACCGCGTGTTCCTACATTACCCGTTGTGGGTTGAAGTCTCCATCAACGTGGATGTACGATAGCACCACCTATCGGAACCACGCCAAAAATCTCTGTTTCTCCAATTGCGTTTGCACACTCCAATCCCATCCCTTTCTTTCTTGCAACTTGCATGCTTTACTTTTTGCTACTCATATACTCTTGTCATGCTTGCTTTAAATGTATTGTGAATGTTTAAACTTGTGCTAAAACTCCATCTTAACTCAAAGAAATTAAAAACTGCTACTTTTCCTTGTTCAGGGTCTAATCACCCCCTCTAGACACCTCTTCTCGATCCTTTCAGAGACTTCATATCTCTCAACTCATGCATTTGCTTGAAATATGAACTTCAACTCCTAGAACATCTCATATGCTCCATGACATCCAAAACATCTTTGAAGTCCCGATTCTAAGTCGTAAAGCATGGCACACTGAACTATTGAGTAGTCATCAGATCGAGCTTGCCAGACATTCAAAACATCAGCATATGCTCCTGCAGCAGGCCTTTCACCTAGCGGTGCATCAAGGACATAATTCTTTTGTGCAGCAATGATGATAATCCTCAAGTTACGGACCCAGTCCATGTAGTTTCTACCATCATCTTTCAACTTAGCTTTCTCTAGGAACGCATTAAAATTCAGGGGAACGGTAGCATGGGCCATTAATCTACAACATAGACATGCAAATACTATCACGACTAAGTTCATGATAAATTAAGTTCAATTAATCAAATTACATAAGAACTCCCACTTAGATAGACATCCCTCAAGTCATCTAAATGATACGTGATCCAAATCAACTAACCCATGTCCGATCATCACGTGAGATGGGGTAGTCATCAATGGTGAATATCTCTATGTCGATAATATCTACTATATGATTCACGTTCGACCTTTCGGTCTCCAGTGTTCTGAGGCCATGTCTGTACATGCTAGGCTCGTCAAGTTTAACCCAAGTATTCCACATCTGTAAAATTGTCTTGCACCCGTTGTATGTGAACGTAGAGTCTATCACACCCAATCATCAGATGGTGTCTCAACACGACGAACTGTAGCAATAGGGCATACTTAGGGAGAACACTTTTACCTTGAAATTTAGTTAAGGGATCATCTTATAATGTTACCGCCATTGTCGGTGTCAAAACCGGCGGATCTCGGGTAGGGGGTCCCAAACTATGCGTCTAGGCCGGATGGTAACAGGAGGCAAGGGACACGAAGTTTTACCCAGGTTCGGGCCCTCTCGATGGAGGTAAAACCCTATGTCCTGCTTGATTAATATTGATGATATGGGTAGTACAAGAGTAGATCTACCACGAGATCGGAGAGGCTAAACCCTAGAAGCTAGCCTATGGTATGATTGTTGATGTGTATGTTGTCCTACGGACTAAAACCGTCCAGTTTATATAGACACCGGATAGGGTTAGGGTTACATAGAGTCGGTTACAATGGTAGGAGATCTGAATATCCGTATCGCCAAGCTTGCCTTCCATGCCAAGGAAAGTCCCTTCCGGACATGGGACGAAGTCTTCAATCTTGTATCTTCATAGTCCAGGAGTCCGGCTGAAGGTATAGTCTGGCTATCCGAACACCCCCTAATCCAGGACTCCCTCAGTAGCCCCTGAACCAGGCTTCAATGACGACGAGTCCGGCGCGCAGATTGTCTTCGGCATTGCAAGGCGGGTTCCTCCTCCAAGTACTTCATAGAAGATTTTGAACACAAAGATAGTGTCCGGCTCTGCAAAATAAGTTTTCCACATATTGCCATAGAGAGAATAATATTTACACAAATCTAATCTGCTGACGTATTCCGTAGTGTGACACACCACGACCAAGCCTTTATCCGAGTCGTTTCATTATCCCAACTCAGCGCGTCATGCGAGGCGGTTTCCTTGGCACGTCTTGTCAAAGCAGAGATCGTGTCCCCTTATCCTGGGATTCTCATCAATACGGGTGTGGGTAACCCAACCGCGCCATTGATTACGGCGCTTTGGAGATAAGCGAGTTTTACCAGGCTGGTGGGGACATGTAGTTGCGTCCACCCATATAAGGGGATAAGGATCCACCTTTTCACCTACGCCTTCTTCCTCCTTTGCCTATCCATCCTCGCGCACTCGAGCTCCAGCGCCCAAGTCCGCACTCCCACCTCAACCTTCTCCAGTCATGTCCGGAGCGGGAGGCAAGTGGATGGTCTCCTCCGTCACGGAGGGACACATCAAAAAGCTGAGGAAGGCCGGATACCTGTCTAACGACATTGGGCACCGGCTTCCCGAAAAGGGGCAGCTCATCCCCACCCCTAGGCCCCATGAGAGGGTGGTGTTCCTCCCCCATTTCCTCCGCGGACTAGGCTTCCCTCTCCACCCATTTGTCCGGGGGCTCATGTTCTACTATGGCCTGGATTTCCACGATCTGGCCCCGAACTTCGTCCTCAACATCTCGGCGTTTATCGTCGTGTGCGAGGCTTTCCTCCGCATCCGCCCCCATTTCGGCCTATGGCTCAAGACTTTCAACATCAAGCCGAAGGTGGTGCGCGGCAACCAGGCGGAGTGCGGAGGTGCCATGGTGGGCAAGATGGCCAACGTCCTATGGCTCGAGGGCTCTTTTGTGGAGACCCTGAAGGGGTGGCAATCGTGGTGGTTTTATATCACCGAGCCGTGCGACCCCGCATGGGTCACAGCTTCCGACTTTCGATCCGGACCCCCTACGCGGCTCACCTCCCGGAAGGAGATGGGCCTGTCATGGGGTAAAAAAGGAGAGCTGACCGGACTCCAAACATGCATCCAAACCCTGGTGGACAAGAAGCTCAAACTTGTCAACGTAGTCCAGGTTATGCGCATCCGCCTGATCCTCCCGTGTCAACAACGGGCTTTCAACCTGTGGGAGTTCGACCCGGCGCAGCACCGAACTCTGAACAGGCTCTTCGACACGACGTACGAAGATGCCTGGAGGGTGCTTTTCAAGGGCGCCGAGGCCCCCGCATCCGCTACCGAGGATCGCGGATTCAGTGCGCAGCGTCACGCTCTCGCGGTAAGCTATTTTTTCCTTTTACAGGGTATCAGTTTTTCATAGTTTGACTCCATGCGGGATCTAAGCTACCTTACCTTTGACAGGATTGGCAGGTGGCATCCGGACAGATCAACTGTCCGGCTCCTTTGCCCGAAGGCCCAGCGGACGCTCGCTTAGCGAAGCTGCTGGTTTCGGCACCCTATGTGGTGCCGGGGAAGAAGGCCGCGAAAAGGGCCACGGGGACTCAAAAGAGTGCCCGGCGCCAGGAGGTGTCGGATTCATCATCCGGCGGTTCCGAAGCGCATTCCTCTCGTGAAAATGAGGAGGAAGAAGAAGAAACATCTCCCCCTCCTGCGGGAGGAGAGAAGAAAAGGAAGGCCGCCCTCTCTGGGGAGGCCGGAGGGTCCAAGAAGGGAAAAACCCTTCCTCCGGACTGCTCCACCGACGCCGACGACGGCGGAGAGGAGTGGCAGCCCAGGCCCCCCCCCTGGCGAAATCGTAAGTATCCGAATACCGGAGTAATTCATAGTATTCGTCTATTGCACAACTTTCCCTCATGTCGAATATGTTTATGCAGTCCACCCAAAGACCGGCTCGACGCATCATCGAGCGGCTCACTGGACTCGTCGGATGTGAACTCTCTTCCGACGGCTTCCTCCCCCCGCCCTACGGACGACACTGAGGTGTTGTCCCAACAGGTTCCAAGCAGGGAGGAGGTGGTCCTGGAGGCACCGCAAGGCGACCTCCCGGACTCCAGGAGTAAAGGGGATGAAACCCCCCAGGGCTCCAAGTCCGGCTCCAGGCCGGACACCGCTCCGGAACCTTCAAAGGTTCCAAAGTCCGGCGGGCGACCTCCTTCCAAGAGGAGCAAGCCTACCGTGCCGGTGACCCCCGTCCAACCGGGGGCGCCGGACAATCTGTTGGAGGTGCTCGAAGCGCCTCCATCTACGAGGGGCACCGCACTATTATGAGTGCGGTGGTCCAGAAGGTTCAGTCCGCCAAGAGTGGACTGACTGAAGCTTGTACTAGCCTTTTGACAGGCTTTGAGGTAAGTAAATAATGTGTAAATAATATTACCGCATAAACAGTAGCCCCTGATGCTCTGTTGGGCGTTCGGGAAGAAAAGCCGAATAAAGGATCAAAGAATTCGCAGGAGTCTAACAAAAGGAGTTGATATGCATATGCAGGCTTCTCTGCTGCGTCTGCCGTACTGACTGCGGAAGTGGACACGCTGAAGCAGAGCCTTGAGAAGTTCGAGCAAGAGCTCGGGCGTGCCAGGAAGCAGCTCGAGGAGAAGGAAGGTAAGAAATACCTTGTTTGAATATGTATAAAAAGGCGCAATTGCAAAAAATGACAGGATTAACATGGCTATTGTAGGGGCCACGTCTGAGGTGGCGACCCTTAAGCAAGCGCTGCTCGAGGCCGAGAAGAGTGCGGCCGTGGAGCGCACCGAGCGGGAGAAGTATGAGGCCGAGGTTGGCAAGGTGCGGCAAGAGCTCCAGGTTCTCATGAGGAAACATGAGAGTTTGGAGCTTGACTCGAAGACGCGAGCGTCCGAGCTCGCTGCGGCTATTGAAAATGCCAAGTCTGCCAAGACCGAATCCCAGAAGACCCTCCAGGAGTTGGATGAGGTGAAGAAGATAGCGGCGGGTAAGGCATTCTTTATGCAAAGTAAACACATAAACGTGAGTTACTTGATACTTACCCGAATCCGGAGCTCTCCAGGAGCGTTTGCAGATCTTCCCCGGAGTGTATCTGATGTCGCCGCCTTCTATCGAGCCACGGAGGGTAGCTCGTCAGAAAAAGGTGTTCTGGTCTCAGTACGCTGAGGCCGGACACCCCGTGCCCCTGAGCGACCAGCTGAAGCAACTGGTCGAGCTCCACAAGGCGGCCGAACAGGCCATGAAGGGCCTCCTAGTTCGGCTGTGGCCTGGAGAGGCTCTGCCTGGGAGCTATTTCGGGCTGGTGCGGCGGCTGGTGGAGGCCTGTCCAAGGCTCGAAGTCATCAAGCGCTCTGCCTGCATTGAAGGTGCCCGTAGGGCCTTTGCCCGTGCTAAGGTGCACTGGGGCAGGCTGGATGCTGAGAAGCTTGTGAAGGACGGGCCACCGCCGGGGAAAGAGCATCGCAAGCCCGAAAATTACTATAAGGATGTTCTGAAGGGTGCCCGCCTTGTGGCGGATGAATGTTCTAGGGATGTAATTTTCGAGTAAAACTTGCTCGTTTTTGTCCTGTGTGCTGAAAACTTGTTCATATGCGCTGAGAAATGCTGTTTGAATTTAAAATATTACCTTCTGTGCGGCTGTTTATCAATTCTAAGAGATGGCGAGTCGTCGGCTTCTGACCCCATGCCGCTAGTGCTGGGGTGTTCGGGGATAAACCTGAGCGCTCTTTTTCCCATGTTTGGGTCCTTCGAGGGAGGCGCTCAGCCCAACGAACAAGGCAATCGGACTATAACGCGTGAACACTCTCACTTAGCCATAGAACTCTATAATTTTAAATTTCGGCGAAGCCCCTGGTATTCGGAAGACCGGGTTCGGGGCGCTATCCACGCCTTGGCCGGACAGAGCGACTCCTCGCCCTAAGCGACATAAGTCTTTAGGGACTTGAAAAAACCTCTCAAACAGCGACCAGCTCTCGCTTCATCATGACAGTCAGTTTTAGCTTTCTCCACTGAGGTGCTCGACCCAGCTCAACTGGGGCACAATCGCAGTAGTTCTCCTAGTGCTACCTTAGCCGATATAGCGGAACGTAAGGCACCAAAACATAGGAGCCGGGCAAACCCAACTATTGACCCAAGACATGATTCGGAGCTGATGCATATAATGCTATGAGTTCGGGGTGCCGCACTTGTGAAAGTGTTCGGACTTCTCACACCATATTGAGGGGTACTGAAGCCCCTGGCGTATTTTGGCCGTACCAAATTGTACGGGAGCAACATGTCATTAAGGAACATATATTTATAAAAAAAGGTAATGCAAAAATAGACAAAAGCTATGCATTGTGTATTAAAAATAGCTGCGATCAGAGCAGAACAATACATATAATGCAATAAACAAAAGGCTGGACTATTTAACATGTCTGCTCCAGGGGCAAGTTGCGGAATAGTATGCGAAACAGGTATACTGCTCGTGATAGAGACCACCTGTGAGTTCCGTAATGCGGCATGGCTTGTCTGCCTCCCTGGTTCTTGCATCGTTTGTGCGGCGATTGAACTGCCGAACAGGCCTTCCGAAGAATGGAGTCCTGAAAGTAAGAGAAAATTAAAAAATCGGCAGCCCCTTGTGCGGTTCAAGCCGCATTTCGGGCGTGCCGTGATGGTGCCCCTCCCCCTGTACCCATGGTATTTTTAGAGCGTAGTTATGTACGCGAAGCACTGATGTCGCATTGTTGCGAGGGCTGGGGTTGGGGCCGCATTGCTACACTTGCTCGGAACGTGCCAGGCGGTCTTGTTGTAGGTTACTCCGGGCGCGCTTGACGGTGTCCGGCCGTTTAATGGCCGGACTGGAGAACTGCCTGGAGAGGCTGTTCTGTACTTCCGCTGCAAGGGCCGCCGTGTGCTCCTCCGTTCGGAGGGAGCGTTCGGTGTTTCCATTGACCGTAATTACTCCTCGAGGGCCTGGCATCTTGAGCTTAAGGTATGTGTAGTGCGGTACCGCATTGAACTTAGCGAATGCGGTTCGCCCGAGCAGTGCGTGATAGCTACTGAGGATTAACTCCTCGCTTCGGAAATTATCCGGGGATCCGAAGACCACTTCAAGTGTGACTGAGCCTGTACAGTTGGCCTCTACACCTGGTATTACGCCTTTAAAGGTCGTTTTGGTGGGCTTAATCCTCGAGGGATCTATGCCCATTTTCCGCACTGTATCCTGGTAAAGCAGGTTCAGGCTGCTGCCGCCGTCCATAAGGACTCTAGTGAGATGAAATCCGTCAATGATTGGGTCTAGAACCAATGCGGCGAATCCGCCATGACGAATGCTAGTGGGATGGTCCCTTCGATCATAGGTGATCGGGCAGGAGGACCATGGGTTGAACTTTGGGGCGACTGGCTCTACCGCGTATACATCCCTTAACGCGCGCTTCCGCTCCCCTTTGGGGACGTGGGTTGCATATATCATGTTCACCGTCCGCACTTGTGCGGGAAAACCCTTCTGTACACTGTTGTTCGGCGGCCGAGGCTCCTCCTCGTCGTCGCTATGCAGCCCCTTGTCTTCATTTTCGGCATTTAACTTGCCTACCTGCTTGAACACCCAACAATCCATGTTGGTGTGATTGGCCAGCTTTTCGGGGGTGCCATGTATCTGGCACAAGCGGTCGAGTATTCGGTCCAAACTGGACGGGCCCCTAGGGTTCCTTTTGAATGGCTTTTTCCGCTGACCGGATTTAGAGCCTCTGAATCCAGCATTAACTGCCGTATCCTCAGCATTGTCGCCGTTAATGCGACGCTTTTGCTTGTTGTAATGTGACCTGCCGCTACTGTCCCTAGCATCCGAATTACCAGGGTTCTTGGTCAAATTGTTGCTACGAGCAAGCCAACTGTCTTCTCCCGTGCAAAAGCGGGTCATGAGTGTCGTGAGTGCTGCCATAGATTTCAGCTTTTCCTGTCCAAGGTGCCGGGCCAGCCACTCGTCACGGATATTGTGCTTGAAGGCTGCTAGGGCCTCTGCGTCCAGACAGTCGACTATTTGATTTTTCTTTGTTAGGAACCGTGTCCAGAATTGCCTGGCCGATTCATCTGGCTGCTGAATTACGTGGCTTAGGTCATCGGCGTCTGGGGGTCGCACATAAGTGCCCTGGAAATTGTCAAGGAATGCGGCTTTCAGGACCTCCCAACAACTGATTGATCCTGTTGGCAAGCTGTTAAGCCAATGCCGAGCTGGTCCTTTAAGCTTGAGTGGGAGGTATTTGATGGCATGGAAATCGTCGCCGCAGGCCATATGAATATGAAGGAGGTAATCCTCGATCCATACCGCAGGATCTGTTGTGCCATCATATGATTTGATGTTTACGGGTTTGAAACCCTCGGGGATTTGATGACCCATTATTTCGTCTGTGAAGCATAGTGGGTGTGCGGCGCCTCTGTACTGTGCTATATCATGACGTAGCTCCAATGAGCTTTGTCTACTGTGTTCGGCCCTGCCGAATTTGTGACCGGCGTGACGGTTACCGTCTCGAGCCGTGGGGCGCCCACGCGATCCGTAGATCAATCTTGTTTGCCTTGCCTTGTCCTCCAACATATCTCGTAAGTCCAGCGCATATTTCCGTGCCTTGGTACGGGGTGCGGCTTGTGTGGAGGGCCGAGAGGCCTCTCTGTCGCGGCCACGAGGTGGCCGGTCGGCCGCATCAAGTGCTTCCTCCTCTAATCGGGGTAGCAACCTGCGCTTTGGGTAGCTCTTGGAGGGGCGTTCGAGTTTATGCTCTTCGGCCGCAAGGACTTCAGTCCATCTGTCGACTAGCAAATCTTGATCAGCTTTAAGTTGTTGCTGTTTTTTCTTGAGGCTTCTTGTCGTGGCCATAAGCCTGCGTTGAAAACGCTTTTGTTCAACGGGATCCTCTGGCACGACGAATTTGTCGTCGTCGAGGCTTGCCTCGTCTTCGGAGGGAGGCATGTAATTATCGTCCTCGACCTCTCTGCCAGCCGCTCTCTCATGAGGGCTGGGTTCTCCATCCTCATGTGCTAAATCTTGCTGGAGGGGATTTTCTTCGGCACTTTCCGGGGTATTATTATCTCCCGTGCTGGAATTGCCGTGTTTGTTTTGGCGGGATTTTGAGCGGCGCCGCTGACGCTGGCGCTTAGGATGTTTCTTGGAGGGGTCATCCTCCGTTGTTCCATCGCCATCTCCTTCTTTTGGGGTGTCCACCATGTATATGTCATATGACGAGGTGGCTTTCCAGGGCCTAGTAGGCGCTGGTTCTTCATCATCTCCTTCATCGGCGTCCATACCGTCGATGTCTTCGGAGTCGAAGTCGAGCATGTCGGTTAAGTCATCGACAGTGGCTACAAAGTGGGTGGTGGGTGGGCTTTGAATTTCTTCATCGTCCGTACCCCAACCTTGCTGACCGTAGTCCGGCCAGGGCTCTCCTGATAAAGAGAGAGACTTCAGCGACTTCAGGATATCGCCGAAAGGCGAGTGCTGAAAGATGTCTGCGACAGTAAACTCCATGATCAGCGCCCAATCGGATTCGATCGGTAGGGGCGCGGGGGGTTCGGAGTCCGGAGAGGAGTCCGGCTCCTTGGAGTCACGAGTCTCGTAGAGTATGGGGCTGGTGTTCGGCTCAATCGTCGTTGGGATCGCAGTCCCCGAGGTGGCATCCAACCGCCCATCCTCGATCAGTGCAGTTGGCTCCGAATTAAGGGTCGGGGCTGATGCGGGTGCGGCCTCCAGGGCACTGTTCGGCGGTAGAGCTAGATCGTGCTCGTCGGGATAGTGCGGCGCGCTCAGCAGTGGCTCGAATCCGTCGAAGATCAAGTCTCAATGGATGTCAGGCGTGTACTTTAAACTTCCGAATCTGACCTGACGGCCAGGGGCGTAGCTTTCGATCTGCTCCAGACGGCCAAGTGAATTGGCCCGCGGTGCGAAGCCGCCGAAGACGAAGATCTGTCCGGGGAGGAAGGTCTCACCCTGGACTACATCACTATTGACGATCGTAGGAGCCATCGAGCCTGACGGCGACGACACAGAGGAACTCTCAATGAAAGCACCAATGTCGGTGTCAAAATCGGCGGATCTCGGGTAGGGGGTCCCGAACTGTGCGTCTAGGCCGGATGGTAACAGGAGGCAAGGGACACGAAGTTTTACCCAGGTTCGGGCCCTCTCGATGGAGGTAAAACCCTACGTCCTGCTTGATTAATATTGATGATATGGGTAGTACAAGAGTAGATCTACCACGAGATCGGAGAGGCTAAACCCTAGAAGCTAGCCTATGGTATGATTGTTGATGTGTATGTTGTCCTACGGACTAAAACCCTCCACTTTATATAGACATCGGATAGGGTTAGGGTTACATAGAGTCGGTTACAATGGTAGGAGATCTGAATATCCGTATAGCCAAGCTTGCCTTCCACGCCAAGGAAAGTCCCTTCCGGACACGGGACGAAGTCTTCAATCTTGTATCTTCATAGTCCAGGAGTCCGGCTGAAGGTATAGTCCGGCTATCCGAACACCCCCTAATCCAGGACTCCCTCAGCCGTACTAAGCAAAATAAGATGCATAAAAGATAAAGATCACATGGAATCAAAATATGTGACATGATATGGCCATCATCATCTTGTGATTTTGATCTCCATCTCCAAAGCATCGTCATGATCTCCATCGTCACCTGCTCGACACCTTGATCTCCATCGTTGCGTCATGGTCGTCTCACCAACTATTGCTTCTACAAATATCGCTAACGCATAGTGATAAAGTAAAGCAATTATATGGCATTTGCATTTCATACAATAAAGAGACAACCATAAGGCTCCTGCCAGTTGCCGATAACTTTTACAAAACATGATCATCTCATAAAATAATGTATATCACATCATGTCTTGACCATATCACATCACAACATGCCCTGCAAAAACAAGTTAGACGTCCCCTACTTTGTTGTTGCAAGTTTTACGTGGCTGCTACGGGCTTCTAGCAAGAACCGTTCTTACCTACGCATCAAAACCACAATGGTGTTTCGTCAAGTTTGCTGTTTTAACCTTCTTCAAGGACCGGTTGTAGTCAATTTCGATTCAACTAAAGTATGAGAAACAAACACCCACCAGCCACCTTCATGCAAAACTAGTTGCATGTCTATCGGTGGAACCAGTCTCATGTGCATGGACATGTAAGGTTGGTCCGGGCAGCTTCATTCCACAATACTGCCGAATCAAAATAAGACGTTGGTGGTAAACAATATGACTATCACCGCCCAGAACTCTTTGTGTTCTACTCGTGCATATCATCTATGCATAGACCTGACTCTGATGCCACTATTGGGAATCGTTGCATGAAAAAAATCTACGCACACGCAATGATCTATCCATGGATACGCATAGCAACGAGGGGAGAGTGTGTCTACGTACCCTCGTAGACCATAAGCGGAAGCATTTGACAACGCGGTTGATGTAGTCAAACTTCTTCTAGCTCCAACCGATCAAGTACCGAACATACAACACCTCCGAGTTTTGCACACGTTCAGCTCGGTGACGTTCCTCGTCTTCTTGATCCGGCAAGACGTTGAGTTAGTAGATGAGTTCTATCAGCACGACGGCATGGTGACGATGATGGTGAAGTGATCCTCGCAGGGCTTCGCCTAAGCACCACGAGAATATGACCAGGGGTGTAAATTGTGGAGGGGGGCACCGCACACGACTAGGCAATTGTCTGGGGTGTGCTAGGGGCGCCCCAACATATATATAGGTGGGAGGGAGAGGGGAGGCAGCTAGGTGTGCCCCAAGTAGGATCTGAATCCTACTTGGGGTTTTCCAAAGTGGCGCCCCTTCCTTATTTCACCGGAGAAGAAAGGGAAGGGGGAAAAGAGAAAGGAAAGGGGGGACCCCTTTTTCCTTCTCCCATTTCGGCCTCCTGCCATAGGGGGGGCTCCACCCCTTGTGGGTTGGTGTGCTCCCCTCTCATGGCCCATATGGCCCATATATTCCCCCCGAGGGTTCCGGTAACCCCTCCAGTACTCCGATAAATACTCGATACACTCCGGAACACTTCCGGTGTCCGAATACTATCGTCTAATAACCTACAAATATAAGGGATCACAACAGTTTTCGAGAGTAGAGTATTCAACCCAAATTTATTGATTAGACATAAGGGGAGCCAAAGAATATTCTTGAGTATTAGCAGACGAGTTGTCAATTCAACCAGACGTGAAAGACTTAATATCTGCAGCAAAGTATTTAGTAGCAAAGTAGTATGGAAGTAGCGGTAACGGTGGCAAAAGTAACAGTAACAGTTTTGTAGCAATCGGAACAGTGGCAACGGAAAAGTAACGAAGCAAAGATCAATATGTGAAAAGCTCGTAGGCAATGGATCAATGATGGATAATTATGTCGGATGGCATTCATCATGTAACAGTTATAATATAGGGTGACACAGAACTAGCTCCAATTCACCAATATAATGTAGGCATGTATTCCGAATATAGTCATACGTGCCTATGGAAAAGAACTTGCATGGCATCTTTTGTCCTACCCTCCCGTGGCAGCGGGGTCCTAATGGAAACTAAGGGATATTAAGGCCTCCTTTTAATAGAGAACCGGACCAAAGCATTAGCACTTAGTGAATACATGAACTCCACAAACTACGGTCATCACCGGGAGTGGTCCCGACTATTGTCACTCCGGGGTTGCCGGATCATAACACGTAGTAGGTGACTATAACTTGCAATATCGGATCAAGAACACAAATATATTCATGAAAACATAATAGGTTCACATCTGAAATCATGGCACTCGGGCCCTAGTGACAAGCATTAGGCATAGCAAAGTCGTAGCAACATCAATCTTAGAACATAGTGGATACTAGGGATCAAACCCTAACAAAACTAACTCGAGTACATGTTAAATCTCATCCAACCCATCACGGTCCAGCAAGCCTACGATGGAATTACTCATGCATGGTGGTGAGCATCATGAAATTGGTGATGGAGGATGGTTGTTGATGACGATGGCGGCGGATTCCCCTCTCCGGAGCCCAAAACGGACTCCAGATCTACCCTCCCGAGGAAGAACAGGGCTTGGCGGCGGCTTCGTATCGTAAACACGATGAATCCTTCTCTTTGGTTTTTTCTCCCCGAAAGAGAATACATGGAGTTGGCGTTGAGGTCGGTGGAGGTCCAGGGGCCAGAAGGTCAGAGGGCGCGCCCCCACCCTTGTGGCTAGGGTGTGGGCCCCCTACTGTTGATTATTTCACCATTTTTTTATTAATTCCAAAACTTGGCTTCGTGAAGTTTCATGTCATTCTGAGAACTTTTTATTCTGCACAAAAATAACACCATGGCAATTCTGCTGAAAACAACATCAATCCGGGTTAGTTCCATTCAAATCATGCAAGTTAGAGTCCAAAACAAGGGCAAAAGAGTTTGGAAAAGTAGATATGACGGTGACATATCATCATCCTATATATCAATCTTTACCTCTCGGCCATTTCGAGACTCCTCGTCACGTCCGTAATCACATCCGGGACTCCGAACAACATTCAGTCACCAAATCATATAACTCATATAACACTATATCGTCAACGAACGTTAAGCGTGCGGACCCTATGGGTTCGAGAACTATGTAGACATGACTGAGACACCTCTCTGGTCAATAACCAATAGCGGCACCTGGATGCTCATATTGGCTCCTACATATTCTACGAAGATCTTTATCAGTCGAACCGTTATGACAACATACGCAATTCCCTTTGTCTATCGGTATGTTACTTGCCCGAGATTCGATCGTCAGTATCTTCATACCTAGTTCAATATCGTTACTGGCAAGTCTCTTTACTTGTTCCGTAATACATCATTCTGTAACTAACTCATTAGTCACTTTGCTTGCAAGGCTTCTTATGATGTGTATTATCGAGAGGGCCCAGAGATACCTCTTCGAAACTCGGAGTGACAAATCCTAATCTCGATCTATGCCAACTCAACAAACACCTTCGGAGATACCTGTAGAGCATATTTATAATCATCCAGTTAGTTGTGACGTTTGATAGCACACAAGGCATTCTTCCAGTATCCGGAGTTGCATAATCTCATAGTCGAAGGAATATGTATTTGACATGGAGAAAGCGATAGCAATAGAACTGATCGATCAATATACTAAGCTAACGGATGGGTCTTGTCCATCACATCATTCTGCTAATGATGTGATCCCATTATCAAATAACAACTCATGTCCATGGTTAGGAAACCTTAACCATCTTTGATCAACGAGCTAGTCAAGTAGAGGCTCACTAGGGACATAGTGTTTGTCTATGTATTCACACATGTATTTAGGTTTCCGATCAATACAATTCTAGCATGAATAATAAACATTTATCATGAATAAGGAAATATAAAATAATAACTTTATTATTGCCTCTAGGGCATATTTCCTTCACCACCTGCCCATCCTCTATGGCCTCGAGGATGGCACGATTTCAGCAATGAGGTCCGGGTCGGCAAGGGTGATAACGTCTGCGCGCTTCGCCTTAAGATGTACCTTCACGGTGAGGTGATCCTCCTCCATCAATATGCAGAACTGCTTCGGTGCCTCCTCCATCGAGAGGTGGAGGATGACGTCGACCCCACCGAGGGAGTCCTGGATTGGGGGGTCTCCGGACAGCCGGACTATATCCTTTAGCCGGACTGTTGGACTATGAAGATACAAGATTAAAGACTTCATACCGTGTCCGAATGGGACTCTCCTTGGCGTGGAAGGCAAGCTTGGCAATATGGATATGTAGATCTCCTCCCTTGTAACCGACTCTGTGTAACCCTAGCCCCCTCCAGTGTCTATATAAACCGGAGGGTTTAGTCCGTAGGAAAACAACAATCATACCATAGGCTAGCTTCTAGGGTTTAGCCTCTATGATCTCGTGGTAGATCAACTCTTGTAATACTCATATCATCAAGATCAATCAAGCAGGAAGTAGGGTATTACCTCCATCGAGAGGGCCTGAACCTGGGTAAACATCGTGTCCCCCGCCTCCTGTTACCATCTGCCTTAGACGCATAGTTCGGGACCCCCTACCCGAGATCCGCCGGTTTTGACACCGACATTGGTGCTTTCATTAAGAGTTCCACTGTGCCGTCACCGTAAGGCTTGATGGCTCCTTCGATCATCGTGACGATGCGGTCCAGGGTGAGGTTTTCCTCCCCGGACAGATTTCGTATTCGGCGGCTTCGCACTGCGGGCCAACTCGCTTGGCCATCTGGAGCAGATCGAGAGCTACGCCCATGGCCATCAGGTCAGGTTCGGAAACTCGAACTACACTATCGACATCTGTGGAGACTTGATCTTCGATGGATTCGAGCCTATACCAGGTGTGCCGCACAATCACGACGAGCATGATTTAGCTCTCTCGTCGGACAGTGTTCGGGAGATCACACCTGCAACTACTTCGGCCTTCAATCTGGAGAAAATTGCGCCATCCGAGGACGGGTGGATAGACCCCGCCATGGAGGCCGCACTCTCAGTGGCGATAGAGCCGGATACTGACTTCACCCCTTACGAGAGCCGTGTTGCTGAACCACTGGATTTGTCTCCGGCCACGGACTCCGAGCCGCCTACGTCCATGCCTATCGAATCCGATTGGGCACCGATCATGGAGTTCACCTCCGCGGATATCTTTCAGCACTCACCTTTTGGCGACGTGCTAAATTCATTAAGGTCTCTCTCCTTGTCGGGAGAACCTCTGGCTAGAATGGGATGCGGACGACAAAGAAATTCGCTCCCCGCCCACCACCCACTTAGTAGCCACTGTCGACGATTTAACCGACATGCTCAACTTCAACTCCGAAGACATCGACGGTATGGACGACGATGTAGGAGACGAACAGGAACCACCGCCCACAGGGCGCTGGACCGCCACCTCATCATATGATATATACATGGTGGACACCCCCAAAGAAGGCAATGGCGACGAGACAGCGGAGGATGACCCCTCCAAGAAGCAACCCAAGCGCCGACGTCAGCGGCGCCGCTCTAAGTCCCGCCATAGCAATAGTAGTGATACCGGCACAAGAGACAATAACACTCCGGATAGTGCCGAAGACGACAACAATCCCCTCCAACACGATTTAGAGCGGGAGGGTGAACAAGCTAGCCCTCCAGAGCGGGCAGCAGATGGAGGATCGGAGGAGGACAATTGCATGCCTCTCTCCGAAGATGAGGTGAGCCTCGGCGATGAAGAATTTATCGTGCTTGAGGATCCCGTCGAGCAGGAGCGCTTCAAGCGCCGGCTTATGGACACAACAAATAGCTTGAAGAAAAAGCAACAACAGCTTCAAGCTGATCAAGATTTGCTAGCAGATAGATGGACTGAAGTCCTTGCGGCCGAGGAATACGAACTCAAGCGCCCCTCCAAGAGTTACCCAAAGCGCAGGTTGCTACCTCACCTCGAGGAGGAAGCATTGAAACCTACATCACCAGCGTATGATGCGGCTGACGGGCCACCTCGTGGCCGAGACAGAGAGGCATTTCAGCCCAAAGTCCAGCCCGCACCCCGACGCCAATCAAAAAAAAATGCCAAGGCCTGAGGCAACATGCGGGACCTGCGAGACGTATTGGAAAACAAGGCAAAACATGCAAGATCGATTTATGGATCACGGGGGCGCGCACCAACATGCGACGATGATCGTTACGCCGGATACACTAAAAGCAAATCCGGACGAGCCGAACACGGCAAACAATACTCGTATGAACCGCATCGTGATATAGCCCGGCACAGAGGCGCCGCACACCCCTTATGCTTCACTGATGAAGTAATGGATCACGAATTCCTAGAAGGGTTTAAACCCGTAAACATTGAATCATACGATGGTACTACAAAGCCCGCGGTATGGATAGAAGACTTCTTCCTCCACATTCACATGGCCCGCGGGGATGGCCTACATGCCATCAAGTATCTCCCGCTAAAACTCAAAGGTCCGGCTCGGCATTGGCTCAATAGCTTGCCAGCAAACTCCATCGGAAGTTGGGAGAACCTAGCAGAGGCATTCCTGAACAATTTCCAGGGCACTTATGTGTGACCGCCGGACGCTGACGACTTAAGTCATATAACTCAGCAGCCAGGGGAATCGGCCAGGAAATTCTGGACCCGGTTCCTAACCAAGAAGAACCAAATTGTCGAGTGTTCGGATGCAGAGGACTTAGCGGCATTTAAGTATAATATCCGTGACGAATGGCTCGCCCGGCACCTCGGCCAAGAGAAGCCAAAATCCATGGCAGCCCTCACGACACTTATGACCCACTTTTGTGCGGGCGAAGATAGCTGGTTGGCTCGTAGTACCAATACGGCAAGCAAACCTGGCATATCAGAAGCCAGGGATAGCAACGGCAAACCACGACGCAACAAACACAAGCGCCGCAAATATGGTAAAAATGCCAAAAATACGGTAGTTAATGCCGGGTTCAGGGGCTCAAAGTCCGGTCAGCAGAAAGGGTCACCCAAAAATAAAAATCCGGGTCCATCTAGTCTGGACCGCATACTCGATCGCCAATGCCAAAATCATGGCACCACAGAAACGCCAGCCACCCATACCAACACAGGATGCTGGGTCTTCAAACAAGCCGGCAAGGCAGGCGCCAAAGACGAAGAGGGGTCTCAAAGCAACGATAGCGATGAAGAGCCCAAATCACCGAACACAGGAGGGCAAAAGAAATCCCCCCCCCCCATATTCAATCGGTGAATGTGGCAAATACCACCCAAATTGCCAACTCGGACCAGATATGCACCTTTAGGGATGGCGACTCAACGGAACTAGCCGTCCCACAATATAAACTAGGGCCGGTCACCTTCAACCGCACAAATCATTCGGTTAACGCCAATCAGGGCAATCCAGCCGCACTAATCCTCGACCCAATAGTAGACGGGTTCCACCTCACTCGAGTCCTTATGGACGGAGGTAGCAGTTTAAATCTGCTTTACCAGGACACAGTGCGCAAGATGGGCATCGATCATTCGGCGACCAAACCCACTAAAGCCACTTTTAGAGGCATCATACCAGTGATTATCAAGCACTGCTCGGATAAACCACGTTCGCTCGATTCAACGCGGTGCCACATTATGCCTACCGTAAGCTCAAGATGCCCGGTCCACGCGGCGTAATCACGGTTCATGGCAAGGCCGAACCTTCCTTTGGCACCAACAAATACACCACTGCCTTAGTAGCAGAAACAACGAGCAACACCTTGCAGCTGAACCTTGAGTTGACGTCCAGGCTCCCGGACACCGTCAAGGGGCTCCGAACTACTTCACGAAAGGATACCTCGGCTCGTCCAGAGCTTAGCTAAACACTCCGGCGAAGGCCATGACAGGCCGAACTCAGCGGTTCAACCGCCCTCCGGCACGTAAACATTTCTTATATTTCCTTCGCATGTTCACCTTTGCACCGACCAGGACGGACTACATGGAGGCAACTTGAACGCGTTAGGGAATCCTTAGATATTCCCCGCAATGACTGTCCGGCTATATTACGGATCCGCACTCAACCTCTTCCCCCTGGTCACGGCAGGTTCGGCTATCACAACCCCTTTTTATCACATTACTTGTACCCATACGCATAGGCGTATTATTCAAATACAACATGTGGATTTATATGACGTTTACCTGCTGATTATTTCTTATCGAAATCATTTTGTCAAGTGGCATCCGTACACAGCGATATGCCTCAAATATGCCAGGGGCGTCGTTTTTCCCGTAACACGGCAATAAAAGTCCGAACACCTTCATGGAAGTTCGGCACCCTGAACCTATAGCATTATATGCATCAACTCCGAATCATGTCTTGGGTCAATAGTTGGGTTTGCCCGGCTCCCATGTTTTGGTACCTTACGTTCCGCTATATCGGCTAAGGTAGCACTGGGAGAACTACTGCGATTATGTACCGGTTCTTCCGGATGAGCACCTTAGTAGAAAAAGCCGAAAACTAACTGTCATGATACGGCGAGAGCTGGTCAGCTGTTCGAGCGGTTACAAAATCTTTAAGGATTTCTCCTGCATAATGCCATAACCAATGCAGCGTGTGATGGATCGGTTTTTTCTCCGATCAGGCGCTTATAGAGCCCCTAGTACGGTCTTCCAAACACAAGGGGCTGCGCCGACCATACTAAAGCTCCTATGGCTAAGTGAGAGTGATAAAGCCCTATAGTCCGATTGCCTGGTTCGTTGTGCTGAGCACCTCCTTCGAAGGACCCAAAACTGGGATAAAGAGTGCTCAAGTTTATCCCGAACACCCCCGTACTTCTTATGTGGGGCAGAAGCCGACGACTGGCCAACTCTCAGGTTTAATATAAAAACGGCCGCACAGGAGGGTAAACTTTTATATAACAGGCGACAAATAAATGACCTTGTTCAAACATTACAAAGGACAACATGATTGGCATTCATGGAAATATAATGTCCTTGGTGCATAGCTCCACTGCAAGGTAGGATCCTTTCAGGACACTCTCATAATATAATTCGGGCTTGCGGTGCTCCTTCCCCTCTGGTGGTCCTCTGGTCATCAGCTTTTTGGCATCCATCTTCCCCCGGTGCACCTTTGCGCGGGCGAAGGTCATTCGCGCTCCTTCTATACAGACCGACCGCTTGATGACGTCAAGTCGAGAGCAAGCGCTTACAAGCCGCCTCACGAGCCCGAAGTAGCTGCTTGGAATCGGCTCGGCAGGCCATAGCCGGATAACCATATCTTTCATGGCTAGTTCTGCCACCTTATGCAGTTCGATCAGCTGTTTCAGTTGATCGGCAAAAGGCACCGGATAATTCGGCGCCAAATACTGTGACCAGAAGAGCTTATCTGCGGTGTTCCTTTCTTCGGCTCGGTAGAATTGGGCGGCATCTGATATGCTGCAAGGTAGCTCGGCAAATACACCTGAGAAATCTGGATTCAAAATCAAAAACACAGTTTTCCCTTCAAATACTTGCTTTACATGGGAAAAGCCTTACCCGCCGCGATCTTTCTCGTCTCTTGGATCCATTGCAGGGCGCTTTGGGTTCCCCCCGGGCATCGCTCGTGGCTTGACGTGCCTTGGTGAGTTCGGACTCCTTCTCCGTTAAACTCTGCTCCAAGGTCTCGCATTTACTTATGGCCTCTTGCAGCTCCTGCTCAGCTTTAATAACTCTGGCCTCGTGTTTCTCACGAAGAGTCCGCTCTGTGGCCGCCTTTTTCTCGGCCTCGGCAACGACCCTTTTGAGGGCCTCGACTTCGGTCATAACCCCTAGCGCAAATTATGTGACTTATTTCATACTGAACATTTATTTCACAATAAATGCGCGCAACGCTTGTGCATACCTTGTTTATCCCTCAACTGCATTTTCAATTGGCCAAGTTCTTCTATGGCCCACTCCAGACTTTGATTCAGTTCGGAGATCTCCGCAGTACGAGAGGCAGCAGCCGCTACAGGTACCTGCTTGAAACAGAAGAGAAATCAATGTCATTCAATGAGTCTTCCCGCGATCATCAATTCGATCCCCTGTCCGGTTCTTTCTTTCACCGAATAGTGTATCATGGGCTACTATCTATACTATGACACTCTTCGACAACTCATAAAACATACCTCAAAGCCTCTTATAAGGCTGATACAGGCTTCATTCAGTCCACTCTCAGTTGACTGAATCTTCTCAATCACCGCACCCATAAGGGCACGGTGTTCATCAACGATGGAGGCATCTTGCAACGCCACCAACAAAGCATCCGACACTTCTGGATGGACAGAGGTCGCCGGCGGAACAGGCACGCCCCCTCCAGCCGAAGGAGGCTGCCTTCTTGATTCTGGAGCTGTATAGGTCTCTGGAATCGCATCTTGTGGGGAGCCGAACTCAGGATCGCCCCCGCCGTCAGACCCCATGGGAATATTTTCCCCCACATGTCCGGCCCCTGCGGTTTGACCTTCAGGCGCCGCCTTCACGGTTTCTTCCTTTCCTCCTTGGTCGGGGTCCTTCTGGGACGAAGCCTCGGTGTTATGCACCTGTTTGGAGGAAGGGTCCTTTGGGGGCGTCTCGCTCTCCATAGCATTTGAGCTCAGCAGGTCCTCTGATGAGGATTGTTTGGTACAGGACCTCGCCGGACTACAAAAAATATATGCTCAGGTTAAAATACTAAGCCACGATGAGTCTGGACGCTTAAACGTACTCGGATTTTATATACTTATGAGTTCACCAGGGGCTGGGCCCTGGGATCCCATGCCGGGCCGCTGTCGGCGGCGGCAGTGGACTCCTCTGGAAGAGGAGCCTTTCCCCTTTTGGGCAGTTCGGCCTCCAAGGGTGCGGAGGCTGTCCTCTTCCTTCTTCCCCCCCGCAGGGGATTCATCTTCCTCCTCCTCTCGTCCTCCTCGGAGGCGGAATGGGTATCAGAACCTTCGGATATTGTGTCCGAAGTGCCGCGGCATGAAGGCCGCCCCGGGTCTTTTTGGCATCCTTCTCAGTCGTCTTCTTCGGCACCTTGTAAGGCGCCGGGACCATCATCTTCGTCAGAAGTGGGATGGTCGGGTCTTCGGGTAGCGGGGCCGGACAACGGATCCGCTCCACCTTCTTTGTCCAGCCCTGGGAGAGTTGAGTAACACGCGTTAAGCGCTTCCTTTGGGTCATGCGGATAGAAAAGTTGGATAAACTCACCGAACTTGCAGGGCGGGACAGTTGGTACCCGCGGTCCTCGGCGGAGTCCGGCCATGATTTGCTAGACTTGAAAAGCACCTTCCGAATGTCCTTGTGTGAGGAGCCGAAGAACCCTCGCAAGGTTTGGTGCCTGGCCGGATCGAATTCCCATAGATTGCAAGTCTGGTGTTAACAAGGCAGTACCCGGCAGACTAACATCACTTGGACTACGTTGACAAGTTCAATGTTCTTATCTCCCATATCTTTAACGCGCGTCCGGAGCACCGACAGTTCATCGGACGAGGACCAGTGCAGGCCTTTCTTAACCCAGGATGTAAGCCGCAGAGGGGTGCCGGATCGAAAATCGGGAGAGGCAGCCCATTCCTTGCCGCACGGCTCAGTGATGTAAAACCACTGCTGTTGCCACACCTTGACAGAATCATTAAAGGTTCTTGTTGGCCATATGACGTTGGGCATCTTGCTCACCATAGCGCCCCCGCACTCGACGTGCTCGCCGCCCACCACCTTAGGCTTCACATTAAAAACCTTCAGCCATAAATCGAAGTGCGGCGAAATGCGGAGAAAAGCCTCGCACACGACAATGAATGTCGAGATGTTGATGAAGGAATTAGGGGACATATCATGAATATCGATCCCATAATAATACATGATGTCGCGAATGAACGGGTGGAGGGGAAACCCTAGCCCGCGGACAAAGTGAGGGAGGAATACAACCCTCTCGTGGGGTTCCGGAGTGGGGACGATCTGTCCCGCCGTCAGAGACGGTGGCTGATTTTCTTGGCCAGATACCCGGCTTCCCGAAGCTTTTTGATATCCTTCTCTCGGACGGTAAAGGCCATCCATTTGCCTCCTGCTCCGGATCCGGGCATCTTTGGAAGACCTTTTGTGGGGTAGAGAAGGTGAACGCTTGGGCGCTGGAGCCTGAGCAGAAGGGAATGAATCGGGAAGAAGGCGTGGGTGAAAAGAGTGAATTCTTGTCCCCTTATAAGGGCGGAAGAGGCGATGCACCTCCCCACTCACCTGGTAAAACCTCTCATTCCCCAAGCGTCGTAATTGATGGCACAGTTGGGTTACCCACATCCGTATTGATGGGAATCCCGTGATAAGGGGACACGATCTCTGCTTCAACAAGATGTGCCAAGGAAACCACCTCGCGATATGTGCAGTAGCTGGTTGGAAAAAACGGTTCGAATAATGACCGGGCCGTGGTATGATGTCATGCTGTCAAACGTGTCAGCAAATTAGATTTGTGGAAATATTATTCTCTCTACGGTGGTATGTAGAACTTGTTTTGCAGAGCCGGGCACTATCCCTGTGTTCAAAATCTTCTATGGAGTATTCGAAGGAAGAACCCGCCTTGCAATGCCAAAGACAAATTTGCGCGCCGGACTCATCGTCATTGAAGCCTAGTTCAGGGGCTACTAAGGGAGTCCTGGATTAGGGGGTCTCCGGACAGCCGAACTGTTGGACTATGAAGATACAAGATTGAAGACTTCGTCACGTGTCCGGATGGGACTCTCCTTGGCTTGGAAGGCAAGCTTGACAGTACGGATATGTAGATCTCCTCCCTTGTAACCGACTCTGTGTAACCCTAGCCCCTCTGGTGTCTATATAAACCGAAGGGTTTAGTCCATAGGACAACAACAATCATACCATAGGCTAGCTTCTAGGGTTTAGCCTCTACGATCTCGTGGTAGATCAACTCTTGTAATACTCATATCATCAAGATCAATCAAGCAGGAAGTAGGGTATTACCTCCATCGAGAGGGCCTGAACCTGGGTAAACACCGTGTCCCCCGCCTCCTGTTACCATCCGCCTTAGACGCACAGTTCGGGACCCCCTACCCGAGATCCGCCGGTTTTGACACCGACACCCACCGACGGCGGCACCCGCCATCTCCAACCCAAAGCCGGTTGGATCAACCGCCAAGATTGCCTCCTTTGAGTGTGTGGCTCCCCCTCCTCGTCCGAGGTCAGAGGAAGGTCGGTCATAATGCGGGGCACGAGCCTGGCCTCCACGGTGCGACCTTTGGGCACGACACTCCGACGTCAAAAGCTTGTAGTACGTGATCTTCGTGCGCCCCAGGCTCATGCGAGGAGGATGGCTCGTAGGGGGAGTCTGGATGGAACTGCACACACGCACTCATGTAGTGGAGTGAGTCTCCGCAACATCGGTAGGTGGCCAAACATCTAGAACAGGAGTAGAAAAATCCAAGGGATCACGGGATGAATCTGAACAGTCTTCACGGGCTAGAGCAGACAAACCTCAGTCACTAACAATCGAGAATTTGATCTCTTACTGGCGAGAGGGATTGTGCTTATCTTTCGGTTGCCTCGACTTCGCACACGTGCTTTGAAGGATCTGATCTTTTATCGCGAGCAAGTCTCGCTCTGTGATTGCCTTGAGCTCAGCCATGTTTGCAGCAATTTGGTGCCACTTGAATCTCTCCCGAAGGGCAGCCACCGTATTTGATTCCCGTAGCATGTCCAGACGTGTAATTGTGGAGCGTGAGTTTCCCATCGAGCACCGAGGTGCCGTCCATCGTCTTCTTGCCATGATCTCTTCCGCACGTTCCGCCGTGGTCTCCGCCCACGGGGCCAACGGGTGCGACACCAATATGGATGCACCCGATGGCGGCGTTGGAGACTGCTCTCCGATGCGCCTCCACCACCGCCAAGATCCCATCTCCGGGCTCACGCTTGAACTGGATCTGGAGTCCTCCTCTGCTTCGCATGCATGCTTCCTTTTTCTCTCAACGCCAAGGCGAGGAGTGGGCACAAAGCGTAGGGGCGGGATGGAAGATCCCAATCCGGAGGCGACGACACTGGCGGTGGGCGGGGGCAGCGGGGAGTAGTGGTTCGGCGGCGCAACAGAGAGGAGAGGCGAGCATGAGCGGCATTCCACAAACGTCTCCTGTTCTGGAAACACCATTTTTCATAAAGAAGAAGTGATCTATAGAGAAAAAATATATGGTATGCAATCAATATTTTGTAGAAGTACAAATCCTTTGTGAGTACTTCATCACTCTTATACAATCACAGTATTTTTCATGGCTTTTTTCTGTAAAAAAAACATACATCCGCATGACAGGTCAAACCGGTCCCACACATCACACATTTTCTTCGTTTCCCTTGACGTTTCCTCTTTTCACCCAACCATCTCTCCTCCCTCCTCGCGCACCTTCCCCTTCCCGACCCGACACGACCCGAACCGGGAGATCCTCCAGATCAAGCCGCCTAGCCTAGGGCCACGCTGCCACCCACCCACCACCCATGGCCGAGGTCGCCGATGCGCCCCGCCGCGCGGCGCCTGGGGCCTCCTCCTCCCCTCCCCCTCCCCCCTCCTCCGCCGGCGGCAGCGGCGACCGCAAGCGCGGCCGCTCCTCGCCCGTGCTCCCGCCGCCTCCCCCCGGCCCCCCTCCGCCGGCGGCGCAAAACAAGCGGCACCGGACAGAAGGAGGTGGGTTCGACCGGCGCCGTCTTGGTGGCGGGCAGGACGACAGGAGGTGAGAGCCTTTCGAAAGTTTGGTGCGGGGTTGGGGCAGGGATGGAGGGAGTTCAGCGAGCTTGGTAGCCGGACCAAACAAATCAGAGCTTGCTTGGACCCTTGCTTTGTTGCTGTCACTGAGATCGTTCGTTGCTGATTAGAGATCGCGGTCTTAGATTGGTGTCGCCGTATTGGTTAGAACTATTTAGGTGTAGCGTTGTGGATTTGCAGTGCGCAACAAGCCTGTCCAAGGCATGCTGCTGTATTTCTTCTAACTGTGGTTTTCCAAGTGAGTGAAGACGTCGAGGTTGGTTATGGTCTCGCAATTGCTTCTTAGTTCCTGAATCCCAGTAACACCATAAAAATCCTGAGCTACTACACTGACTGAGCTTATTAAGTGGCTTTAGGTGCTGCACTTTGTTTTGACCCCCGAGTTGCTATTTGTTAAAATAATGAACATAAAGGATGCATTTATCTGATTGTTTGGGTGTCTACCAGTGTCTGGTTTTTGTGCTTACAAGTTTGGTTGAGCGCTGCTGCAGATTCTAAAATTTCTGTGCTTCTATTTCCTAGGTTTGGGAATGATCATGGTGGCCAAGGTCGACACAACAATCGTGCACCAGGTATGCATTAGTGGAGGAGGGTCATGCAGTATTCAATAATTATTCATATGGTACGGTCGCTATCATATTTAAAACTAGTAGCTTTAAGTTCCAGATAGATCGAAAGTCTGGCTTGAGTTCATTTGCCTCGTGAGTTACGTCAAGACTTATGAGCGAGCCATACTTAATGTAGTCATCATACTGGACCATGAATCAAAGCAAAGACAGGGCATATTTTTTTTAACCTTATTAGGATCTACTCCCTCTGTCCGGGTTTATTAGGCTGGAGGGCAACACAGCGACGTCCTTCATTCTAAGGCCACTCGAGGAAATGGCTCGAAATTTGGCCGCTGTTGTCTCGATCATCTCTCTTCATTTCGTTTTCGATGCTATTAATTAGGTAACGGTTAGCATGCACAAAGATTAAAACAGAGGCGTGCATGATATGGAAACTGCCTTCTGATTGTTCATGCAGTTTCCGAGTGCACGAGGCGTGGGCCTGGGGTGGCATTAGCTAGCCCAATAGTTTTGGGGTAAATGAATGTCATTAAATTACTTTCCTTCCAAAGCAATTACTGATATCTGTAAAGCGTGTGGGTGCCTTGGTCCTGCCAATCCGGTCGATGGGCCTAATAAAAAACCAGACGGGGAGGGAGTAGCAGAGTATGAAGAGAAGTCATTTAAAAAATGAATGGCATATGGGCACATAAATTATTTCTTGTCTACTTTAGTATCTTATGGATGTAATTGTTTGTTAATGGCGTGCATTTTGGTTTGCGTCCAACATATTCTATAGATTGGCATGATTCTGGACATGGTGGATGGAATGAAGGATCAGGGAACTCCCGTAGGTATGCATGTTCTCCCTCCATTGAAAAATGTAACGTGCCTGAACATCCCAAGATTCAAGTTCGACCAAACGATTTGGTCAATAAAATGTGGTTCATTGTAACAGAAAAACATATCATTGCTTTTGTATTTGAATGTATTTTCTAATGATAGAACTTTTGTGTCACATAATATGCCTTACATTCTGCAATGGAGGGCGTAATTCCGAACAACCTTCATTCATTTTGGTGATGCACGTTGGACGTTATTAAGTCACTAATTATACCTGCTAAGATGAAATCAGTGACTAATTATACCTGCTAAATGAAATGATTATGAGTGCATGCTTTGCATTCTGTTTTGAGTTTTTGTGGGGGTCCATTTACAAACTTGAGAGCATTCAAGCTTGTCGTATTTCCAAGTACTTGCTGTTTCCTTGTGCAAGCATTGTAACTGAAAAGATTATTGTACTATACAGGACCTGAACTAAGTGCTCAATGTTGAGGGATAAAAGAACAACCATTGTTGCAAACCACTTGAAGTAATACACTTATGATTTTCTTCTTAAATCAATGTGAGGATTAAATAATTGAAAATGATGCAATCATCCTGGATCTCTTGGGCAATTATGTACAATATGTAAAAGGATATGGTTACTTTGCTTGATTAGCATATAAATAAATGCTTCCACAGATAAGAGATAGAAAACAAGTGCACACCATCCAATGATTACGAGTCTAAACTGTGACTTGTCTAGTAGTCTCGGTCTGATTGTTGACTAGCTTCTTCGTGTAGACTAGCTTGTTGAGTCGAACGGTGGAGCGACTAGTCATCAACTAGTCTAGACTAGTCTGGTTGTTTGAGTCCATCGACTCAATTTGGGAGGCATAAGTGAGCAGAGCTCAGCCCGTGGGAGGGAAAAAATTGCAACCCTAGCTTTCTAGGCTTGCTCCACAACGAGACGCCTCACCTGGGACCAGGCCGCCGCCACTGCCGCTGCTACCCACCACTGCCGCCGCCGCGGCGGCGGCCAGGAGCATTACGATGCTCTCCCTTTGTTGGTTCTGCTCCTCCCTGGATCCACCCCTCTGCTGTTGAGCTCCTCCCTTGATGCTCTCCTATGCTGATATGATCCTCCTCTGGATCAACTCAATTTTTATTGTATAATATATACTCCCTCCGTCCCAAAATAAGTGTCTCAAGCTTAGTACTAGAGTTAGAGGGAGTTGTATATACTCGCGCGTTGCCACACCCGTTCATACTAAACAAAATATATAGAAATATTAAGAAAATTTGGATAATAAATACATTTGATTAAATATTGACCGATTCAAACTACAATCTTTTAATATAAGTGGTGCAGCATAACTGTCAACTGTTAATTAGAATCAATCCACTAATCACAAAAATCCTTTTGTGTTCACATTTTCCCTATAGCACGTTCATCCGAAGAGATGATCGAGAAATACACATAACAAAAAATTGTACAACATTTTATCTTCCGGAGGCTAGCCTTGTCTGATCTTTGCACATAATTCAACTCTCCCAGAGGAGTTCGACAGTGGAATGTCTCCATAGAGTTGGTTATCTTCTCAAATAAAATGGGCATGCTGCAGCAGACCACAAACAGTACTCAAGATCAGGACCCTTGGGCATGTTCCATGCGTCCAGCAGACTTCGTACATAAAGATAGCACTTCAAGAGGCAGTCGTTGTGCCTTTTTTTTTCTCAATCTAGTAAATACTAGCAAATATGCCCGTGCGTTGCAACGGAAAAAAAGAATAAGCATATGTAATATGGTCAGTGAGTTCAACCGTCTTTAATCATTGATGGAACTTCCACAATGTGAGTTGATTCTAATTAAATCCATATGAACCCATTAAAACTTTGCACATTATGGATCAGACCAGAAGCGCATTTCGAACTGGGTCATTTCTTGTCATCCTGGTGAAAAAATTATTATGGGAAATTAATGAATAAAGGCTAACTTTTTTTACTGATAAATAGCACAAACTAATAAAAATATTAACACAAATGTTAGTTATCCATCATCTCTTAACATAGATGCATATTTTCAATCAAAGTATGTTTCAGAACAGAAGCAAGGGTTCCCATCAACTAAAATAAATTTATCATAATAAAATCATTGTTATAAAGGATGCAAGTATGATGAAAATATGCATCTATGTTACTTCCCTTATATCATCAGAAGTCATTACCCCTAAAAAAATCATCAGAAGTTCAGAACAAAACAGTAATGCATGGCCCAACTAAATCAGCCACACATGGGGCAGCCCTTTATTTTAGGTCCATGGGGCATCCGTTACACATGGGGCAGCCTTTTTTTTACGTGCATGGGGCAGCCTTTTTTTTACGTGCATGGGGCAGCCATTGTGCGGAGATTAGTATTTTGCATTTAAAGTGAGCAGCGGTCCGGTCTGCCTTTCAATTTATTTATTTATTGAAAAACCGCTCATCCTATAATATAGAGGCAGTTTCCTTTGTTCAAGCAAAGTTGTTGGTTTGTGGAGTTGGTTAGCCTGCTAGGCTCAATTCCCGGCCACCATGGTTCGAGGCCTCATTAGCACAGTTTTTTTTTTAAACAAAAACGGAAACACGTCATAAATGTACGACGTACGAAAAACAAAAAACCTGATGACAAAAAATAGTGGAGAAACAATCGTCCCTTTAATATTAGGTAGAGATGTACCAGATCCCTCTTCACCGGCGTAATCCTCAAATGGTCAATAATCCAAGCAGTTATACTTCTTGTAACTTGCAGTTTATTAGCAACATGATATATTAAGTGACAAGCACAAAGAGCTTACACTACAGGCTAGATTGCACCAGAGATTCCCAAATCCTCGCCACATGATCAACTCATCCTCACCTAAACTCTGAAATTGCAGCATGAATTTTCATTAAGTAATAAATAAATATTCCAATTCAGAAAGAGATAAAACAATTTACTGTGGCAATAAAAGGTATTCACTATAGTTTATAAATTTGTTCTGTAACTGCTTGATGGTATATGTTTTTTTGCATGGAAACAAAGTGATTGGGTGAATAATGACAGAAATCATAAATTCTAAATTAATCAAAGTCAGAAAAAATGACGGAACCATTCATATATTTCAAAGATATACAAATGTAAATTACAGTTTTACTTAATTGTATAACCTGTCATCTGGTTCTAGTTTAAATGGAGCTAGTACAGATATGGGAAATGCATACGTAGCTTACCATTCATTCCTTTGCGAAACAGTTAGTTTCCATGATTATGTCCCTTGAATGGCTTTTTTCATTCAGAATTCCAACTAATTCAAGAAACAGGAGAACAAACTTTCGATTCCCTTCCTAGTTTCATTATCCAATCTGTAAGTAAGAATCTGTAGAATAAAATGAACAATGTAAACAACATACCATCTTTACAGAGAAAATTATATTATTAAGCGTCTCCTGAAACCTGCAAAAAGGCGCATTTGAAGATCCAAGAGGGGACTGAGATAATACAAGAAAAAGCTCAATGGGCAGTGAAGCAACGGAGAAGAACCAACATAAGAAAATAAAATAAGGGAGGGAAGTCAAGTGGACATGTCGCTCACCGCTTTGCTGCTCGTTGTTTCATCACCAAGGCACTCCCAGCTCCTAGACGACAGAGTATACATGGAAGAATTCATCTCGTATTTTGTATGACAGCACACAGCAGGGGCCACCAAGGGAACGAAAAACAAGTAGATAAGACAACGAGCAATCATGCTTAACACGAAACTATTTGTCATCACATAAGTGGTTCATTAATCGAAACAATCATGCTTAACACGAACCAGCAGTGGTCCACACACAGACGACTATTGACATACTTGTTCTTTTTGGTAACCTAATCGAATTGAACAAATCAAGTGGTTCCTTAATCCTTACCCTCATGCTTACCACGAAACTAAGCAGGAAACATGGCTGATGAACTGGATATTGGAGATGAGACGGAAGATAGAGAGGAAGATAATTGTGTGCAACATAATGCATGTGAGCAATGGGACGAGGGACGAGGAAGTAACGCCGTGATGGCGAAATTAATCACAATTGTTGCAAGAGGGAGACGGTCGACCCCACCATGATTACGGCAATGACGGCAGTTTCAGGTCGCTCATTATGGCCTTCAAGCAAGCAAGGGGTAGGAGAGGGAACGAAATGGAGGCCCGACGACGCTGACGGCACGTGCCCCTACCGAAGGGATGAAACTAAGCAGCGTGGAAGCGTTGAAGCGGAAGTAGGACTGCCACATTGCACGCCACGGCGGCGGCGGTGAGGAACCCACGACGGATGCAAGAGAGGCAGGGGATGCACAGTACGGGCCAGAAACCATGGGCCTGTATACGGCTATCATGGTTCGTTGGTCCGATTAATAAGCGGATCCCCAGGTCGGCCTGTGGAGTAGCGGCCCGGATCCAGGCGGGCCTCGCAGGTGATGAGGTGAAAAACGGGCAGAGGCTATTCATGGTACGGTGGATAGATCGTGGAACGTCCAATATTGTGATCGAACGGCCGAGAACGTTAAATCGCTGTGGAGGCTTGTAGGTCGCTTAGTTATACTGTTTTTTAATTACTTACTAGGTATTAGTAGTTGATTACTGTAAGTTGAGTACTACAGTACCATGTCGACTAGTCCAGCAGTGGTCTAGACTAGTCACGATTAGTCTACGAGTCTCAACCTCGGCTCGACTCATTGACTCCTCGACTCGTAATTCTTGACACCATCTCCTTTCAAGTATAAGCAGCACTATGTTGTGCTTAATTTGTCCGTATCCATCTTTCTTTGAAGAGTACCAACTGTGAGCAGTTTTGAAATTATAGGAACCAACTTGAACATTATAAAGCAGAGGGGCGAAACGAGCCCATTGGTAAACTACAGGGATGATTACATTTTTCCTTAGATATATTTGGCCGTACTTGTGTTTCCTTTTCCTTGTATTGACATGACCAACATTGATGCTTCACAGGGAAGGTCTGATGTCTTACAAGCAGTTCATGCAGGAGCTTGAAGATGACGTTTCTCCTGTTGAAGCTCAAAGCAGGTCTGCTATGCTGAACCGCTCTTCGTGGTGTCAGACTTATAATTCAACTACAACTAGTCTATCTCCTTTATAGTGATAGAACTTCAATTTTGTTGTGCAGTATACTTTCAGTAGGGTTTATCTGACATAATTCTGTTCATTTTACTAGATATGAGGAGTACAAGTCAGAGTACATCACAACTCAGAAGAAAGCTTACTTTGACCTTCATAAGAATGAAGATTGGTATTACTTTTTTTTTCCATTGCATCCTTTTGATGTGCCCTCTAGTGACCATTTTTTTTCCAGACATTTTACTGGCCCATTTCTTCATTCTGTTGTAGGTTGAGAAACAAGTACCATCCTACTAACCTTGAATCTGTTATGGAAAGGTTAGCTAGTTTCTTAATATACTTCCACAATTATGTAGTGAACTATCTCCTTTGTTACTATTTATTGGGAATCCATTTAGGTGATAGTTATTATCTTTCTTTGCACAAGCAGACGGAACGAACTTGCGAGAGCTACTGCAAATGAATTCTTCCAAGATTTGCAGAGCGGAAATTTTGACACGTAAGACCCCCCAACCCCATGCCCTCCTCCCTTTGAAAGTATGTGTTTTACCTTCTGTTTCTCCCATCGTGCAGTGGTCCAGGATTAACGAGTTCGGCAGCGAACAAATCTGGAAATAATGACGTGAATGTAAATGGAAAAAAGGGGAAACTTGGAAAGGACCCTGATGATTTATATTATTCTGCTCCCAAGGCTCATCCAGTCAGTTCTGAGCCTCGGCGAATTAGCATTGACATTGAACAAGCTCAAGCTCTCATCTGTAAACTTGATTCTGAGAAGGGTATTGAGAACAATGTTCTATCTAGTAGTGATGATGACAAAGCAGGCAGCGGATCACATGGTTCAATGGGCCCAATTGTAATAATACGGGGTGCATCTACTGTGAAGGGTCTTGAAGGTGTTGAGTTGCTGGACACTCTTGTCACTTATTTGTGGCGTATCCATGGTGTGGATTATTATGGCATGTCTGAGACAAATGAGCCAAAAGGCCTAAGGCATGTGAAAGCAGACTCAAGGACATATGATGGGCCTAGCTCAAATACAGCTGAATGGGAGGAGAAACTTGATTCATTCTGGCAAGACAGGATTCAAGGTCAGGATCCATTGGAAATATTGAAAGCAAAGGACAAGATTGATGCAGCTGCTAGTGAAGTGTTGGATCCACATGTCAGGAAAATAAGGGATGAGAAGTATGGATGGAAATATGGTTGTGGAGCTAAGGGGTGCACAAAGCTTTTCCATGCTTCTGAGTTCGTCACGAAGCATCTCAAACTCAAGCATACTGATTTTGTGGTGGAGCTGACTTCAAAAGTGAGAGAGGATATTTATTTTGAGAACTACATGAAGTACGTTTTCTGCATCTTGGTTCTTTTTTAGCAAAATAATGTTTCACATTGCAATTAGATTATGGAGTGTTTTATCTTGGATGCAGTGATCCCAAGGCGCCTGGGGGGACACCGATCATGCAACAATCTGCTCCAGTAAGCCTCATTGCCTGGTTTATATTCACTTGCAAATCGGCAGCAAGCCAGCAATTAAGCTCATGTCTTTTTGTTTGTATTGGTCAATTTTACAGAGGGAAAAGGGCAGACAGCGGCCACCAATTGAGAGTCGGCTGAGAGATGAACGTGGCCGTAGATTTGACAGAAATGCTGATTCATCAAACCCTGATGGATCCAGTGAAAACCCTGATGATCCAATGTATGATTCTTATGGTGATCCGTCTGTACATGGTGCCTTTCCTCCAGATATTCCTGCTCCTCCAATGCTGATGCCTGTGCCTGGTGCTGGGTAAGTAGTCTGCAATTTCTGTTTATTTTGCATAATGTTGTTCTTATTGTTGTTTCATTTGTTATTGCAGCCCACTTGGGCCGTTTATTCCTGCACCACCGGAAGTTGCAATGCGTATGTTGAGGGAGCAAGGTGGGCCACCACCTTTTGAGCCGAATGCTGGTCCGCGTCCTAGGAAAGCAGGAAGGGGTGGTGGTCCCCCATTGGGTGGTCCATCACCAATCCTTAATGCTCCACTTCCTATAATGCATGATCCACGTATGCAAGATCCACGCATGCAGGATCCCCGTAAAATACGAAGGTAAAGTTTTGAATCTCAATCTCGTTGCGTTTTTGTTCCCTAATGGTTCTCGCCATGGAATATGTAGCAGTTTATTTTCGACGTTCTGAAAAGCTGTCGACAGAATAAATGCTTGTTGTTAAATAATACTCAATGATCTTGGTGAGAAACAGTAGGAATTTGTACTGCATATTTTTAAAAATATTAGACTTACATATGTACGTGGAAATAAAAAAAAGGATTATGATATATCTTAAACAATAATGGTCACTGCTATTTATCTCTGGATTTCTCTTCCACGTCATTATGTTTCATTGTCTTGATGTGCATGTTCTGATATCTTGTTCTCTGAAGTTCAGTATGGAATTATTCTGATTTTTTAGCACAGTTGAGCTGATCAACAAAGTTCACACGTTTATCTAACTTCAGATCAGTTCAGAGTTTGTAACTTTGCATACCTTAAGAATTATGACGAAGGTCACCAAGGGTTACATTAAATTAAGCATCTGCAGTTTGAAACATTGTAAACCATGTTCCTAGTACTAGTTCCGTCCCTTTTGCCTGCCCATTGCCTCATTATTTCAGTCATTCACCTGCAGCTATCAAGATCTCGACGCTCCTGGAGATGAAGTGACCGTTTTGGACTACCGGAGCCTGTAGGCGTGTGCTGTACGACCTTTTAATCTTTGAAGCCGTGGACGATACCACCACCGCAACGGGACCTTGCTCATCTCCATTAGTTTTGACCGTGGCGGAGGAACACGGCTGCGGTGCTCCGTCCCGTGAGCTATGTTATACTGATTGGTGCTTCTAAAACTGAACCACATGAAATCAAAGCAACTGGCGCACTGAAAGCACGGTTGTGGAGTGTGTATTTCCAACAGAATTTTTTAGCTTTTCAAAAATTTCACCATCTAGAGAGAGAGAGTAGAGGTCTCTGCTGCCGTATCCAGAATTCCAGAACAGATATTCCTCACCGTGTATGCAATCTGTAATTTATATACAGGAAAACTGTTGGTAGATGGAACCCTGATTGGTCAAAACTGCTCACAAGCTGTGTTTCCTGGAACTCCGGACCGTTCCAGTCTGTACGCTTTGGCCTGAATCTGGAAAACCATGTGCAGCTCTCTGGACATGCGCGAGAGAGCTACTGGCTTCTGCAGGGTCGTTGAATCCACGGTAAACTCAGGTAATATATCCGCAGTCGTCGACGTGCAAGATCGACGGCCGCTGCGCTACGGGCTAGTAACACTGGCCGGCTCATCATCAGGGCTTCTGACCAAGAGTGTTTTTTTAGCGTAGGGCCGAGATTTTGGGAGCGTAGTTGGTAACAAAGCGACGTGGACTGCGTCGTATGCAACAGAAAACGTGCGATGTGGACTTGGGCGTACGAACAAACAATACAGTACAGTACGCTTTTTTTTTCTGAGGGAAAATACTACTACTACATACAGTACGGCCGTCGCGTCAGTGTCCGACCCTCTGTACTCGCCAGGCCCCGGTCTCTATTGTTGACCGGCAACGAATCTATCGGGGAAAGGGTAACAAATTCCACGTTCCCGCCGGCCAACTCTCCTGTTGGGAAGGTGACAAGCTGCCCGTGACCCACGCTGGCCACTTGACCACAGATCCATCGTATCCCGCGGCATGTTTCGTTTGTGAGCGCCTAGTGGCCAACTAGCAGTGTGGCGACTATGCATGGAGCTTAAGGAATAAGGAAGAAGAACATGCCCCCTTTCAAAAAGAAAGAAAAGGAAGAACATGCCACCTACTCCTACATTGGGAAGTCATTAGGGGCGATGCAAGGGTGTCGTGTCGTCTCTTTGATTTCATATCTGTTTTGAACTCAGAACCATCTTATCAATAACCAAGATACAAAATCATACAAAAATGATTGTGTCTTAATTTGTGCCACTCGGAGATGCAAGAGGCAACAATCATCTCTAACTTTTCCCTTGGACTCAACACACCGCAACCAAGGCATAAAATCATCACATCTTTCTCCCACTCTCACGTGTCAAGCAAGTTGTTGACACGCACGAAGGCTCGTCACATCCTGGCCGTCTATCGGCTCGATCCAACGGCTCCCGGTGACCCCTCCCCTTCTCATTTCAAACCGGCCGGCCCACGCCCCGCCGCGCCCGCGCCAAACCCCGCCTTCCTCCTCCGATCCGAGCCTCCCGCGCCGAGCCGCGGCTCTCACTGACAGCCGGGCTCCCACCACGTTACCCCGCCAGGCCGGTACGAGCTCGGCCGCTCTGAGGTTTCTTCCGGGCCCACGTGGAAGCGAGAGAGAGACCTCGCGGGGCGGCCGCAGCTTCGTGGAAGCTTCCCCCGAACAATATCCTCGAGAACGAGTCCCCATTCGCGACCGAAATCCGGGCCGCAGAGGGAGAAAAAACAAAACAAATCACCAAGCTCCGCTCCGCACCGCACCACAGTGGCGAAGCTGCAACGTACTTGCGCCGGCCTCGCCCGTGGAACCTTCTAGAGTCTTGACGGCTGGGGCGGCAGGTGAGGCGAGTGACCCCTGAGGTGTTCGATCGATCCATCCCGTGGTGATTTGGTTGTCTGAGTGCTCCTGTGTGTGTGTGTGTGTGTGCCTGCAGGGTTTCTGGTCGTCGTCGTCGTCGTCGGTGTCGGTGTCATCTCTCCTGCGAGCGCTGCCGCGGACGCGGCGGCTGGCTGGTGTCTGATTGTCGGGCATGGCGGTCGGGAGCTCGCCGACGCCGCCTGAGATCCGCTCGCCGGAGCGGGACAGGCCGGAGGATGCGGCGGGCGCGGAGGGGGAGGAGGAGGAGGAGGAGTTCGGTGACGCCTTCGATATACCCCATAAGAACGCATCCCACGACAGCTTGCTCCGATGGAGGGTACGGGATCCTTCCTCCACTCACCCTTTCCCGTCAGACCGTGATCTAGGCAGGGCTCTGCTGGTTCGCAGAATGCCCAAAATATCGCCATTCTGGTGTTGATTCCGTCCTGGCTGGAGTCGGGACGTGCTAGGAAGAAGAGGGGGTAGGAGAGGAATAATCAAACACTAATGTTTTTGGTCTAGTGGATACACTGCACTGAGGTTTACTGACATGTCATTGACCCGATGGTTTACATATTACCTTCATTTTTTGTCCGCGTTTCCTCTAAGTCAAGGCATTGGAGTCTGTTTGGCGACACTACCTTTTTTACTGCCGTGCACATGCACAGAGCGGCAGACAACTTCTCATAATAAAACTGAAAACACAAGCAAAGTACTGAAACCAGAGGTCTGTCATTCATTCATTCAAACAATACTGGTCTTTGTGGTATTCACAGGTTTGGGTAGTTCATGTATCCTTCATGTATTGGGGGACATTACAGAAAGAAGCAAACAGTAATACTTTTACTACAGCTATAAAACCACACTTATACTTCAGCTAACCAGGCACTTGTTTTGCATAATAGTTGTGAGTTGGGTTCATTACAGTTTGCTGTGGCTACAGGTGAAGGACCCTTCGGGGTAGACAAATATAAGCCTTACTTATTATTTAGTTCTGATAAATATGGTTATTCTCTCCTTTCAGCAAGCTGCTCTTGTGCTGAATGCTTCACGTCGTTTTAGATACACTCTAGACCTTAAAAAGGAGGAAGAGAAAGAGATAATAAGAAGAACGATCCGATCACATGCACAAGTGATACGGGTAACGTGTCGTTTTGCACCTTATGCACCCTATTTCTCTTTCGGCTGTCTTCTTTTGTTCATTCTAATTTTGAATTCTCCAGGCAGTATTTCTTTTCAAAGAAGCCGGAGAAAATGATCCCAGAGGTACTCATTCATACCATTAACCCAAGTGCTTCTTTTATGCCATGTTTACCAAAAAAAGGCTTTCGCCCTGCTTTATATATAAAGCAAACCACCACAGCCACAAGGTTCAACATGAGTCCACACACACACACATGGTAGCACAACAAAGTACGGGAGGGTTCTGCTGGGGCACAGCTCAACAAGCCCTGCAATTAAAAAATAAAGGCGGTAGCACCGCAAGTGAAGACTCTAATCCGGCTCAGGTGGTGGAGGAGGGAGCGGCGGCGCCAAGCGAAGAGCCATCGTCCGAAGATCAGCAACGATGATGTTGATGGCGTCCCGGTCCTGGTGGCGGCTAAGCGGCCGCCAAAGCTGCAAATAGCCACACATTGTATCTGTGTTTTGGTAGAATAACTTTGGTTTTCTACATTTCCTTCCTAGACTGCATATGTGCCTCTTAGCCACAATGTACCAAATGGTGGGGTTATATGCAAACATTATGAAACAAAGCAGTTCCCAAATTTCATTGGTAGCCGTAGTCATTCATGTCTCTGATTTGCCTTCTTTAATTTGATCACTACTTCTGAATGTGCAATATTACAGCAAAATTTCCAGCTCATTTATTTTGTGCAATGCAGCTGCTATCTTTTATTTGTCTTACCAGCCTATTCTCCACATTTTCCCTGCTCATTTTGCTTGTCTTATTGTTGCCTTTTCAGTTGTATTTTTTTAAAGGGCTGTCTTTTCAGTTTATACTTGCAATTAATCTATCTATTGTATCCGTGCTTATTTTGCATACAATGTAATTTATATTCTTGTGCTATTTTCAATGTTCCTCATCTGAGCAGAAGCTTATACTGGTATACAACTTCCAACTGCCTCTCGAAGTTTTCCAATTGAAATGGAAAAGCTTAAAACTTTAAACAGAGATCATGATAGTGTTCTTCTTCAGGAAATTAGAGGAGTAAGTTAACACTGAGCTAGAATTTATTTCTTAACCTTGTCACCTGCTGCTATTCATTTGTGTGTAATGACACTATTCTTTTCAGGTTAAGGGGCTGTCAGATTTATTAAAGAGTAATTTGGAAATGGGAATTAATCCAACTGAGGATGAATTGTTACAAAGGAGGGATGTTTTCGGTGCAAATACATATCCACGCAAGAAAAGAAAAAACATACTGGTATAGCTTTTTTTATGTTACTAGATGATTCTCCGCATGTTGTTGCGGGAATATTTTGCAACATATTTCAATGGGATTCATTGTATGAAACATAAATATTTGAAGTAATAATGTGAAAAACTGAAACTAAAATACATATAATTTATTATGTTTGGTCACTATATAGTTGTATAATATGTTAACTATATATATATAGTATAATAGAATGAAAATTCTCATGTATGTTTGCATGTTGAGATGAGTTTTTTTTTTCATGCATGTCACGATGAAGTGGCATGCTTGCATGTTGGCAGACATGGTAGTGGGGGTGGGCCTATTCTCATGCATGTTGTGCGATGATGTGTCATGCTTGCATGTTGAGAGAAATAGTTAGTGGGGGCTAGCTATTTAGATATAGAAGATTTCTGTAAGTAAATTGCACAAGGTCAATCTTGCAAGTTTCTAGCCACTTGCAATTTCAGTTTCCTTATGGGACATCTGTTCTCTTCATTATCTAGTATCTACATCTCTTCACCGTTCCTTCTTTAGTGTATGCTTTTTGTGTGTCCGAGCAGGGTTAAGCTTTCCAATTACATAAAACTTGTATTTTGGCATAAGCTCCTTACAAAATTCTAAGGTCACTATTGGAAAATTTAAAGTGCGTTTATGCTGCATATTAGAAGAGTTGATTACGAAGTAGTCCTATGAGACTTTCTTTCAGTACAACATCAAATCAATTTCAATGCTTCAACATATTTGGTATCAAATTTTAACCATACTGAGTTTTGGTATTGCAGCGTTTTATATTTGATGCATGCAAAGATTTAACTCTCATCATTCTAATGGTAGCTGCTGCCATATCTCTTACGTTGGGCATGGCCACAGAGGTATTTTCTACCTCTTCACTAATTGTTTCCTTGGAATTAGCCTTTCATTATGTCATCTTCCTTAGCCATGGTAGTTTTGAACTTGAATAATTGTCATGCTTTAAGGATAACTATAACTGCATTTGTTTTTTTTTCTCTTATCTAGGGTGTCGAGGAAGGATGGTATGAGGGGGGAAGTATTTTTTTAGCTGTTTTTCTTGTGATACTTGTCACCGGTAATTGATTGAGTTTGCACATTTCCTATTATATTTGTTTTGTTTTTGGCTTCACCTTTAGCTTGCTGCGATCTAATTGTTTTGTTTTTTGATCTATCTAGCAACCAGTGATTACAGGC
This sequence comes from Triticum aestivum, assembly GCF_018294505.1. Taxonomy (NCBI): domain Eukaryota; kingdom Viridiplantae; phylum Streptophyta; class Magnoliopsida; order Poales; family Poaceae; genus Triticum; species Triticum aestivum. The sequence goes on from NC_057812.1 coordinate 245,304,913, forward strand.
AATCACTTCAGTTTCAACATCTGAATGAGGAGAAACAGAACATACAAGTGGAGGTGAGTATGATCATGTGTAACTATATTTTGGTGCACTTCCAGATATGAATTCCCATTCATTGCTTACATTCCTGATTTACTATATCTTTTAATTAGGTTCTTAGAGGTGGTAAAAGATTTCGAACTTCAATATTTGACCTTGTTGTCGGTGATGTGGTTCCACTGAATATTGGTGACCAAGTAAGATGGTATATTATTTGTCAACTCTGCTTATTTTTTCATCCTAGAATAATTTGCTTACATTCATTATTTCACATTTTAGGTTCCTGCTGATGGCATCCTGATATCTGGCCATTCTCTTGCAATAGACGAATCAAGTATGACTGGGGAATCAAAAACTGTGAGTTCCGGTGCAAAACTTCTTTCTTGTGGCGATTCAAACACACTTCTTTTTTTGCGGCGAGACTCAAGCACACCTCTTCGGATTTTCATGATGTCATATTATTTTTTAGGTTCACAAGGATCAAAAGGCTCCGTTCTTGATGTCTGGTTGCAAGGTTGCAGATGGCTATGGTTCTATGTTGGTGAGTACCACTATCTTAAGTGTTAAGCAACATGTTAGGTTAACTTACTGTTTTCGGTGTCACAACACATAGCATTTTTCTCTCCCTTATTTGTGCTTTTCTATATTTTGGTTCTTAATGGTTAGACTTTATATATCATAATATTTATCCACTTTGCCTATCAAATACAAAGGTAACAGGTGTGGGTATCAACACTGAATGGGGCCAGTTGATGGCTAACCTTTCTGAAGATAATGGTGAAGAAACCCCATTGCAGGTTAATCTCTGTTCAGGCTCATCTATATTCTTGCATGAATGAATACTGATGAGACCCTTTCAACCATGGAGTAGGTGCGTTTGAATGGTGTTGCTACTTTTATTGGCATGGTGGGTCTGTCAGTAGCTGGTGTTGTACTTGGCGTGCTTGCGATAAGGTATTTTGCATGATAATGCAGCACAAACAAATATACTCTTTATAACCACTTACTGAACTACAGATATTTTACTGGACATACCAAGAATCCGGATGGGACTGTTCAATTTCGGGCTGGAACTACTGGTCTCAAACAAGGATTTATGGGTGCAATCAGAATTTTGACAATCGCCGTATGTATTTTTTGTACAAGTATACAGCTAATATCTTGAATCATTTTCATCTTTTGGTGACCTGATTTTGTGTAATACTATCTATAGGTAACCATCGTAGTTGTTGCTGTGCCTGAGGGACTTCCACTGGCAGTAACATTGACGTATGGATCTCCTTACTGTGCAAATTACATGAAAATTTCAGTCACATGACTATCTATATTTTGTGGTTTCAGACTTGCGTATTCAATGCGAAAGATGATGCGAGACAAGGCGCTGGTAAAAAAACAATCCTATTTCTGTATAAAACATTCACATGATAGGAAACTTTATCATCCTTATTTCCTTTATTTAGGTGAGGCGGCTCTCATCTTGTGAAACAATGGGATCAGCAACTACTATATGCAGTGATAAGACAGGAACTCTCACCTTGAATAAGGTTTGTAGAATCAATCTGGTGCTTGTGCTATGAAACACCGTTTGAAGATCTGTCATGATGCTATTCCAAGTCCCAATACGCTGCCCTGACAAGAGGCTAATTCTTTCCATTTACTTTAAGTCTTGGAATATACCTGTCAGCACCGCAGAACCAAAATTAACACAAAAACAGCACCAATTTGATGCCAGGATCTTTGGGTGTTGATAATACATTTCTTTATTGTTGTCAGTTACGAGCACATCTTCTGCTAATTCTGTCTTTAATTGTGGCCTTTTAAAGACTGTCATCGTGGTTCGTTTTGTAATCTTTATATTATTGATTATGTAGATGACAGTTGTGGAGGCACACTTTATCGGGACAAGGTTGGATCCTTGTGATGATGTTAGGGCAATCTCAAGCAGTTCAGCGGCACTGCTTATTGAAGGAATTGCACAAAACACTACAGGAACTGTATTTTTGCCAGAGGTAATATCAACTTTATTTCTTCCTTCTTTTAATAATATTAGAGGTACCTGAATTATCTATTATATTAGAGGTACCTGAATTATCTATTATATTATCCATTGTCCAGAAAAGCAATAGCATACAGGTCACCAATCTGTAATGTATAACCCAGCTAGCCTAGATTTAATTGAAAAGATCAGCAATTTTGATTAAGTTATGACTGGTTACAGCCACTTTGTAAAGATTTGTTTTTTTACTTTTTATGTAAAACATGGTGGTCCATAATGCTATTTGAGGAACATTGAAGATGGTAATAGCTCAGTTTTCACCATCCGATCTTTATTTTTAATGTTTTTTCAGGATTTTTTACTTTTATTATAGGAGTTCAACTTAGCGTTCTTTCTGTACTAATCGCCTGGGAGTGAGTGAACTTTGCACGTGATCCTGCTATATTTGAAATATAAGTGGTCAACAGTGGACTCCAAGCAACTGGCCTCCACTTGCAGCTAGAAACATGCACGTTCTCTAGTTTCTCTGCAGTACTCCTATTCACTTGCTTGTGCATGTCGATAAACTGGGAAAGCATCAGGCTGGAGATTACTAACTACTTTCTGAAACTGGCAACCGGAGATTGAATCACATTCCAAATGAGATCCAGTGGAGTCCAGAATAATGTATCAGCTGTCAACACTTTGTCAGTTCCACCAAATCCATGAAAATTATGCTCACTTGAGGTTCTTAGCAGTGTGGAAATTGGGTGGTAACGAGCTGGTTACCTGTAAAGGCACTGTCTGAGTTTAAGATATGATCTCATAAAATTACCCCAATTTTATTATTTCCTGCCATTAACCAGACAGAAATCAGAACTGGGCAGATGCTTGGAGGCAGTCTAGGGAGAATGCTATGCTAACTGTCATCTACATATATCAGTTGCTTCCACAAAATTTCATCCGTCTTTTTTTCAATGTATAGGATGGGGGAGCAGCTGATGTTACAGGTTCACCAACTGAAAAAGCCATTCTTTCTTGGGGCCTTAAGGTACGACTGATTTTGCTTCATACAGAGTGTCTCCTTTAAGCTTCTTTTGTTGGCTTGGCCTAACACAGTTGCACCTTGCACAGATAGGGATGGATTTCAACAATGTTCGGTCAAAATCTTCAGTTCTTCATGTATTTCCATTTAACTCAGAGAAGAAGCGAGGTGGTGTTGCAGTGCAGGTAGTAAGGCACATATGTATCTAGAACCATTGGTATATCTAAATTCGTGAGTTAGACGAGTGTATCCATGAAGAATTTAACCACTTTTCAGGCTTATTTATATTTGGGTGCTTCATTATTCCAATCCCTTGTAATTTACCACATGTAGTTGGCAATAGATGTTTTGGTTATCAGTGCTTGTGAGTTGTGAGAGTTAACGCTATCAAGTTTAACAGCTTCAGGACTATTGGCTCCTGGTAGGCTGATGTTTGTTTTCCTGCTGGATATCTCCCGGGCTTGGCTTAAAGGACCAGCCAAATTTCTCATTTGAAGTACTCAAGTAGGGTTATCTACCAGTGGCAAACAGTTTCTCAAACTTGTTTAAGTCTAATATTATACCAACCAGAAGGGTTTTGAGATTCCCCTTCGTAATGACCAGTTACTTTTGATGGCACAGATGACTGTTATTGGCAAGTAGTTCTCGATATGAGCATTGGATGCCATTGAGCATTTGTTCTGATTATAGCATCAGCAGAGTGTTCCTTGGACCTTATGTCTTTTAGTATGCACAGATCTATGATTTGAATTACGCAGTGTGTACGATGTTTTGATAAAAACTCCTGTTTTCTATTGTTTCGTATCCCAGTTTTTGTTCATGTTACCTCAAGGATGTTTGGTTACTGATTGCAGTCAGATACCGAGGTCCACATCCATTGGAAAGGTGCAGCTGAGTTAGTGCTATCATCTTGCAAAAGTTGGCTTTCTCTGGATGGTTCAGTTCAGCCAATGGGTGCACAGAAGGTAACTGCCATGCATAATTTGCCACCTGCTCAATTTCTTATGCACTCTTACAATGTTGAAATGTTTACAGCGTAATGAGTACAAGAAGTCAATTGAAGACATGGCAAAGAGTTCACTACGATGTGTTGCTTTTGCATATTGTCTATGTGATATTGAAAAAATTCCGAAGGAAGACATAGCTGATTGGAAGTTACCTGAGGAAGATCTGACTCTGCTTGGTATTGTGGGCATAAAGGTTGGTCCTTATTGTTCGGTAGATTCACTTTCAGATTGATTGTGTTCTCTTAATTTTGAGTTTGACACAAATAACTAGGGTTGCTTCCGATACCCAAAGGATAGCCCTGTGTACAGTGTCCTATTCCATGCTCTATAGTGCCTGTGCTGGGAACATAGGGTATTCAGTTAATCAAACATATGTTTCACTGATGCATCAGCTTGCAGCTATATGTCTGCTCAGATAGACAGATAGTATATGGCTGATCTGATTCATCGTCTTATGATTCACAATCTATCGAGAGAAGTGCATATTTCAACCCTGAACTTTTGCCCTAGTCTAATTTATAACCCCGAACTCCAATACCGTCTAAATTACAACCCCCAACTCTCAAAACCGGTCAGGATTCAACCCTTCTCTCTCTGTTGATCAGTTTTGACCCGTTGACTAGTGAACAGTAAATTAAAAATAAAGTTGAAAAAAATAAAATCAAAATCAAAATAACTTCGTTTTTTCCACAAGGTGAACAATAAATTAAAAAAAATCATAAGTGGAACAAAAGTAAAATTTCAAAAAATAATTTTGATTTTTTCACTGGCTAAACAGTAAAAAAATCATAATATTTTTTACATGGAAGATGTATCAATGCGTGAGGTCCGTGCCAATTTTCATCGCGTTCGGACATCTGAGTAGCTCTCAGCCAAAAAAATAAAATCAGCCTGACCAGTGCATGAACAGTTAAATGTTTCAGACCCCACATTTGTCTTTTTTGCTGAGTGCTACTCTATCATCCAAACAAGCTAAAAAAATTGCAACTTCTTTTAAATTACTGGTCACCAGGTGAAATAATAATAATAGTAATAATTTTTTAATTTACTGTTCAACCAGTCAACGGGTCAAAACCGGTCAACTTGGTCAAAACCGGTCATGAGGTAGAGAAGGGTTGAATCCTGACCGGTTTTGAGAGTTGGGGGTTGTAGTTTAGACGGTATTGAAGTTCGGGGTTGTAAATTAGACTAGGGCAAGAGTTCGGGGTTGAAATATGCACTTCTCTCCAATCTATCCATGCTTTCTGGCTTTTGCTAAAACATGAAATATACCAGTATGCATCATACTTATCTCTAAATGATTCATCGCCTTTTGTATTTATATGAGGCATCATAATTTGCAAGCATAATTTCTTCTGGTTAGTCATACTGCATTACTTGATGACAATATCCATCTATTACTCCTGCTATAAAGAGTTTCTTCACCTGTAGGATCCATGTCGCCCAGGAGTGAGGAATGCTGTACAATTATGCAAAAATGCTGGTGTAAAGGTATATCCTACTTGTGTTCTTATTTTTCTTGTTCTCATTGGAAATGTTTCACCTCTAATCTACATTAGTCATCGACGGAATGAACTGTGAAGCTAAATCCTCCACGGTATTCCTCATGTTCTCAATTAGGTCTAGTCTTTTACTTCTCACAGGATTGGCTCGTCATGTTTGTAGCTGGGCAAGGTTTCTAGCCATTTTCAGTTTCTTTACTTCCTATGCCATGATGCTATTCATATAGTTTATTTTGTATTTTGGGACATTCAATTGTTTGTGTCCTATCCATAAAACATGACTCTTTGTAAACTTTGACCTTGTTGGTTAGTTTCTCAATCGTTACAAAACATGTTAGTTTCTTGAAGTTTTTGTTTTCCTTAAAATGGATTTTTTTCATCATTTCCTCATTTTGAATGTCACTGCTTCTTTTGTTGGCTTTAATATTTGTTACATTTGTACATGTAGGTGCGCATGGTCACAGGAGATAATATTGAAACAGCCAAGGCAATAGCGTTGGAGTGCGGAATACTAGATGCAAATGGTGTTATTTCAGAGCCATTTGTAATAGAGGGAAGAGCGTTCCGCGAGATGTCTGAAATTGCAAGAGGAGAGATTGCTGACAAGATAACTGTAACTCTCTCCATTCTTAAGTCCCTTGTGTATATATGTTATACTGTGTTGAAGTAACAACCTTTATCTGTACTAAACACAATGATTCTTATGACTTACTTGAAGTCATTTGAAGTGGTGAATTCTTTTGTATAACTTCTAGTTTTTCTATCCTTCTCAGGAAGTCATTTTCTTTGAAGTTTCTGACATTCTTTTGATTGTTCTACAACTAATTAACTTTGAATTTCAGGTCATGGGAAGATCATCTCCAAATGACAAACTTTTGCTTGTCCAAGCTTTGAAAAGGAAAGGCCATGTTGTGGCTGTCACTGGTGATGGCACAAATGATGCCCCTGCATTGCATGAGGTGTCATGTGTAACTTATGATAAGCTATTAGTGGCCATTTATCTTTGATATTGCAGAAGCTTCTGATTTATTCTTATATCTAATGCTTGATCTGTTGTATAGGCTGATATAGGTCTTGCAATGGGCATGTCAGGGACAGAAGTTGCTAAAGAAAGCTCTGACATTATAATCTTGGATGATGACTTCACATCTGTTGTGAAGGTTAGTGTTTTCTATGTTTTTTTTGGAAGAGATCTTTCTTATGAAGGATAACTGTTCTTAGCAATTGTGGAGTTTTTTTTTCGTGATGTCCCTGAAGGGACATCATGATGGACTTTTTCTTCTGTAACAAACTGGCATGGTGCTTTGACGGCAATATACCATCAAAGTAACCTGTGAGTGATATCATGTTTTGTGCTAATTGCTATCAGCTTCATCATTGCCAAAAGAGAGAAAAAATGCTATTGGTTGACAGTGTGTAGAGAGTACAGTTCATGGAGAAGCACATATAAGCCCGTAATGTTCTGATATGCTGCCTTATGCTGCTGAATAGCTATGGCATGTTAAGACTTAAACATAGTGTATATGCAAGATCCTTTGTAGTTTGTGCTTAGGCACAAATTCTGGCTGCTCAACCTTCTTGTGATTTTGTGCACTTACACCTCTTATCTCTCTTTCTTTTTTAGGTTGTTCGCTGGGGACGCTCTGTCTATGCAAATATTCAGAAATTCATCCAGTTCCAGCTTACTGTTAATGTTGCCGCACTTGTGATTAATGTTATTGCAGCTGTGTCATCTGGTGATGTGCCTCTAAATGCTGTTGAGGTCGGGACCTCTCCTTTTTTCTTCCAACTATTTTTCAATCTCTAATATTTTCATTACTGCCATTGCCACTTTTGTTGTGCATGAAAGATGTGCCGAAATCTTAATTGTAAGTACAAACACTTGTATGCCAAGGTTGGCTCTCATGCACTATGTTCCTAATTTGCAGCTTCTCTGGGTAAACCTTATCATGGATACACTGGGAGCTCTTGCTTTAGCAACTGAACCACCAACAGACAACCTTATGAAGAGACAGCCTGTTGGTCGAAGGCATGTAATATCACCCTACCTGTCTAGAGTATTGCATTATATGTTTCATGAAATGAGTTGAACTGTTTTCTACATAATTTACAATATTTCTCCCTGTTTTCTACTTCAGGGAGCCACTTGTGACCAATATTATGTGGAGAAACTTGTTTGTCCAGGTTGAATTTGCGTGACTCATTTGTATTCTTAGAGCATACAATTGTTGTTCCATATTCTTCTGTTCTGATTTACATGGAATTTTTGCAGGCCATTTACCAAATAGCAATCCTTCTTATCTTTAATTTCTCTGGAAAAAAGATTCTACGGCTGCAGAATGAAAGTCCAGATAACGCCGAGAAAATGAAGAACACATTTATCTTCAATACATTTGTATTTTGCCAGGTTGGTTGGATATTTTCTGATTCTACAACTGTAACAGGGTGTTACTTAAATTCTACGTTGTTCTTTAGATAGACTAATATTGGTATTTGATTTATCTAATAAATGTTCATGTTAAGGGTAGTATAGTGGCAGTGGTTGCCATCTTAAATAAACTGACCTACCATGTAAACTCAAGTTACTCCTTATAATAGTGTAAACTGCACTCTGTAAATATTAGACTTGCTGTGGAGCTGACACCATGAATAGTGACTGGCTAGCTTGTATCTGACCTAACATGGTAACAAAAGCATTGCTACTTATGCTCCATGGTGTAACTCTGAGTTGTGACTGCGAGAGCGTATGCTATTCTAGGGCTTGTGTCAAGGGTCCGAGGTCTTATGAAATAAAATTCCTCCAGTCGTTCAAAAAGTCTTCATGATGTGAAAAGGGGCATATGTCCTTATTGTCAATTACCGTGTGGTTTTTTCTTAAACCAGCCACTTCAGTTGCTTGGTCTTAAGGTTTCAATACATGTATAATTTAAGTTAGCCCTAGTTAAGTACCACCGGTAGTTGCCTAGTTACGTATGTTTCTCTCCTGAAACCAGAGAAAGCAGGATGCCCAGAACATTGCTCGGGTAAATGCTGAAATATCATTGATTAATTATCAACAAGTGCTAATGTCCTATGAAACATCGTGTAGGCCGCAAATGTATCGTTAGTTTGTCACTCCTGATAGTTGATTGGGAATCAGCCTATAAGCAGTCTGATGCCATTTTGGAACCTTGGCCATACATACTACTAGACACTATTATTAGCTTGGTCCCAGTTTGGGAATCAACAAGTGCGATCTTGTCAAATGCAGTGGCGGTCCCAGTTTGAGGTAAATCACCCGAGTGCATTATGATCTATGTAAACTTATCATTACCAAAAAAAAGAATCAAGAAATTGCCTCACACTGTACTTACTAATATTAGCTTTATGTAGTTCTGAACAAAGATTTCTTAAACTTGATTTGCGTTTTATACCAGATCTTCAATGAGTTCAATGCGCGTAAGCCTGAGGAAAGGAATGTCTTCAAAGGAGTAACAAAGAACCACCTCTTCATGGGAATAGTTTGTGTAACTACCGTGTTTCAGGTAACAGGACATGCATGGTTGTTGCACTGAATGTCCTATCATTCTTGTCCATGAAGTGCTGATAAAGTTGCTGTCTCCTTTGCCAGATACTAATAGTTGAATTCCTGGGAAAGTTCTTTAAAATTGTGAGACTTAACTGGAGTCTATGGTTAGTTTCAGTTGCCATTGGCGTCGTAAGGTACACACTTCAAAATTTATCATTTATGCAAGGTTTGCAATTAGTACACTATCCGACGTTTTAAGGTTATGTAATCAATGTGTCATACAGTTATTTTACGAATTCAGATGCCGTTTGTCCCCCATTTTCTGTGCGACTAGGTTAAGGTTCATATTAACTTGCACTCGAGACATTCCCAGGGTGTTCTAACATCTTTTTTTTTGCTTTCATTTATCATGTACTTTCCGACTGTAATCTCATCATGGTCATTTTGTAAAGTTTTGACCTCCCTTTTCTCTGTGATGTTCCAGCTGGCCTTTGGCTTATCTAGGGAAATTCATTCCTGTTCCTGTAAGACCTCTCCAGGCCTATTTCAAGCCTTGTTGGAAATCATCACGCCGAGGTAAGTCTCCGCTCTATAGTTACTGGATAATGTTCTGCATGAACGTTGATCTAACAAGCTTACAATTAACACGTACTGTAACGCAGACGAAGAGGAAGGCAGGCAGGGCTAAAAAGGCTGCAGATCACCTAGTGTAAATAGACATGGGTCAGGCGAAGAACAGGAACCCGTACCGCCTCTCCCAGTGGAACAGAGCTGCGGATTATCTCTACAAGGAGATGCATTGAACTAGAAGCTTTCCATGCAGGGACAGGTCAAGTGCAACCGTTGCTGTTAATCATTATGGTTATGGGGCTTCATCGTGATGCAGGTTAATGTAAATGAAAATCCTACCTGGGAAGACAATCAGTAACATTGCCACGGAAGTGACTGTTTTGTGAATGTTCGTTGACTACGGGAAGGTGACATTTTTTATGCAAATAAGTTGTGATAGCTAGGACACACATCGTAGGCTTAGTACAGTCCTAGGTGCCTTGGGGGTGTCAGACCTTCATTTTGTTCAGGTTGAGTAAACTAGCAAGCAATAAGAAAGAATTAGCCGAAATTTCCTGGTAAATTTCCACTGCAGTTCTATCTCAAATGCTCAAAAGATGAGGCTGTTTCCGACTTATCTTCAACAGCCGGATTCAAAATATGATGCTCCCAAGTTCTGGGCAGCCCTAAAATTTACCCCCAAGTGCTGCAAATTTGTAGCAGCCGGCCTGTTGCCGTAAAACAATTTCCTAGCCGGAGCCAACTGAGGGCATCTCCAGCCGCGTCCCCAACAGGTCCTTCCCAGGTGTTTTTCCGCGTCGGCGCCCAAAAATTGGCCCAGTCAAGTCCTCAGAAGCCTGTTTTTTGCCGGTTTGGGTCGAAATTGGCCCCGGCGGACCCAGACCAAACCCGGTGTGCTAGGGGCGCCAGGGCGAGACGTTTAGGCGTGAAAATGGATGGCCCGCTGAGTTAGCAACACGCCGCTTCGTCGGCCTCATCGCCTCGGTTCCTGTAGGAATTAATGTGAAGGCTGCCACGTTGTCGCGTCGGTCAACCTCCATTGATGCCTCACGGGCGGCGCAGTGAATGCGCCGCGACGCGCGTCCAACCGCGCGTCGCCGGGTATGCAGCCCATCGCCGCCCAGCTACGGCTATAAAAAGCGACCTCCACGTCGGTGGATGTCACAGCTCTTATTTCCCCCCTCTCTAGCGTAGAAAGCAGCACTCTCCCTTCTTCCCGCCGACGAGAAAGTTGGCCGAGAGGTACCCAGGCGATGACGCGGCGGCGAACGGCTTCGGTCGCCGCCACCTCCAAGAGGCGAAGGCGCGGCTGCTGTACGAGGCGGAGTACCCAGCGCCCTCGGACATGCAGGTGCCGGAAACGTGGAAGCTGAGCACTGACGGCGTCCCGGTGCCATCGGTGCCCGAAGGGGCGGCGCGGCGGGCCGAGATCGCCTGCATTCGCTCGTCCCTAACGGAGGAAAAGCGGAATGAGCCGCGCTACGCCGCCGATAGCCACGGCCTCTAGACCATGTACTTCCAGCGCCGCCGCGAGGAGTAGATCGCCTCCACCAACGGCGTCATCCCGCGGGGCCGCCACAACGCCGACGGGCGGCGCGAGTGCTTGGGCATTTCAGGCTGCACCCTCGAGGCCGTCCTCGACCACATCGAGACCGGCAACGCGCCGCGGCTCGAGTACCCGCAGCGGCCGTCCTTCTCTCGCCGCTGTGGTAGCTCCTGGACATCGCGACGGATGGAGTCGGGGTCGTCCTTGTCGTCGAGCTCCGGCTCGCCGGCCGCGCTCTGCCCCGTCAAACCTGAGTTGGAGGAGATGCCGCTTGGGCGCCGCACCCGCAGCGGCTCCCTCGTCATCAACGAGGGTGCCCGGTCCTCCCCACGCGGATCCTACTGTCTCCGGCCGAAGCCGGAGCCGGGGCTGCTCAGGGTGAAGTCTGAGCACGTCGAGATGGCGGCCCCCGACGACGAGTCCGCCCTCAAGTGGGCGAAGGAGGACTACGTCCGGGAGCAGGTGCGCCGCCAGCGCTGGGCGTACGCGGAGCTCCAGGTCCGGCGCCGCGGTCGCGAGGAGGGCGGCGTCATCGTCCTCGACAGCGACGAGGAGGGCGAGGCCGGGCCGTCCAGTGCACCACCGCGCCTTGGCGACCCGGGCCAGGGCTGCAGCAGGGACGGGGCCGGCCCAAGCCAGCCGCGCGACAACGACGGCGGCGGCGGCGGCGACTACACCCGCTTCTACAGGCTCTTCGGCATGTAGACGACGGCGACGGCGATGGCGGTGGCGGCTCGACGTAGTTTGGCATAGTTTAGGCGTTGTTCAGGCGTAGTTTGCATGTGTTCGTGTGTTTTTTACAAATTTCGATAAAGTTTCAGCTTGGTCCCCGGCTATCCCCTTTGATGGCGGCGGAGGAGTAGGAGCTGAAGAGGGCGTCGGCAGGATAGGGGAGAGAGCAGAGGAGTCATCCTCGCAAGGCTTGGCTCGGTCGCCGGCGATGTCCTTGGACGACGGCCTCTTCGAGAAACACGACGGCGACGGCGGGTCCATGGGATTGGAAGCGGGAGGTGGTGCCGCACCACTGGTGCGGTGGAGATGGCGGCGATGGCGCCCTAGCCTAGGGCATGACGTGACCGGGGAAGGACGCGAAGGGGGGGTTGTGGACTGCCGCTGGCTCGATGGGCTTTTCTGGGCTATCCACTTGCACCGTTTAATTTTTCTGGGTGTCCACGAATGCCACATAACGTTTTTTTGGTGGATGGCATATGTGGGACTAATGGGACCCAGCGCCACTTACATCCTGACCGATGACTGGGAGCTAGATCGCCCCAGAGACCAATCTAGCGCCGGCTCGTCCTAGGCGGCTCTTTTTCGACGCCCTAAGAGACCGAACGGTTGGAGATGCTCTGACATGATGAAACTTCATCCCGTAGTGCCGTGCCTATCCCCTCGACCGCCGCTGGCTTGATCTTGTCCGCCAATGCGACCGTTGTCAGTTCGCAGTACGCCCTCGGCGCTGATTCGAGGCTATTTCGGCCGAGCCGTCGCCGCCCCTTTGATGATGGATGTAGACGTGGACTAGTGGCCGCCAAAGTGTCGCTGTTGACCATGATGGCGTCAATGGCACATGATCACCATTTTTGGTTGCAAGCTCGACCTCCGTGGCGTCAACAAGGTCCTCTCAAGCCATTTCTACCCTTCACGGCGACCACCTCAACTCCCATAAGCTGCCAGTCGGATTCCTCCTCCTTGTAGGCTAGGTGTTCGAGGAATTGCCTAGAAGGTAATTTTTTTCACTTCTTATTTTGTTGTTCTGCACAAAGGAGTAGATTGTAATGGAAATTATTGTATAGTAGATGAGTTCATTTGAACCCTCTTTGTGGGATGATTCCTCGTTCGAAGAGGAATATGACATGAATGAAGAGGAGGACATTGCTTTAGTTTTGATGGTGCATAAGAAAGTAAGAGCCTCAAGCATGGTGGTTCTGTTTTCGGCTGTGAGGTGATTCCTAGGATTAGGCAAGATGGGCACAATAGATTGATGCTCAACAATTTTGTTTCAAATGCGGTGTATCCAAAGTGATACTTCGATGCAAGCATAGGTTGTCTTGGGATTTGTTCCTTCACATTGCTAATTGTGTGAAGCAGTATGATCGGTTCTTTGAGCAGAGGAGGAATTGCATCGGAGATCTTGGCCATAACACTATCCATAAGGTGAATGCCACATTGTGCATGATGGCATATGGTGTCACGGCCGATTTCATTGACAATAACTTACAATGGGAGAGAGCACTTCAATCTTGTGCGTCAATTTTTTTTGCAAAGGCGTCGGTTGAAGTGTTCGGAGTAGAGTATTTGAGAGCATCGAATGCTCAGGATACTCAGAGAACACGTGGTTTTCCAAGCTTGGATCAATTGATTGCATGCACAAGAGGTTGAAGAACTGCATGCATTTTTTGGGATGCCTAGATCTTGCAATGACATCAATGTGTTTCGATGGTCACCACTCTTTGCACAATTAGCCAATGACGAATCACCATCGGTGGAGTTTCAACCAGATGGCCACACATACAACATGGGCTACTATCTTGCGGATGAGATATATCCGAAGTGGGCTACCTTTGGAAGCCAATTTCAAGCCCAAGGTAAGAAAGAACTTTACTTCCATAATGCTCATGCAGCTGCTAGAAAGATGTGGAGAGGGCCTTTTGGGATTTTGCAATCCCAATTTGCAATTGTGCAAGGAGTGGCTAGGTAGGTTTTGGGATAAGAGATCCTTTGGTACATCATCACAACCAGCGTGATCTTGCATAACACGATCATTGAGAATGAGGGTGGGGAAGATTTGGATTACACCTTCTATAGACTCATGGGACAACCGGTGTAGCCGCGTAGAAGGGAAGACCGAAACCGACACTGAGTGTAACATGACATTCGAGATTCTGATAAGCACAAATATCTTCAAAAAGATTTCATGGAGAAGTTGTGGGCATGGCATGGGCAACAAGCCCACTAGTTTCATATCCATGTTTCATGTATGTGTGATGATGAACAATTTGTATTGAATTTAATGTTGTGGATTGATGAACTACTCCCTTCGTTCTGTGAAGAGTGTACATCTAGAAATTTTAGGACAAATTATGGAGTTAAGTAAAAAATGCATTGGAAAGGTGCAAGACACCATCTTTCTCCTCTTTAATTACCCAACCCCCAATGAGCTAAGTGCATGTAGAAATTAAGAAGACCATGTGTAGATTGCTATTGGTCTTGATTACCGTGTGATGAGAGAGAAGTATTTTTTCTACTTTAAAGTTCATTGGGAAGATAGAGAATAAATGGATCTTCAAGAAGAAGACTGACGCTGACAGTAATGTTACTGTCTACAAAGCTCGACTTGTTGCGAAAGGTTTTCGACAAGTTCAAGGAGTTGACTACGATGGGACTTTTTCACCCGTAGCGATGCTTAAGTCTGTCTGAATCATGTTAGAAATTACCGCATTTTATGATTATGAAATTTGGCAAATGGATGTCAAAACCGCATTCCTTAATGGATTTCTTAAAGTAGAGTTGTATATGATGCAACCAGAAGGTTTTGTCGATCCTAAAGGTGCTAACAAAGTGTGCAAGCTCCAGCGATCCATTTATGGACTAGTACAAGCCTCTCAGAGTTGGAATATACGCTTTGATAGTGTGATCAAGGCATATGGTTTTATATAGACTTTTGGAGAAGCATGTATTTACAAGAAAGTGAGTGGGAGCTCTGTAGCATTTCTAATATTATATGTGGATTACATATTGTTGATTGGAAATAATATAGAATTTCTGGATAGCATAAAAGGATACTTGAATAAGAATTTTTCAATGAAAGACCTCGGTGAAGCTGCTTATATATTGAGTATCAAGATCTGTAGAGATAGATCAAGACGCTTAATTGGATTTTCACAAAGCACATACCTTGATAAAGTTTTGAAGAAGTTCAAAATAGACCAGTCAAAGAAAGGGTTCTTGCCTGTGTTACAAGGTGTGAAGTTGAGTCAGACTCAAAACCCGACCACGTCAGAAGATAAAGAGAGAATGAAAGTCATTCTCTATGCCTCAGCCATAGGTTCTATAAAGTATGCCATGCTGTATACCAGACCTATTGTGTACCTTGCCACAAAGTCTGGCAAAGGTGTACAGTAGTGATCCAGGAGTAGATCACTGGACAATGGTCAAAATTATCCTTAGAGGACTAAGGAAATATTTCTTGGTTATGGGGGTGATAAAGAGTTCATCATAAAGAGTTATGTCGATGCAAGCTTTAACACCAATCTGGATGACTCCGAGTCTCAATCTAGATACATATTGACAGTATGAGCAATTAGCTAGAGTAGCTCCATGCAGAGCATTGCAAACATAGAAATTTGCAAAATACATATAGATCTGAATGTGGCACACCCGTTGACTAAACTTCTCTCACAAGCAAAACATGATCACACCTTAGTACTCTTTGGGTGTTAATCACATGGCTATGTCAACTAGATTATTGACTCTAGTAAACCCTTTGGGTGTTGGTCACATGGAGATGTGAACTATGAGTGTTAATTACATGGTGATGAAAATTGTTGGTGTTAAATCACATGGCGATGTGAACTAGATTATGGACTCTAGTGCAAGTGGGAGACTGAAGGAAATATGCCCTATATCATGATAAATGTTTATTATTCATGCTAGAATTGTATTAACCGGAAACTTGATACATGTGTGGATACATAGACAGAACACCATGTCCGTAGTAAGCCTCTACTAGACTAGCTCGTTAATCAAAGATGGTTAAGTTTCCTAACCATGGACATGTGTTGTCATTTGATGAACGGGATCACATCATTAGGAGAATGATGTGATGGACAAGACCCATCCGTTAGCTTAGCATAATGATCGTTAAGTTTTATTGCTATTGCTTTCTTCATGACTTATACATATTCCTCTGACTATGAGATTATGCAACTCCCGAATACCAGAGGAACACCTTGTATGTTATCAAATGTCACAACGTAACTGGGTGATTATAAAGATGCTCTATAGGTGTCTCCGAAGGTGTATGTTGGGTTGGCATAGATCAAGATTAGGATTTGTCACTCCGAGTATCGGAGAGGTATCTCTGGGCCCTCTCGGTAATGCACATCACTATAAGCCTTGCAAGCAATGTGACTAATGAGTTAGTTATGGGATGATGCATTACAAAACGAGTAAAGAGACTTGCCGGTAACGAGATTGAACTAGGTATGAGGATATCGACGATCGAAACTCGGGCAAGTAACATACCGATGACAAAGGGAATAATGTATGTTGTTATTGCGGTTTGACCGATAAAGATCTTCATAGAATACGTAGGAACCAATATGAGCATCCAGGTTCCGCTGTTGGTTATTGATCGGAGATGTGTCTCGGTCATGTCTACATAGTTCTCGAACCCGTAGGGTCCGCACGCTTAACGTTCGATGACGATTTGTATTATGAGTTATATGTTTTGGTGACCGAAGCGGAGTCCCGGATGAGATCATGGACATGACGAGGAGTCTCGAAATGGTTGAGAGGTAAATATTGATATATTGGATTATAGTATTTGGACACCAGATTGGTTTTGGGACGTTTTGAGTACCGAGGGATTACCGGAACCCCCCCAGGAAAGTAATGGGCCAACATGGGCCATAGGTGGAAAGAGAGGAGAGCCCACAAGGGGTGGCACGCGCCCCTCGCCCCCCATGGGCTATCCGAATTGGACAAGGGGAAGGGGGCATGGCCCCCCTTTCCTTTCCCCCTCTCCCTCTCCTTCCCTCTTTCCCCCTCCATGAGAAGGAAAAAGGGGGGGGGGCGAATCCTACTAGGAGTGGAGTCCTAGTAGGACTCCCCCCTTGGCGTGCCCCTTGGTGGCCGTCCTCCTCCTCCCCTCCTTTATATACGGGGGCAGGGGGCACCCCAAAGCACAACAGTTATTCTCATAGCCGTATGCGGTGCCCCCCTCCACAGTTTACTCCTTCGGTCATAGCGTCGTAGTGCTTAGGCGAAGCCTTGCGTGGATCACATCACCATCACCGTCAACACGCCGTCGTGCTGACGAAACTCTCCCTCGACACTCTGATGGATGATACGTCTCCAACATATCTATAATTTTTGATTGTTCCATGCTATTATATTATCTGTTTTGGATGTTTATGGGCTTTATTATGCACTTTTATATTATTTTTGGGACTAACTTATTAACCGAAAGCCCAGTGCAAATTGCTATTTTTTGCCCATTTCACTGTTTCGCAGAAAAGGAATATCAAACGGAATCCAAACGGAATGAAGCCTTCGTGAGGATATTTTTTTGGAACAAGCGCAATCCAGGAGACTTGGAGTGGACGTCAAGGAAGCAGCGAGGCGGCCATGAGGTAGGGCGGCGCGCCCCCACCCTCGTGGGCCCCTCGCAGGTCCACCGACCTACTTCTTTCGCCTATATATACTCTTATACACTGAAAACATACAGGGGAGCCACGAAACCACTTTTCCACCGCTGCAACCTTGTGTACCCGTGAGATCCCATCTGGGGACCTTTTCCGGCGATCTGCCGGAGGGGGATTCGATCACGGAGGGCTTTGACATCAACACCATAGCCTCTTCGATGATGTGTGAGTAGTTTACCACAGACCTTCAGGTCCATAGTTATTAGCTAGATGGCTTCTTCTCTCTCTTTGGATCTCAATACAAAGTTCTCCTCGATGTTCTTGGAGATCTATTCGATGTAATTCTTTTTGCGGTGTGTTTGTCGAGATTCGATGAATTTTGGGTTTATGATTAAGATTATATATGAACAATATTTGATTCTTCTCTGAATTCTTATATGCATGATTTGATATCTTTGCAAGTTTCTTCGAATTATCAGTTTGGTTTGGCCTACTAGATTGATCTTTCTTGCAATGGGAGAAGTGCTTAGCTTTGGGTTCAATCTTGCGGTGTCCTTTCCCAGTGACAGCAGGGGCAACAAGGCACGTATTGTATTGTTGCCTTCGAGGATAAAAAGATGAGGTTTATATCATATTGCTTGAGTTTATCCCTCTACATCATGTCATCTTGCCTAATGCGTTACTCTGTTCTTATGAACTTAATACTCTAGATGCATGCTGGATAGCGGTCGATGTGTGGAGTAATAGTAGTAGATGCAGAATCGTTTCGGTCTACTTGACACGTAATGCCTATGTTCATGATCATTCCTATATATCATCATAACTATGCGCTTTTCTATCAATTGCTTGACAGTAATTTGTTCACCCACCGTAATATATGCTATCTTGAGAGAAGCCACTAGTGAAACCTATGGCCCTCGGGTCTACTTTACATGATATAAGTTTCCGATCTAAAATTCTAGTTTAATATTTATTTTGCAATCTTTACTTTTCAATCTATACAACAAAAATATCAAAAATATTTATCTTATTATCTCTGTAAGATCTCACTTCTGTAAGTGACCGTGAAGGGATTGACAACCCCTTTATCGTGTTAGTTGCGAGATTCTTGTTTGTTTGTGCAGGTACTAGGTGACTTGCGTGTAGTCTCCTACTGGATTGATACCTTGGTTCTCACAAGCTGAGGGAAATACTTGTGCTACTTTGCTGCATCACTCTTTCCTCTTCAAGGGAAAACCAATGCATGCTTAAGAGGTAGCAAGAAGGATTTCTGGCGCCGTTGCCGGGGAGATCTATGCCAAGTTAAGACATACCAAGTACCCATCACAAACTCTTACCCCTCGCATTACATTATTTGCCATTCGCCTCTCGTTTTCCTCTCCCCCACTTCACCCTTACCGTTTTATTCGCCTCTTTTCCATTTGCCCTTTTTCCGTTCGTCTCCTTTCGCTTGCCTCTTGTGTGTCCATGTGTTAGATCGTTTATTTTGCCCTCACGGCTAGTTCTCCTATTATTGTTAACACTCCCGATAATGAAGTTCTTAATTTTAAACAAAGGGAGGGAGAAAACTTAAAAGATGCTTGGTATAGAATTTGCAATGCTCAAAATAGATCTATTAGAAAGCAATCTACTTCCGTTCTTCTTCGCAATTTTTACATAGGCATCACTCCTTGGTATAGATATGTTCTTGACACCATCACCGTAGGGAATTTCTTGGGAAGCCATACTTTTGATTCTTATAATGCTATGATAGATTTGTTAGGCCCGCCACCTCTTTTGGTCAATGGAACTATCTTAACTTTGGAACATGTGATGCAAAGGCTTGATATTATTAAAAATAAAATTGCCACTTTAGAGCTAATTGAGAATTTGGATAAAAAGATCCACAATCAAATTACTCAATGTGGATCTAAGGTAGGAGTTACTCTAAAAAATCTTAGGGAAAAGGAACCCATAGTTAATGAAAAGATAGATCAAGATTCCACTCGAATCGATAAACTCGAAGAGATTATTGCCAACTTGGGGTCTACTTTTTCTACCATTAAAAACACCTGAAATCCTCCTCCTACCAAAGTTGCCAAATTTATCTATGTTCCTAAGAATAAGGGTGAATCTTCTAGTAAGAAAAATGAAGATCTAAAATCAATAAGTGTTCACCCCAACTTTTTAGATACCGTTAAGGAACCTTTTGCTACAAGTGAATTTCTTGATTTCTTACCTAGGAGTTTGATCATTTGCAAAAATAAAGAACCCCCTAAGTGTTGGAAATATGCCCTAGAGGCAATAATAAATTAGTTATTATTATATTTCCTTGTTCATGATAATCGTTTATTATCCATGCTAGAATTGTATTGATAGGAAACTCAGATACATGTGTGGATACATAGACAACAACATGTCCCTAGTAAGCCTCTAGTTAACTAGCTTGTTGATCAATAGATGGTTACGGTTTCCTGATCAATAGTTCTTGGCAAAGCCCTGCTGGAGTACCGCGCTCCTCCACCATCACCATGCCGTTGTGCTGCTGCTGGACGGAGTCTTCCCCAACCTCTCCCTCTCTCCTTGCTGGATAAAGGCGTGGGAGACGTCACCGGGCTGTACGTGTGTTGAATTCGGAGGCGCCGTTGTTCGGCGCTTAGATCGGAATCGACCGTGATCTGAATCGCTGCGTGTACGACTCCACCAACCGCGTTCTTGTAACGCTTCTGCATTGCGATCTTCAAGGGTATGAAGATGCACTCCTCTCTCTCGTTGCTAGTCTCTCCATAGATTGATCTTGGTGACACATAGGAAAATTTTGAATATCTGCTACGATCCCCAACACTAAGGACTATAAGTGTTCAATTGAAGAATTGCCTACCAAAGAGGACAATACCTAGATCTATTCTTGCTTTTATGCCTAGCTAGGGGCATTAAACGATAGCGCTTGTTGGGAGGCAACCCAATTTTATTTTTGTTTCTTGCTTTTTGTTCCTGTTTAGTAATAAATAAATCATCTATCCTCTGTTATGATTGTGTCTTTTCTATTTTAATTAGTGTTTGTGCCAAGTAAAGCCTTTAGGATCTTCTTGGATGGTTGTTATTTGATCTTGCTGAAAAAACAGAAAGTATGCGCTCATGAGAATAATTTTCATTTTTAACCAGAGAGTGATAAAATACTGAATCGAACTGCAGTAGATCAATATACAAATTATTTAGGACGTCCTAATTTCTCAGGAATTTTGGAGTTACATAAGTATTCAGAACCTACAGATTACTACATGTTGTTCTATTTTTCGTGTGTTGTTTGCTTATTTTGATGGATCTATGGTTAGTATCGGGGGGCATGAACCATAGAAAAGTTGGAATATAGTAGGTTTAACAAAAATATAAATAAATAATGAGTTTATTACAATACCTTAAGGTGGTGATTTGTTTTCTTATACTAACGGAGCTCATGAGATTTTCTAATGAGTTTTGTGTTGTGAAGTTTTCAAGTTTTTGGGTAAAGATTTGATGGATTTCGGAACAAGGAGTGGCAAGAGCCTAAGCTTGGGGATGCCCAAGGCACCCCAAGGTAAAATTCAAGGAAAACCCAAAGCCTAAGCTTGGGGATGCCCCGGAAGGCATCCCCTCTTTCGTCTTCATCTATCGGTAACTTTACTTGAGGCTATATTTTTATTTACCACATGATATGTGTTTTGCTTGGAGCGTCTTGTATGATTTTAGTCTTTGCTTTTTAGTTTACCACAATCATCCTTGCTGTACACACCTTTTGGGAGAGACACACATGAATCGGAATTTATTAGAATACTCTATGTGCTTCACTTATATCTTTTGAGCTAGATAATTTTGCTCTAGTGCTTTACTTATATCTTTTAAGAACACGGTGGTGGTTTTATTTTATAGAAATTATTGATCTCTCATGCTTCACTTATATTATTTTGAGAATCTTTTAGAATAGAATGGCAATTTGCTTTGGTTATGAAATTAGTCCTAATATGATAGGCATCCAAGATGGGCATAATAAGAACTTTCATATAGAGTGCATTAAATGTTATGAGAAGTTTGATCCTTGATAGTTGTTTTGAGATATAAAGGTGGTAATATTAGAGTTGTGCTAGTTGAGTAATTATGAAATTGAGAAATACTTGTATTAAAGTTGGCAAGTCCAGTAGCATGCACGTATGGTAAACGTTATGTGACAAATTTGAAGCATGGGGTGTTCTTTGATTGCTTTCCTTATGAGTGGCAGTCGGGGACGAGCGATGGTCTTTTCCTACCAATCTATCCCCCTAGGAGCATGCACATAGTGCTTGGTTTTGATGACTTGTATATTTTTTGCAATAAGTATGTGAGTTCTTTGTGACTAATGTTGAGTCCATGGATTATACGCACTCTCACCCTTCCATCATTGCTAGCCTCTTCGGTACCATGCATTGCCCTTTCTCACCTCGAGAGTTGGTGCAAACTTCGCAGGTGCATCCAAAACCCATGATATGATACGCTCTATCACACATAAACCTCCTTATATCTTCCTCAAAACAGCCACCATACCTACCTATTATGGCATTTCCATAGACATTCCGAGATATATTGCCATGAAACTTTCCACCGTTCCTTTTATTATGACCAGTGGCGGAGCCAGCGCCCAGCGAGCCTGGGCACTTGCCCGGGCTCGCTGGCTAGGCACCAGCTACGATGGATCCATTACAGCGGGAAAAATCGTCACCACATCGTGATTTACCCGGGCAGCTGGGCTAGTTATCGCTGGTTAATTAGCTAATGGGCTTCTTTAAAGTTAGGTGAGACAAGCCTCCCTGGCGTTGGATTACTACTGGGCTACTGGCCTAGCAAGCAGTCTATTCGGTTGTTGCCTCCCAGACGAAAAGAACCACATGATCGGTGGATCACTCCACCTCCCCACGATGTAGCTTTTATTATCTTTTTTTTTTTGAGAAAACCCCACGATGTAGCTGCTCAGCTGTTCCAGACGGCGGCACCTAGGTAGATGGGAGATAGACCGGGGGGCGGCGGCGAGTGGAGGCTCGCCTGCTCCACTCGCCTGGCTGGGCGCGTGGCCGGTGGTGTATTGAGCCGGAGCGGATCCATCCCAGCAATGACTTGCATCATCGGTCGGCCGCTGCTTGTTCACTCCTCGGTGATTAGGTGAGATTGCTAATTAATTTGAAGATTGAAAGAATTATTAGGGTTTAATTTTTGAGGTTAGAGCGTGGGGTCTTGGTCATCACTCATCAGGTCATATATTACTACCTTTGTAAACAATGTAAATTAGAGATCTAAAATATTTTATATTTATCTATGGATGGAGTAGTTCACTTTGAAATTACAATTGTATGACTATTATGTTCATCATTTTACTTCATTATTATTAATGTAGATTTGTGATACAGGATTCAGTGCTATTTTACATGTTGTGTATCTGAACCAACATTTTTTACTGCTTGAAATTTTTAGAAACCGACTAGTTACCAGATATTTTCTCGGACCACACTTTTTATTTGCTATACATGTTCAGGTAGTGTCAAATAGAACCCATATGCATATTGTAACACAACATAGCGCCTCACTCGGTGAAAGTGCTTTCGAGGTCATGGGATCGACTACCAATCTTGCCAGCCTGATTTTGATTTTAATGTTGTTAGCATTTTAAAAAATATGGCCGTCGTGTATTAGGGAGGACTCAAACCCCATTTAATACTTTTAGGTAAAAACTCTGATTTTTTTAAACTGGTTCTTGCAGCCCCTAAAGGGAAAGCCGGTAGCAAGAAAAAAATTGACCCAAACACCTGATTTCAATTCTCAAATTTGACACTTAGGTTTAAACTTGCCCAAGCTTCACAAAATTCTTGGCTCCGCCACACTCCATCATTGTCATATTGCCTTGCATGATCATGTAGTTGACATCGTATTTATGGCAAATCCACCTTCATAATTCTTTCATACATGTCACTCTTGATTCATTGCACATCCGGTACACCGCCGGAGGCATTCACATAGAGTCATATTTTGTTCTAAGTATCGAGTTGTAATTCTTGAGTTGTAATTAAATAAAAGTGTGATGGTTTTCATTATTAGAGCATTGTACCATGTGAGGAAAGTTCTTCAAAAAAGGGAGAAAGGCCATAAAAAAAGAGAGGCCCAAAAAATGAGAGAAAAAGAGAGAAGGGGCAATGTTACTATCCTTTTTCCACACATGTGCTTCAAAGTAACACCATGATCTTCATGATAGAGAGTCTCTTATGTTGTCAATTTCATATACTAGTGGGAATTTTTCATTATAGAACTTGGCTTGTATATTCCAACAACGAGCTTCCTCAAAATGCCCTAGGTCTTCGTGAGCAAGCAACTTGGATGCACACCCACTTAGTTTCTTTTCTTGAGCTTCCATATATTTATAGCTCTAGTCCATCCGTTGTATGGCAATCCCTACTCCTTGCATTGACATCAATTGATGGGCATCTCCATAACCCGTTGATTAGCCGCGTCAATGTGATACTTTCTCCCTTTTTGTCTTCTCACACAACCTCCATCATCATATTCTATTCCACCCATAGTGCTATATGTTGGAAATATGCCCTAGAGGCAATAATAAAAGTGTTATTATTATATTTCCTTGTTCATGATAATTGTCTTTTATTCATGCTATAACTGTATTATCCGGAAATCGTAATACACGTGTGAATACATAGACCACAATATGTCCCTAGTGAGCCTCTAGTTGACTAGCTCGTTGTGATCAACAGATAGTCATGGTTTCCTGGCTATGGACATTGGATGTCGTTGATAACGGGATCACATCATTAGGAGAATGATGTGATGGACAAGACCCAATCCTAAGACTAGCACAAAAGATCGTGTAGTTCATTTGCTAGAGCTTTGCCAATGTCAAGTATCTCTTCCTTTGACCATGAGATCGTGTAACTCCTGGATACCGTAGGAGTGCTTTGGGTGTATCAAACGTCACAACGTAACTGGGTGACTATAAAGGTGCACTACAGGTATCTCCGAAAGTATCTATTGTTTTATGCGGATCGAGACTGGGATTTGTCACTCCGTGTAAACGGAGAGGTATCTCTGGGCCCACTCGGTAGGACATCATCATATGCGCAATGTGACCAAGGATTTGATCACGGGATGATGTGTTACGGAACGAGTAAAGTGACTTGCCGATAACGAGATTGAACAAGGTATTTGATACCGACGATCGAATCTCGGGCAAGTAAAATACCGCTAGACAAAGGGAATTGAATACGGGATTGATTGAGTCCTTGACATCGTGGTTCATCCGATGAGATCATCGTGGAACATGTGGGAGCCATCATGGGTATCCAGATCCCTCTGTTGGTTATTGACCGGAGAACATCTCGGTCATGTCTGCATGTCTCCCGAACCCGTAGGGTCTACACACTTAAGGTTCGATGACGCTAGGGTTATAAAGGAAGCTTGTATGTGGTTACCGAATGTTGTTCGGAGTCCCGGATGAGATCCCGGACGTCACGAGGAGTTCCGGAATGGTCCGGAGGTAAAGATTTATATATAGGAAGTCCTGTTTCGGCCATCGGGACAAGTTTCGGGGTCATCGGTATTGTACCGGGACCACCGGAAGGGTCCCGGGGGCCCACCGGGTGGGGCCACCTGCCCCGGGGGGCCACATGGGCTGTAGGGGGTGCGCCTTGGCCTACATGGGCCAAGGGCACCAGCCCCAAGAGGCCCATGCGCAAGGAAACTTGGGGAGGGAAGAGTCCTCAAAGGGGAAGGCACCTCCGAGGTGCCTTGGGGAGGATGGACTCCTCCCCACCCTTAGCCGCACCCTTCCTTGGAGGAAGGGGCAAGGCTGCGCCCTTCCCCTCTCCCCTGCCCCTATATATAGTGGGGAAAAGGAGGAGCAATCAGACCTAAGGCCTTTGGTTGCCTCCCTCTCCCTCCCGTGACACATCTCCTCTCCCGTAGGTGCTCGGCGAAGCCCTGCAGGATTGCCACGCTCCTCCACCACCACCACGCCGTTGTGCTGCTGTTGGATGGAGTCTTCCTCAACCTCTCCCTCTCTCCTTGCTGGATCAAGGCGTGGGAGACGTCACCGGGCTGTACGTGTGTTGAACGCGGAGGTGCCGTCCGTTCGGCACTAGGATCATCGGTGATCTGAATCACGACGAGTACGACTCCATCAACCCCGTTCACTTGAACGCTTCCGCTTAGCGATCTACAAGGGTATGTAGATGCACTCCTCCTTCTACTCGTTGCTGGTCTCTCCATAGATAGATCTTGGTGTTGCATAGGAAATTTTTTGAATTTCTGCTACGTTCCCCAACAGTGGCATCATGAGCTAGGTCTATTGCGTAGATTCTTTGCACGAGTAGAACACAAAGTAGTTGTGGGCGTCGATATTGTTCAATATGCTTGCCGTTACTAGTCTTATCTTGATTCGGCGGCATCGTGGGATGAAGCAGCCCGGACCAACCTTACACGTACGCTTACGTGAGACCGGTTCCACCGACAAACATGCACTAGTTGCATAAGGTGGCTGGCGGGTGTCTGTCTCTCCCACTTTAGTCGGATCGGATTCGATGAAAAGGGTCCTTATGAAGGGTAAATAGCAATTGGCATATCACGTTGTGGTTCATGCGTAGGTAAGAAACGTTCTTGCTAGAAACCCATAGCAGCCACGTAAAACATGCAAACAACAATTAGAGGACGTCTAACTTGTTTTTGCAGGGTATGCTATGTGATGTGATATGGCCAAAGGATGTGATGAATGATATATGTGATGTATGAGATTGATCATGTTCTTGTAATAGGATTCACGACTTGCATGTCGATGAGTATGACAACCGGCAGGAGCCATAGGAGTTGTCTTTATTTTTTGTATGACCTGCGTGTCATTGAAGAACGCCATGTAAACTACTTTACTTTATTGCTAAACGCGTTAGTCATAGAAGTAGAAGTAGTCGTTGGCGTGACAACTTCATGAAGACACGATGATGGAGATCATGATGATGGAGATCATGGTGTCATGCCGGTGACAAGATGACCATGGAGCCCCGAAGATGGAGATCAATGGAGCTATATGATATTGGCCATATCATGTCACAACTATATAATTGCATGTGATGTTTATTATGTTTATGCATCTTATTTGCTTAGAACGACGGTAGTAAATAAGATGATCCCTCATTAAAATTTCAAGAAGTGTTCTCCCCTAACTGTGCACCGTTGCTACAGTTCGTCGTTTCGAAGCACCACGTGATGATCGGGTGTGATAGATTCTTACGTTCACATACAACGGGTGTAAGACAGTTTTACACAGCGAAAACACTTAGGGTTAACTTGACGAGCCTAGCATGTACAGACATGGCCTCGGAACACGGAGACCGAAAGGTCGAGCATGAGTCGTATAGAAGATACGATCAACATGAAGATGTTCACCGATGATGACTAGTCCGTCTCACGTGATGATCGGACACGGCCTAGTTTGACTCGGATCATGTAATCACTTAGATGACTAGAGGGATGTCTATCTGAGTGGGAGTTCATAAGATGAACTTAATTATCTTGAACATAGTCAAAAGACCCTTTGCAAATTATGTCGTAGCTCGCGCTATAGTTCTACTATTTAGATATGTTCCTAGAGAAAAATTATAGTTGAAAGTTGAAAGTAGCGATTATGCGGACAGTAGAAAGCTTATGTCCTTAATGCACTGCTCAATGTGCTGAACCCCAAACGTCGTTTGTGGATGTTTCGAACATCGAACATACACGTTTTGATAACTACGTGATAGTTCAGTTAAATGGTTTAAGTAGAGGCACCAAAGACGTTTTCGAAACGTCGCGAAACATATGAGATGTTTTGAGGGCTGAAATTGGGATTTCAGGCTCGTGCCCACGTCAAGAGGTATAAGACCTCCGACGATTTTCTTAGCCTGCAAACTAAGGGAGAAAAGCTCAATCGTTGAGCTTGTGCTCAGATTGTCTGAGTGCAACAATCACTTGAATCGAGTGGGAGTTGATCTTCCAGATGAGATAGTGATGTTTCTGCAAAGTCATTGCCACCAAGCTGCTAGAGCTTCGTGATGAACTATAACATATCAAGGATAGAGTTGATGATCCTTGAGGTATTCACGATGTTTGACACCGCGAAAATAGAAATCAAGAAGGAGCATCAATTGTTGATGGTTGGTGAAACCACTAGTTTCAAGAAGGGCAAGGGCAAGAAGGGATACTTCATGAAACGGCAAATCAGATGCTGCTCTAGTGAAGAAACCCGAGGTTGAACCCAAACCCGAGACTAAGTGCTTCTGTGATAAAGGGGAACAACCACTGGAGCAGGATTACCCTGGATACTTGGTAGATGAGAAGGCTGGCAAGGTCGATAGAAGTATATTGGATATACATTATGTTAATGTGTACTTTACTAGTACTCCTAGTAGCACCAGGGTATTAGATACCGGTTCGGTTGCTAAGTGTTAGTAACTCGAAATAAAAGCTACGGAATAAAACGGAGACTAGCTAAAGGTGAGCTGACGATATGTGTTGGAAGTGTTTCCAAGTTTGATGTGATCAAACATCGCACGCTCCCTCTACCATCAAGATTAGTATTAAACCAGAATAATTATCATTTGGTGTTTGCGTTGAGCATAGACATGATTGGATTATGTCTATCGCAATACGGTTATTCATTTAAGGAGAATAATGGTTACTCTATTTATTTGAATAATACCTTCGATGGTCATGCACCTAAAGGAATGGTTTATTGAATCTCGATCGTAGTGATACACATTTTCATGCCAAAAGATATAAGATAGTAATGATAGTACCACTTATTTGTGGCACTGCCATGTAAGTCATAATGGTATAAAACGCATGAAGAAGCTCCATGTTGATGGATCTTTGGACTCACTCGTTTTTGAAAAGTTTGAGACATGCGAACCATGTCTATTGGTGTATATGCATGAAGAAACTCCATGCAAATGGACCGTTTGAACTCACTTGATTTTGAATCACTTGAGATATGCAAATCATACCACATGGGCAAGATGACTGAAAAGCCTCGGTTTCAGTAAGATGGAACAAGATAGCAACTTATTGGAAGTAACACATTTTGATGTGTGCAGTCCAATGAGTGCTGAGGCATGCAGTGAATATCGTTATGTTCTTACTTCACAGATGATTCGAGTGGATGTTGAGAATATTTACTTGATGAAACACAAGTCTGAATTATTGAATGGTTCAAATAAATTCAGAGTGAAGTAGAAGATCATTTTGACAAGAGGATAAAATGTCTATGATATGATCATAGAGATGAATATCTGAGTTACGAGTTTTGGCACACAATTAAGACATTGTGGAAATTGTTTCGCAATTAATACCGCCTGGAACACCATAGTGTGATGGTGTGTCCGAACATCATAGTTGCACCCTATTGGATATGGTGCGTACCATGATGTTTCTTGTCGAATTACCACTATTGTTCATGGGTTAGGCATTAGAGACAACCACATTCACTTTAAATAGGGCACCACGTAATTCCGTTGAGATGACACCGTATGAATTATGGTTTAGAGAAACCTAAGTTGTCGTTTCTTAAAAGTTTGGGGCTGCGACGCTTATATGAAAAAGTTTCAGGTTGATAAGCTCGAACCCAAAGCGGATAAAATGCATCTTCATAGGAAACCCAAAACAGTTGGGTATACCTCCTAATTCAGATCCGAAAGCAATATGGATTGTTTCTAGAATCGGGTCCTTTCTCGAGGAAAGGTTTCTCTCGAAAGAGTTGAGTGGGAGGATGGTGGAGACTTGATGAGGTTATTGAACCGTCTCTTCAACTAGTGTGTGGCAGGGCACAGGAAGTTGTTCCTGTGGCACCTACACCAATTGAAGTGGAAGCTTGTGATGTTGATCATGAAACTTCGGATCAAGTCACTACCAAACCTCGTGGGATGACAAGGATACGTACTACATCAGAGTGGTACGTAATTCTGTCTTGAAGGTCATGTTGCTAGACAACAATGAACCTACGAGCTATGGAGAAGCAATGGTGGGCCCGGATTCCGATAAATGGCTCGAGGCCATAAAATCCGAGAACGGATCCATGGACTTTGGTGGACTTGCCCGATGATCGGCAAGCCATTTAGATAAATGGATCTTTAAGAAGAAGACGAACGTGGATGGTAATGTCACCGCCCATGAAGCTCGACTTGTGGCGAAAAGTTTTTCACAAGTTCAAGGAGTTGACTACGATGAGATTTTCTCATCCGTAGCGATGCTTAAAGTCCGTCGGATTCATGTTAGCATTAGTTGTATTTATGAAATCTGGCAGATGGATATCAAAACGAGTTTCCTTACCAGTTTTCGTGAGGAAAGGTTGTATGTAATACAATCAGAAAGTTTTTGTCGATCCTAAGGATGCTAAAAGGTATGCTGGCTCCAGCGATCCTTCTAAGGACTGGAGCAAGCATCTCGAAGTTGGAATGTACGCTTTGATAAGATGATCAAAGATTTTGGGTCTATACAAAGTTTATGAGAAACTTGTATTTCCAAAGAAGTGAGTGGGAGCACTATAGAATTTCTGATGAATATATGTAGTTGACATATTGTTGATCAGAAATGACGTAGAATTTCTGGAAAGCATATAGGGTTATTTTGAAAGTGTTTTTCAATGGAAAGCCTGGATTAAGCTACTTGAACATTGAGCATCAAGATCTATAAGGATAGATCAAAACGCTTAATGGTACTTTCAAATGAGCACATACCTTGACATGATCTTGAAGGTGTTCAAGATGGACCAGTCAAAGAAGGAGTTCTTGCCTGAGTTGTAAGGTACGAAGTTAAGACTTAAAGCTCGACCTCGGCAGAATAGAGAGAAAAGACGAAGGTCGTCCCCTATGCTTAAGACGTAGGCTCTTCAGTATGCTATGTTGTGTACCGCACCTGAAGTGTGCCTTGCCATGAGTCAGTCAAGGGGTACAAGAGTGATCCAAGAATGGCTCACAGGACAGCGGTCAAAGTTATCCTTAGTAACTAGTGGACTAAGGAATTTTCTCGATTATGGAGGTGGTAAAAGAGTTCGTCGTAAAGGTTACGACGATGCAAGCTTGACACCTATCCGGATAGCTCTGAGTAGAGAGACCGGATACATATAATGGAGCAATAATTTAGGATAGCTCCAAGTAGAACAGTTGTTTGGAATAGCTCCAAATAGAGCGTGGTAGCTGCATCTAGGAGATGACATAGAGATTTGTAAAACACACACGGATCTGAAAGGTTCAGACCCGTTGACTAAAACCTCTCTCACAAGCAACATGATCAAACATAAAACTCATTGAGTGTTAATCACATAGTGATGTGAACTAGACTACTGACTCTAGTAAACTCTTGGGTATTAGTCACATGGCGATGTGACCTGTGAGTGTTAATCACATGACAAGGTGAACTAGATTATTGACTCTAGTGCAAGTGGGAGACTGTTGGAAATATGCCCTAGAGGCAATAATAAAAGTGTTATTATTATATTTCCTTGTTCATGATAATTGTCTTTTATTCATGCTATAACTGTATTATCCGGAAATCGTAATACACGTGTGAATACATAGACCACAATATGTCCCTAGTGAGCCTCTAGTTGACTAGCTCGTTGTGATCAACAGATAGTCATGGTTTCCTGGCTATGGACATTGGATGTCGTTGATAACGGGATCACATCATTAGGAGAATGATGTGATGGACAAGACCCAATCCTAAGACTAGCACAAAAGATCGTGTAGTTCATTTGCTAGAGCTTTGCCAATGTCAAGTATCTCTTCCTTTGACCATGAGATCGTGTAACTCCTGGATACCGTAGGAGTGCTTTGGGTGTATCAAACGTCACAACGTAACTGGGTGACTACAAAGGTGCACTACAGGTATCTCCGAAAGTATCTATTGTTTTATGCGGATCGAGACTGGGATTTGTCACTCCGTGTAAATGGAGAGGTATCTCTGGGCCCACTCGGTAGGACATCATCATATGCGCAATGTGACCAAGGATTTGATCACGGGATGATGTGTTACGGAACGAGTAAAGTGACTTGCCGATAACGAGATTGAACAAGGTATTTGATACCGACGATCGAATCTCGGGCAAGTAAAATACCGCTAGACAAAGGGAATTGAATACGGGATTGATTGAGTCCTTGACATCGTGGTTCATCCGATGAGATCATCGTGGAACATGTGGGAGCCATCATGGGTATCCAGATCCCGCTGTTGGTTATTGACCGGAGAACATCTCGGTCATGTCTGCATGTCTCCCGAACCCGTAGGGTCTACACACTTAAGGTTCGATGACGCTAGGGTTATAAAGGAAGCTTGTATGTGGTTACCGAATGTTGTTCGGAGTCCCGGATGAGATCCCGGACGTCACGAGGAGTTCCGGAATGGTCCGGAGGTAAAGATTTATATATAGGAAGTCCTGTTTCGGCCATCGGGACAAGTTTCGGGGTCATCGGTATTGTACCGGGACCACCGGAAGGGTCCCGGGGGCCCACCGGGTGGGGCCACCTGCCCTGGGGGGCCACATGGGCTGTAGGGGGTGCGCCTTGGCCTACATGGGCCAAGGGCACCAGCCCCAAGAGGCCCATGCGCAAGGAAACTTGGGGAGGGAAGAGTCCTCAAAGGGGAAGGCACCTCCGAGGTGCCTTGGGGAGGATGGACTCCTCCCCACCCTTAGCCGCACCCTTCCTTGGAGGAAGGGGCAAGGCTGCGCCCTTCCCCTCTCCCCTGCCCCTATATATAGTGGGGAAAAGGAGGAGCAATCAGACCTAAGGCCTTTGGTTGCCTCCCTCTCCCTCCCGTGACACATCTCCTCTCCCGTAGGTGCTCGGCGAAGCCCTGCAGGATTGCCACACTCCTCCACCACCACCACGCCGTTGTGCTGCTGTTGGATGGAGTCTTCCTCAACCTCTCCCTCTCTCCTTGCTGGATCAAGGCGTGGGAGACGTCACCGGGCTGTACGTGTGTTGAACACGGAGGTGCCGTCCGTTCGGCACTAGGATCATCGGTGATCTGAATCACGACGAGTACGACTCCATCAACCCCGTTCACTTGAACGCTTCCGCTTAGCGATCTACAAGGGTATGTAGATGCACTCCTCCTTCTACTCGTTGCTGGTCTCTCCATAGATAGATCTTGGTGTTGCGTAGGAAAATTTTTGAATTTCTGCTACGTTCCCCAACACTATATCCATGGCTCGCGCTCATATATTGCGTGAAAGTTGAAAAAGTTTGAAAATGCTAAAGTATGAAACAATTGCTTGGCTTGTCATCGGGATTGTGCATGATGGGAGCATTTTGTGTGATGAAAATGAAGCATGGCCAAACTATATGATTTTGTAGGGATAAGCTTTCTTTGGCTAAGTTATTTTGATAAGACATGATTGCTTGGTTAGCAATGCTTGAAGTATTATTATTTTATGTCAATACTAAACTTCTGTCTAGAATCTTTCGGATCTAAACATTCATGCCGCAATAAAGAGAAATACACTGAAAATTATGTTAGGTAGCATTCCACATCAAAATTCTATTTTTATCATTTACCTACTCGAGGACGAGCAGGAATTAAGCTTGGGGATGCTTGATACGTCTTCAACATATCTATAATTTTTGATTGTTCCATGCTATAATATTATCTGTTTTGGATGTTTATGGGCTTTATTATGCACTTTTATATTATTTTTGGGACTAACCTATTAACCAAAAACACATTGCAAATTTTTGTTATTTTTGCCTATTTCAGTGTTTCGCAGAAAAGAAATATCAAACAGAATCCAAAAGGAATGAAACCTTCGCGAGGATCTTTTTTGGAACAAACACAATCCAGGAGACTTGGAGTGGACGTCAAGGAAGTAGCGAGGCGGCCACGAGGTAGGGCGGTGCACCCAGGGGGGCCAGTCGCTCCCCCACCCTCGTGGGCCCCTCGTAGCTCCACCGACGTACTTCTTTCGCCTATATATACTCTTATACCCTGAAAACATCCAGGGGAGCCACGAAACCACTTTTCCACTGCTACAACCTTTTGTACCCGTGAGATCCCATCTGCGGACCTTTTCTGGCGATCTGCCGGAGGGGGATTCGATCACGGAGGGCTTCTACATCAACACCATAGCCTCTTCAATGACGTGTGAGTAGTTTACCACAGACCTTTGGGTCCATAGTTATTAGCTAGATGGCTTCTTCTCTCTCTTTGGATCTCAATACAAAGTTGTCCTCGATGTTCTTGGAGATCTATTCGATGCAAGTATTTTTGCGGTGTGTTTGCCGAGATTCGATGAATTGTGGGTTTATGATTAAGATTATCTATGAACATTATTTGATTCTTCTCTGAATTCTTATATGCATGATTTGATATCTTTGCAAGTCTCTTCGAATTATCAGTTTGGTTTGGCCTACTAGATTGATCTTTATTGCAATGGGAGAAGTGCTTAGGTTTGGGTTCAATCTTGCGGTGCCTTTCCGAGTGACAGCAGGGGCAGCAATGCGCGTATTGTATTCTTTCCATCGAGGATAAAAAGATGGGGTTTATATCATATTGCTTGAGTTTATCCCTCTACATCATGTCATCTTGCCTAATGCGTTACTCTGTTCTTATGAACTTAATACTCTAGATGCATGCTGGATAGCAGTCGATGTGTGGAGTAATAGTAGTAGATGCAGAATCGTTTCAGTCTACTTGACACAGACGTGATGCCTATGTTCATGATCATGCCTAGATATCATCATAACTATGCACCTTTCTATCAATTGCTCGGCAGTAATTTGTTCACCCATCGTAATATATGCTATCTTGAGAGAAGCCACTAGTGAAACCTATGTCCCCCAGGTCTACTTTACATCATATAAGTTTCCGATCTACAATTCTAGTTTACTATTTATTTTGCAATTTTTACTTTTAAATCTATACAAAGAATACCAAAAATATTTATCTTATTATCTCTATAAGATCTCACTTTCGTAAGTGACCGTGAAGGCATTGACAACCCCTTTATTGCGTTGGTTGCGAGATTCTTGTTTGTTTGTGCAGGTACTAGGTGACTTACGTGTAGTCTCCTACTGGATTGATACCTTGGTTCTCAAAAAATTAAGGGAAATACTTACGCTACTTTGCTGCATCACCGTTTCCTCTTCAAGGGAAAACCAACGCATGCTCAAGAGGTAGCACTGTATTAAGAGTTCGAGGGACGTCATCGAGCTGAACGTGTGCTGAACTCAGAGGTGCCGTACGTTCGGTACTAGATCAGTTGGATCGTGAAGACGTCCGACTACATCAACCGCGTTAACCTAACGCTTCCTCTTACCGTCTACGAGGGTACGTGGACACACTCTTCCCCTCTTGTTGCTATGCATCTCCTAGATAGATCTTGCGTGACCGTAGGAATTTTTTTGAAATTGCATGCTACGTTCCCCATCAGGAGTATGTAATAATTAAGTACTATTTGTGTTATAATGGGTTTGGATTCATTCGAGATGAGTTTGAGATAAGTAAGGGGAGCCTTGGCGCAGTGGTAAAACTGTTGCCTTGTGACCATAAGGTCACGGGTTAAAGTCCTGAAAACAGCCTCCTATAGAAATGTAGGGAAAGGCTGTACAACAGAATTTTATTTATGTCCTAAAACTTTTTTTGAGTGCCCTATATACATCATGTGTTGGGGTTGCTCTTACAGTCCTAGTAGTAGAACAAAACGTCTCTGAAGATTAGGAGGAAATAGGCTAAGTTAACATACCAGATATGATGCATTTACATAAAAAATATATGAAAATGTGCCAAGGACCTTCCACACTGCGCCATTATGCAGGTGGTGGTATCCTCATTTGCATGTGTTTAATCTCCTCTATTCACTTGGGCGATATCCGTGTTGCAAGGACTTCTCCATCTTACTTAATACACGCACATATGTGGCGCAAGCAGTCTCTGGGATGAAACTTGAGCACCCTATGATGATGTCTGAGGGATGGAAACTGATTTTGATTAAAAGGAAAATCTTCCATTACCACCCGCCGCCCTTGCACCGATGAGGTATACTATACATTATTGAATACTTCACTACAAATCGATAAATAAGTAACCTTATCAATGGGACAAGCCATGACTATTATGCACACTAACCAAACTGAAATATAAATTCCCTGGCAAGCAATTCGAGGCTCTTGCACCAAGCTCTGTCAACCTTCCAATCCTTGTGTTGGGATGGCCGTAATAAAGTCCGTAAGACCATAACCATAACCAAGTGGTACATGAGAACAACATCTGCGCACATGATTGGATCTTTTATGTCCACCAAAAACCATATCATTCTGATGTAACCAAATGGAGCAAAAGTTATTGTAGCCCTAACCAAAATAGTCGAACACAAGTACTTATTCACCCAGTGGCCATGACACAACAAATAAGCGAGGCCACACAGGTGATGAAAGCAACCACGTCGTGTTTCTCTCGGATGATTTCAAATAGGCTACATATTGCACAATTGTATGTCCACTAGTCGCATGTACCCCAGAGTCTCACTGCTTCACCATCTTTGACTCAAAATAAGCCAGGATAGAAGAAAGATTCTTGGACTCGCATTAGATCCTTCAAATAAAGGAAGGGCTTTTACCAACAAAATTGTTTTTTGTCCCAAGTAATAATTTGGATAAACGATTGGCCATACATTCTCATTTGTATATAATTAAACAACTATTTTATAATCACACATTTATTTTTAGCATCCATATATTGTATGCCTAGACTACCTTGATTAGGCTATAAAGTAGGCACTCGACTGGCTAAACGGGGGATGTTATGTACTCCCATAAAGTAAGGTAGTCTAGGCATACAAGATTTGGATATTATGATCAAGAATACTTTATGATCTAGAAGAACCAAGTGAAGAGAACTTTGAGGCATGCAGAATGGGATCAATGAATAAACCAAATATGACCAAGATTAAGTTCATATGAAGTGCAAATAAATGGCCAAGATGGACTTCATTAGAGGAACTCATTTTTGGGTAACGCAGTAATTTCAAAAAAATTCCTACTCACACGCACGATCATGGTGATGCATAGCAACGAGAGGGGAGAGTATCGTCCACGTACCATCATAGACAATAAGCGGAAGCGTTATGAGAATGCGGTTGATGTAGTCGTACGTCTTCACGATCCAACTGATCCAACTACCGAACGTACGGCACCTCTGAGTTCAACACACGTTCAGCTTGGTGACGTCCCACGAACTCCGATCCAGCAGAGCTTCGAGGGAGAGTTCCGTCAGCACGACAGCGTGATGATGGTGATGATGATGCTACCGACGCAGGGCTTCGCCTAAGCACCACTACGATATGACCGAGGTGGATTATGGTGGAGGGGGGCACCGCGCACGGCTAAAAGATCAACTGATCAACTTGTGTGTGTTGGGGTGCCCCCTACCCCAATATATAAAGGAGCAAGGAGGGAGGCCGGCCGGCCCTTGCAGGGCGCACCAAGAGGAGGAGTCCTCCTCCTAGTGGGAGTAGGACTCCCCTTTCCTAGTCCCACTAGGAGGGGGAAGGAAGGAGTGGGAGAGGGGAAAGGCAAGGGGGGAGCCGCCCCCCTTCCTTGTCCTATTCGGACTCAAGGGAAGGGGGCGCGTGGCCTGCCCTGGCCGGCCCCTCTCTCTGTCCACTAGGGCCCAACAAGGCCCATTAACCCCCGGGGGTTCCGGTAACCCCCCGGCACTTCGGTAAAATCCCGATTTCACCCAGAACTATTCCGATGTCCAAATATAGGCTTCCAATATATCAATCTTTATGTCTCGACCATTTCTAGACTCCTCGTCATGTCCGTGATCATACCCGGGACTCCGACTACCTTCGGTACATCAAAACACATAAACTCATATTACCGATCGTCACCGAACTTTAAGCGTGCGGACCCTACGGGTTCGAGAACTATGTAGACATGACCGAGACTCGTCTACGGTCAATAACCAATAGTGGAACCTAGATGCTAATATTGGCTGCAACATATTCTATGAAGATCTTTATCGGTCAAACCGCATAACAACATACATTGTTCCCTTTATCATCGGTATGTTACTTGCCCGAGATTCGATCGTTGGTATCCTCATACCTAGTTCAATCTCGTTACCGGCAAGTCTCTTTACTCATTCCGTAATGCATCATCCTGCAACTAACTCATTAGTCACAATGCTTGCAAGGCTTATAGTGATGTGCATTACCGAGAGGGCCCAGAGATACCTCTCCGACAATCGGAGTGACAAATCCTAATCTCGATCTATGCTAACTCAACAAGCACCATCGGAGACACCTGTAGAGCACCTTTATAATCACCCAGTTACGTTGTGACGTTTGGTAGCACACAAAGTGTTCCTCTAGTACTCAGGAGTTGCATAATCTCATAGTCATAGGAACATGTATAAGTCATGAAGAAACCAATAGCAACAAACTAAACGATCATCGTACTTAAGCTAACGGATGGGTCAATTCAATCACATCATTATCTAATGATGTGACCCCGTTAATCAAATCACAACTCATGTCTATGGTTAGGAAACATAACCATCATTGATTCAACGAGCTAGTCAAGTAGAGGCAAACTAGTGACACTTTGTTTGTCTATGTACTCACACATGCACTAAGTTTCCGGTTAATACAATTCTAGCATGAATAATAAACATTTATCATGATATAAGAAATATAAATAACAACTTTATTATTGCCTCTAGGGCATATTTCCTTCAGTCTCCCACTTGCACTAGAGTCAATAATCTAGATTACACAGTAATGATTCTAACACCCATGGAGTCTTGGTGCTGATCATGTTTTGCTCGTGAGAGATGCTTAGTCAACGGGTCTGCAACATTCAGATCCGTATGTATCTTGCAAATCTCTATGTCTCCCTCCTTGACTTGATCACGGATGGAATTGAAGCGTCTCTTGATGTGCTTGGTTCTTTTGTGAAATCTGGGTTCCTTTGCCAAGGCAATTGCACCAGTATTGTCACAAAAGATTTTCATTGGACCCGATGCACTAGGTATGACACCTAGATCGGATATGAACTCCTTCATCCAGACTCCTTCATTTGCTGCTTCCGAAGGAACTATGTACTCCACTTCACATGTAGATCCCGCCACAACGCTTTGCTTAGAACTGCACCAACTGACAACTCCACCGTTCAATAAAAACACGTATCCGGTTTGTGACTTAGAGTCATCCGGATCAGTGTCAAAGCTTGCATCGACGTAACCATTTACAACGAGCTCTTTGTCACCTCCATAAATGAGAAACATATACTTAGTCCTTTTTAGGTATTTCAGGATGTTCCTGACTGCTGTCTAGTGATCCACTCCTGGATTACTTTGGTACCTCCCTGCTAAACTAATAGCAAGGTACACATCAGGTCTGGTACACAACATTGCATACATGATAGAGCCTATGGATGAAGCATAGGGAACATCTTTCATTTTCTCTCTATCGTCTGCAGTAGTCGGGCATTGAGTCTGACTCAATTTCACACCTTGTAACACAGACAAGAACCCTTTCTTTGCTTGATCCATTTTGAACTTTTTCAAAACTTTATCAAGGTATATGCTTTGTGAAAGTCCAATTAAGCGTCTTGATCTATCTCTATAAATCTTGATGCCCAATATATAAGAAGCTTCACCGAGGTCTTTCATTGAAAAACTCTTATTCAAGTATCCTTTTATGCTATCCAGAAATTCTATATCATTTCCAATCAGCAATATGTCATCCACATATAATATTAGAAATGCTACAGAGCTCCCACTCACTTTCTTGTAAATACAGGCTTCTCCAAAAGTCTGTATAAAACCATATGCTTTGATCACACTATCAAAACGTTTATTCCAACTCCGAGATGCTTGCACCAGTCCATAGATGGATCGCTGGAGCTTGCACACTTTGTTAGCACCCTTTGGATCGATAAAACCTTCAGGTTGCATCATATACAACTCTTCTTCCAGAAATCCATTCAGGAATGTAGTCTTTACATCCATTTGCCAAATTTCATAATCATAAAATGCGGCAATAGCTAACATGATTCGGACGGACTTAAGCATTACTACAGGTGAGAAAGTCTCATCGTAGTCAACTCCTTGAATTTGTTGAAAACCTTTCGCAACAAGTCGAGCTTTGTAGACAGTAATATTACCGTCAGCGTCAGTCTTCTTCTTGAAGATCCATTTATTCTCGATGGCTTGCCGATCATCGGGCAAGTCAACCAAAGTCCACACTTTGTTCTCATACATGGATCCCATCTCAGATTTCAGGGCATCAAGACAT
The DNA here is from genome assembly GCF_018294505.1 of Triticum aestivum. NCBI lineage: Eukaryota > Viridiplantae > Streptophyta > Magnoliopsida > Poales > Poaceae > Triticum > Triticum aestivum. The sequence continues at coordinate 245,344,779 of NC_057812.1, forward strand.
TTTGCGGGAACCTGGGCTCAGCATCGCTTAGTCATAGTTCATAGGTTCGTCATGGTCAAGTATGACCTCCAGAACAGGATTACCGTACCACTCTCGTGCGGATCTTACTCTGGTTGACCTACGAGGTTCGGTAGTAACTTGATATGAAGTTACATGATCTTCATCATTAGCTTCCTCACTAATTGGTGTAGGAGTCACAGGAACAGATTTCTGTGATGAACTACTTTCCAATAAGGGAGCAGGCACAGTTACCTCATCAAGTTCTACTTTCCTCCCAATCACTTCTTTTGAGAGAAACTCCTTCTCTAGAAAGGATCCATTCTTAGCAACGAATGTCTTGCCTTCAGATCTGTGATAGAAGGTGTACCCAACAGTCTCCTTTGGGTATCCTATGAAGACACATTTCTCCGATTTGGGTTCGAGCTTGTCAGGTTGAATCTTTTTCACATAAGCATCGCAGCCCCAAACTTTAAGAAACAACAACTTTGGTTTCTTGCCAAACCACAATTCATAAGGCGTCGTCTCAACGGATTTAGATGGTGCCCTATTTAACATGAATGCAGCCGTCTCTAAAGCATAACCCCAAAATGATAGCGGTAAATCAGTAAGAGACATCATAGATCGTACCATATCGAGTAAAGTACGATTACGACGTTCGGACACACCATTACGCTGTGGTGTTCCAGGTGGCATGAGTTGCGAAACTATTCCGCATTGTTTCAAATGAAGACCAAACTCGTAGCTCAAATATTCTCCTGCACGATCAAATCGTAGAAACTTTATTTTTTTGTTACGATGATTTTCCACTTCACTCTGAAATTCTTTGAACTTTTAAAATGTTTCAGACTTATGTTTCATTAAGTAGATATACCCTTATCTGCTCAAATCGTCTGTGAAGGTGAGAAAATAACGATACCCGCCGCGAGCCTCAACATTCATCGAACCACACACATCAGTATGTATGATTTCCAACAAATCTGTTGCTCGCTCCATAGTTTCGGAGAATGGCGTTTTAGTCATCTTGCCCATGAGGCATGGTTCGCAAGTACCAAGTAATTCATAATCAAGTGATTCCAAAAGTCCACCAGAATGGAGTTTCTTCATGCGCTTTACACCAATATGACCTAAACGGCAGTGCCACAAATAAGTTGCACTATCATTATCAACTCTACATCTTTTAGCTTCAATATTATGAATATGTGTATCACTACTATCGAGATTCATAAAAAATAGACCACTCTTCAAGGGTGCATGACCATAAAAGATATTACTCATATAAATAGAACAACCATTATTCTCAGATTTAAATGAATAACCGTCTCACATTAAACAAGATCCAGATATAATGTTCATGCTCAACGCTGGCACCAAATAACAATTATTCAGATCTAAAATTAATCTCGAAGGTAGATGTAGAGGTAGCGTGCCGACTGCGATCACATCGACTTTGGAACCATTTCCCACGTGCATCGTCACCTCGTCCTTAGCCAATCTTCGCTTAATCCGTAGCCCCTGTTTCGAATTGCAAATATTAGCAACAGAACCAGTATCAAATACCCAGGTGCTACTGCGAGCATTAGTAAGGTTCACATCAATAACATGTATATCACATATAACTTTGTTCACCTTGCCATCCTTCTTATCCGCCAAATACTTGGGGTAGTTCCGCTTCCAGTGACCAGTCCCTTTGCAGTAGAAGCACTCAGTCTCAGGTTTAGGTCTAGATTTGGGCTTCTTCACTTGAGCAGCAACTTGCTTGCCATTCTTCTTGAAGTTCCCCTTCTTCCCTTTACCCTTTTTCTTGAAACTGGTGGTCTTGTTGACCATCAACACTTGATGCTCCTTCTTGATTTCTACCTCTGCGGCCTTTAGCATTTGTTCTCCGCTAACAAGTAATTCATAATCGCTTCGTTTGTTCTCCGCTATTAGTGAATTTGGAGTGACTCTTTCTTGCATGTTGAGGGATAGTTATATGATCCAATTATGTTATTATTGTTGAGAGAACTTGCACTAGTGAAAGTATGAACCCTAGGCCTTGTTTCAACGCATTGCAATACCGTTTACACTCACTTTTACCATGTGTTACCTTGCTGTTTTTATATTTTTAGATTACAAAAACCTTTATCTACCATCCATATTGCACTTGTATCACAATCTCTTCGCCGAACTAGTGCACCTATACAATTTACCATTGTATTGGTTGTGGCGACACAAGAGACTCTTTGTTATTTGGTTGCAGGGTTGCTTGAGAGAGATCATCTTCATCCTATGCCTCCCAAGGATTGATAAACCTTAGGTCATCCACTTGAGGGAAATTTGCTACTGTCCTACAAACCTCTGCAGTTGGAGGCCCAATAGCGTCTACAAGAAGAAGGTCGTGTAGTAGACATCAAGCTCTTTTCTAGCACCGTTGCCGGGGAGGTTAGCGCTTGAAGGTATATCTTTAGATCTTGCAATCGAATCTTTTTGTTTCTTGTTTTACCACTAGTTTAGTCTATAAAAGAAAATTACAAAAAAATATGGAATTGAGTTTGCCTCATACGCTTCATCTTTTTAATATCTTTCGTGAGAATGATGGAAAGGAAAATTGTGCTCAAATGCTAGAAGAAGAAGTCTATAAAATGTTTGGTGATACGTCTCCAATGTATCTATAATTTTTGATTGCTCCATGCTATATTATCTACTATTTTGGACATTATTGGGCTTTATTATCCACTTTTATATTATTTTTGGGACTAACCTATTAACCGGAGGCCCAGCCCAGAATTGCTGTTTTTTGGCCTATTTTAGGGTTTCGAAGAAAAGGAATATCAAATGGAATGAAACCTTCGGGAACTTGATTTTCTCACCGAACATGATCCATGAGACTTGGACCCTACGTCAAGACACAAAGGAGGAGGCCACGAGGTAGGGGGGCGTGCCTACCCCCCAGGCGCGCCCTCCACCCTCATGGGCCCCCTGTTGCTCCACCGACATACTCCTTCCTCCTATATATACCTACGTACCCCCAAACGATCAGATACGGAGACAAAACCCTAATTCCATCACCGCAACTTTCTGTATCCACGAGATCCCATCTTGGGGCCTATTTCGGAGCTCCGCCGGAGGGGGCATCGATCACGGAGGGCTTCTACATCATCACCATAGCCCCTCTGATGAAGTGTGAGTAGTTCACCTCAGACCTACGAGCCCATAGTTATTAGCTAGATGGCTTCTTCTCTCTTTTTGGATCTCAATACAATGTTCTCCCCCTCTCTTGTGGAGAACTATTCGATGTAATCTTCTTTTTGCGGTGTGTTTGTTGAGACCGATGAATTGTGGGTTTATGATCAAGTCTATCTATGAACAATATTTGAATCTTCTCTGAATTCTTTTATGTATGATTGGTTATCTTTGCAAGTCTCTTCGAATTATCAGTTTGGTTTGGCCTACTAGATTGATCTTTCTTGCAATGGGAGAAGTGCTTAGCTTTGGGTTCAATCTTGCGGTGTCCTTTCCCAGTGACAGTAGGGGCAGCAAGGCACGTATTGTATTGTTGCCATCGAGGATAACAAGGTGGGGTTTTCATCGTATTGCATGAGTTTATCCCTCTACATCATGTCATCTTTCTTAAGGCGTTACTCTTTTTTTCATTAACTTAATACTCCAGATGCATGCTGGATAGCGGTCGATGTGTGGAGTAATAGTAGTAGATGTAGGCAGGAGTCGGTCTACTTGTCTCGGACGTGATGCCTATATACATGATTATTATGCCGGATTGAATTTTGCTTCTAGAAATCTTTTAGATTCGGCCGCAGGAGGCACTTTTATGGAAATCACTTTAGGAGAAGCTACTAAACTCCTAGATAATATTATGGTTAATTATTCTCAATAGCATACTGAAAGATCTACTAATAAAAAGGTGCATGCGATAGAAGAAATTAATGTTTGAGTGGAAATATGGATGAACTTATGAAATTATTTGCTAGTAGAAGTGTTTCTTCTGATCCTAATGATATGCCCTTGTCTACTTTGATTGAGAATAATAATGAATCTATGGATGTGAATTTTGTTGGTAGGAACAATTTTGGTAACAATGCGTATAGAGGAAATTTTAATCCTAGGCCTTATCCTAGTAATCCCTCTAATAATTATGGTAATTCCTACAACAATTCTTATGGAAATTATAATAAGATGCCCTCTGATTTTGAATCTAATATTAAAGAATTTATTACTTTGCAAAAGAATTTCAATGCTTTGATTGAAGTAAAATTGGTTAAGATTGATGAGTTGGCTTGGAATGTTGATATAATTTCTCTTGATGTTGATTCTTTGAAACTTAGATCTATTCCACCTAAGCATGATATCAATGAGTCTCTCAAAGCCATGAGAATTTCCATTGATGAGTGCAAAGAACGAACGGCTAGGATGCGTGCTAAGAAAGATGCCTTTACAAAAGCGTGTTCTTCTAGTTCTTACGAAAATAAAGATGAAGATCTAAAAGTTATTGATGTGTCCCCTATTAAATCTTTGTTTTGCAATATGAATCTTAATAATGATGGGACTGAATATGATCCACCTTTACCTAGAAGGCGTTCCAAGAATTCAGAGTTTTTAGATCTTGATGCTAAAATTGATGAAAGTGGGATCGAAGAAATTAAAACCGTAGATGTTGCTAAACCCAATATTTTGGATTTCAAGGAATTTAATTATGAAAATTTCTCTTTAATTGATTGTATTTCCTTGGTGCAATCTGTGCTAAATTCTCCTCACGCTTATAGTCAAAATAAAGCGTTTACTAAATATACCGTTGATTCCCTGATGCAATCTTATGAAGAAAAACTTGAATTGGAAGTTTCTATCCCTAGAAAACTTTATGATGAGTGGGAACCAACTATTAAAATTAAAATTAAAGATCATGAGTTCTATGCTTTATGTGATTTGGGTTCTAGTGTTTCCACGATTCCAAAGACTTTGTGTGATTTGTTAGGTTTTCGTAATTTTGATGATTGTTCTCTAAACTTGCACCTTGCGGATTCCACTATTAAGAAACCTATGGTAAGAATTAATGATGTTCTTATTGTCGCAAATAGGAATTATGTACCCGTAGATTTTATTGTTCTTGACATAGATTGCAATCCTTCATGTCCTATTATTCTTGGTAGACCTTTCCTTAGAACGATTGGTGCAATTATTGATATGAAGGAAGGAAATATTAGATTCCAATTTCCGTTAAGGAAAGGCATGAAACACTTTCCTAGAAATAAAATTAAATTACCTTATGAAACTATTATGAGAGCCACTTATGGATTGCCTACCAAAGATGGCAATACCTAGATCTATCCTTGCTTTTTATGCCTAGCTAGGGGCGTTAAACGATAGCGCTTGTTGGGAGGCAACCCAATTTTATTTTTATTACTTGCTTTTTGCTCCTGTTTAGTAATACATAATTTATCTAGCCTCTGTTTAGGTTGTGTTTTTTGTGTTTAATTAGTGTTTGTGCCAAGTAGAACCTTTGGGAAGACTTGGGGAAAGTCTTGATATCTTGCTGTAAAAAAAAGAAACTTTAGCGCTCACGAGAACTGCTTCCATTTTTATTTGGAAAGTGATATTTAGTTAATTCCTTTTGCAGATGCTTAATAGATAAATTCCTCACGTCCAGCCATTTATTTTAGAATTTTTGGGGTTCCAGATCTTGCGCTAGCTACAGATTACTACACACTGTTCTGTTTTTGACAGATTCTGTTTTTCGTGTGTTGTTTGCTTATTTTGATGAATCTATGACTAGTAAAATAGTTTATAAACCATAGATAAGTTGGAATAAAGTAGGTCTTTCCCACACCGGTCGCGCCCCAGGCCGCGCCCTCGCGCGCGTATGTCCGCCCGGGCCGTGCCGCTGCTCTCGTAGCAGCTGCTCCTGCTGCCGCTGCTAGCTTCGGCACCGCCGCCCAGCCGTGCCCCAACTGCCTCTCCCCTGCTGCGCTGGGCCATGCCCCGACCTCAGGGCCACACGCCCACGCGCCGGCCTTGCTGGCCTCACCCGCCTCGCGCGCCCTGCCGCCTCCCACCTGCGCTCCTCCTTGCTGCCGTGGCCGCCGGCTCCCCGGGCCACCGTCGTTGCCTGCGGGGGCATCGAGCGCTGCTTGGTGGTCGTGGCTGGCTTGGGCCACTACCCCATGGGCCCGACCCCATTTAGTTTAGGGGATAACCCCCAATCAGTGCTAATTCCCCCTCCTAATTATGTTTTGTGATGCTTTGTTTGCATTATATGTTTTAGGGCGCTGGGGCCCCTTCGTCGGTATCACCTCCTACCGCGTTAGGGCATACCTAGCACCGCGTATTGCCTCATTATGTTTTGTGATGCTTTGTTTGCATTATATTTATTGTTTCTTCCCCCTCTTCTCTCGCTAGACACCGAGACCAACGCCGCTGCTGCCCAGTACGACTACGGTGTTGACGACCCCTCTCTCTTGCCGGAGCAACCAGGCAAGCCCCCCCTTTGATCACCAGATATCACCTACTCTTCTCTCTACTTCTTGCATTAGAGTAGTGTAGCATGTTATTGCTTTCCGTTATCCTATCTTGATGCATAACCTGTCCTTGCTACTACTGTTGTTACCTTTACCTGCAATCCTAAATGCTTAGTATAGGATGCTAGTGATCCATCAGTGGCCCTACACTCTTGTCCGTCTGCCGTGCTATACTACTAGGCCGTGATCACTTCGGGAGGTGATCACGGGCATATGCTGTATACTTTATACTGTTACATTATTTATGATATTGTTCGGAGATGGGGGCTGAAGGGGCAGGTGGCTCCATCCAGGTAGTGGTGGGCCTGAGTTCCCGACGGCCCCCGATTGTTACTTTGAGGCGGAGCGACAGGGCAGGTTGAGACCACCTAGGAGAGAGGTGGGCCTGGCCCTGGTCGGCGTTCGCGGATACTTAACACGCTTAACGAGATCTTGGTATTTGATCTGAGTCTGGCTACTGGCCTATACGCACTAACCATCTACGCGGGGACAGTTATGGGCACTCGACGTCGTGGTATCAGCCGAAGCCTTCGTGACGTCAGTGACTGAGCAGCGCGCGCCGGGTTGGACTAGAACGCATACTCTTGTATAAGGGAGGCTAGGTCTGCTCACCGGCCGCGTACGCAACGTGCAGGTGTGCAACAGGTGATGGGCCCAGATCCCTGTGCCACAGGATTTAGACCGGCGTGCTGACCTCTCTGTTGTGCCTAGGTAGGGCTGCGACGTGTTGATCTTCCGAGGCCGGGCATGACCCAGGAAAGTGTGTTCGGCCAAATGGGATCGAGCGTGTTGGGTTATGTGGTGCACCCCTGCAGGGAAGTTAATCTATTAGAATAGCCGTGATCTTCGGTAACAGGACGACTTGGAGTTGTACCTTGACCTTATGACAACTAGAACCGGATAGTTAATAAAACACACCCTTCCAAGTGCCAGATACAATCCGGTGGTCGCTCTCTAACATGGCGACGAGGAGAGGATCGCCGGTTAGGATTATGCTATGCGATGCTACTTGGTGAACTTACCATCTACTCACTTCTCCTGCTGCAAGATGGAGGTTACCAGAAGCGCAGTCTTCGATAGGACTAGCTATCCCCCTCTTATTCCGGCATTCTGCAGTTCAGTCCACATATGATACCCTTATTCCATTCGATACCAATGCATACATATGTAGTATAGCTCCTTGCTTGCGAGTACTTTGGATGAGTACTCACGGTTGCTTTGCTCCCTCTTTTCCCCCTTTCTATACTCGATTGCTGCGACCAGACGTTGGAGCCCAGGAGCCAGACACCACCATCGATGACGACTACTACTACTCGGGAGGTGCCTACTACTACGTGCAGCCCGCTGACGACGACCAGGAGTAGTTTAGGGGGATCCCAGGCAGGAGGCCTGCGCCTCTTTCGATCTGTACCCCAGTTTGTGCTAGCCTTCTTAAGGCAAACTTGTTTAACTTATGTCTGTACTCAGATATTGTTGCTTCCGCTGACTCGTCTATGATCGAGCTCTTGTATTCGAGCCCTCGAGGCCCCTGGCTTGTAATATGATGCTTGTATGACTTATTTTAATTGTAGAGTTGTGTTGTGATATCTTCCCGTGAGTCCCTGATCTTGATCGTACACGTTTGCGTGTATGATTGGTGTACGATTGAATCGGGGGCGTCACATAGAGTTTGCAAGTACACACCAAATAGGTAAGATAGATTTTGCAAGAGGCATAAGTATTTAGAAACTAAATGGTTGCAAGAGAGGCTAGATGTTTGTGCTGAAAATTTAAAATTTCTTCACCATACTTGTGAACTTTGCAATGAACATGGTCATTTAAATCTCAAATGTAAATTGTTTCATGATCGTGTCGTGTCCAAAAATTGTGATGATTTGATTTCCCTTGCACATCATAATGAACTTAGTTTGCTTTTGGGCTATGAAGAAATGAAACGTATAACTAAGCATATTCCAGAATATAACCTTGAGAAATTCCTCGACATTGATCTAGAATAAATTTTTATGTATTATGCAGTGAATTGCATTGAAAATCCTCATATTGCCAATTACATAAAGAAAAGAAAACAAATAGAGGATGAAGAGAATACTAATGAAAGGGAAGAGGCTTCCCAATATGCTCCTATTATTTCTTATGATGAATCAGGTAACGAGGAGGAGCCTTCTATTCAACCAATCTCATCAATAGGGAGCTCCAAAAAGAGGATCGAACCCACACATAATGTGGAGAAGAAAAAGAAAAGATGAAGAAGTAAAGGTAAAAATGTATCCCTCCCAAATGATGTTTCTCCTACTACTCATTGTGAGGATGATAATTATTATACTATTGGTGCTATCCATACTATTAATGATGAGAATGATTATGCTTATGATATGAAAAGGCCCAAGCTTGGGGATGCTATGTTTGATGAGAATGACATGTTGGAGAATATATTTGCTGCAATTAATGTTTGTCCCAGGCTTGGGGATGCTATGTTTAATGAAGATGATATTTTTAGCCTCCCAAGTTTTGATATGCAAATTTGTTATGATGATAGCATGCCCCCTACTTATGATGATTATATTGATGAAAGTGGGTTTGGAAGAGTGTCAACTTTAGGAAGTAATGATCCCACTATTTTGGAGGGTGTTGAATCGTATTGCGATAATTATGAAAGTGGATTTGGAGAGGTCATGACTTTATTTAGTAATGATTCCACTATCTTGGAAGAGGTTTCAATCGATTATGATGAGAATAAAGTTGCTACTTATGATGATTATTGTGATGATACTTATGCTATAAAAAGTAGTGATGATTATATTTATAAAACTTGTCATGATTATGATTACCCTTTTTCTGAACATTACTCCTTTAATGTGGAAACAATTTATAGTATTCGAGTTTCTTATGATACTCCCACTATTCCGAACGAGAAGAATTTTGCTTATGTGGAGAGTAAATAAATTTCTATGCTTGTAGATCATGAAAAGAATGCTATATGTGATGGTTATATTGTTGAATTCATTCATGATGCTACTGAAAATTATTATGAGGGAGGAACATATGCTTGTAGGAATTGCAATAATATCAAGTTTCCTCTCTATGTGCTTAAAGTTTTGTAGTTATGCTTGTTTTGCCTTCCTATGCTAGTTGATTATTGTTCCCATAAGTTGTTTGCTCACAAAATCCCTATGCATAGTAAGTGGGTTAGACTTAAATGTGCTAGTCATATTCTTCATGATGCTCTCTTTATATTTCAATTCTTATCCTTTATATGAGCATCATTGAAATCATCATGCCTAGCTAGAAAGGCATTAAAGAAAAGCGCTTGTTGGGAGGCAACCCAAAATTTATACCTACTGTTTTTGTGTGTTCACATGATTATGCTACTGTAGTAATCATGTTTTATAGCTTTTGTTTCAATAAAGTTCCAAGTAAGACCTTTGGGATGGCTTGGGTGATTGTTATTTGATCTTGTTGTAAAAAACAGAATGTATGCACTCACGAGAATAGTTTTCTTTTTTTACCAGAGAGCGATAAAAATACCAATTCCACTTAGATTAATAAACAAATTGCCTAGGACTTCCTAATTTCTCAGGATTTTTGGAGTTACATAAGTATTCGAAACCTACAGATTACTACAGACTGTTCTGTTTTTGACAGATTCTGTTTTCTATATGTTGTTTGTTTATTTTGATGAATCTATGAGTAGTATCGGAGGGTATGAACCATAGATGAGTTGGTATACAGTAGATATTACACCAATATGAATTTAGAATGAGTTCACAACAGCACCTAAGTGGTGATTTATTTTCTTATACTAACAGAGCTTACGAGTTTTCTGTTAAGTTTTGTATTGTGAAGTTTTCAAGTTTTGGGTAAAGATTCTGTCGGGGAAACTGATCCACGAACACCTATGGGGCCGGCGGACCGGGCCCCTTTCGGTTCGGCGGGGGGCGGAGATCGCACAAAGAGCAGATCGAGGCGAAGCACACGAGAAGTTTACCCAGCTTCGGAGCTCTCCGGAGAGATAACACTCCTACTGCTGCTTGTCTGGTTCTATTATCTCTTGCTCGTGAGAGCTAAGTGTTTTCTGGCTCACGAATGAATCGAACCTCCTCTACGTTGCGCATGGGCCTCCTTTTATACGCTAAAGGGGTCACCGACAGGTGGCAACGCAGAGAAGGGTACAAATGTAAAAAGTGAGGTGGTTGGTACAGTTACTTGTACAGTGCACCCTACCTAACCCTGACGGCAGGGGACAAGGGCATTAAATGCCCGTCCGAGTCGCCCAAACAGTGCAGAAAAGGACCGTTAGGGGCGCCACCGTTCGCCACGATGGCGATCTTGTCAGCTTCGCATGCCACTGCGCACCGCTGGCTGCACAGCCTCCCGCCACGCGCACCTGGAGAGGCCCCCAGAGCGACACGTTGGTGGATGCGCTGGAGCATGGGCACAGAGTGGCCGCCTGCCGCGGCAAGCGCCTTGCCGCTGCTGTTATCTTGTCGGGTCCGGAGGCTTGTCGCTCACCGGGCCTTGAGGTACCTTGGTTGGTCTTCCCGGCAAGCTCCTCTTGCCGGGGCCTTGTTGCCTTGCCGGAGCGCGTGGCGCGTCGCGGCAAGTTCCTTGGAGTGCCTCGGTTGGCCTTCCCGGCAAGCTCCTCTTGCCGGGGCCTTGTCTCCTGAGCTTAAATACTTTGTTCTTGAATGGCTCCAAGGGAACCACGGAGGATCTTGGCGTTAGCCCGGCAAGCCTTGCCGCGGGGTGCTGCAACTGCCCGTGCACAAGTTCGGGGTACTAGGGTACCCCTATTCTAGTACACCGACAGGAGCCCCCGGGCCTGGGCCAGACACGGTGCCGAGCGCTGTTGGGCCAGGCCCAAGACAGGGCACGGGCACATGTGGACTGGGCCACGCCGAATCTCGCTCCGTATCCACCGCGCTCTCCCCTAACGGCACGCGTTGAATGCGGCATCGTGGGAGAGATCGTGGGTGGTTCTTTATTCGGAAGGGCGAAATGTCCGCCCCGTCCCTCTTTATAAGCAGAGGAAACAGGGGCAGTTCGTTCCCCCTCACTGGTTGCTACTACTCCATCTTCACGAACCTCAGCCGCCCCCCCTTCTTCTCAAAGCCGAGAGAGCAGCGCTCCGCCCCCATTGCCACCAGCATCACCAACGCCGTCGACCTCCCCCACCACCTCCGCCATGGCTCCGAAAGCCGACAAGGGAAAGGGCGTGAAGTCGGCCGAGGCGCAGCGGCTCGCGGCGCTGCGGAAGGAGCGGGCGATCTTCTCTCCCCAGCTCGGCGTGCAGGAGCTGAGGGAGTACTTCTACCTCTTTTGGGCGACGAAGACGCGGGCGCATCCGCGCACGAGGGTACTCCCGGCCGCTGCTTCGGAACTGGCTCCAAACGGGTACCCATTCTTCGTGCTGTTCTTCTATTGCGGGCTCTGCCCGCCCTTCTCGGAGTTCTTCTGTGATATCATGAACACCTACGGCTTCCGCCTCCTTGATTTCACCCCCAACGCTGTTCTGACCATGGCAGTTTTCGCACATTTGTGCGAAAACTTTGTCGGAGTCCACCCCAATGTTGCCCTTTTCTGCCACTTCTTCATACCTCGGGTAGAGAGAGGAGAGCCGCTTGCCGGAGGGATCGCCTGGATCTCGAGAGTCGGCAAGAAGGAGGCGTACTTGGAGGGTGAGCTCCGCAGCAAGTGGGAGGAGTGGAGAGCGGAGTGGTTCTGGATCGTCGAGGAGAATCCGCAGCCCTTCACCGTCGTGCGCCAAGCTCCAATAGTGCGCAGCAATGACTGGGGCAACGTGGCCCCGGAAGACGAGAGGCTGAAGATCGCCATTACTAGGATCCTTCGCCTCAGGCTTGCCAGGCTCACTGTAGGCGCTGTAGGTGCAGATTTCCTCCGCCGCCGCATCGCCCCCCTGCAGGAGAGGGGGAGGCCCGCCCGGGAATTCAAGAACTCGGCGGACATCATGAGGCTGCGGCCGGGCCTCAACTACAACTTCACCATCTTGGAGCTGGATGCAATGCTCCTGGAGTTGTTCAAACGCGACCCCCAGCACCCATTCACGCTGCCGAGGGGCGTCGTTCCATTGTGCAACAATTCTTCGCTTGACCGGATCCGCGCCATGATGCCGTTGTGCGATTCACACGGAATCGTTCCAACTTGGCAAGAGCCTGCGGATGGCGTCGTGCAAGCGTTCTTCGACAACTTAGAAGAAGTGCCGGTCCATGCTGACGAGCAGAAGAGCCTCACCTGTGACACCACCGACGAGGAGCTGCAGCGCATCGCCACTAGGGCGGAAGAGGTTGCGGCCGCAGCTGCCGCGGGCGCATTCGGGTTCACTGTGGAGGAGGCGGAGGCTGCAGAGGCGGCAAACCTCGCCGAGCGCGCGGAGTTCATTGGCGAGGAAGAGCCTGTCGGTTCTGAAGCTGAGCCGAGCGAGGCCGGCGAGGAAGAGCCCGAGCCTTCAGAAAGCTTGCCGCAGGCGGAGCCCCCGGCCTCGCCAAGGAGGCATCTTCGCAGGGCCGCGGACGTAGCGGGGCGGCAGCCGGGTCAACAGCCGCCAAGCCGTGCGACACGCTCTACGGCGGCAAGCAATGTTGCCGCGGGAGCGCCCCATGCAGCAACGACAACTGGAGCGGGATCTTCCCGGGCCACCGCCATCGCCCCCGCCAAGCGGGCAAGGGATCCTACTCCTCCGCCTCGCCGCACCGGAAGGGAGCCAGACTTCGATCTTTCCGCGCTCAGCTCCGACAAGGAGGAAGAAGAGTAAGTTTCTTTGGTGCTCTTGTAGTTCTTCAATCTTGCTGTTTTTATCTTGTATCTAACTTGCTTCAATCTGGACTCCTTTCTTTTCAGGACGCTGGCCCAGAGAGCGGCGAAGAGGGCCAAGGCCGCGGTGATTGTCATCGAAGATGACCCCACCGTGTCAGCAGGGGGTGGGTCCGAGACCACCTTGACAGACCCGGCAACCACTCCTCAAAACAGCCCCCAGCGCAGCCCCTAGCGTAAGTTCATAGTCAGCTTTCTGCTGTCGGGCGCGCATGAGTGCTTTTTCCTTTGCTGATATCTTGCTTGTTGATTTGTGTAGGAGCAGAGCAGCCACATCAGGAGTGCCCGGAAGCTGGTCCCGAAGTGCCATCTGCTTCGACTACGCCGCCAAGGGAGGGGTTCCCGGTAAGGGAGCGCTCTCCGGCAAGGGAGGACTCTCCGGCAAGGGGCAGCACCGTCGATCCTGCGGCGGCCGAGACCGCAACTGCAGGTCTTGGCACAGGTAATTCCCTTGTCCAAAAACTTTCCCTTGGGTTCTTCTTCTTATGATTTTCTTCTCTTGGATTTTTGATTGATTTTTCTCCCTTCTTCGTTCTTTAGACCCATCTGCTGCTGAGTCAATGGAGATAGAGGGCACCGGCGAGGAAGGCGCGCATGGCAGCACTGACGACGCCACCGCCAACGAAGAAAGGGCCGGTGCTGATGAGACTGCCGGCGATGAGGCCGCCAAGGCTGCCACCGTAGAAGCCGGCGAGGGGTCGGGCGATCGCACTGACGACCCTGAGGCCGCAGGAGCGTCAGGCGCTGCACCGACCGCCGATCCCTCTGCCGCTGCTGCGGAGCCGGGCTCCGAGGAGCCCCAGCCCGACGCCTACTTGAAGGCCGGCGACAATATCTTCATCAAGCTACCCTGGGCGTCGAGCTCCAGGGCGCCGGTTGAGGGGGAAACTTTCGATGGGGAGGTGCTCACCTCTGCTGGACTGTCGTTGGTCGACGCGCCCAGCAGCAGTAGTGGCGAGCCTGAGGAGGAGCAGCTGCTGTGGAAGCTGCTGTCACTCTACCGCGCCCGGCAAGCCAAGCTGGCTTCCCGGGAAGCGCTTGTCGCGAAGGCGGGAGTTGACATGGAGAAGCGCGCGGAGGAGCTCCGGGGCCACAATCAAGAAGCTCTCCGGTCCCTGGCACAGGAGCGGGAGCGACTCGACAAGGAGCGCACGGCCTTCCTTCTCGAGAAGGCCGAAGCTGAGGAGGAACAAAGGCTGGCCGCCGAGAAGCAGTCCGCGCGAGAAGGCGAATTGGTGCAGCGGAAGGCCAACCTCGACAGCTACGAGGAGGAGCTCGCCGAGCGCGAGCAAGCACTTGGCGGGGCGCTCAAGGAAGCAAAGGACGCTGCCGCGATCGCAGAGGCCGCCAAGAAAGAGCTGGAGGAGAAGGTGGCGCAGCTGGAGGCCAATATCGGGAAGAGCGGTGAGGAGCTTGCCGCGCTCAAGCGTGAGCGTGAGAAGGATGCTGCCGCCCACGGTGAGCTGCAAGGTCTTCTCGCTGAGAGGGGCAAGGAGCTCAGCGCCGCCAAGGATTCCAATGCGGACCTGGAGTTGAAGCTGGCCACGCTGATGCAGACGCTGGAGGCCGCCAAGGAGCGGGAGAAAACCTTGTCGGAGAAGGTCAAAGCTGACAAGGCGCTGCTGGAGAGCATCACAGTTACCCAGAACTCGTTCAGAGACACTGTGGAGCACTGGACCGAGGGTCTGGTGAATATTGCCGCAGTCATCAACGAGGAGCTGGCGCAGCTGGGGATGGAGGACTTTGGGTATCCCTCCGATGAGAATCTCCAACCCAGCGCCAAGCTCAGCCTATTCTTCAAGGGCGTGGCGACGGCACTCCAGCGGCTCCGGAAAGGATCCCAAAGCAGCTAGCCGACGAGTCGCGCAAAATCTGCGCCGGGGTTCTCCAGAAGGTGCTGATGAAGGTGGCCTTCCGCAATCCAGGCCTCAGCTTCACCAACGTCCTCAAGTCCTTGCCGCCTGACGCCGATCTGGATGCGCTCAAGGCCCTTGTCGCACCCATTGTGGACAAGGTGAGCGAGATCAAGAGGGTTGAGGGCGACCGCGTAGACTAGGCCGCCCATTTCTTCTTTTCCCTTGTCGCTGCTAATCATGTTATGAAAACAGTCTGTTAGAGCTGCGGCAAGTTATCTTGTAATATAACTTTATTTCTGTTATCAATTGCTATGTTATTTCCTCTACTAGATTCCTTCCTTTGTATGTTTTTACCCTACGCTTCTAGGGAACTTGTCGGCGCAGGCACCCGAGCCGCGAGCGCTAAGTGCGGAACTTCAGCAGCCTGCTGGCAGCGCTGCTTCCGACAAGAAACCTTGTCGCGACTAGATGCAGCACACTTAAGTTGTTGAGTGGACTCGAAACAAAGTAAGGGCGCAACTAGCCACGAGTTGGTTCCTCCGCACACAGGTTTTCCATACAAAGCAGGGTCGTTCGAGGAAGATAACTCAAAAAATTTAAAAATTGATTGCTCAAACTTTGGCAACTTAGCTTTTCTGTCGTTTGCTTCCCGGCAAGGCAAAACTTTGCTTGAACGACGCCTGGTCCATACCACAATCTTCTCCTTCCCCCCCCGGCAAACTTGTGTGCGAGGGAACCTTCTTTTCCTTTGTTGAAAAAAAGAAGAAAGAAGAGAAAATAATGATATGGAGCCCTTCGGCTCGTTATTGCTTACCGGATGTAGGTGCTGCACAAAGTGTCAGATAACGCATGGAAGAAAGAAACTAATGCATGAAATGGACAAGTTGTGCGGAGCACATGGGGTTTTACTTATGCACGGGATCTGCGCCCGGCTTTGTACAAAGGATTACATGCAACAGCGGCAAGATTTGTACAAAAGGTGGTTGCCGAAACGGGTTCCGGCAACCGCGCCCTACGGGAAAAACTTATGAAGATGTTCTATGTTCCAGGAGTTGCTCACCGGAATGCCATCTTCGGTCTCAAGGCGGACAGCGCCGGGCCTTGTGACTCGTTTCACCCGATAAGGGCCTTCCCACTTCGGCGTCAACTTGTTGAAATTCTTGGCGGATTGAACGCGCCGAAGAACAAGGTCGCCTTCCTCGAAGCTTCTGGCTTTAACTTTGCGGCTATGGTAGCGGCACAAAGCTTGCTGGTATCGAGCAGCTCGTACAGTAGCCTGAAGACGATCTTCCTCAAGGAGCAGCGCATCGTCTTGTCGCAGCTGTTCTTGCTCAAGCTCATCATAAGCGAGCACTCGAGGCGATCCGTATACGAGTTCCATGGGGAGAACTGCCTCTGCTCCATAGACTAGAGCGAAAGGCATCTGGCCAGTGGCTCGATTTGGCGTCGTTCTAATCGACCAAAGAACCACCGGCAGCTCCTCGATCCAGTTTCTTCCGCACTTGCGCAGCCTGTCGAAAGTTCTGGTCTTGAGCCCGCGCAGCACTTCAGCATTTGCCCTCTCTGCTTGACCGTTGCTTCTCGGATGAGCAACAGAAGCGAAGCAGACCTTGGCGCCAAGGTCTTGGACGTACTGCATGAAGGTGCGGCTCGTAAATTGCGTGCCGTTGTCGGTGATGATCCTGTTAGGGATCCCAAAATGGCAAACAATTGACCTAAAGAACTTGACTGCTGACTGTGCTGTCACCTTCCTCACTGGCTGCACTTCCGGCCACTTTGTGAACTTGTCGATTGCGACGTACAAGTACTCAAAGCCCCCGACAGCTCGGGGGAAAGGGCCGAGGATATCGAGCCCCCAGACCAAAAATGGCCAGGATAAAGGGATCGTCTGGAGAGCTTGAGCTGGCTGGTGTATCTGTTTGGAGTAGAACTGGCATGCTTCACACTTGGTTACTTGTGCAGTTGCATCCTGGAGGGCTGTCGGCCAAAAGAAACCTTGCCGGAAAGCTTTGCCGGCAAGTGCTCTTGCACCAATGTGGTGGCCACATATGCCTCCATGTATCTCTGCCAACAGCTTTTGTCCATCTTCCCGGCAAATACACTTCAATTTCACATCGTTGAGTCTTCTTCTGTACAGTATGCTATCGACAAACTGGTACATACTTGACTGCCGGGCTACTTTTTCCGCTTCTTCTTGCTCTTCGGGAAGTTCTCCTGTCTGAAGGAAATGGACAATCTGTTGTGCCCATGCTGGAGCTTGTGGCTCGACAACAAGGACTAAAGGCACATCTGCTGCTGCGGGAACATCCGCTTCCATGGCAAGGACTTGCGGCCCTGCCGGAGCTTGATGTTCCCTGGCAAGCTTGCCGGAGCAAAACTTGTCGGGAGCGTCTGCTTCAACGGAACAAACCATAAGGCTTGCCGGAGCAGACTGCCCCTCAGCAACCTTGGTGTTGATCTTGGGGACTTTCTTGGCGGCGGCTTCGGGGAGCTCTGCCGGAAAGTAGTCACCAGAAATCAACTTCCTCTTCTTGCTTTGTCCAGTTGATGGTGTTACGGATGGTTGAGTCAACTTGAGCACAAAGATCCCTGGTTCCACAGGTAACTTTAGTGCGGCGCACTTTGACAGGCCATCAGCAATGTCATTCTGAGCTCTTGGGATATGCTCCATCTGTAGGCCGTCAAAGTGCTCTTCTAGCTTCCTCACTTCATCAACATATGCTTCCATCAATGGACTCTGGTAGTTCTTGTTCACTTGGTGGACGACAAGCTGTGAGTCACCCTTGACAATGAGCTTCTTGATCCCAAGGTCCGTTGCAATTCTGAGACCGGCAAGCAATCCTTCATACTCTGCAGTATTGTTGGTTGCTTACTCCTTGGGAAAGTGCATCTGGACTACGTACTTGAGGTGCTCTCCGGTGGGCGCGACAAGCAGCACGCCCGCGCCGGTGCCTTGCAGCGAGAAGGCACCATCAAAGTACATCAGCCACTCTTTGCTTGCCTCTTTGACGGGGATGCTCGTCTCTGGAATTTCTTCATCTGGTGTTGGTGTCCATTCTGCTATGAACTCTGCCAATGCCCTGCTTTGGATAGTTGAAGTGCTCTCAAACTTTAGGCCAAAGCTTGACAGTTCCAGCGCCCACTCGACAATCCTGCCTGTCGCTTCTGGATTTTGCAGTATCCTCTTCAGCGGAAAGCGAGTGACGACTGTGATCTCATGTACTTGGAAGTAATGGCGCAGCTTTCTCGAGGCCATGAGGAGGCCGAAAAGCAACTTCTGCACACCAGAGTACCTTGATCTAGCCCCCTGTAGAAGGGAACTGACAAAGTAAACTGGACGCTGCACCATTCTCTTCTGCATCTTATCATGCTCCTGCGCAGATCCATCTCTGTCGGGACCAGAGCTTGTCGGCGAAACCCCCTGCTTGTCGCTGGATGCATCTGCCGTGGTTGCTGGCTCATCATCTGCCTCCCTCTCCGCCACTAACGCAGCACTAACCACTTGATTGGTTGCCGCTATATACAGCAGCAACTTCTCTTGCGGCTTAGGTGCGACAAGTATTGGAGTGGAGGACAGGTATCTCTTCAAGTCCTGCAGCGCAGCCTCCGCCTCCGGAGTCCATTTCATTGGACCTGCCTTTTTCAAAATTTTGAAAAATGACAGGGCGCGCTCAGCAGATCTAGAGATAAACCTACTGAGAGCAACCACGCAACCGGCAAGCCTTCGTACATCCTTGACGCGCTTTGGTGCTTCGATCTGCTCAATGGCCTTGATCTTGTCGGGATTGGCTTCAATTCCCCGCTGAGACACGAAGAACCCGAGAAGCTTGCCGGAAGGGACTCCAAACACGCACTTCTCGGGGTTAAGCTTGAGGTTGATCCTGCGCAGATTTGCAAATGTCTCGTCTAGATCTTGAATCAGGGTCGCCCTGTTCTTGCTTTTGACCACTATGTCATCCATGTAGGCTTCTACATTTCTGTGCATCTGCGGCTCAAAAGCGTGGTGGACTACCCTTGCGAATGTTGAACCAGCATTCTTCAAACTGAAAGGCATCCGTATGAAGCAGTACGTGCCACACGGGGTGATAAATGCGGTTTTCTCTTCATCCTCTTCTGCCATGAAGATCTGATGGTATCCTCAGTATGCATCAAGAAATGAAAGCAAATCACATCCGGCTGTGGAGTCAACAATCTGGTCAATGCGCGGCAAGGGAAATGGGTCTTTGGGACAAGCTTTATTAACATCAGTGAAGTCAATACAAAGCCTCCATCTCCCGTTAGCCTTGCGCACGACAACAGGATTGGCCAACCACGTGGGATGGAGCACTCCTCTGACAAGGCCTGCTGCTTCCAACTTCTTGATTTCTTCTGCGATGAATTCTTGGCGTTCCACTGCCTGTTTCCTGACTTTCTGCTTGACGGGCCGCGCATGAGGACAGACGGCAAGGTGGTGCTCAATTACTTTCCTGGGAACACCGGGGATATCAGACGGTTGCCACGCAAACACGTCGACATTCGCCCGCAGGAAAGCAACGAGTGCGCTTTCCTATTTGGGGTCAAGAGTGGCGCTGATGGTGAAGGTACCACCAGCGCCGTCCTCCTTGGCGGACACCTTCTTGGTCTCAGGTGGAGCTGCCATTGCCTTCTTACACTTGCCGGTGGAGCTCGATGGTGCATCCTCGACGGTAGCGCAGCACTCCGGAGAGGTGCGCTTGCCGGAGTGGGCTCCATCAGAGCTCTTGCCGGACTTGTTCTTCTTCTTCCCCCCGGGAGCTTCAGCGGCAAGTGTCTTGCGTTCTGCTGCGGCTGCTGCTTCCCGGTAGATCTTGTCGGCACAGCTAAGAGCATCCTTCTTGTCGCCAGGGACAGAGATGACACTTATCGGGCCTGGCATTTTCAGTACGTTGTACGCATAGTGAGAGGCTGCCATGAACTTGGCGAGTACCGGACGGCCAAGGATTCCATTGTAAGGTAATGGAAAGTCAGCAACATCAAATGTGACCCTCTCAGTCCTGAAGTTCAGCTCGCTGCCAAATGTTACCGGCAACGTGATCTTTCCCTTCGGCTGGCTTCTTCCCGGGTTGATTCCTTGAAATGTACCGGTCTCTTCGAGCTCGCTGTGAGGGATCTGGAGTTTCTGGAGCACCGCGGAGGAGATCAGGTTCAAGCCGGCCCCGCCGTCAACTAGCATCTTAGTGACCTTGAGGTTGCGGATTGTTGGTGAAACCAACATCGGCAAGCACCCGACCGCAGTTATGCGATCAGGGTGGTCCTCAATATCAAAGATGATAGGCGTGCTGGACCATTTCAGAGGCTTGCGTGACTCGACGGGTGGTTCTGCTGCATTAACTTCCCGCACCCACTGCTTGAGCTGGCGGTGCGAGGTGTGCAGAGAAGCACCACCGTCAATGCACAGGACCTCTGTGGCTTTCTGGAACTCCTGCTCATCAGTCTCCTCATCATCCATGTCTTCATCGTCGTCGTCATCTTCATCCTTGTCGCGGCCGCGAGGAGGTCTGTCTCCTTGCCGCTGCTTGGCCTTGCCGCGGCGTCCTCCTCGGCCGGGACGTTTCTTGCCGGATCCCCCAGCACCTTCCTGGGCCTTCTCCTTGTCGCGCCGCTCGTATTCAGCTTTCTGTTGCTCAACAAGCTGCTCGACTTTCTTACAGTTCTGGAGATCATGGCCCTTGGTGCGGTGGATCTTGCAATACTGCTTGTTGGTGTCGTCCTGCTTGTCGGCGACCGCCACCTCCGCGCAACATCCTTGCAGGAGTCACCAGCTTTGGCTTCCTTGGCGCCACCACCGTTACCGGACTGCTCAACAACTAGCACCTCCTTGCCTTTCCTCCTTCTGTTGTTTCGCCGCCGGTTTTTCCTTGCCGGGGCAGCATCTTCACTGTCAGATCCTCCCGCTCCTACATTCTCTCCGGGGAGTCTCCTCCCTTCCTCAGCACGTGCACACTTGTCGGCCAGTGCATATAACTCACTGACGTCCCTGATCTTGCACATCGCCATTTCCTCCCGCATCCTGCGGTTTCGCACGTTCTGATGGAACGCGCTGATCACCGCGGCAGGGTGGACGTCTGGGATGTTGTGCTGCACACTGCTGAATCTCTAAATGTACTTGCGCAGGGGCTCTCCTTCCTTCTGGGCGAGCAGATGAAGATCACTCTCCTGGCCATGAGGCTTGTGTCCGCCTATGAAGGCGCCGACAAACTGATGGCACAGATCAGCCCAAGAGGATATGGAGTTGTCCGGCAAGTGCATGAGGCAGGACCTGACGTTGGGCTTGAGTACCAGCGGGAAGTAGTTGGCAAGGATCTTGTCATCCCGTCCCCCAGCAGCCTGCACCGCAATGGTGTAAATGCTAAGGAACTCCGACGGATGCGTCTTGCCGTCATACTTCTCCGGTACGTCTGACTTGAAGTTCTTTGTGTTGGGCCACTGGACTTGCCGCAGCTCACGAGTGAACGCAGGGCAACCTACCGCGTATG
The DNA here is from genome assembly GCF_018294505.1 of Triticum aestivum. Classification (NCBI taxonomy): domain Eukaryota; kingdom Viridiplantae; phylum Streptophyta; class Magnoliopsida; order Poales; family Poaceae; genus Triticum; species Triticum aestivum. The sequence continues at coordinate 245,366,466 of NC_057812.1, forward strand.
GCAGATTGCCTGGTTCCCCTGGCGCATGCATGTCAACAGAGGGCCTAGCGCGCTTGTCGGATTGACGTCGCGCTTCTCTTCGGCGCTCGATGCGAGTTCGAGCGTCTTCTTGTTGTCGATCATGAAGAACTTGGCGCTGATCGCGACGAGCTCGTGGATCCGAAGATGCGGTGGAGTCGCTGTCGAGGTGGATCCGGCGAGTCGGCGATCTTGGCCTTCGGGGTGGTGATTGCATGGTAGTTGCACCTCCACCCATTTCATCGCCACCGGCTCGCGCCCGGCAACCCTGCCGCGGCGGCGATGCGCTCTGCCGCCATGGAGTGTCGCCGTTGGCGTAGCCGATGAGACTCTGAATGGTGGCCCTCCATTCGTCGATCTTGTCCGACGTCGGAGGGTAATCTAGGAGAAGTTGAGCTCGCGCCAAAGCTTCTGCTGGAGTGGTGGGTGGCAGTGGCGGACGGCGCGAGGAGCGGGACGTGCTCGGACTTCTAACTATGTTAGAAGGAGCAGTATCCCGTCCAGGCGACCATGCCCTGCTCGTGCAAGTACGCTGGCGTGCATGCTGGTCTTGAGCGCCCCGAGATCCACCAGCTTGGTCTTGGCCTATCATGCGTATGGCATTGCAAGTGCCATGACACCGTTGGTCTTGCGCCTCCTGAGAGTGGCGCGGAACATGTACAGTCGCCGAGGTTTGTGCAGCCTTGTCCTTGGACCTGGCAGCATCATAAGCTTCCTCGTCGACGTCCATTCTTCCGCCGGCGTCCATTCCACCACCCGTTTGCTCCAACGGTGGCGGAAGTGACGTGGACGGAGCGGCCGCCGCCGAAGTCTTCTTCTTCGGTGGCATGTTGATGAAGGGAATGAAGATCTAACTCGTGTGAATGCCGGATCAGGTTCACACAATCTCGACGCCCCCTACCTGGCGCGCCAAAGATGTCGGGGAAACTGATCCACGAACACCTATGGGGCCGGCGGACCGGGCCCCTTTCGGTTCGGCGGGGGGCGGAGATCGCACAAAGAGCAGATCGAGGCGAAGCACACGAGCAGTTTACCCAGCTTCGGAGCTCTCCGGAGAGATAACACTCCTACTGGTACTTGTCTGGTTCTATTATCTCTTGCTCGCGAGAGCTAAGTGTTTTCTGGCTCACGAATGAATCGAACCTCCTCTACGTTGCGCATGGGCCTCCTTTTATACGCTAAAGGGGTCACCGACAGGTGGCAACACAAAGAAGGGTACAAATGTAAAAAGTGAGGTGGTTGGTACAGTTACTTGTACAGTGCACCCTACCTAACCCTGACGGCAGGGGACAAGGGCATTAAATGCCCGTCTGAGTCGCCCATACAGTGCAAAAAAGGACCGTTAGGGGCGCCACCGTTCGCCACGATGGCGATCTTGTCAGCTTCGCATGCCACTACGCACCGCTGGCTGCACAGCCTCCCGCCACGCGCGCCTGGAGAGGGCTCCAGAGCGACACGTTGGTGGATGTGCTGGAGCGTGGGCACAGAGTGGCCGCCTGCCGCGGCAAGCGCCTTGCCGCTGCTGTTATCTTGTCGGGTCCGGAGGCTTGTCGCTCACCGGGCCTTGAGGTACCTTGGTTGGTCTTCCCGGCAAGCTCCTCTTGCCGGGGCCTTGTTGCCTTGCCGGAGCACGTGGCGCGTCGTGGCAAGTTCCTTGGAGTGCCTCGGTTGGCCTTCCTGGCAAACTCCTCTTGCCGGGGCCTTGTCTCCTGAGCTTAAATACTTTGTTCTTGAATGGCTCCAAGGGAACCACGGAGGATCTTGGCGTTAGCCCGGCAAGCCTTGCCGTGGGGTGCTGCAACTGCCTGTGCACAAGTTCGGGGTACTAGGGTACCCCTATTCTAGTACACCGACAGATTCGATGGACTATGGAATAAGGAGTGGCAAGAGCCTAATCTTGTGGATGCCCAAGGCACCCCAAGGTAATATTCAAGGACAACCAAGAGCCTTCATTCATCGATAACTTTACTTGGAGCTATACTTTTATTCACCACATGATATGTGTTTTGCTTGGAGCGTCATTTTATTTTATTTTGTTTTGCTTGCTGTTTGAATAAAATACCAAGATCTAAAATTCTTAAATGTTATAGAGTCTTCACATAGTTGCATAATTATTCGACTACTCATTGATCTTCACTTATATCTTTTGGAGTAGTTTGTCATTCGCTCTAGTGCTTCACTTATATCTTTTTAGAGCACGACGGTGGTTTTATTTTATAGAAATAATTGGTCTCTAATGCTTCACTTATATTATTTTGAGAGTCCTTTAGAACAACATGGCAATTTTCTTTTAGGCATAATAAAAACTTTCATATAAGTGCATTGAATACTAAGAGAAGTTTGATACTTGATGATTGTTTTGAGATATGGAGATAGTGATATCAAAGTTGTGCTAGTTGAGTAGTTGTGAATTTGAGGAATACTTGTGTTGAAGTTTGCAAGTCCCGTAGCATGCACATATGGTAAACGTTGTGTAACAAATTTGAAGCATGAGGTGTTTCTTTGATTGCCTTCCTTATGAGTGGCGGTCGGGGACGAGCGATGGCCTTTTCCTACCAATCTATCCCCCTAGGAGCATGCATGTAATGCTTTGTTTTTGATGACTTGTAGATTTTTACAATAAGTATGTGAGTTCTTTATGACTAATGTTGAGTCCATGGATTATACGCACTCTCACCCTCCCATTATTGCTAGCCTCTTCGGTACAGTGCATTGCCCTTTCTCACCTCGAGAGTTGGTGCAAACTTCGTCGGTGCATCTAAACCCTGTGGTATGATACGCTCTATCACACATAAACCTCCTTATATCTTCCTCAAAACAGCCACCATACCCACCTATTATGGCATTTCCATAGCCATTCCGAGATATATTGCCATGCAACTTTCCACCGTTTCGCTTATTATGACATGCATCATGTAGTTAACATCGTATTTGTGGCAAAGCCACCATTCATAATTCTTTCACACATGTCACTCATGAGTCATTGCACATCCCAGTACACCGCCGGAGGCATTCATATAGAGTCATATCTTGTTCTAGTATCGAGTTGTAATCATTGAGTTGTAAATAAATAGAAGTGTGATGATCATCAGTAATAGAGCATTGTCCCAAAGAAAGAAAGGCCAAATAAAAAACAGAAGGCCCAAAAAAGGGGGCAATGCTACTATCCTTTTTTCCACACTTGTGCTTCAAAGTAGCACCATGATCTTTATGATAGAGAGTCTCTTGTTTTGTCATTTTCATATACTAGTGGGAATTTTTCATTATAGAACTTGGCTTGTATATTCCAACAATGGGCCTCCTCAAGTACCCTAGGTCTTCGTGAGCAAGCAAGTTGGATGCACACCCACTTAGTTTCTTTTGTTGAGCTTTCATACATTTATAGCTCTAGTGCATCCGTTGCATGGCAATCCCTACTCCTTGCATTGACATCAATTGATGGGCATCTCCCTAGCCCATTGATTAGACGCGTCGATGTGAGACTTTCTCCTTTTTGTCTTCTCCACATAACCCCATTCATTATATTCTATTCCACCCATAGTGCTATATCCATGGCTCACGCTCATGTATTGCATGAAAGTTGAAAAAAGTTTGAGATTACTAAAGTATGAAACAATTGCTTGGCTTGTCATCGGGGTTGTGCATGATGAGAGCATTCTTGTGTGACGAAAATGGAGCATGACCAAACTATATGATTTTGTAGGGATGAACTTTCTTTGGCCATGTTATTTTGAGAAGACATGATTGCTTAGTTAGTATGCTTGAAGTATTATTATTTTTATAATATTAAACTTTTATCTTGAATCTTTCCGATCTGAACATTCATGCCACAATAAAGAAAATTACATTGAGAAATATGTTAGGAAGCATTCCACATCAAAAATTCTGTTTTTATCATTTACCTACTCGAGGACGAGCAGGAATTAAGCTTGGGGATGCTTGATACGTCTCCAACGTATCTATAATTTTTGATTGTTCCATGCTATTATATTATCTGTTTTGGATGATAACAAGTTTTATTCTACACTTTTATATTATTTTTGGGATTAACCTATTAACCGGAGGCCCAACCCAAATTGCTGTTTTTTTTGCCTATTTCAATGTCTCGCAGAAAAGGAATATCAAACAGAGTCCAACCGGAATGGAACCTTCAGGAGCGTGATTTTTGGAACAAACATGATTCAGAGGACTTGGAGTGGACGTCAAGCAATCAACGAGGCGGCCACAAGTCAGGGGGGCGCGCCCACCCCCTAGGCGCACCCTCCACCCTCGTGGGCCCCTTGTTGCTCCACTGACCTACTTCTTCCTCCTATATATATATGTCCATATACCCTAAAAACATCAGAGAGCATAATAGATGGGGAGTTCCACCGCCAGAAGCCTCCGTAGCCACTAAAAACCAATCTAGACCCGTTCCGGCACCCTACCGGAGGGGGGAATCCCTCTCCGGTGGCCATCTTCATCATCCCGACGCTCTCCATGACGAGGAGGGAGTAGTTCACCCGCGGGGCTGAGGGTATGTACCAGTAGCTATGTGTTTGATCTCTCTCTCTCTCTCGTGTTCTTGATTTGGCACGATCTTGATGTATCGCGAGCTTTGCTATTATAGTTGGATCTTATGATGTTTCTCCCCCTCTACTCTCTTGTAATTGATTGAGTTTTCCCTTTGAAGTTATCTTATCAGATTGTGTCTTTAAGGATTTGAGAACACTTGATGTATGTCTTGCATGTGCTTATCTATGGTGACAATGGGATATCACGTGATCCACTTGATGTATGTTTTGGTGATCAACTTGGGAGTTCCGTGACCTTGTGAACTTATGCATAGGGGTTGGCACACGTTTTCATCTTGACTCTCCGGTAGAAACTTTGGGGAACTCTTTGAAGTTCTTTGTGTTGGTTGAATAGATGAATCTGAGATTGTGCGATGCATATCGTATAATCATACCCACACATACTTGAGGTGACATTGGAGTATCTAGGTGACATTAGGGTTTTGGTTGATTTGTGTCTTAAGGTGTTATTCTAGTACGAACTCTATGATAGATTGAACGGAAAGAATAGCTTCATGTTATTTTACTATGGACTCTTGAATAGATCGATAAGAAAGGATAACTTTGAGGTGGTTTCGTACCCTACCATAATATCTTCGTTTGTTCTCCGCTATTAGTGACTTTGGAGTGACTCTTTGTTGCATGTTGAGGGGTAGTTATATGATCCAATTATGTTATTATTGTTGAGAGAACTTTCACTAGTGAAAGTTGTTGGGGATCGTTGCAGAAATTAAAATTTCTATGCATCACCAAGATCAATCTATGGAGAGACTAGCAATGAGAGAGAGAGAGAGAGAGAGAGGGGAGTGCACCTTCATACCCTTGAAGATCGTGATGTGGAAGCGTTGCAAGAACGCGGTTGGAGGAGTCGTACACGCAGCGATTCAGATCGCGGTCGATTCCGATCTAAGCGCCGAACAACGGCGCCTCCACATTCAACACACCTGCAACCCGGTGACGTCTCCCATGCCTTGATCCAGCAAGGAGGAGGGAGAGGTTGGGGAAGACAACTCCAGCAGCAGCACGACGACGTGGTGGTGGTGGAGCAGCATGGTTTCCAGCAGGGCTTCACCAAGCACTACGGAGAACAAGGATGTAGAGAGGTAGGGCTGCGCCGAGAGAGAGAGAGAGACTCGTGTCTTTGGCAGCCCCAAAACCCCCACTATTTATAGGAGGAGGGGAGGAGGGTGCACCTCCTCTAGGGTTCCCACCCCTAGGGGGGCGGCATCCCTAGATGGGATGGAGGGCGCGGCCAAGAGGGGGAGAGGGGGGCGCCCTAGGGTGGGCCTTAGGCCCATCTGCGCCTAGGGTTTCCCCCTTCTCCTCCTAGCTGCGCCTTGGGCCCTGGTGGGAGGCGCACCAGCCCACTCATGGGCTGGTCCCTTTCCACTCTTGGCCCATGCAAGCCTCTGGGGCTGGTGGCCCCTCCCGGTGGACCTCCGGAACCCTCCGGTGGTCCCGGTACATTACCATTGACGCCCGAAACACTTCTGGTGGTCAAAACCTCACTTCCCATATATTATTCTTTACCTCCGGACCATTCCGGAACTCCTCATAACGTCCGGGATCTCATCCGGGACTCTGAACAACATTCAGTAACCATGTACAAACTTTCCCTATAACCCTAGCGTCATCGAACCATAAGTGTGTAGACCCTACTGGTTCGGGAGGCATGCACACATGACCGAGACATCTCTCTGGTTAACAAACAATAGCGGGATCTGGATACCCATGTTGGCTCCTACATGTTCCACGATGATCTTATCGGATGAACCACGATGTCGAGGATTCAATCAATCCCGTATACAATTCCCTTTGTCTACCGGTATGATACTTGCTCGAGATTCGATCGTCGGTATCCCAATACCTTGTTCAATCTCGTTACCGGCAAGTCTCTTTTACTCGATCCATAACACATCATCTTGTGATAAACTCCTTGATCACATTGAGCTCATTATGATGATGTCCTACCGAGTGGGCCCAGATATACCTCTCCGTCACACAGAGCGACAAATCCCAGTCTCGATTCGTGCCAACCCAACATACACTTTCGGAGATACTTGTAGTGCACCTTTATAGCCACCCAGTTACGTTGTGACATTTGGCACACCCAAAGCATTCCTATGGTGTACGGGAGTTGCACAATCTCATGGTCTAAGGAAATGATACTTGACATTAGAAAAGCTTAGCAGACGAACTACACGATCTTGTGCTATGCTTAGGATTGGGTCTTGTCCATCACATCATTCTCCTAATGATGTGATACCGTTATCAATGACATCCAATGTCCATGGTCAGGAAACCGTAACCATCTATTGATCAACGAGATAGTCAACTAGAGGCTCACTAGGGACATGTTGTGGTCTATGTATTCACACATGTATTACGATTTCCGGATAACACAATTATAGCATGAACAATAGACAATTATCATGAACAAGGAAATATAATAATAACCATTTTATTATTGCCTCTAGGGCATATTTCCAACAAAAGTATGAACCCTAGGCCTTGTTTCAACGCATTGCAATACCGTTTGTGCTCACTTTTACCACTTGTTACCTTGCTGTTTTTATATTTTTCTGATTACAAAAAGCGATTAGGCTGAAATTTTAACTCCGATTGGGCTGAAATTTTAACACGATCTCTATCTAGATATTAGCTTTCTTGAGGCGAAAGAAGGGCATCAACCACCTTATGGGGTGGCCACGAGGGCCCAGGGCACGCCTGACCCCATGGGGCGCGCCCCCTTGCCTCGTGCCCCCCTCGGGCATCGTCTCGCGTTGATTCTTCTTCCCAAAAATCACATATATTCCAAAAAAATCTCCGTCAGTTTTTATCCCGTTTGGACTCCGTTTGATATGGATTTACTGTGAAACAAAAAACATGCAACAAACAGGAACCGGCACTGGGCACTTGATCAATATGTTAGTCCCAAAAAATAGTATAAAAAGTTGCCAAAAGTATATGAAAGTTGTGTAATATTGGCATGGAACAATCAAAAATTATAGATACGACGGAGACGTATCAGCATCCCCAAGCTTAATTCCTGCTCGTCCTTGAGTAGGTAAATGATAAAAAAGATAATTTTTGATGTGGAATGCTACCTAGCATAATCTTGATCATGTAATCTAATCATGGCATGAATATTAAGACACGAGTGATTCAAGGCAATAGTCTATCATTTGACATTAAGACAATAATACTTCAAGCATACTAATAAAGCAATCATGTCTTTTCAAAATAACAAGTCCAAAGAAAGTTATCCCTACAAAATCATATGGTCTGCCTATGCTCCATCTTCAGCACACAAAATATTCAAATCATGCACAACCCCGATGACAAGCCAAGCAATTGTTTCATACTTTTGACGTTCTCAAACCTTTTCAACTTTCACGCAATACATGAGCGTGAGCCATGGACATAGCACTATGGGTGGAATAGAATATGATGGTGGAGTTTGCGTGGAGAAGACAACAAAGGAGAAAGTCTCACATCGACGTGTCTAATCAATGGGTTATGGAGATGCCCATTAATTGATGTCAATGTGAGGAGTAGGGATTGCCATGCAATGGATGCACTAGAGCTATAAGTATATGAAAGCTCAAACTGAAACTAAGTGGGTGTGCATCCAACTTGCTTGCTCATGAAGACCTCGGGCATTTGAGGAAGCCCATCATCGGAATATACAAGCCAAGTTCTATAATGAAAATTCCCACTAGCATATGAAAGTGATAACTCAATGAGACTCTCTATATGAAGAACATGGTGCTACTTTGAAGCACAAGTGTGGTAAAAGGATAGTAACATTGTCCCTTCTCTCTTTTTCTCTCATTTTTTGTTTTTTTGTTTTTTTGGTAGGCTTCTTTGGCCTCTTTTTTTATTTGGGCTTCTTTGGCCTCTTTTATTTTTATAACCTCACATGGGACAATGTTCTAATAATGATGATCATCACACTTTTATTTATTTACAACTCATGTCGGTGTCAAAACCGGCGGATCTCGGGTAGGGGGTCCCGAACTGTGCGTTTAGGATCGATGGTAACAGGAGGCATGGGACACGATGTTTTTACCCAGGTTCGGGCCCTCTCGATGGAGGTAAAACCCTACTCCTGCTTGATTAATATTGATGATATGGGTAGTACAAGAGTTGATCTACCACGAGATCAAGGAGGCTAAACCCTAGAAGCTAGCCTATGGTATGGTTGTTGTATATATCTATCGACTAGCCTGGCCTTGGTTTATATAATGCACCAGAGGCCTAGGATAACAAGAGTCCTAGCCGAATACGCCGGTGGGGAGGAGTCTTTGTCTTGATCACCAAGTCTTGTAGAATCTTCCATGTATGAGGCAGCTGTCCGAACTGGCCCATGAGTATACGGCCACGGGGGTCCTCGGCCCAATCTATCAGATCGGGAGATGACATGTTGAGTACCCCCTAGTCCAGGACACCGTCAGTAGCCCCCTGAACCGGTCTTCAAGTTAGGGACGCTCCTCGATTCTTCCGAACCGTTCTTCATTTTCGGTTGACGGTCTTGAAAACTGGTTCAACAAATCTTCTCATCTTCGATCTTGAGGATCGCTGAAATGCATTCGGCGAGTTTACACGTCGGGTATCCGAGGAGCCCCTTTAAGTTTCCGGCCTTTATCAATGCCTTGTTATTTTTATGCCACACCTCGGGTTTGAAGTTGTTCCCGGGAGGCAGTTTCCTCTTGCATCCGAGCTCTAACGCCGGACTGCATTCGAGGTATCTTTTGCAGCCGAGCACCAATGCCGGACCACTTCCGAGCTCCAACGCCGGAATGTATCCGAGCTCCAACGCCGGACTATGTCCAAGCTCCAATGCCGGACAGTGTCCCAGCTCCAACGCCGGACTATATCCGAGGTGTCATATCACCTTGGTTCAAAAAAGTTGAAGGAGTTTAGCCGAGCTTAATGCCGGAAATGCCCTCTATGGAGCCAGCCACTAGCGCCCGAGCTTTATGCCGGACTGCTTCCGAGGTGGTGCACCACCCCAACTGTGGGCCGATTTTTGTGAATATTTTTTATTGGTGCAATTTATTCTCTGCCGAGATATATAGCCAGTAGCCCTCAAGGTGTGTATCGGTCTAAAACCCGAGATGCACCTGAAGGATGACGTAAGACCGCTGATCCCAGTAGCCGCTGAGACTCGGGTTGATTTGCAAAATCGGCCTGAGGATCAAGTCCAAGCTCGGCAGAATACTTTGGGACACTAAAAGTGGCGTGCTCAGTCCTCGAGACTCAGGTTAGGTGCGGCCGACCAACCTGAGGATCAAAATCTCCTCGGAAACTATATTGCACATAAAATTTTCTGCATTGGTCAAGCAATGCAGTAGCCCCCGAGACACTGGTCGGGTGGCAACACCAGATCAGGGGATCGATGTGCCCCTTTAATATTTGTAAATAATAAGCCCGAAGCCCAGTAGCCCTTGAGCCTTAATGCGGGCACGGGTGGCCGAATTAAGGATCAATATCCGTAGTAAAATCACAAATTATGTGTAATGACTCTATGTATCCAAGTACTTTACGTCATTGATGCTCGGATCCGCATTGTACTAAACTTTGTTGACCGACCATCAGCTTCCACCTCCTCGGCCAGTAGCCGAGGAGTGTTTGTCCTACTTTATAAAGCCTTTATGAGGGCAAAGATTTACGACAAACAAGGCAATCTGGCCATACGGTTTTATGAACAAAGGTACGCAGAGAGATATGTTATATTACTGTTTAACATAAGAAATGTCTTCCAAAGAAAATAGTCCCGCTATCGATCCCTTTCTTTGGGTTGTCATGCTAAGCATGATCATGAAACCTCAGCTCTAACGTAAGAGCAAAATATTGAGGATTTTAGTTTGGGAGGCCAGTTAATAGCCCCCGGTAGTGTTCAGCGACAGTCGAGGTCAAGCCGTGAACACTTCGGCCATTATTATGAATGGCCCGTCATTTAACACCGTCATCGGATTGCTGACCAGTTTACGCTTATTGTGATAGTCAGTTTTTGGCTTTCTCCACTGAGGTGCTTAACCATGTGAGCTGGAAGCACAATCGAAGTGGTTCTCCCTTTGCACACCTAGCCGAACAAAGCGGAACGTAGGAGGCAAGCGCAGGAGCCGGGCAACCCAACTATTAACCAAAGACACAATTCGAAACCGATGCATATATAGCAATATCCGGGAATGTTTCTGCCGAATCTCTAAAGGTGTCCGACATTGCACTGCGAGACTTGTGCTGAAAACACACAAATAGTTTAAAAGTGCCATAAGCTTGGAAACCCAAAAACATCAGTAAAAACTTGACGTCCGAACAAGATCAAGTGTTCGGTGCCGATCCAAAAATTGGCCTTAGCAAAAGAAGTGCTTCTGTCGTGCTTTAACATGATACATCCTATCTCAAGACTTCAAGCGAGTCAGCCTATGGCTTCAACCTCCTATCTCGAGGGCAGAGTACTTCTCATTAGGCCAGTTTAGCAAACTAAACTCTAGCGGCTTTGAGAGAGAAATTAGACTCCCCGGCTAGTGACCACACGCTCGTGTCGAAAAAAGGAGTGATAGATAATAATAATAATAATAATAATAATAATAATAATAATAATAATAATAATAATAATAATAATAATAATAATAAAACTTTGCATGACTAAGAAGAAGAACACTTATCATAAAACGACTCATATAAATTTAAGAGCCCCCAAGTGACTTGGGTAGAAGAATGATTGCATGTACCGAAGTACTTATATCATATCTATGTTCAACCGAACTTTAAACGCGTCTTAACTGACCGTCGGCTTCTCCCTCTTCGGTCAAGGACCGAAAAGTGTTATGTACTCCATCGGTCGAGAATATCGACGGTGTTTCCAATAACCAGGCAATCAGACCATAAGGCTGTAACAGACAAAGCGCGCTCAGGAAACTTATGCTATATTACCGTGAAGTGTAAGAAGCATCTTCGAAGAAAATAGTACCCCCACCGATACCTTTCTTCGGTGCTCATTGTTATTATGAGACTTGTGCAATAGATTTTTTGTACTCATGAGTTCCGTTGTGTGCCGACCATCATTGAAAACTATAAGAGCGCTAGCTTTCGGCTTCACCCAGTCTGAGGTCCAGCTCGGGCGACCCGATTGTGACAATCGCAGAGGTGCTCCCTTTACTCCCTAGCCGAACAATCGGGAACTTAGGGGTAAACACAGGAGCGAGGCAACCCAGCTTGCAAATCGCTTAAGTCAATATGGTGCATATTGTGGCGTAATACACGAACAAGGAACGAAGCCGTACAAGTATAATCATATGCAAGTGGAAAAGCTTCATGAAGGAAGCCCCCAAATGAATTGAGTATTTGAATTTATGCGTCACAAACAAAGTTTGGACAAGGAAATTTTTTACAAGAAACTTTTTTCCAAAAAATTATAATGCTTGGTCGAACCGAACACAAGTTAGAAATTAAAGCTTTGAGCATGAAAGCGACTTAGCTGGTTAATGTGTTCAGTATTGATGATGCGGTCCGAGCTTGATGCGGGGCAAGGTTCCATCCCCCAAGCTGGTCCCGAGGTGGCGGAGCGGAGAGCTCGACACGCCGAAGTGGTGACATAGCACGGTCAATGCAGACAGGCAGAGTGACACCGAAGTCCCCAGATCATTTTCCTGTGCACAAAAAATAGTGCAAACCGGAGATAATAGTAATAATGATAATAAAAAAAATGTTGCATAATAAATAATTTATGCAAAGTGAGGAATAGAAGAAATATGGCCTGGCTCCGAAGTCAATGTCGATGCAGGGCGTTGGCGTGATGTAGTAAAGGTGTGGCAAAGCCTGAATTCACAGGTCGGTCCGAGCTCCGGATGCGGCGTTCGCCGGACTATGGACGGAAACTGATCGAACCACCACGCGACCGTCGTTAATGCGGTCACCATTTGATAGACCTGTGTACATATCATGGACAAACCAAAGTAATAATTCCTTGGGAAAAATGAACCCAAACAAGCAAAAAATACTGGGATTTATAACACCTGGTTTATTTGTTGTAGCAATCCGAAGGAAGATGATTTCCAAAATTGAGACTCGCTCCGCACACCCATTGCCTGATGGGCGATAAAGCGACAGCATGGCAATGCTGGTAAAGGTTGACTCGCCGAGGCAAAGCCCTCGGCCCAGCTAACGTGACGGAGCTGGTCGGCTAGTGACGCCGAAGTGTCCGGAGTAGGTTGATGAAGAGATGGCGAAGCCCCCGGTTCAGCCGAGATGTCGAAGGCTCGACGTCAGCCGATGAGTCGAAGTAGGTCGGCGTGATGGACACCAGCTTGAAGAAGCAATAGTGCGGCCCCGTCGATGCAGGTCGTGACGTGGTCGATGCCGGCTTGATGAAGCGACCGTGCGGCGATGCCGGTATGCCCGCTCCGTGTAATCCGTGGGGCGGCGATGTTGATGATGATTTATCCTTTGCGATGCCGGACTCTTGTTCGGCTTGCCGAGATGATGATCCGAAGAAGTTGAGCTCGGCTAAAGTGACGACGTGTCTAGCGCAGGTCGGCAGCCGTGGAGTAATATTGCCGGACTGGTTTGACACCAGCATGATGTTGAAGATCATGTTCAAAAGATCTTAAAGTTAGTGGGATGTGTTCGGGAACAAAACACAATATCCCATACAAAACTTCCTTCAAAAGGGATGTCCGAAATCCCGTTCATAAAAAAGATGAACTCGGGTCGGATTCATTTTCGCGCAGAAAACAGATCCGAAAAGTGATGCACTAATCGGAAGGTTCCCAGAGTTTGGACGGTCGGATCGAGCTGAAATTTTGAGAGGTGGTAGATATAGGAATTCCGAAGCCGATCAACGATTGGATCTTCCAAAGGACGTCCGAGCTAGAAGCTGGACACCACGCCCTAAACTCATCCAAATTCCCATCCAGATTTGACAGGGCTCCGGTATATCGTGGATTGCCAGAGTTTCCTTCATCCGAACTCGACGAAATTTTTCAGGGTTGTTGTAGACTCAATTCCGCACAATTCCACCAAAGCGATCATCAAAGCGATACTCGAGGAGGTGGTGGCGGCAGATATGAGATCGTTGTCCAGAAAAACAGCACGGTCGCTTGAGGGCAATGTTGACGTTGAGCCCCCGAGCTCCATGGATGATTCCTCCATGATATTGATAGAGATCGGAGTTGATATTTGATGCAGGCCCTCGTCCGAACATGGTGATCCGAACACGGGGCACAGTTCTTGGTCGAACCAAGGTGACCAGTCGAGCTGGTGATGAAGATGCCAAAGTCGTAGTTGATCTGCAAGCGAGCCATCGATCCTTTTGTCGATCACACAGCGGAACTCTTAATGAAAGCACCAATGTCGGTGTCAAAACCGGCGGATCTCGGGTAGGGGGTCCCGAACTATGCGTCTAGGATCGATGGTAACAGGAGGCATGGGACACGATGTTTTTACCCAGGTTCGGGCCCTCTCGATGGAGGTAAAACCCTACTCCTGCTTGATTAATATTGATGATATGGGTAGTATAAGAGTAGATCTACCACGAGATCAAGGAGGCTAAACCCTAGAAGCTAGCCTATGGTATGATTGTTGTATATATCTATCGACTAGCCTGGCCTCGGTTTATATAATGCACCAGAGGCCTAGGATAACAAGAGTCCTAGCCGAATACGCCGGTGGGGAGGAGTCTTTGTCTTGATCACCAAGTCTTGTAGAATCTTCCATGTATGCGGCAGCTGTCCGAACTGGCCCATGAGTATACGGCCGCGGGGGTCCTCGGCCCAATCTATCAGATCGGGAGATGACGTGTTGAGTACCCCCTAGTCTAGGACACCGTCAACTCAATATTACAACTCGATACTAGAACAAAGATATGACTCCATATGAATGCCTCCGGCGATGTACAGGGATGTGCAATGATCTAGCGTAGCAATGACATCAAAAAAAGGGACAAGCCATGAAAACATCATGCTAGCTATCTTACGATCATGCAAAGCAATATGACAATAAATGCTCAAGTCATGTATATGATGATGATGGAAGTTGCATGGCAATATATCTCGGAATGGCTATGGAAATGCCATGATTGGTAGGTATGGTGGCTATTTTGAGGAAGATATAAGGAGGCTTATGTGTGATAGAGCGTATCGTATCATGGGGTTTGGTTGCACTGACGAAGTTTGCACCAACTCTCGAGGTGAGAAAGGGCAATGCACGGTACCGAAGAGGCTAGCAATGATGGAGGGGTGAGAGTGTGTATAATCCATCGACTCAACATTAGTCATAAAGAACTCACATACTTATTGCAAAAATCTATTAGTCATCGAAACAAAGTACTACGCGCATGATCCTAGGGGGATAGATTGGTTGGAAAAGACCATCGCTCGTCCCCGACCGCCACTCATAAGGAAGACAATCAATAAATACCTCATGCTCCGACTTTATCACATAACGGTTCACCATACGTGCATGCTACGGGAATCACAAACTTCGACACAAGTATTTCTACAATCCACAACTACCCACTAGCATGACTCTAATATCACCATCTTTATATTGCAAAACTATTGCAAGGAATCAAACATATCATATTCAGTGATCTACCAGTTTTTTGTAGGATTTTATGATTAACCATGTGAATGACCAGTTCCTGTCATCTCTCTAAATAGATATAAGTGAAGAAAGAGAGTTTAATTCTTTCTACAAAAGATATGCCCACGCTCTAACAAATATAAGTGAAGCAAAAGAGCATTCTACAAATGGCGGTCTTCTATGTGAAGAGAAACAGGCAATCCAAACTTCAAATGATATAAGTGAAGCACATGAAGCATTCTATGAAGCCATACTCAAAAGATATAAGTGAAGTGCAAAGAGCATTCTATAAATTAACCATGTACTATCTCATACCAGCATGGTGCATCAAAGAAAAGTAAAAACTAAATGCAAAAGACGCTCCAAGATTTGCACACATCACATGAACGAAACGAATTCGAAAACATACCAATACTTGTTGAAGAAAGATGGGATGCCTTCCGGGGCATCCCCAAGCTTATACGCTTGAGTCTCCTTGAATATTTACTTGGGGTGCCTTGGGAATCCCCAAGCTTGAGCTCTAGTCTCTCCCCCTTCTCCTCACATCGAGACATCCTCGATCTTCGAACACTTCATCCACACAAAACTCAACAGAAAGCTCGGTAAGATCCGTTAGTATAATAAAGAAAATCACCACTCTAAGTACTGTTGAAAACCAATTCATATTTTGTTTTTGCATTGTATCTACTGTAATATAACTTTTTCATGGCTTAATCCACTGATATAAATCGATAGTTTCATCAAAACAAGCAAACTATGCATCAAAAACAGAATCTGTCTAAAACAGAACAGTCTGTAATAATCTGAACATTCACCATACCTATGGTACTACAAAAATTCTACCAAAATTAGGAAAAATAAAAAAATTGTATATAAAGACATTGCAAAAAGTTTCAGAACCGTTTGACATTCCAGTAAAAAATGTAAAATCGTGCACTACAACCAAAGTTTCGGTCCTGCACCGTACAAACAAACAAGTAATCTAAAACATCCTAAAGGCAAACCTTGGCACATTATTTTAATAATACAAAGGAATTTTACAAGGGGATAATTATTTTTGTTGAAAATTTTCTATAATCAAGATTCACAAAGTTCCCATGGGCATGAACAGTTCAAGGAGCTCCCCCACTTCAAGAATGCTTGTCTCTCTCACTTTCACCTTCCTTTTTGAAAAAGTTTTGGGTTCCCCTCTTTATTTTTTTGTTTTTGAACTATATGAAAGCACTCAAAAGAAATAAATGACTCTCTAAAACTTTCGGGTTGTCTCCCTGGCAGCGCTTTCTTTAAAGCCATTAAGCTAGACATATAGTGCTCAAGTAATGGATCCACCCGGATCCCAAGGTATATCAAAGCCAATTTTAATTAACAATGATTTGTAATTTAGTGGTGAGCACAAAGTAACATATATCATGTAATGACGGAGTCTAACTCTCTTCCTATGCATCGGCATGTTATACAAGAACAATTCATGCACACAAAGTAAAGGCCAATGCATAGTATAAACAGTTTCTTGCAATTTTATCATATTGGAAACATGGAGAGGCGGAGATGTAGTTCCTCTCTCATAATAATTGCAAGTAGGAGCAGCAAGAACATGCATATTATATCTATCTAAATCATCATGTGTAATAGTAAAACGCAACCCATCAATATAATCCTTAATAAGGGTAAACTTCTCCGATATAGTGTAGTTGGGAGAATCCAAAAAGATAATAGAACTATCATGTGTGGGTGCAATAGCAACAATTTCATGTTTAACATAAGGAACTATAGCAAGTTCATCTCCATAAGCATAATTCATATTGGCATCTTGGCCACAAGCATAGCCAGCATGATCAAAAAGGGATATTTCAAGAGAATCAACGGGATCATAGCAATCATCCTTCGATAAGCACGAAGGGAAATTAAACAATGTATGAGTTGAAGAGTTACTTTCATTAGAAGGTGGGCACGGGTGATCAATCCGCTCTTCCTCCTTTTGTTCTTCGCTCTCCTCCTCATCTTTATTATCTAATGAGCTCACAGTTTCATCAGTTCCTTCTTCCATAGACTCCTGCAAAATATTAGTCTCTTCTTGGATAGCGGAGTCTCTCTCAATAAAATCATCAATGTCAGAATTGAATTAATATTTCTCATAGAAATATTTAAGGATAGCTAAGTTTTCAGGTCTATAAACTGAATCATCAAAATTTTCACACTCTTTAAACAAAGATTCAATCTCATAAGCACCCATAAAAGCAACAAATTCTTCTATTTGTTCCACATCATAGTAATCATATATACCATTAGCATAAGAAGCCAAGGTTTTATCATCATTAAATTTGCATGAAAAGGGAAGGTGCGGAGCCTTCATCCTAGAGCAACAAGTATAATCATATCTCAAGCATAGTTCCCGAGCATACCAATGCAACATATGAATTTGATCCCATAATAGTTTCCCTTTTTGAGTCAAGCGATAATCCCTAAAGTATTCACGTTGATCCAATGTGTCTCCCATTACATAATTGAATGGGGTTTTCTCAGGATTATCAAAGTAGTACATAATATTTTTCACATAATGAGCATCGAGGGTTTTAGGAGGTTCCCCATCTCCATGCGTAGCAAGAAAACCAATTTTTTTGTATTTCGTGTTCCATATCCATAACTAAAGATAGAGAACAACTTATAACAGCAAATAAAAATTACTTAGTGATAAAGCAAACAAGCACACACGAGAATATTCACCCCATGCTATAACTCCCCGGCAACGGTTGTAGCCTCTTTCGATAAGTAAGAGTGTCGAACCCAACGAGGAGCTAAAGGTAGAACAAATATCGCCTCCATTTCTATCGACCGCCGATACAACTCTACGCACGCTTAACGTTCGCTTTACCTAGAACAAGTATGAAATTAGAAGTACTTTGTAGGTGTTTTTGGATAGGTTTGCAAGAATATAAAGTGCACGAAATAAAAAGTAGGGGCTGTTTAGGTAAAGAAGCAATAAAGTTCGTATAGCGAGTGTGGAAAAGTGGTGGTAGGAGTTGTGAAAATGTCCCTAAGCAATTGACTACGTTACTAGACCGATAGCAAGTTTTATGTGGGAGAGGCCACTGCTAGCATGTCATCCCTGACTTGGAATTCTATGCACTTATGATTGGAACTATTAGCAAGCATACGCAACTACTAACGTTCATTAAGGTAAAACCCAACCATAGAATTAAGATATATTGGTCCCCCTTCAATCCTGTATGCATCAATATCTATGCTAGGTTGAAGCTTCTGTCACTCTTGCCCTCTAATACATAGTCCTATCAACATACAACTAACCCTATGGTGTGGTCCATGCGTGCGCTCATATGATGGGCACCAAAGGACAAAAACATAACCATAAGCAAATTAAATTAATCATAGTAATTCACCAATCACCGATAGGACAATGAAAATCTACTCAGACATCATAGGATGGCAACACATCATTGGATAATAATATGAAACATAAAGCACCATGTTCAAGTAGAGGGTACAACGGGTTGCGGGAGAGTGGACCACTGTAGATAGATGGGGGAAGGTGATGAAGATGTTGGTGAAGATGACGGAGGTGTTGGTGTAGATCGCCGTCACACGATGATGGCCCCGGCGGCGTTCCGGCGCCACCAGGAGAGAGGGGGAGAGGACCCCCCCTTCTTCTTATTCTTCCTTGACCTTCTCCCTAGATGGGAGAAGGGTTTCCCCTCTGGTCCATGGTCTCCATGGCGTGGGAGCGGCGAGAGCCCCTCCGAGATTGGATCTGTCTCTCTGTCTCTCTCTGTTTCTGCGTTCTCAAATTCCGCCCTTTCACCGTTTCTTATATTCCCGGAGATCCGTAACTCCGATTGGGCTGAAATTTTAACACGATCTCTATCCGGATATTAGCTTTCTTGTGGCGAAAGAAGGGCATTAACCGCCTTACGGGGTGGCCATGAGGGCCCAGGGCGCACCTGACCCCCTCGGGCGCGCCCCCTGCCTCGTGGCCCCCTCGGGCATCGTCTCGTGTTGATTCTTCTTCCCAAAAATCACATATATTCCAAAAGAATCTCCGTCAGTTTTTATCCCGTTTGGACTCCGTTTGATATGGATTTACTGCGAAACAAAAAACATGCAACAAACAGGAACTGACACTGGACACTGGATCAATATGTGAGTCCCAAAAAATAGTATAAAAAGTTGCCAAAAGTATATGAAAGTTATATAATATTGGCATGGAATAATCAAAAATTTTAGATACGATGGAGATGTATCAGTGTGTTGGGGACACAAGAGACTCTTTGTTATTTGGTTGCAGGGTTGATTGAGAGAGACCATCTTCATCCTACGCCTCCCACGAATTGATAAACCTTAGGTCATCCACTTGAGGGAAATTTGCTACTGTCCTACAAACCTCCGCACTTGGAGGCCCAATGTAACATCCCAAAATTCTAAATTTTGGAATGTTATAATAAATAGATAGATTGATTGTTTGTTTGATTGTTGTGTGATTGATTGAGTGAAATTCAAAACCTTTTGAAAGTTAAATGAGAGGGAATAAAAGGACTTTCCCAAACTTTCACCTTTTTGCACTTTGATCTCTGTGAATTCAAATTCTTTTCAAATACAAAACCCTCGAGAGAAGATGATATGACTTCTTCCATTTAATTAAACGAAAAGGGTTTTTTGAAAAGATTTGAATTTTATTTGGAAATATTTCAAATTCAAAAACTTGAAACAACTCAATGATTTTCATGAGAGAATATAAAATGACTTCTTCAAAATATATGAAATACGAGTTGGAAGTTTAAAATGATCAAATTTAAAGTCCGTTTGAAATTATTTTCAATTTGGAGTTATTTGGGTTTTATTCAAATTATTTTTCTTCATAAATAAAATAAATGGAAAATAGGGTAAAATGATTCCCTACATCAGAAAATTGGATAGAAATAATTTTGAAATAATTTTGGTATTTCTAAATGATTTTTATTGGGGTTTATTGTAGAAGTAGCACTGTTTGAATTATTTGAATTTTTGTGAATTTTATTTGGCACTAAAGAAATGTTCATGTTGTGGAAAATCTTCTTCTGAAAATTTTGATATATAATATGCCTATATAAAATTTTATTTTATTTTCGTTATCTAGTTTCCTTTTTTGTTTCTATATAAAAAAACTACGCGTGCGCCTGGAACTAACCACCGTCCACATGCGTAGCATAGCAGCAGGCCGACCCGTTTTTCTTTTGTTTTCTTTTGTATTTTTTATTTTATTTTTGTTAATGTTTAGTTTTTTCTTAAAACAAATTTTAGAAAAAAATAGAGTTCGAAAAAAAATGCAGCCCGTGTACGGCGCGCGGCCGGCCGAGGCCTTTAGGCCCGTGCGAGGCGTAAGCCTTTTTCTTCTCTGTTTCGTATATTTTCCTCTACGTTTAGTCCCATATTGCCTAGCTTTTGACCCTTAAACCACTTTTCCACCTATAAATAGACACATAGAGCCTCCAAAAATCATCCGGTTCGGGTTAAATCAATATTTTGGTTTAACTAGATTCATTTAAGAAAAATATATTTCTCCTCTCCGGCGTGACTTCTGGAAATTGTCTCTTCTCTTCAAAGTTGTTTTTTCTCTACCTTATAAATGTATCTTTCTTTGTTTTTTATACTTCCATAGTTTATTATTTCTAGAATAATACGATAGAATAATTAGATTATCAATTAATCTACGTATTTATACATTAGACTTTAGCCGTAGCTATTTTTCTTCCGTAAAATAGCTTGGCCTTGATTTTTCAAATAGCCATAAATTTTTACTCGTTCATACAAATTAGATGAAACCAACGCCCACTTCTTCGTTACGATCTCCTCTATCCAGTAAAACAACTTAAACATGTTTTTGAAAGTTTTAAAATTTGAATTCAAATAGATTTGTATTCAAACTTCTTTTGTTCATAACTTGAGTTTTATAACTCCGATTTAGTTGATTCTTTTTGCAAATCAAAGCTCTTGACTTAAACTTTCTGATAAGGCCAAATTCACATAATTTTAGTACTGTTAGAAATTTTTTTATGTTGCAAGAGTTATTTGTTGGTTTTGATGTTTTCCGAACTGTCTTCTTCGTTCTTCCCGATTTTTTGAGTGATTGCTTATGTGTGGTTACTATTGCTTGCTCACGAATAGATTGAACGGAGTGTGAAGAGTAGAACTATCAAGAGTTATGAGTGTGAATCATCTTCATCAATAGTACAAGGAAAGTTCACACTTTGATCATATCCCTTTCATACCCAGTTTTTATGCATTAGTTTCAACCCTCAAACATTGCATGGTTAGGACTTGATAACATGTGGTTATCGGGAAGTAGTTGATGAGGTAGGAACCTATTGCCCTGCATTCAAACCCTGGGAGTTACTTTTACGTTATGCTTATACTACTATGCTATACTCGTAGACGTGGATTTGGTTGAGAGTATTCATGACAGATGTGAGAGTTCATAATTAATGGTTAACTTAAGGTGGCTACTTAAGCACACATCTGGATGGAATGGTTGGGGCACCCTGGAGTACCCAGTGGTTTGCCCGGGCACTTGGAGAACCCAGTGCTTGCCCAAGGGGATCCTGGAGGACCCGTGTGATCACTCTATGGAATGCCACCCAGGCTCAAAGGGATCATAAGATTATTCATGCTAGAAACTTCCGTGTGCAGCCACAAGCTATTATGGGCTCTAGCATAGTTGAGTAAGTTGCATGAAGCTCTTGAAGAGATAGACTAGTAGGTAGTGGGTTGTAGGTGGTATAGTCTATCCGGAGTATAGAGTTAATGCTTCTGAAAGACTGTGTCTCGGTCATCCGTTTCTCAAACACCCGACAGTGCGAGAAATCCAATGGAGGAGATCAGGTCTTGTGGGGAAAAGTGTGCAAACCTCTTGCAGAGTGTACAAACTAATCATGGTTAGCCGTGTCCCCGGTTATGGACATCTTGAGTATCTGGTTCTTGGATTATCATATTGATCTCATCATGTTACTTAAATAATTTGTTGGGTTATTGGTGCTAATTTGGGATTGAGTTGGAGGAACCTTCTCAATATTTTTCAACCAACTTTGTAGTTAAATAAATTATATTCCTTTGCAGTGGGGAAAAAATGGCTTTTCGCAAAAACATTATAACCATAGAGCTTTTCCACCAGCCAAATATGCATGTAGTGATAGCTATTATTCATCATTATCCTCTGGTGTGAATTTTCCAGTACATTCAATGTACTGACCCTTTGTGGCTGCAATGTCTCATGTTGCAGGACTTCTTACGACGAGTAAGTGATACGTTAGGGTTACGATTTCTACACTCAACTTTGTCGTTGGTGTTGATGGGAATCCACAACCTTGTTGTTACTTCCGCTATTTGGATTGAGGTAATAGTATTTACGTTACTTTATACATGTGATTTACCTCTGTTATAAATTCTCGAGTACTGTGTGTGTCAACATACCGATCCAGGGATGACACTTAAGCACAGAGACTTGACCGTCTGAGGTCGGGTCGCTACAGCCAACAACGTCTATGACAAGAAGGTTGTGTAGTAGACATCAATCATCACGTGGTGTCTAGGCACAACGAACTTTCACAACGGTGCATACTCAGGGAGAACACTTATACCTTGAAATTTAGTGAGAGATCATCTTATAATGCTACCATCGATCTAAGCAAAATAAGATGCATAAAAGATAAACATCACATGCAATCAATATAAATGATATGATATGGCCATCATCATCTTGTGCCTATGATCTTCATCTCCAAAGCACCGTCATGATCACCATCATCGCCGGCTTGACACCTTGATCTCCACCGAAGCATCGTTGTCGTCACGCCAACTATTGCCTCCACGACTATCGCTACCGCTTAGTGATAAAGTAAAGCAATTATATGGCGATTGCATTTCATACAATAAAGCGACAACCATATGGCTCCTGCCAGTTGCCGACAACTGTGTTTACAAAACATTATCATCTCATACAATAAAATTTAGCATCATGTCTTGACCATATCATATCACAACATGCCCAGCAAAAACAAGTTAGACATCCTCTACTTTGTTGTTGCAAGTTTTACATGGCTGCTACGGGCTGAGCAAGAACCATTCTTACCTACGCATCAAAAACCACAATGCGGTATAGTGATTGCTTTTTGATCTTCAGAAAGAACCCTGCTCATTGAATCCGATTCAACTAAAGCTGGAGAAACAGACACCCACTAGCCACCTGTGTGCGAAGCACATCGGTAGAACCAGTCTCGCGTAAGCGTACGCATAATGTCGGTCTGGGTCGCTTCATCCAACAATGCCGCTGAATCAAGAATCAACTAGTGACGGCAAGCAATGTGTATATACCCACGCCCACAACTCCTTTGTGTTCTACTCGTGCATATAACATCTATGCATAAATCTGGCTCAGATGCCACTTTCGGGTAACATAGTAATTTCAAAAAATTTCCTACGCACACGCAAGATCATGGTGATGCATAGCAACGAGAGGGGAGAGTGTCGTCCACTTATACGTCTCCAACGTATCTATAATTTTTGATTGTTCCATACTATTATATTATCTGTTTTGGATGTTAATGTGCTTTATTTTACACTTTTATATTATTTTTGGGACTAACCTACTAACCCAAGGCCGAATGCAAATTGCTGTTTTTTTGCCTATTTCAGTGTTTCGCAGAAAAGGAATATCAAACAGAATCCAAACGGAATGAACACTTCGGGAGCGTGATTTTTGGAACAAATGTGATCCAGAGGACTTGGAGTAGACGTCAAGCAACCAACGAGGTGGCTGATGACCCACAAGTATAGGGGATCTATTGTAGTCCTTTCGATAAGAGTGTCGAACCCAACGAGGAGCAGAAGGAAATGATAAGCGGTTTTCAGCAAGGTATTCTCTGCAAGTACTGAAATAAGTGGTAACAGATAGTTTTGTGACAAGATAAATTGTAACGACCAACAAGTAACAAAAGTAAATAAAGTGCAGCAAGGTGGCCCAATCCTTTTTATAGCAAAGGACAAGCCGGAACAAACTCTTATAATAGGAAAAGCGCTCCTGAGGACACATGGGAATATCGTCAAGCTAGTTTTCATCACGTTCATATGATTCATGTTCGATACTTTGATAATTTGATATGTGGGTGGACCGGTGCTTGGGTCTGTTCTTACTTGAACAAGCATACCACTTATGATTAACCTTTATTGCAAGCATCCGCAACTACAACAAATGTATTAAGGTAAACCTAACCATAGCATGAAACATGTGGATCCAAATCAGCCCCTTATGAAGCAACGCATAAACTAGGGTTTAAGCTTCTGTCACTCTAGCAACCCATCATCTACTTATTACTTCCCAATGCCTTCCTCTAGGCCCAAATAATGGTGAAGTGTTATATAGTCGACGTTCACATAACACCACTAGAGGCTAGACAACATACATCTTATCAAAATATCAAACGAATACCAAATTCACATGACTACTAATAGCAAGACTTCTCCCTTGTCCCCAGGAACAAACGTAATTACTCACAAAGCATATTCATGTTCATAATCAGAGGGGTAATAATATGCATATAGGATCTGAACATATGATCTTCCACCAAATAAACCAACTAGCATCAACTACAAGGAGTAATCAACACTACTAGCAACCTACTAGCACCAATCCCGGACTTTGAGACAAGAATTGGATACAAGAGATGAACTAGGGTTTGGAGATGAGATGGTGCCGGTGAAGATGTTGATGGAGATTGCCCTCTCCCGATGAGAGGAGCATTGGTGATGACGATGGTGATGATTTCCCCCTCCCGGAGGGAAGTATCCCCGACAGAACAGCTCTACCAGAGCTCTAGATTGGTTCTGCCAAGGTTCCGCCTCATGGTGGCGGAGTCTTGTCCCGAAAAGTTCCCTCTGATTTTTTTCTCATCGAAAGACTTCATATAGCAGAAGATGGACGTCTGAGGCCCACCAGGGGGCGCACGATGTAGGGGGGCGCGCCCTAGGAGGGGCGGCGCGCCCCCACCCTCATGAGCAGGGTGTGGGCCCCCTGGCCTTCATCTTTGGCGAGTATTTTTCTTTATTTATTTTAAGATGTTCCGTGGAGTTTCATGACTTTTGGAGTTGCGTAGAATAGGTCTCTAATATTTGCTCCTTTTCCAGTCCAGAATTCCAGCTGCCCGCATTCTCCCTCTTCATGTAAACCTTGTAAAATAAGAGAGAATAGCCATAAGTATTGTGACATAAAGTGAAATAACAGCCCATAATGCAATAAATATCGATATAAAAGCATGATGCAAAATGGACGTATCAACTCCCCCAAGCTTAGACCTCGCTTGTCCTCAAGCGAAAAGCCGATAACAATAAATGTGTCCTCATGTTTAGAGGTAGAGGCGTCGATAAAAATAAAATATGGACATGAAGGCATCATGATTAATCTAATAACAACAACATATATAGATTTTGTCATATGATTACTTATGTTCAAGTGATGATCTATTCATAATGCAAAAGTATAAATCGTAAACCTTATTGGGCTCCGACAAACTATAATCTCAGTCATTGAAGCAATTGCAATTTATCATAACATCGGAAAGAGTCTATGTCAGAGCTAAAAAGCAAGTCCACATACTCAACTATCATTTAGTCCTTCATAATTGCTAACAATCACGCAATACTTGTGGTTATGAAGTTTTAATCGGACACAGAGAAAGATAGGGGCTTATAGTTTTGCCCCACAACTTTTTACCTCAAGGGTAATGTCAACAATAATAATTCATGCTCCCCTACATCCAATTAGATATATATATATCATGTTCTTTCCAGCATGTTGAGCTTGCCAAAGGATAAAATGAGAAGGGAAAGGTGAAGATCACCGTGACTCTTGCATAAGGTAGAAGATAGTAATAAAGGATAGGCCCTTCACAGAGGGAAGCAGAGGTTGCCATGCGCTTTTATGGTTGGATGCATAAAATCTCGATGCGAAAGAACGTCACTTTATATTGCCCCTTGTGATATGAACCTTTATTATGCAGTTTGTCGCTTTTATTACTTCCACATCACAAGATCGTATAAAGCTTATTTCTCCCACACCAATCAATCATACATATTTAGAGCAATTTTTATTGCTTTGCATCGATGACAACTTACTTGAAGGATCTTACTCAATCCATAGGTAGATATGGTGGACTCTCATGGCAAAACTGGTTTAAGGGATTTTGGAAGCACAAGTAGTATTTCTACTTGGTGCTGAGAATTTGGCTAGCATGAGGGGGAAAGGCAAGCTCAACAAGTTAGAGGATCCATGACAACATACTTTATCTCAGATATAAGAAAGACATAACTCATTACGTTGTCTTCCTTGTCCAACATGAACTCTTTAGCATGTCATATTTTAATGAGTGCTCCCAATCATAAAAGATGTCAATGATAATATATCTATATGTGAAAACCTCTCTTTCCCTATTACTTCCTATTAATTGCAACAATGACCAAAGCTATGTCTGCCAACTCCCAACAACTTTTAATCATCATACTCTTTCTATGTGAAGTCATTACTCTCAATAAGATCAATATGAACTTTTTGTTTCTTTTTTTCTTTTTCTCTTTTCTTTTATTCACCCAAGATCATGGCAAAATAATCAAGCCCTTGACTCAACACCAATCTTTATTATATATAACTCACAGACTCGATTACATAGAGAGATCAAAAAGCAAAACTCAAAACTAGATCATGACATAAACTTTATTCTACTAGATCAAGATACTACTAATAGGATCGAACTAAGAAAAATGATAAAGATAGGAGTTGTGATGGTGATACGATACCGGGGCACCTCCCCCAAGCTTGGTAGTTGCCAAGGGGAGTGCCCATACCCATGTGATTATATCTCCTTCTTTGTTGGTGAAGAAGGTGGTGGTGATGTTGGCTTAGTTGATGGCTTAGGCTTCCCCCTTAATTTGTGCTTGAGGACGACATTTTGATCCCTGAGATCATCAATCTCCCACTCCAGGGTGAATATATTTTTGCATAGGTCCTGCTTATTTTCCTGCAAGAGACGAAAAGGGATAAACTCGAACTTGGGTTTCTTTACCCTATCAGGGAGACTTGACTTTTCGAACTCCACGTGCATGTCCCCAGGTTGAGGTAATGGTGCTTCATCTTCATCTGAGCTCGTCTCCTCCTTCCCCTTGGGTTCATAGTCCTCTTCTTCCTCCGTGGTCCATCCATCATGTTCCACATCTCCATAGACCTTGGGATTTGCTAAGTAATCATCCACATAGCTTTCTCCTTCCGAATCCTGGGAAGACATGTTGATTTAATCTGCAACAGGACAGCTTGAAACAAGAGTAGAGGAGATTTGCGTGATACGGGAGTCAAAATCTTTGGGAGGTTATATAATGAATTTTTACCGACCAAAATACGTAACATGCAAGAAAACAGAGTCCGGAAGGCACACGAGGTGCTCACGAGGTAGGCGGGCGCGCCCACCACCCTCGTGGGGCCCTCGTGTCCTTCCCAGATTGCTACTTATTTTTCTATTTTTCTAAATATTCCAAAACGGAGAAATATTGCCTTAAAAATTCTTTTGGAGTCGGTTTACTTACCGTACCACATACCTATTCCTTTTCGGAGTCTCAAACGGTCTGGAAGGTGTCCCTTATGTATTCCTCTGGGGTTACGGTTTCAATAATATTGGTTTCAACATTTATGGGATTACCTGAGATATAATGTTTGATTCTTTGACCGTTTCCACCTTCGGATTTGTGCCCTCGAAGTTGTTGATTTTTATGGCACCGGAACGATAGACCTCTTCGATAACATAGGGGCCTTCCCATTTAGAGAGAAGTTTTCCTGCAAAAAATCTTAAACGAGAGTTCTATAGCAATACATAATCACCTATATTAAACTCACGCTTTTGTATCCTTTTGTCATGCCATCTTTTAACTTTTTCTTTAAACAACTTGGCATTTTCATAAGCTTGGGTCCTCCATTCATCAAGTGAGCTAATATCAAATAATCTCTTCTCACCGGCAAATTTAAAATCATAGTTGAGCTCTTTAATAGCCCAATATGCCTTATGTTCTAGTTCGAGAGGTAAGTGACATGCTTTTCCATAAACCATTTTATACAGAGAC
This sequence comes from Triticum aestivum, assembly GCF_018294505.1. NCBI lineage: Eukaryota > Viridiplantae > Streptophyta > Magnoliopsida > Poales > Poaceae > Triticum > Triticum aestivum. The sequence goes on from NC_057812.1 coordinate 245,394,770, forward strand.
ATACCCATAGGATTTTTGTATGCAGTTCTATAAGCCCATAATGCATCATCAAGTTTCTTGGACCAATTCTTTCTAGACCTATTAACAGTCTTTTGCAAAATTAATTTGAGATCTCTATTGCTCAACTCTACTTGACCACTAGACTGAGGGTGATAAGGAGATGCAATTCTATGACTAACATCATATTTAGCAAGCATTTTACGGAAAGCACCATGAATAAAGTGTGAACCACCATCAGTCATTAAATATCTAGGGACTCCAAACCTCGGAAAAATAACTTCTTTAAGCATTTTAATAGAAGTGTTATGATCAGCACTACTAGTTGGAATAGCTTCTACCCACTTAGTAACGTAATCAACAACAACTAAAATATGTGTATATCCATTAGAGGCAGGAAAAGGTCCCATATAATCAAAGCCCCAAACATCAAATGGTTCAATAACAAGAGAATAATTCATAGGCATTTCTTGACGTCTACTACCAATTCTTTGACATTCATCACAAGACAAGACAAACTTACGGGCATCCTTGAAGAGAGTAGGCCAATAAAAACCAGATTGCAATACCTTATGTGCAGTTCTATCTCCAGCGTGGTGTCCTCCATAAGTCTCGAAATGACACTTGCATAGGATCTGTTCCTATTCATGCTCAGGTACACAACGTCTAATAACACCATCTACTCCTTCTTTATAAAGATGTGGGTCATCCCAAAAGTAATGTCTCAAGTCATAGAAAAACTTTTTCTTTTGCTGGTATGTGAAGCTAGGTGGTATAAACTTAACAACAATATAATTAGCATAATCAGCATACCATGGAGTACTACGAGAAGTACTTATAACATTTAATTGTTCATCAGGAAAGCTATCATTAATAGGTAGTGGGTCATCAAGAACATTCTCTAACCTAGACAAGTTGTCTGCAACGGGGTTCTCAGCTCCCTTTCTATCAACAATATGCAAATCAAATTCTTGTAGCAAGAGAACCCATCTAATAAGTCTAGGTTTAGCATCTTTCTTTTCCATAAGGTATTTAATAGCAGCATGATCAGTGTGAATAGTTACTTTAGAATCAACAATATAAGGTCTGAACTTATCACAAGCAAATACAACTGCTAAAAGCTCTTTTTCAGTAGTAGCATAATTTCTTTGAGCATTGTCTAGAGTCTTACTAGCATAATGAATAACATTTAATTTCTTATCAACTCTTTGCCCTAGAACAGCACCTACAGCATAATCACTAGCATCACACATAATTTCAAAGGGTAAATTCCAATCAGGTGGCTGAACAACAGGTGCAGAGACTAATGCTTTCTTAAGTATTTCAAATGCTTCTACACAATCATCATCAAAGACAAATGGTATATCTTTTTGCAATAAATTAGTCAGAGGCCGAGAAATTTTTGAGAAGTCCTTAATGAACCTCCTGTAAAATCCGGCGTGACCAAGGAAACTTCTTATACCTTTGATGTCCTTGGGACATGGCATCTTTTCAATAGCATCGACCTTGGCTTTATCAACTTCAATACCTCTTTCAGAAACTTTATGCCCCAAGACAATACCTTCATTAACCATAAAGTGGCACTTTTCCCAATTCAAGACAAGATTAGTTTCTTCACATCTCTGCAAAACTCGATCAAGATTGCTCAAGCAATCATCAAAAGAGGAACCATAGACGGAAAAATCGTCCATGAAAACCTCACAAATCTTTTCACAAAAGTCAGAGAATATAGCCATCATGCATCTTTGAAAGGTAGCAGGTGCATTACATAAACCAAAAGGCATACGTCTATAAGCAAAAGTACCAAAAGGGCATGTAAAAGTAGTCTTTGATTGATCTCTAGCCGACACAGGTATTTGAGAGAAACCAGAATAACCATCTAGAAAGCAATAGTGTGTATGTTTGCATAATCTTTCTAGCATTTGATCAATAAAAGGTAAGGGGTAATGATCTTTCTTAGTAGCTTTATTTAATTTGCGGAAATCAATTACCATCCTATAACCTGTGATAATTCTTTGTGGAATCAATTCATCTTTATCATTAGGAACAACAGTAATACCTCCCTTCTTAGGGACACAATGGACAGGACTTACCCACTGACTATCAGCAACGGGATAAATTATACCTGCCTCCAGAAGCTTGAGTATTTCTTTTCTTACCACTTCTTTCATTTTAGGATTCAAACGTCGTTGAGGATCACGAACTGGTTTGGCATCTGCTTCCAAATTTATTTTATGTTGACATAGAGTGGGACTAATGCCCTTAAGATCATCAAGAGTATATCCAATAGCAGCACGATGCTTCTTCAGAGTTTTCAATAATCTTTCTTCTTCATGCTCTGAAAGGTTAGCACTAATAATAACAGGATATATCTTCTTTTCATCAAGATAAGCATATTTAAGATTATCAGGCAAAGGTTTAAGCTCAAACACGGGATCACCCTTGGGTGGAGGAGGATCCCCTAAAATTTCAACAGGCAAATTGTGTTGCAGAATAGGTTCCTGTTTAAAGAATACTTCATCTATTTCCCTTCTTTCATTCATGAACATATCATTTTCATGGTCTAGCAAATAGTGTTCTAAAGGATCACTAGGAGGTACGGCAATAGAAGCAAGACCAATAATTTCATCCTTACTAGGTAATTCTTCCTCACGATGTTGTTTACTAAATTTAGAGAAATTAAACTCATGAACCATATCATCCAAGCCAATAGTAACAACATTCTTTTCGCAATCTATCCTAGCATTAACAGTGTTCAAGAAGGGTCTACCAAATATAATGGGACAAAAGCTATCTTGCGGAGAAGTAAGAACAAGAAAATCAGCAGGATATTTAGTTTTCCCACACAAGACTTCAACATCTCTAACAATTCCAATTGGTGAAATAGTATCTCTATTGGCAAGTTTAATTGTGACATCAATACCTTCTAACTCAGCAGGTGCAATTTCATTCTTAATTTCTTCGTATAAAGTATGCGGTATAACACTAGCACTCGCACCCATATCACATAAGCCATGATAACAATGATCTCCTATTTTAACAGAAATAACAGGCACGCCTACCACAGGTCTATGTTTATCTTTAGCACAAGGTTTAGCAATTCTAGCAGTTTCACCTTCGAACTGAATAACATGCCCATCAATATTATCAGACAAGAGATCTTTAACAATAGCAATATTAGGTTCTACTTTAACTTGCTCAGGAGGTGTATAAGTTCTAATATTGCTTTTACGAACAACAGTTGAAGCTTTAGCATGATCCTTTATTCTAACAGGGAAAGGTGGTTTCTCAACATAAGAAGTAGGAACAATAGGATCATTATAAGTGACAGTCTTTTCTTCAACTTTAATAGGTGCAGCTACTTTTACTTCTATGGGAGGATGATATTTAAACCACTTCTCCTTAGGGAGATCAACATAAGTAGCAAAAGATTCACAGAAAGAAGCTACTATCTCAGAGTCAAGTCCATATTTAGTGCTAAACTTACGGAAAATATCGGTATCCATAAAAGATTTAACACAATCAAACTTAGGTGTCATACCTGACTCCTTACCTTCGTCGAGGTCCCAATCTTCAGAGTTGCGTTTAATTCTATCCAATAAATTCCATCTGAATTCAATAGTCTTCATCATAAAAGAGCCAGCACAAGAAGTATCGAGCATGGTTGATTGTTATCAGAAAGCCGAGCATAAAAACTTTGCATAATTATTTCTCTCGAGAGCTCATGATTGGGGCATGAATATAACATTGATTTAAGCCTCCCCCAAGCTTGAGCGATGCTTTCTCCTTCGCGAGGCCAGAAATTATATATATAATTGCGATCACGATGAACAAGATGCATAGGGTAATACTTTTGATGAAATTCCAATTTCAATCTTTTATAGTTCCATGATCTCATATCATCACATAGCCTATACCATATCAATGCGTCTCCCTTCAAAGATAAAGGGAAGACCTTCTTCTTAGCAACATCATCGGGTATACCTGCAAGCTTAAATAATCCACAAACTTCATCCACATATATTAAGTGCTCATCAGGATGCTTTGTTCCATCTCCTGTAAAAGGGTTAGCTAGCAGTTTTTCCATCATACCCGAAGGAAATTCAAAAGGAGTTTCATTTTCAATAGGTTCAGTAGGTTGAGGAGCAACTCTTTGCTCTACTGGACGGGGTGAAGATACCCCGAACAAGCCCCTCAGAGAATTACTTTCCATAGTAACAAGTGACAGTAAATTTCAGCACACTATATAAATTTTTCCTTACCAAATTCCACCTACCAAAGGCGCTACACTCCCCGGCAACGGCGCCAGAAAAGAGTCTTGATGACCCACAAGTATAGGGGATCTATCGTAGTCCTTTCGATAAGTAAGAGTGTCGAACCCAACGAGGAGCAGAAGGAAATGATAAGCGGTTTTCAGCAAGGTATTCTCTGCAAGTACTGAAATAAGTGGTAACAGATAGTTTTGTGATAAGATAAATTGTAACGAGCAACAAGTAACAAAAGTAAATAAAGTGCAGCAAGGTGGCCCAATCCTTTTTGTAGCAAAGGACAAGCCGGAACAAACTCTTATAATAGGAAAAGCGCTCCCGAGGACACATGGGAATATCGTCAAGCTAGTTTTCATCACGTTCATATGATTCGCGTTCGATACTTTGATAATTTGATATGTGGGTGGACCGGTGCTTGGGTGCTGTTCTTACTTGAACAAGCATCCCACTTATGATTAACCTCTATTGCAAGCATCCGCAACTACAACAAAAGTATTAAGGTAAACCTAACCATAGCATGAAACATGTGGATCCAAATCAGCCCCTTACGAAGCAACGCATAAACTAGGGTTTAAGCTTCTGTCACTCTAGCAACCCATCATCTACTTATTACTTCCCAATGCCTTCCTCTAGGCCCAAATAATGGTGAAGTGTTATGTAGTCGACGTTCACATAACACCACTAGAGGCTAGACAACATACATCTTATCAAAATATCAAACGAATACCAAATTCACATGACTACTAATAGCAAGACTTCTCCCTTGTCCTCAGGAACAAACGTAATTACTCACAAAGCATATTCATGTTCATAATCAGAGGGGTAATAATATGCATATAGGATCTGAACATATGATCTTCCACCAAATAAACCAACTAGCATCAACTACAAGGAGTAATCAACACTACTAACAACCTACTAGCACCAATCCCGGACTTTGAGACAAGAATTGGATACAAGAGATGAACTAGGGTTTGGAGATGAGATGGTGCTGGTGAAGATGTTGATGGAGATTGCCCTCTCCCGATGAGAGGAGCGTTGGTGATGACGATGGTGATGATTTCCCCCTCCCGGAGGGAAGTATCCCTGGCAGAACAGCTCTGCCGGAGCTCTAGATTGGTTACGCTAAGGTTCCGCCTCGTGGCGGCGGAGTCTCGTCCCGAAAAGTTCCCTCTGATTTTTTTTCTCATCGCAAGACTTCATATAGCAGAAGATGGACGTCGGAGAGCCACCAGGGGGCCCACGAGGTAGGGGGCGCGCCCTAGGAGGGGGCGTGCCCCCCACCCTCGTGAGCAGGGTGTGGGCCCCCTGGCCTTCATCTTTGGCGAGTATTTTTATTTATTTATTTTAAGATGTTCCGTGGAGTTTCATGACTTTTGGAGTTGTGCAGAATAGGTCTCTAATATTTGCTCCTTTTCCAGCCCAGAATTCCAGCTGCCGGCATTCTCCCTCTTCATGTAAACCTTGTAAAATAAGAGAGAATAGCCATAAGTATTGTGACATAAAGTGAAATAACAGCCCATAATGCAATAAATATTGATATAAAAGCATGATGGAAAATGGACGTATCACTGGCCATGAGGCAGGGGGCGCCTACCCCCTGGGCGCGCCCTCCCCCCTCGTGGGCCTCTCGTGGCTCCACCGACCTACTTCTTCCTCCTATATATGTTCATATACCCAAAAAAACATCCAGGAGCACCATGAAACCCTATTTCCACCACCGCAACCTTCTGTACCCAAGAGATCCCATCTTGGGGCCTTTTCCGGAACTCTGTCGGAGGGGGCATCAATCACGGAGGGCCTCTACATCAACTCCATTGCCCCTCCGATGATGTGTGAGTAGTTTACCTCATACCTTCGGGTCCATAGCTATTAGCTAGATGGCTTCTTCTCTCTCTTTGAATCTCAATACAAAGTTCTCCTCGATCTTCTTGGATATCTATTCGATGTAACTCTTTTTGTGGTGTGTTTGTCGAGATCCGATGAATTGTGGATTTATGATCAAGTCTATCTATGAACAATATTTGATTCTTCTCTGAAATCTTTTATGTATGATTGGTTATCTTTCCAACTCTATTCGAATTATCAGTTTGGTTTGGCCTACTAGATTGATCTTTCTTGCAATGGGAGAAGTGCTTAGCTTTGGGTTCAATCTTGCGGTGCTCGATCCCAGTGACAAAAATATGGGGTTTATATCATATTGCTTGAGTTTATCCCTCTACATCATGTCATCTTACCTAATGCGTTACTCTGTTCTTATGAACTTAATACGCTAGATGCATGATGGATAGCAGTCGATGTGTGGAGTAATAGTAGTACATGCAGGCAGGAGTCGGTCTACTTGTCACGGACATGATGCCTATATACATGATCATGCCTAGACATTCTCATAATTATTCACTTTTCTATCAATTGCTCGACAGTAATTTGTTCACGCACCGTAATACTTGTGCTATCTTGCGAGAAGCCACTAGTGAAACCTATGGCCCCCGTGTCTATTCTCCATTATATTAATCTCCTGTCAACAAGTTATTTCTGGCACCGTTTATTTTGCAATCTTTACTTTCAATCTACATCATAAAAATACCAAACATATTTATCTTATCATTATTATCTCTATCAGATCTCACTCTCGTAAGTGACCCGAAGGGACTGACAACCCCTTTATCGCGTTGGTTGCGAGGTTCTTATTTGTTTGTGTAGGTACGAGGGACTTGCATGTAGTATCCTACTGGATTGATACCTTGGTTCTCAAAACTGAGGGAAATACTTATGCTACTTTGCTGCATCACCCTTTCCTCTTCAAGGGAAAACCAACGCAATGCTCAAGAGGTAGCAAGAAGGATTTCTGGCGCCGTTGCCGGGGAGATCTACGCACAAGTCAAGACATACCAAGTACCCATAAAAAACTCTTATCCCTCGCATTACATTATTTGCCATTTGCCTCTCATTTTCCTCTCCCCCACTTTACCCTTGCCGTTTTATTCGCCCTCTTTTTCCGTCCCCCTTCTCTTTTCCAAGTTCGTCTCTTTTCGCTTGCCTCTTGTGTGCTTGTGTGTTGGATTGTTTGTCGCGATGGCTCAAGATAATACTAAATTGTGTGACTTTTCTAATACCAACAATAATGATTTTATTAGCCTTCGATTGCTCCTCTTACCAATGCTGAAGCTTGTGAAATTAATACTGCTTTGCTGAATCTTATCATGAAAGGCCCGTTTTCCGGCCTTCCTAGTGAAGATGCCGCTACCCATCTAAACAACTTTGTTGATTTGTGTGATATGCAAAAGAAGAAAGATGTGGATAATGATATTGTTAAATTGAAGCTATTCCCGTTTTCGCTTAGAGTTTGTGCTAAAACTTGGTTTTCGTCTTTGCTTAAAAATAGTATTGATGCATGGAATAAGTGCAAAGATGCTTTTATCTCTAAGTATTTTCCTCCCGCTAAGATCATAACTCTTAGAAATGATATTATGAATTTTAAGCAACCTGATCATGAACATGTTGCACAAGCTTGGGAGAGGATGAAATTAATGATACGCAATTTCCCTACACATGGTTTGAATCTTTGGATGATTATACAAAAAATTTATGCCAAATTGAATTTTTCTTCTAGAAATCTTTTAGATTCAGCCGGGAGGCACTTTTATGCACTTTTATGGTTAATTATTCTCAATGGCACACTGAAAGATCTACTAGTAAAAAGGTTCATGCAATAGAAGAAATTAATGTTTTGAGTGGCAAGATGCATGAACTTATGAAATTGTCTGCTAATAAGAGTGTTTCTTCTCATCCTAAAGATATGCATTTGTCTACTTTGATTGAGAATAATAATGAGTCTATGGATGTGAATTTTATTGGTAGGAACAATTTTGGTAATAACGCATATAGATGTAATTTTAATCCTTGGCCATTTCCTAGTAATTCCTCTAATACTTATGGTAATTTCTACAACAATTCTTATGGAAATTATAATAAGATGCCCTCTGATTTTGAATCCAATATTAAAGAATTTATTAGTTCGCAAAAGAGTTTCAATGCTTTGATTGAAGAAAAATTGTCTAAGATTGACGAGTTGGCTAGGAACGTGGATAAAATTTCTATTGATGTTGATTCTTTGAAACTTAGGTCTATTCCACCTAAGCATGATATCAATGAGTCTCTCAAAGCTATGAGAATTTCCATTGATGAGTGCAAATAAAGAACTGCTAGGATGCGTGCTAAAAAAGATTGCTTTATGAAAGCGTGTTCTTCTAGTTTCCATGATAATAATGATGAAGATCTAAAAGTTATTGATGTGTATCCTATTAAATCTTTGTTTTGCAATATGAATCTTGATAATGATGGGACTGGAGATGAGTCAACTTTAGTTAGAAGGCGTCCCAATGATTCGGAGTTTTTAGATCTTTATGCAAAAATTGATAAAAGTGGGATGGGAGAGGTCAAAACTTTACATAGTAATGAACCCACTATCTTGGATGTCAAGGAATTTAATTATGATAATTTTTATTTAATAGATTGTATTTCCATGTTGCAATTCGTGCTAAATTCTCCGCATGCTTATAGTCAAAATAAAGCTTTTACTAAACATATCGTTGATGCTTTAATGCAATCTTATGAAGAAAAGCTTGAATTGGGAGTTTCTCTCTCTAGAAAAATTTATGATGAGTGGGAACCTACTATTAAAATTAAAATTAAAGATCATGAATGCTTTGCTTTATGTGATTTGGGTGCTAGTGTTTCCATGATTCCTAAAACCTTGTGTGATTTGCTAGGTTTCCGTGAATTTGATGATTGTTCTTTAAACTTGCATCTTGCGGATTCCACCATTAAGAAACCTATGGGAAGAATTAATGATTTTCTTATTGTTGAAAATAGGAATTATGTGCCCGTGGGTTTCATTGTTCTTGATATTGATTGCAATCCTACATGTCTTATTATTCTTGGTAGACCTTTCCTTAGAACGATTGGTGCAGTTATTGATATGAAGGAAGGGAATATTAGATTCCAATTTCCGTTAAGGAAGGGAATGGAACACTTTACTAGAAAGGAAATTAAATTACCTTATGAATCTATTATGAGAGCCACTTATGGATTGCATACCAAAGATGATAATACCTAGATCTATCCTTGCTTTTATGCCTAGCTAGGGGCGTTAAACGACAGCGCTTGTTGGGAGGCAACCCAATTTTATTTTTGTTCCTTGATTTTTGATTCTGTTTAGTAATAAATAATTCATATAGCCTCTGCTTAGATGTGGTTTTATGCTTTTAATTAGTGTTTGTGCCAAGTAGAACCTTTGGGAAGACTTGGGGAAGGTCTTTGCGATCTTGCTGTAAAAAATAGAAACTTTAGTGCTCACGAGATTTGCTGCGATTTTTTACTAGAGAGTGATATTTAGTTAATTATTTTTGCAGATGATTAATAGATAAATTCCTCACGTCAAGAAATTTACTTTAGAATTTTCGGGGTTACAGAAGTATTTGAAACCTACAGATTACTACAGACTGTTCTGTTTTTGACAGATTCTGTTTTTCGTGTGTTGTTTGCTTATTTTGATAAATCTATGGCTAGTATTTGAGTGTATGAACCATAGAAAAGTTGGAATACATTAGTTTTAACACCAGTATAAATGATGAATGAGTTCATTACAGTACCTTAAGTGGTGGTTTGTTTTCTTTTACTAACGGAGCTTATGAGATTTTCTGTTTAAGTTTTGTGTTGTGAAGTTTTCATGTTTTGGGTAAAGATTTGATGGATTATGGAACAAGGAGTGGCAAGAGACTAATCTTGGGGATTCCCAAGGAACCCCAAGGTAAAATTCAAGGACAACCAAAAGCCTAAGCTTGGGGATGCCCCGGAAGGCATCCCCTCCTTCGTCTTCTTCTATCGGTAACTTTACTTGAGGCTATATTTTTATTCACCACATGATATGTGTTTTGCTTGGAGCGTCTTGTATGATTCGAGTATTTGATTTTTAGTTTACCACAATCATCCTTGATGTACACACCTTTAGGGAGAGGCACACATGAATCGTAATTTATTAGAATACTCTATGTGCTTCACTTATATCTTTTGAGCTAGACAATTTTGCTCTAGTGCTTCGCTTATATCTTTTAGAGCACGGTGGTGGTTCTATTTTATAGAAATTATTGATCTCTCATGATTCACTTATATTATTTTCAGAGTCCTTTAGAACAGCATGGTAATTTGCTTTGGTTATGAATTTAGTCCTAATATGATAGGCATCCAAGATCGGTATAATAAAAACTTTCATAAAAAGTGCATTGAGTACTAGGAGAAGTTTGATACTTGATAATTGTTTTGAGATATAAAGGTGGTAATATTAGAGTGTGATAGTTGAGTAGTTGTGAATTTGAGAAATACTTGTGTTGAAGTTTGCAAGTCCCGTAGCATGCATGTATGGTGATCGTTGTGTAACAAATTTGAAACATGAAGTGTTATTTGATTGTCTTCCTTATGAGTGGCGGTCGGGGACGAGCGATGGTCTTTTCCTACCAATCTATCCCCCAAGGAGCATGCGCGTAATGCTTGGTTTTTGATGACTTGTAGATTTTTGCAATAAGTATGTGAGTTCTTTATGACTAATGTTGAGTCCATGGATTATACGCACTCTCACCCTTCCATCATTGCTAGCCTCTTCGGTACCGTGCATTGCCCTTTTCTCACCTTGAGAGTTGGTGCAAACTTCGTCGGTGCATCCAAACCCCATGATATGATACGCTCTGTCACACATAAACCTCCTTATATCTTCCTCAAAACATCCACCATACCTACCTATTATGGCCTTTCCATAGCCATTCTGAGATATATTGCCATGCAACTTTCCACTATTCCATTTATCATGACACACATCATCATTGTCATATTGCCTTGCATGATCATGTAGTTGACATCGTATTTGTGGCAAAGCCACCGTTCATAATTTTTCATACATGTCACTCTTGATTCATTGCCCTCCCCGGTACACCACCGGAGGCATTCATATAGAGTCATACTTTGTTCAACTATCAAGTTGTAATCATTGAGTTGTAAATAAATAGAAGTGTGATGATCATCATTAATAGATCATTGTCCCAAAAAAGGCCAAAAAGAAGGCCCAAAAAAAGAGGGAAAAAAGAAAAAGAAATAAAAAGGGGCAATGCTACTATCCTTTTTTTTCCACACTTGTGCTTCAAAGTAGCACCATGATCTTTATAATAGAGAGTCTCCTGTTTTGTCACTTTCATATACTAGTGGGAATTTTTCATTATAGAACTTGGCTTGTATATTCCAACAACGGGCCTCCTCAAGTGCCCTAGGTCTTCGTGAGCAAGCAAGTTGGATGCACACCCACTTAGTTTCTTTTGTTGAGCTTTCATACATTTATAGCTCTAGTGCATCAGTTGCATGGCAATCCCTACTCCTTGCATTAACATCAATCGATGGGCATCTCCATAGCCCATTGATTAGCCTCGTTGATGTGAGACTTTCTCTTTTTTTGCCTTTGCCACATAGCCCCCATCATCATATTCTATTCCACCCATAGTGCTATATCCATGGCTCACGCTCATGTATTGCGTGAAAGTTGAAAAAAGTTTGAGATTACTAAAGTGTGAAACAATTGCTTGGCTTGTCATCGGGGTTGTGCATGATGAGAGAATTCTTGTGTGATGAAAATGAAGCATGACCAATCAAAAAAGTTAGTACGCTTGAAGTATTATTATTTTTATGTCAATATTAAACTTTTGTCCTGAATCTCTCGGATTTGAATATTCATGCCACAATAAAGAGAATTGCGTTGATAATTATGCTAGGTAGCATTCCACATCAAAAAATTTGTTTTTATCATTTACCTAGTCGAGGACGAGCAGGAATTAAGGTTGGGGATGCTTGATACGTCTCCAATGTATCTATAATTTTTGATTGTTCCATGCTATTATGTTATCTGTTTTGGATGTTAATGGGCTTTATTTTACACTTTTATATTATTTTTGGGACTAACCTACTAACCCAAGGCCCACTGCAAATTGCTGTTTTTTTGCCTATTTCAGTGTTTCGCAGAAAAGGAATATCAAACGGAATCCAAATGGAATGAAACCTTCGAGAGCGTGATTTTTGGAACAAACGTGATCGAGAGGACTTGGAGTAGACATCAAGCAACCAACGAGGTGGCCACGAGGCAGGGGGCGCGCCCTCCCCCCTCGTGGGACCCTCGTGGCTCCACCAAACTACTTCTTCCTCCTATATATGTTCATATACCTCGAAAACATCCAGGAGCACCACAAAACCCTATTTCCACCGCCGCAACCTTCTGTACCCAAGAGATCCCATCTTGGGGCCTTTTCCGGAGCTCCGCCGGAGGGGGCATCGATCACGGAGGGCCTCTACATCAACTCCATGGCCCCTCCGATGATGTGTGAGTAGTTTACTTCAGACCTTCGGGTCCATAGCTGTTAGCTAGATGGCTTCTTCTCTCTCTTTGAATCTCAATACAAAGTTCTCCTCGATCTTCTTGGAGATCTATTCGATGTAACTCTTTTTGCGGTGTGTTTTTCGAGATCCGATGAATTGTGGGTTTATGATCAAGTCTATCTATGAACAATATTTGATTCTTCTTTGAAATCTTTTATGTATGATTGGTTATCTTTGCAAGTCTCTTTGAATTATCAGTTTCGTTTGGCCTACTAGATTGATCTTTCTTGCAATGGGAGAAGTGCTTAGCTTTGGGTTCAATCTTGCGGTGCTCGATCCCAGTGACAGAAAGGGAAACGTCGTGTATTGTATTGTTGCCATCGAGGATAAAAAGATGGGGTTTATATCATATTGCTTGAGTTTATCCCTTTACATCATGTCATCTAACCTAATGCGTTACTCTGTTCTTATGAACTTAATACTCTAGATGCATGATGGATAGCGGTTGATGTGTGGAGTAATAGTAGTACATGCAGGTAGGAGTCGGTCTACTTGTCACGGACGTGATGCCTATATACATGATCATGCCTAGATATTCTCATAATTATTCGCTTTTCTATCAATTGCTAAACAGTAATTTGTTCACACACCATAATACTTATGCTATCTTGAGAGAAGCCACTAGTGAAACCTATGGCCCCCGGGTCTATTCTCCATTATATTAATCTCCTGTCAACAAGTTATTTCTGACACTGTTTATTTTGCAATCTTTACTTTCAATCTATACTATAACAATACCAAAAATATTTATCTTATCATTATTATCTCTATCAGATCTCACTCTCGTAAGTGACCGTGAAGGGATTGAAAACCCCTTTATCACGTTGGTTGCGAGGTGCTTATTTGTTTGTGTAAGTACGAGGGACTTGCGTGTAGACTCCTACTGGATTGATACCTTGGTTCTCAAAACTAAGGGAAATACTTACGCTACTTTGCTGTATCACCCTTTCCTCTTCATGGGAAAACCAACGCAATGCTCAAGAGGTAGCATCCACGTACCCTTGTAGACCGTAAGTGTAAGCGTTATGAGAACGCGATTGATGTAGTCGTACGTCTTCACGATCCGACCGATCCAAGTACCGAGCGTACGTCACCTCCGAGTTTAGCACACGTTCAGCTCGGTGACGTCCCACGAACTCCGATCTAGCAGAGATTCGAGGGAGAATTCCCTCAGCACGACAGCGTGATGATGGTGATGATGATGCTACCGACGCAGGGCTTCGCCTAAGCACCGCTATGATATGGCTGAGGTGGATTATGGTGGAGGAGGGCACCGCACGCGGCTAAAAGATCAACTGATCAACTTGTGTGTCTTGGGGTACCCCTGCCCTCGTATATAAAGGAGCAAGGGGGAGGCCGGCCGGCCCTTGCAGGGCGCGCCAAGAGGAGGAGTCCTCCTCCTAGTGGGAGTAGGACTCCCCTTTCCTAGTCCCACTAGGAGGGGGAAGGAAGGAGTCGGAGAGGGGAAAGGCAAGGGGGGCGCCGCCCCCCTTCCTTGTCCTATTCGGACTCAAGGGGAGGGGGCGCATGGCCTGCCCTGGCCGGCCCCTCTCTCTCTCCACTAGGGCCCAACAAGGCCCATTAACCCCCGAGGGTTGCGGTAACCCCCCCGGCACTCCGGTAAAACACCGATTTCATCTGGAACTCTTCCGATGTCCAAATATAGGCTTCCAATATATCAATCTTTATGTCTCGACCATTTTGAAACTCCTCATCATGTCCGTGATCATATCTGGGACTCCGAACTACCTTCGGTACATCAAAACACATAAACTCATATTACCGATCGTCACCGAACTTTAAGCGTGCAGACCCTACGGGTTCGAGAACTATGTAGACATGACCGAGACTCGTATCCGGTCAATAACCAATAGTGGAACCTGGATGCTCATATTGGCTCCTACATATTCTATGAAGATCTTTATCGGTCAAACCGCATAACAACATACGTTGTTCCCTTTGTCATCAGTTTGTTACTTGCCCGAGATTCGATCGTCGGTATCCTCATACCTAGTTCATCTTGTTACCGACAAGTCTCTTTACTCGTTCTGTAATGCATCATCCTAAAACTAACTCATTAGTCACAATGCTTGAAAGGCTTATAGTGATGTGCATTACCGAGAGGGCCCAGAGATACCTCTCTGACAATCGGAGTGACAAATCCTAATCTCGATCTATGCCAACTCAATAAGCACCTTAGGAGACACCTGTAGAGCACCTTTATAATCACCCAGTTACGTTGTGATGTTTGGTAGCACACAAAGTGTTCCTCCGGTACTCGGGAGTTGCATAATCTCATAGTCATAGGAACATGTATAAGTGCTACGTCTTGAGCACTGTGTTGGTTTTCCCCGAAGAGGAAGGGATGATGCAACAAAGTAGCGTAAGTATTCCCCTCAGTTTTTGAGAACCAAGGCATCAATCCAGTAGGAGGCTACGCGCAAGTCCCTCGCACCTGCACAAAACAAATAAATCCTCGCAACCAACGCTATAAGGGGTTGTCAATCCCTACACGGCCACTTACGAGAGTGAGATCTGATAGATATGATAAGATAATCATTTTGGTATTTTTGTGATAAAGATGCAAAGTAAAATAAAAGCAAAGTAAAAGCAAAGGAAATAACTAAGTAGTAGGAGATTAATATGATGAAGATAGACCCGGGGGCCATAGGTTTCACTAGTGGCTTCTCTCGAGAGCATAAGTATTCTATGGTGGGTGAACAAATTACTGTTGAGCAATTGACAGAACTGAGCATACTTATGAGAATATCTAGGTATGATCATGTATATAGGCATCACGTCCGAGACAAGTAGACCGACTCCTGCCTGCATCTACTAGTATTACTCCACTCATCGACCGCTATCCAGCATGCATCTAGAGTATTAAGTTAATGAAAACAGAGTAACGCCTTAAGCAAGATGACATGATGTAGAGGGATAAACTCATGCAATATGATGAAAACCCCATCTTGTTATCCTCGATGGCAACAATACAATACGTGCCTTGCTGCCCCTACTGTCACTGGGAAGGGACACCGCAAGATTGAACCCAAAGCTAAGCACTTCTCCCATTGCAAGAAAGATCAATCTAGTAGGCCAAACCAAACTGATAATTCGAAGAGACTTGCAAAGATAACCAATCATACATAAAAGAATTCAGAGAAGATTCAAATATTGTTCATAGATTGACTTGATCATAAACCCACAATTCATCAGTCTCAACAAACACACCGCAAAAAGAAGATTACATCGAATAGTTCTCCACAAGAGAGGGGAAGAACATTGTATTGAGATCTAAAAAGAGAGAAGAAGCCATCTAGCTACTAACTATGGACCCGTAGGTCTGAGGTAAACTACTCACACTTCATCGGAGGGGCTATGGTGTTGATGTGGAAGCCCTCCGTGATCGATGCCCCCTCCGGTGGAGCTCCGGAACAGGCCCCAAGATGGGATCTCATGGATACAAAAAGTTACGGTGGTGGAATTAGGGTTTTGGCTTCGTATCTGATCGTTTGGGGGTACGTAGGTATATATAGGAGGAAGGAGTACGTCGATGGAGCAACAGGGGGCCCACGAGGGTGGAGGGCGTGCCTGGGGGGTAGGCGCGCCCCCTACCTTGTGGCCTCCTATTTTGTGTCTTGGCGTAGGGTTCAAGTCTCCTGGGTCTTGTTCGTTGATAAAATCACGTTCCTGAAGGTTTCATTCCGTTTGGACTCCGTTTGATATTCCTTTTCTTCGAAACCCTAAAACAGGCAAAAAACTACAATTTCTGGGCTGGGCCTCCGGTTAATAGGTTAGTCCCAAAAATAATATAAAAGCGGATAATAAAGCCCAATAATGTCCAAAACAGTAGATAATATAGCATGGAGCAATCAAAAATTATAGATACGTTGGAGACGTATCAATAAGTCATGAAGAAAGCAATAGCAACAAACTAAACGATCATCGTGCTTAAGCTAACGGATGGGTCAAGTCAATCACATCATTCTCTAATGATGTGATCCCATTAATCAAATGACAATTCATGTCTATGGTGAGGAAACATAACCATCATTGATTCAACGAGCTAGTCAAGTAGAGGCAAACTAGTGACACTCTGTTTGTCTATGTATTCACACATGTACTAAGTTTCTGGTTAATACAATTGTAGCATGAATAATAAACATTTATCATGATATAAGGAAATATAAATAACAACTTTATTACTGCCTTTAGGGCATATTTCCTTCACTCATGATCGTCATGATTTGGTTTATGGTGGAGCCGTGAAGGATCAAGATCTTGATAGAATGAATTATAGAGAAGAATTTAAGGCAAGCTTCAAGATATGGCTATGGTGAGGTCATGAATTGAGTAATGGTTGATTGATCATTCCAAAATTCAAGGGATAATTGTAATAATTTCCAATTATGGATGTAGAAGCAGTGACTGTCGAACCCTTAAGGAGAAAGGTAGGCAACTTATCCTCTCAAGTGATGTATGACAGTTACAAAACATTCTATGCACTTTTAATATATATGCCCTATGTTCCTAAATATAAGATGCAGTTCAATTTGAACTGCCAAAATGTCTTATATTAGTGAACAGAGGTAGTACTTTACTAAGAGTTAATTTTATATGTGTAAGTTGTTCTCGTGCAAGAAAGCCAATTAAATTTAGACGACAATTGAATATTTTGTGACAAAGTGGTTTTGCGTATTATAGACCATGGGCAAAGTCTAAAAGCAACACAAAACATGCATCTCGATAGTCTTCCTATGTGATATCCCTCGAAGGTTCCCTCAAGGCACTCTCGCAGCGGGGGTAGACAAGGCATTATGTAAGGTGGAATTTGTGTTTCCCTCCATAAGTGAAGCTCGTGTTTATACTACAGTGGATCCTAAGCTTACTGCTACAAAACCATTGACTCACATGTACATATGATTGAACTCCCAAAGGGAAACCCACCTAGCAATTGGAAGTTGTCAAGGAAATGACCAATTATAGCTTTAAGATTTAGGGTCCTCATTAATTGCACCTTTACCTCTATGTTTGAGTAGTTATTTGATCTATCACATTGGTGATTTGCATGCAATCCCTTCTCACTTTTGTATGAGTGCATGCATACATCTATAATCTATAATACCTAAATAGGTGATCCCCACTATCATATTTCTCTTGACATGCCGCCTATCCACATCATCAACCCATTACGACCAACTATATTAACATGTAGGCTTCCATGTCACTATACCATATCAGCAATTTTTGTTAAAACATTTAGTTTATAGGGATGGTGCATCAACCAATTCTATCATCCATTTGATTGATCACGTGTGGCCAGATTTGTAGCTCATGGGTTCAACCTCCCACACTCTATTCCCTTGTGTTGCTTTGACTCCACCTTCCTCGGCTCCTCATCTCCGAGAAACGCTAGCACCAACGCAGCTGCAGATCCGGTGCCTTCCTGTTTCCCTTGCACTTCCCCTTCTTTAATTCCGAACCACTACGGCCTCCTTTGCTTCGTATTCGCGAGATGGTTCCTCTAATAGACCCTGTACCGGTGCGAGATAACTCCCCCCACACTCGCAAGTCCACGCCGAAACAGATGCCGCTGGGTGCACACAGCCACTGGGTGGGTGCTTATCCCTTCCGCCTTCCATCGCTTGGCTCCTTCTGCATGCCGCTGCTCGGCCTATTCGATATATAGAGACGGGAAGGACATGGCATCTAGCGGTTGTGTGAGAGAGAGAGAAGGCTGAGGAGTGGAGTGGCGTCAGTGAAGGAGAGAGAAGGCTCGTGAACGTGGCGGCGGCTGTGCCGATAGAAGGAAGAGGGGAGTGCTGCGGCCATTTCGAAGTCAAAAGATGATAGACACATCATCCCGAGAAAGAAAATATTTTCGATATGTACGCACATCCTCATTTCAAATTTTATACTCATTCGGTTGACCCATCCGCTGCCATTTCAGTCAGGCTTCACTGGTGCGCGTCGGTGCTAAACAAACAGTTTTTAACCCCTTTCCGCGACGTCATTTGGAACCGTCACAAAGTGAGTGTGGGAGATAGGGGGGTCCTTCCCACACGACCCAGAAACCGTCGTGGATATGCCCTCCTGGCACACACGCTCGGCAAAATGAGGTCGTGTGCGACCAGCGAGCGCTCAAATACGGAAATACGTGTAGTAGAGCTAAAAATACAATTATATGGTGAAATTGTTTCCGGTCGCAAGTAGATCCCACACAGTCAGTCCCCGCAAAAGTTTCCGTTCGTATGTACATCCCACATAGTCGCTCCAAGGAAAACATTTCCGTTCACAGGTACATCACACACAATTTTTCACGTAAAATCGTTTGTGATAGGTTGCCATTGCACACGATATTAATAATTTTATCATTTGCGTTATTGAATGCATCACACACGGTGCTTAGAAGAAACTGTGTGGCAAAGGTTGTCCATCACACACACTTTTTATGTGGTAAATGTTTGCGCAAGGTGGCGTAACGCAAACAGTTTTCAAGAGAAAGTCATGTGTGTAGTGGAGATTGATCGCACACATAGTGGATCCTAGAAACGTTTCTGATCTCCACTTATATCGCAGACGTTTCACTTTCGCAAACCGTGTGTAGTGTAATCCCTAATTAATCCCTAATTTAAAAATCACATGTTTTGAATTTGAAAGTAGGCAATCACTTATTTCATATCCAACCATGTTTATTACAAATATAGGTTCAACCACGAATCCATAGTTCGATGCATAGGTACATATACTAAAGAACTACAGAAGCACCAAGTAAAGAATGATGAACCATAGTTGTACTAAAGACTGTAAAGAAAGAGGTGAAAGACATTCCGGTTGTTGGGGAAGGTGAAGCGGGATGCCCATATTGTGCCCTCCCCCATGCGTAATGCGCGCACGACTCTAGGTCAACCCCTTGTGATGGCTTCCCATCCATCCTTCACTGTCTTCATTAGGACTTCTCGATGCTCATTGTAGTCTGGATGAAATACTTTAACCATCATTGCGTGCCCACCAATCATGTACTTTGCGAGGTAATCTTGAGTGAACTGCTTCGGGAACCATTGGGAACGAAAAAGATTCAGACATTGTTGTCTAACAACTCATTATGGGCAGTAAAAAGAGAAGGCTGCAGAGTTTGTAGTTACCATCCTACATGTAGTGACCCGACCTCAGACGGTCAAGTCTCTGTTCTTCAGTGTCATCCCTGTATCGGTATGCTGACACACACAGTACTCGAGGATTTATAACAGAGGTAGATCACATGTATAAATAACGTAAATACTATTACCTCAATCCATATAGCGGACGTAACAAGGTTGTGGATTCCCATCAACACCAACGGCAAAGTTGAGTGTAGAAATCGTAACCCTAAAGTATCACTTACTCGTCGTAAGAATCCTGCAACATGAGACGTTGCAGCCACAAAGGGTCAGTACATTGAATGTACTGGCAAATTCACACCATAGGACAAGGATGAATAATAGCTAGCACTACATGCATATTTGCTGGTGGAAGCTCTATGGTTATAATGTTTTTGCGAAAAGCCAATTTTTTCCTACATCAAAGGAATATATTTTATTTAACTACAAAGTTGGTTGATAAATACTGAGAAGGTTTCTCCAACTCAATCCCAAAATAATAATCATTAACCCCATCAAATTAATTAAATAAAGTGCTGAGATAAACATTATAATTCAAGAACCAGAGACTCAAGACATCCATAGCCGGGGACACGGCTAACCATGATTAGTTTATACACTCTACAGAGGTTTGCGCACTTTTCCCCACAAGACTCAATCTTCTCCGTTGGATTTCTCGCACTACATGATGTTTGAGAAATGGATGACCGAGACACAGTCTTTCAGAAGCATTAACTCTTTACTCCGGGCAGACCGGTACACCTACAATCCCCCTACATCTGCTAATCCACCTCTTCAAGAGCTCACACAACTTACACAACTATGCCAGAGCCCATAATTGTCTTGTGGCTGCACACGAAAGTTTCTAGCATGAATAATCTTATGATCCCTTTGAGCCTGGGTGGCATTCGATAGGGTGATCACACGGGTCCTCCGAGATCCCCTTGGGCAAGCACTGGGTTCTCTAGGTGCCCGGGCAAACCAGTGGGTGCTCCAGGGTGCCCCTACCATTCCACCCAGAGGTGTATTAAAGTAGCCACCTTAGTTAAACCTTAGTTAACAATAACTCTCACAACTTTCATGAATTCTCTCAAAACCAAACCACGTCTACGAGCATAGCATAGCAGTATGAGCATAACGTAGAAGTAACTCCCAAGGTTTGATAGTAAAAGGCAATAGGTTCCTACCTCATCAACTACTTCCCAATACCCACATGTTATCAATCCTACTCATGCAATGTTTGAGGGTTGAAACTAATGCGTAAAAACTGGGTAATGAAGAATATGATCAAAGTGTGAACTTGCCTTGTACTGTTGATGAAGATGATTCACACTCATAACTCCTGATAGTTCTACTCGTCACACTCCGGTCAATCTATCGTAGGCAAGCAATAGTAACCACACATAAGCAATCATGCCAAAGAATCAAAGAAAAGATCTCAGAAAACTTTGAAAATGGGCGAATAACTCTTGTGACCGAAAACAATTTCTAACAGTACCAAAATTGAGTGAATTTGGCCTTATCAGAAAGTTAAGGTCAAGAGCTTTGATTTGCAAAAAGAATCAACTCGAACGGAGTTATAAAACTCGAGTTACGATCAAATGAAGTTCAAATACAATTCTCTTTGAATTCAAATTCTAAAACTTTCAAAAACAAGTTTAAGTTGCTTTACTGGGTAGAGGGGATCATAACGAAGAAGTGGGCATTGGTTTCATCAAATTCTGACTAACTAGCGAAAAGTAATGATCGTTTGAAAATCAGGGGCTAATCTGTGAATAAAATATTCACAGATAGGTCCCTGGCAGAAAAAAAAGAAAAAAAGACTATCGAGCGAACGCTCGCTATCTAGTTCTAAACAGAGAATGTTCATTGAATAGATCTAACAAAAAAACTAAACAGGGTTTTTTTTAACAAAACCGATCTAAACCATAAAAGAAAACCAAAAAAGCCGGGGTGGTTTGTGGTTCGTATCGGACCGGGCGAACGGGTTGGCGGCGGACCGGATCCGGCCAGCGGCGAACTCCGACGCGGGCGTCGGGATGGCGGCTCTGGTGCACGGCGGCAGGCGAGAGCACCGGGGCGTGCGGCGCGACACAGCGGTGAGGTTCGTGGGGTCGGTGGGGGCTAGGAGTGGCGGCGTGGATATCCGGCGATGGCGGCTAACTCCGGCGAGGGCGCGGCGCAGCTGCGGGGCTCGGGGCTTCGATTGTTTTGAGGGAAATGGGGCCGGGGTGCTCCGTTTATATAGGAGGGGAGGAGGAGAAGACTTGGAGGAGGGGCGAGGCGAGGCGAGGCGGTGGAGAAGTCCGGGGAGGACACGACAGCGGCGGCGGGGGCGTGCTGGAGTTGGTCTCCGACCGAGGGTCGGGGACGACCGAGAGGTGGGCCGTTGGGCCGCGGACTGCTGCAGCGCGCGCGCGGGTGAGTGGCTTGGCGGGCTCGGCCTCTGGCAGGGCCGACCTGGCTCAGTCGGCTTCGGCCTAATTTTTTTATAAACATTTTTTTGAAACACACACAAACAAAAAGTAATAAAACAAAAGAAATACAAACATTATATAGGCATATAATATATCAAAATTTTCGGAAATATATTTTCTACGACTTGAACATTTTTCTAACATCAAATAAAATCCACAAAAATTTAAATAAAGCAAAGAGTGCTACTGGTCCAATAAAACCCAATAAAAATCATTTTAGAAATACCAAAATTATTTCTCTCCAATTTTCTGATGTAGGGAATCATTTTACCCTATTTTCCATTTATTTTATTTTTGGAGAAAAATAATTTGAATAAAACCCAAATAACTCCAAATTGAAAATAATTTCTAAAGGACTTTGAATTTGATCCTTTTAAACTTCCAACTCATATTTCATATGTTTTGACGAAGTTATTTTATCTTCTCTCATGAAAATCATTGAGTTGCTTAAAGTTTCTGAATTTTGAAATATTTTCCAAATGAAATTCAAATATTTTCGAAACCCTTTTTCATTTATTTTAAATGGTAGAAGTCATGTCATCTTCTCTCCAAGGTTTTGTGATGGAAAGGATTTGAATTAACGGAGATCCTAAATGCAAAATGAAAGTTTGGGAAAGTCCTTTTATTCCCTCTCATTTAACTTTCAAAAAGTTTCGAATTTCAATCAATTTCAGTCAATCAATCCCATAACAATCAAACAATCAATCAAATCTATCTATTTAATATAACATTCCAAAATTTAAAATTTTGGGATGTTACAAACCTACCACCCTTAAAATGAATCTCGTCCTCGAGATTCGGAGAGGCTAAAAAGAAAATAGGTTAGGTTCGGGGGTCTTCTCAAAATCCATCGATCATCACAGGGATCTGGGGTGCTACCACCCTTAGAAGCATTGTTATGGTTCCATACAAACTCATATACTTCATCCATATTGTTGACAGTGTCGGTCTTCTCAGATTCTCAGGAAATTTCTTCTCTGGGCTCTTCCGGTAGCGGCATAACCTTTTCCTCAATTCTTATGTCCTTTCATCTTGGTAAGGTTATTCTGAGTCTGGGTCTTCTTATTTGACGGGTCTGGCGCCAATACTAAACAACTATCTATATCTCATGGTGGTCATCCAACAATAAGACTGGGTCCCTGCAGAAAAGGGGTCTAGGCTTGAACCTCACCGTATATCCTACGATTGGCAACAATGCCTTGTACAAGGGAAAAATACTTATACCATTCTAAGGTTTAAACAAGGTTTTGATCGTCATCACTCTGCTATAAGTAAGTTACTCAGATTTACCATCCCATATAGCAAAGGCGGATAATAAGAGTAAGTCGGTATGGTGATAATTCCATCCCGCACCCAAATCATTACCCTGTATATAGTTTAGCGAATCTCGCATTCTAACACTCGGTCATCCTCACAAGCATTGCAGAATTTTCTCTTGTCGACGAACTAAGTTAGGAAAAATCCATAGATTCTGCAAGCCAAACAAACATATATCATTCCTTCACAACTCTCAAGTTTTGCGTTACCCCTATAAAATCGTCTGTCGATAAAATCATAACTTCTCCCAGGGTTTTTCCTTCAGCAAGAGTGTGCTTGCTTCTTGGCTGCTCCTGGGGCCTGTGGGTTATGTCCCATCTCATCATATCACTAGTAAACCTTGAACTCATCCTCGGGGCAACTGATCATTATTCCAACATCCATCTTCCTAGCATTCTTAAATCCATCCAATCGTACTGTCTCTCTTCTTTCTATGGGTAACAAACTAAGATGTGATTACTCAGACTCATCATAGAGTTACAATTGCGCTATATTGCCTACATTCTACCTCCTTTATTTCCAATAGTACTTCATCTCTTCATACTCTTGGGGTATCCCACATATCGAGATAAAACTCGTGCTTATTTTGTCAGAAATCCACTCCGTGGAATATCCTTATCTTTTCCAGGGATCAAATCTCCTCACAGGGTAGTACCACCCTTAAAATACACAAATTCATCCATAGACCATATTTCTCATATCCTCGAAAATGGTCAAAATCTTCCTTCATAGAGTAACAACTCATATAATCCAAATCAGTACCAACGATGCTATCTTTATTGATTCTCCAATGATTAAAATCTCTTGTTTTTCCATTACATGTCTCAACTCATCGCCTTAATATAAAAAAATGTTCTCACTACTACTACTATACTTCTCATAGACTCAACTATTTATCAAGAGTCTCCTTCTCTTTGGGACAATCTCTGGCAAGGTGCCCTACTTCATTAGAGCATAAACATATTACTTCTGACAAGTCTCGAGGTTTCATTGTGATTATATAGCCTCCTTGGGTCCTCGGCTTCCTTTTTGGGAAACTGCTGAGGTAGTGCCCTGACTCCTTGCACTTATAACAGGTGATATGACTCAGATCCTTCCTGGAATCCAATCTACTTCGCTTCCTGGACTTTTCTGTTCCAATCAGGGCTTCTATTTCCTGTGGTTCATATTCTACTTCCTCTATCGGGAATTCTACTAGATCCCATTCAGACAATTTTGGGAGATGTGTCCTTCTTCTCCACATGAATAGCAAGACTTAGTGCAGGGTTTACTCCGGTCTTCTTTAGGTGTGTCCTCCACCTCTTCTTTCATCATTGTTTCTTCTAAAATTTCCATGAGGGCTCCTTTCATTGCTTCTTTCTTCTGCTGGATGGTTCATTGTACCATGGGGTAAATGTGACACTGAGCAGGATAGTGGGTAGTCCCTTCACACAAGAAACAAGTGATCTGCTAGTTGGGAATTCTTCAGCTGGGTGACTTCCTTCACAATTAGGGCATTCATCCTTGTGTTCTTTATGGTTGTGTCCTATTTCTCCATAAAGCTTGCATGCATAAGGTTTCTTCATATCCTTCCCATTAGGCTTCAATTTATGGGACACAAGACGAGATTTTAGCAAAGTCAACTTAAATTCTTCCCAAGTGGTTACTCCTTGCCATCCATTGATGGTTTGGTACATCCTCCACCAAGTGGCAGCACCTCTTTCAAAGCACTTAAGAGCATGCTGGGCCATATCCTTTCCGACTATAGTGTTATTATCCATATGATCCTCCATGTTCTGAATCCATCGGTCAGTCTCCAATTGACTCATTGGTCCAAAAAATATGGTTTCATCTCCATTCATCCTCTATTGGGTCCATGGGTTTTGGGGGGAAGATAAGAGAGATAGAGAGGGGGATACACACAATACAAACAATAGTTTTGAGAAGACGGATTTTTATTTTGTGGCTGTCAGGAAAACAGCAAACAAGTGACATCTCCCAAACGTCGCATCTAACGTAGGTATATACCAGGGGTTTGTTTTTCTAAAGGTCAATAAATCTTCAAAGTTATCAAACTCTTCCAGTCTTGTTCATGTCTCTGATGGCTTCTTTCGATCATGCTTGTCCTTCTCAAGTTCTTTTGCCGGATCATCTCTGTTGACGCGAAGTCTCTCATGACGTCCTTTAATATTCTTGGAGTTGCATTCCAAACTTATGGATTTCAACATCCTTGGCATGAACCATGGTCCTACTGTCCTTCAGTTCCTGACGATTTCTCTGGTATCTCGAGGTTTTGCTCCTCCAGCTTGGCTACTTTCAGCTTCTGGGTCCTGAGTTCTTCACGAAATGCTTCCTTGTCAAATATGGCTTCCTGAAGATCCATCTTAAACTCCTTAATACTCCAGATCCTGGTGATACACCAACTAAGGTTAAAACTTCATCTTTCGCTGATAGATGCTCCATCAGCCTTCTACCATCCAATCCTTTCATGCATATGCATGCTTAACTCAGCACGGTGATACTAGCATAAGCGGGCGATAACATCATGGATAGCCGTGTTTCTTCCCTTGTCATTGCCATGAGCTATCATTCCATAATGGATATCTCCTGCCTTAGGGTTTTTCATGACAAAACTTTGAGTTCTTATGCTCCATGTTCCGGTCTTTCTCCGATACACCTTGATCTCAGGTATTGACAGCTTCCATAGTCTGCCAAGTTCCATAAGGGGTGCCTTCCTAGGTTATACTAATCTGGAAATCCTTTAGCGCCTTCAAATTCTCCTAGCCTTTGGAGTCTTCAACCGTTGTAGTTTTCATTATTATACTGCATGGTAAAATCCTCTTCATTTCAAAGTGGTCTTAGTTGTCCGATATCTTGTACTCCTTGAAGTGGTCTCATCAGTCGAATCTTCGTGGTCAAAAGGGGAAAGGGGTATAGCCTAACTAAAAGGGAATATTGGAATAAGCTCAGAAGAGAAGAAAGGTAAAAGGATCCTTTTGAGAAGAAAGTTGTAGAGAAAAATCTTTCCTATGGGCTTGCCAGTTTCTAGGGTCACGCCTATAGTCAACATGTGCTCTGATACCATCTTGTAGCGACCCGACCCCGGACGGTCAAGTCTCGGTGCTTAAGTGTCATCCCTGTATCGGTATGCTGACACACACAGTACTCGAGGATTTATAGCAGAGGTAAATCACATGTATAAATAACGTAAATACTATTACCTCAATCCATATAGCGGAAGTAACAAGGTTGTGGATTCCCATCAACACCAACGACAAAGCCGAGTGTAGAAATCATAACCCTAACGTATCACTTACTTGTCGTAAGAATCCTGCAACATGAGACGTTGCAGCCACAAAGCGTCAGTACATTGAATGTACTGGCAAATTCACACCATAGGACAAGGATGAATAATAGCTATCACACCATAGGACATAGGCTGGTGTAAGCTCTATGGTTATAATGTTTTTGCGAAAAGCCAATTTTTCCCTACATCAAAGGAATATATTTTATTTAACTACAAAGTTGGTTGATAAATATTGAGAAGGTTCCTCCAACTCAATCCCAAAATAATAATCATTAACCCCATCAAATTAATTAAATAAAGTGTTGAGATCAACATGATAATTCAAGAACCAAAGACTCAAGACGTTCATAACCGGGACACGGCTAACCATGATTAGTTTATACACTCTGCAGAGGTTTGCACACTTTTCCCCACAAGACTCGATCTCCTTCGTTGGATTTCTCGCACTACATGATGTTTGAGAAACGGATGAACGAGACACAGTCTTTTAGAAGCATTAACTCTTTACTCCGGGCAGACCAGTACACCTACAATCCCCCTACATCTGCTAATCCACCTCTTCAAGAGCTCACACAACTTACACAACTATGCCAGAGCCCATAATTGTCTTGTGGCTGCACACGAAAGTTTCTAGCATGAATAATCTTATGATCCCTTTGAGCCTGGGTGGCATTCCATAGGGTGATCACACGGGTCCTCCGGGATCCCCTTGGGCAAGCACTGGGTTCTCCAGGTGCCCGGGCAAACCAGTGGGTGCTCCAGGGTGCCCCTACCATTCCACCCAGAGGTGTATTAAAGTAGCCACCTTAAGTAAAACCTTAGTTAACAATAACTCTCACAACTTTCATGAATTCTCTCAAAACCAAACCACGTCTACGAGCATAGCATAGCAGTATGAGCATAACGTAGAAGTAACTCCCAATGTTTGATAATAAAAGGGCAATAGGTTCCTACCTCATCAACTACTTCCCAATACCTACATGTTATCAATCCTACTCATGCAATGTTTCAGGGTTGAAACTAATGCATAAAAACTGGGTACTGAAGAATATGATCAAAGTGTGAACTTGCCTTGTACTGTTAATGAAGATGATTCGCACTCATAACTCCTGATAGTTCTACTCTTCACACTCCGGTCAATCTATCGTAGGCAAGCAATAGTAACCACACATAATCAATCATGTAAAAGAATCGAAGAAAAGATCTCAGAAAACTTTGAAAACAGGCGAATAACTCTTGCACTGAAAACAATTTCTAACAGTACCAAATTGAGGAATTTGGCCTTATTAGAAAGTTTAGGTCAAGAGCTTTGATTTGCAAAAAGAATCAACTCAAACGGAGTTATAAAACTCAAGTTACGATCAAATGAAGTTCAAATACAATTCTGTTTGAATGAAAATTCTAAAACTTTCAAAAACAAGTTTAAGTTGCTTTACTGGGTAGAGGGGATCGTAACGAAGAAGTGGGCATTGGTTTCATCGAATTCCGACTAACTAGCAAAAAGTAATGATCGTTTGAAAATCAGGGGCTAATCTGTGAATAAAATATTCATGGATAGGTCATTGGTAGAAAAAAAAGATTATCGAGCGAACGCTCGCTATCTAGTTCTAAACAGAGAACGTTCATTGAATAGATCTAACAAAAAAACTAACCGGGTTTTTCTTTTAACAAAACCGATCTAAACCATAAAAGAAAACCAAAAACCGGAGTGGTCTGCGGTTCGTACCGGAACGGGCGAACGGGTCGGCGGCGGAGCGGATCCGGCCGGTGGCGAACTCCGATGCGGGCGTCCGGGTGGCGGCTCTGGTGCACGGCGGTGGGCGAGAGCACCGGGGCGTGCGGCACGGCACGGCGGTGAGGTTGGTGGGGTCGGTGGGGGCTAGGAGTGGCGGGGCGGAGCGGTGCGACGGCGTGGATCTCCGGCGACGACGGCTAACTCAGGCGAGGGCGCGGCGCAGCTGTGGGGCTCGGGGCTTCGGTTTTTTTAGGGAAACAGGGCAGGGGTGCTCCGTTTATATAGGAGGGGAGGAGGAGAAGACTTGGAGGAGGGGCGAGGCAAGGCGGTGGAGAAGTCCGGCGAGGACAAGACAGCGGCGGCGGGTGTGTGCTGGAGTTGGTCTCCGACCGAGGGTCGGGGACGACCGGGAGGTGGGCCGCTGGGCCGTGGACTGCTGCAGTGCGCGCAGGGGCGAGTGGCTTGGCTGGCTCGGCCTCTGGCTGGGCCGGCCTAGCTCGGTCGGCTTCGTCCTAATTTGTTTTAATAAACATTTGTTTTGAACACACACAAACAAAAAGTAATAAAACAAAAGAAATACAAACATTATATAGGCATATAATATATCAAAATTTTCAGAAAAAGATTTTCTATGACTTGAACATTTTTCTAACATCAAATAAAATCCACAAAAAATTAAATAAAGCAAAGAGTGCTAGTGGTCTAATAAAACCCAATAAAAATCATTTTAGAAATACAAAAATTATTTCAAAATTATTTCTCTCCAATTTTCTGATGTAGGGAATCATTTTACCCTATTTTCCATTTATTTTATTTTTGGATAAAAATAATTTGAATAAAACCCAAATAACTCCAAATTGAAAATAATTTCAAAAGGACTTTGAATTTGATCCTTTTAAACTTCCAACTCATATTTCATATGTTTTGAAGAAGTCATTTTATCTTCTCTCATGAAAATCATTGAGTTGCTTAAAGTTTCTGAATTTTGAAATATTTTCCAAATGAAATACAAATATTTTCTAAACCTGTTTTCATTTATTTTAAATGGAAGAAGTCATGTCATCTTCTCTCCAAGGTTTTGTGATGGAAAGGATTTGAATTCATGGAGATCCGAAATGCAAAATGAAAGTTTGGGAAAGTCCTTTTCCCCCTGTCATTTAAATTTCAAAAAGTTCTGAATTTCACTCAATTTCAGTCAATCAATCCCACAACAATCAAACAATCAATCAAATCTATCTATTTAATATAACATTCCAAAATTTAGAATTTTGGGATGTTACACTACAACTCACTGTTGTGTTGGATAGAGCATAAACAAATGATTTTCTTGCCACCATTCATATCTTTTTGCTAATAATCCTTATCAGTTTCCTCACTTGATGCTTGTTCATCAATATCTTATTGCCCCATACGTAAAAAGGGTCGATGCGTGGATCCTTGCCAAGGGCATATGTACCTACAAGCAACAAGTCAATATTAAAAGCTAACTAGTGTCCAGGCCTGGATCTATATGCACTACATTATGGAACGACGGGGGGAGTACAAGCCGAGGGATGAAGCTAACCTCGGCGGAAAATGGTGGCCACTCCCGTTGTTGTCCTGCATAAGTAGTGGAAAGGCATGATAAGTACAACAATCTTAACATCAAACAAATATAGCAAAGGTAAACAACATCATCTCCAAATGATAGTTGAATGTGTTGGTTTCGGCATGCTGTTAAAGCAGATATAAAATGGAAGGCAATGTTACCAACAGCAGGCTTAACAGCCATCAAATATTGAAATTCAAACTGGTATTGTCAAAAATGAATAGAACATAGGTAATACTTAAACATCACACTGGATAAATGTGTAAAACTGGAATAAAGGGCATGTGTTAACTACACTAGGAATAACTGGAACCAAATATAGCCGTTCAAACTGGTATTGATGTAGTCGAGCGACACCGTTCCGACTTGCACATAATGAACAACTCATTGTGAATGAATGGAATAAACAAGGCATAAATGACCAGTATAACAACCAAATATAGCCATTGAAAACTGGACAGAGTCTCACTACAACCAACCTAACAAGAAATATAGATAAACAGGGCATATGCTTGAAAATCGGATAAATGCTCACTGCAACCAACCTAACAAGCAGATAAATATAAACAAGGCATCTGCTTGATAACTGGACAAATGCTAAAAAAGCAACCTAACAACCAAATACAGATAAACAAGGCATCTGCTTGATAACTGGACAAATGCTAAAAAAAGCAACCTAACAACCAAATATAGATAAACAAGGCATCTGCTTGATAACTGGACAAGTGCTCACTGCAACCAAACTAAGAACCAAATACAGATAAACAAGGCATCTGCTCGATAACTGGAAAAATGCTCACTCCAACCAACCTAACAACCAAATACAGATAAACAAGGCATCTACTCACTATAAACAACCAAATATAGCCATTCGTGAAATTGAAGTGGACAATTCATACTTAAGCATCACATAGACCTATTGAACAATACATTTTTGCATAACTGAAATAATTAAACACGACACAGTTAAAGCACCTCATGGCAGATGCTACTACAACAAAGGGTACATGTTGGCAAGCTAGAAAAGGTAAGATTTGCTAATAGAATGTTGCCTCACATTTCATGGACGGGATCCTTCTAATTGGAAGAGCACAGACCCATGGTGAGCTCTCTGATGTCATAGATGGGTTCTTTCACCTTGGAAGAACCCTCGTGGATGCCCTCCTCATGGTCGTGGTCGATGAGATCTGACTTGGCAATTGAGGATCCCAAGCCGCTTTTGTAGAACGTGTCCTTTAGAAATGACAAAATGGGATCGATGGTGTATAAAGCTCGCAGATCCTTGACCGCTTGGCAGAGGAGATCAGCGGCAGGGCCGTCGAAGAGATCGACGGCGGTTGAACCAGAGGGGTTGGGATGGACCACTTAACCTGTGACATGGCCCACGTGAAGCCGTCAGTGTGGACGAGCTTGATGTCGTAGCCGGCTTTCTCGAGATACAGTAATACGCTAGCCCACTGACATGAAGCCTTCGGCATGGCAACGTATTCAACGTCTTCGCCAGCTTCCGCGGCGACGTGTTGCTCCGGGATCGACAGGTCGGGGCGAATGGCGGCCACCTCGCCAACGTCCGTCGGAGAGATCAAGATAAACCTCTTCTTGGCTGAACGCTCGTCGGGCTCCCCGAGATACGTGGTCGAGCTTAGACTGCGACATTCTGGAGCAGGGGATGTGGATCTGGCGGGGAGAGACACTGCAGACCTCATCTAAAAACTCAGGGGGAGTGGGGCGACGGTATGGGATTCACTGGGTAACCTGAACTTTATTATCTAAGCTAGGAGGAACGGGCAGACCGGTAGGGGTTGGCGGCAGCGTCGGCGGCCGCCGTGAACTAGGGTTTGAGGGGGGAGGGGCGGATGGGGGAATGTGGAGGGGGTGGTGGTGTTTGAGTATACGTCGCGGTTACTGAAAAGTTCAGTAATGGTGGGTGGAGATGGTGGTGGACGAGGGAGGGCGACGGTTCAAATGCCTCCGCTACTGCAATTTTACTATAATTAAGGTCGGTGCTGGAGGAGTGTGGGCGATGGTTGAAGCACGGTGGCTACTAAAATTTGGGTAAAGGAATTGATGCGGGCGGGAGTGCTCAAGATCGCGGACGGTCCAATAACAATAAGCGTGTATGATAATAAGGAAAAGTGGCGCGAATCCGCCAATTTTTGCAACGCTCAAGGCGGGTAGTTTGTTTTTTATATTTCTAGCTAGCTGGTCTATCGCACACGGTTCGTCCTAATTTCCAAATAAACTTACCCACCTTTAGCTTACACAGGTGATGGTTTTACAGCGCACTTGCATCGCAAACGGTTAAGCCAGTACCTCCACCCTTTGCTCGTGCTTGCGCGGTCGTGGTGATTTCAGCGCACTTGAATCGCATGCGGTTGAGCCAGTACCTCCACCTTAATTTTGTCGTGCTTGCACGGTCGTGGTGATTTCAGCGCACTTGCATCACACAAGGTTGAGCCAGTACCTTCGCCTTAATTTGCTCGTGCTTGCGCAGGCCTGGTGATTCACATCGCACTTGTATCGCACACGGCTAAGATATTATACTCCGTGTCCATTGAGGGTCATCAGAGTCTTTTCAGCAATAAATAATGTTAGAGAGGGTCAAAAGACAGCCACGCCAGCATGTGGCCCAAATATATATGAGTGACAAGGGTGGTCTGTGTGATGTTCAAAATTCCAATGCACAATTTTGACCCCGCGGGCCCACGGTTGGGCGCGTCGTTGAAGATCGATGAGAGGGGCCAGAAGTCAAGAACCACCTGGAAGTGGCCAAATATATGTACGAATATTAGGGATGTTTAAAACTTTTAAATACACAATGCATATCTTTGGTGGCACCCGCCTCGCAAACCCGAAAGCATCCTAACAACCACCTAGCTAGGATATATATAATGACATAATGCCGTACCTAGCTAGGATGCTTGGCCCACCACCTCCCACTTCGTGTCAGCGGGGCGGATGCACGTAATGATCAATACTTTGGTCATACATGCATGTCGCCATGACCTACCATAAGACGGACAAATGAATCTATCGTTTGGTCAAATGACAATTGTTGCTGTCGATAAACCGCATGGGCCAATAGATTGAACCATCATAAAAATCGTATGAGAGGGACCACAAAACCAGCACCTCTTGCATGCGGCCCAAAATGATGTACGTTGGGAAGGGGTGATGTGTGTTTTCAATATAGAATAATGTACAATTTAGATGTGGTGCCTACCTCTCGATACAGACAACAACCATGAAGGCAAGGTAGTTAAGGACAATATACACAGGGTTTGATGTAGGTCAAACCCAGCAATCCAAGCATCTGGGAGGGAATCCTGACAATGCATGAGCTCGAGCTTTGCTTGACCGACATTTGACGGTGACCGGCCCTAACACGAACTAGGAGGAATCCATTCATGCATGGCCAACACATACCCCTCATTATCGGTCAAAGGGATGATACATATACACTCAGGGAGCCCACAGATATCCGTGTCGTCACAAAAACCGCACAAGGGAGACGTGGTCGATTAGAAGACCCCGTATACACTGCATGCGGCCCGAAAATATGTATGAGTACGATGGTGTATGATGTGTTTAAATCCCAAATGCACAACTTCGATGGGCCACCAACTACATTACAAACCAAACACCGTACCCGACTCCAAGCCTGGTTCAATACGTATGATGTCAGTTTCCCAACTTCGAGGCAGCGGCGGCGGGGGTCGTCCCATGCATGCGCTCAAACTTTATTTTGTCTAGCATGGGACACACACACACACACACACACACACACACACACACACACACATATATATATATATATATATATATACATCTATACACCTATATAGTGTGAGAATAACTTTGAAAGTGGCTCGTTGGATGAAGCCAATCCGATGGTACAGAGATGGCAAATCCGAGCACTACTGGTCGTTGGATATCATCTAGATTCCACCAGATTCTGCCACATGTACAATCTAGAAGACTCCATGGTTGAACTTAAGCATAATGCACAAACCTCAAAACACACCTTTGTTCTCTAGAATCTTCCATAACTTAATTGCCCAAACTATTTTTTTCTAAATGAATTGTCACTTTTTTTTTACTTTACAATGCACAATTCCATGAATCTTAAAATTGATTTTTTTTATAAAACTAATTGATTTTGGATGAGATGAACTATAAGAATTAAACGAACATCTACATCATGCATATCTGGGAGAAGAGGCGGGAAACCGATGAGAGGAGTGGCGAGAAACGGTAGCCTGTTTTGATGAAAACCTAGTAGAGAAGGAAGCGTGAGCTACACGATGGATGCACACAGTGCTTACCCATGTACTGCATGTGCTGTCGAAAGGGCCCAGGGTTGCCGTTCAATCTGGGAGCATCCAACGGTGCACACGTACAATCCGTGGGGTTTGGGTTCTGGCGAGTCAGAACGCACGACTCAGATCGCGCGCGCAGCGGGGGGAGGAATATCATACAGAAACGAACATTCGGTGGAAACGAGTGAAAACCACGAGAAAAAGATGTTTTGAAGTTTCAAAAAAAATTGAAAAAATGCGGGATGTTAAGAGGATGATGTTTTATTGCCACACAAAATTTCAAGTTGAAACACATTACAATATGTGAGCTATGAAAAAGACAAAATCAGCGTTGAATAGTGTCGAATATTAATGTCACTATTCAGGGCTGAATTTGTCTTTTTCATAGCTCACATCTCGTAATGTTTTTCAACTTGAAATTTTGCGTCGCTATAAAACATCACCTTCTTAACATCCCACATATTTTCAGATTTTTATGAAACTTTAAAATATGGTTTCCACGAAGTTTTCATTGAATATCGGCTTTCGTGAGTGAACAATCTGCTATTTGAAAACATTTCGTGAGAAGAATCTCGGTTTTTAAATCCACATAAATCCAAAACTAAGCCGAAAATCGTGAAACCTGCCATGGTATCACGACATGGCACTTATATGTCGAGGAATTTTTTTCATCCATTGTGGCACAAGTTTTATTACAAGCCTCTTACAAACTGGAGCTTCTCTCAAAGAAGACTCGTGGTTCCGATAGGGAAATGTGTCCCTCTTGTGGGCGAAACATAATCACTGCCTCTTTTCGCCTTGTATTTTCTTCTACGAGCAACCATGAGGCTTCTTCTTCGTGTTGAAATTTAAACTTATTCAGGCTTCGTTTGGTCTTTTTATGCACTAATTGAGTTTCCTAGGCATTTAATGTCCACAATTCAAATCTGGACTACAAGTACATGCTCCAGTTCACCAAAATGGCTAGAAAATTATACATGTGTCCTTGGGTGCATGTTTAGGTCCCATGCCAGGAATGGGAACGAATTACAACCATACTCGTGTCATGGCTCGTCCTCAAACATTTCAAATCTCGGTTTTAAGTCCCATAAATCCTAAACTCGCCAGAAAGTCATCAAAGGTGGCATGGTGTCACGTCATGGCACATATATGTCATGGTAAAAACATTGTCCAATTTGGGCCAAGCTTTATTACAAACCTCTTACAAAAATTGGAGCTTCTCTCAAAGAAGCCTCATGGTTCCGATAGGGTACGTGTTCCCCTTGTGGGCGAAACATAATCACTGCCTCTTTTCGCCTTGTATTTTCTTCCACGGACAACATGGAACGACATGATATCCGTGCTGAAATTTAAACTTATTCAGGGTTCGTTTGGCCTTTTTATACACTAATTGAGTTCCCTAGGCATTTAATGTCCATAATTCAAATCTGAACTACAAACACATGCTCCAGTTCACCAAAATGGCTAGAAAAATTATACATGTTTCCTTGGGTGCATGTTTAGGTCTCATGCCAGGAATGGGAACGAATTACAACCGTATCGGTGTCCTGGCTCGTCCTCAAACATTTTGAATCTCGGTTTTTAAGTTCCCATAAATCCTAAACTCACCAGAAAGTCATCAAAGGTGGCATGGTGTCACGTCATGGCACATATATGTCATGGTGAAAACATTGCCAATTTGCGCCAAGCTTTATTACAAACCTCTTACAAACCAGAGCCTGTCGCAAGAACCCTCGTGGTTTCGATAGGGAAGCGTGTCCCCTTGTGGGGAAAACGATAATCACTCCCTCTTCTAGCCTCGTATTTTTTTCTACACGTGACACAGAACAACTGGAGATTTGCTCTGAACTTTGAAATTATTCAGGGTTCGTTTGACCTTTTTTATTCAATAATTGACTTTTCTAGGCATTTAATGTCTATAATTCAAATCCGAACTACAAATACATGCTCCAGTGCACCAAAATGGCTGGAAAAAAACGTACATGTTTCCTTGGAGTGCATGTTTAGGTCCCATGGAACGAATGGGAACAAATTCAACCGTCTCGATGTCCTGGCTTGGCCACAAACATTGTGAATCTCGGTTTTTAAATCTCTGTAAATCCAAAACTCACCAGGAAATCATGAAACTTGACATGGTGTCACTACATGGTACATATAATTGTCCAATTTGGGTGAAGCTATATTACAAGCCTTTTACAAACTGGAGCGTGTCACAACCCTCGTGGTTCTGGTAGGGAAACATGCCCCTCTTGTGGGTGGAACGATAATCGCTGCCTCTTCTCACCTTGAACTTTGTTTTCTATAGGCAACATAGAATAACAGGAGTGTGGGGCTGAAATTTGAAACTGTTCAGGGTTCGTTTGGCCATTGTATATATATATATTACTAATTACTAAGTTTTCTATGCATTTAATGTAGTCCATTATTCAAATTTGAACTACAACCAGATGCTCCAGTGAAAGCAAAATGGGTGGGAAATCATACATGTGTCATTGGGTGCATGTTTAGGTCTTGTTTAAGGAATGGAATGAATTACAAACTTGTTGTTGCTACCTCTTGAGCACGGCATTGGGTTTCCCTTGAAGAGGAAAGGGTGATGCAGCAAAGTAGCGTAAGTATTCCCCTCAGCTTTTGAGAACCAAGGTATTAATCCAGTAGGAGACTACACGCAAGTCCCTCGTATCTACACAAATAAATAAGAACCTCGCAACTAACGCGATAAAGGCGTTGTCAATCCCTTCACAGTCACTTACGAGAGTGAGATATGATAGAGATCATAAGATAAATATTTTTGGTATTTTTATGATATAGATAAGAAAGTAAAGATTGCAAAATAAAATAGATTGGAAACTTATATGATAAAAGATAGACCCGGGGGGCAATAGGTTTCACTAGTGGCTTCTCTCAAGATAGCATAAGTATTACGATGGGTGAACAAATTACTG
This sequence comes from Triticum aestivum, assembly GCF_018294505.1. Lineage (NCBI taxonomy): Eukaryota > Viridiplantae > Streptophyta > Magnoliopsida > Poales > Poaceae > Triticum > Triticum aestivum. The sequence continues at coordinate 245,432,313 of NC_057812.1, forward strand.
TGGAGCAATTGATAGAAAAGTGCATAATTATGAGAGTATCTAGGCATGATCATGTATATAGGCATCACGTCCGCGACAAGTAGACCGAAACGATTCTGCATCTACTACTATTATTCCACACATCAACCACTATCCAGCATGCATCTAGAGTATTAAGTTCATAAGAATAGAGTAACACATTAGGCAAGATGACATGATGTAGAGGGATAAACTCAAGTAATATGATATAAACCCCATCTTTTTATCCTCGATGGCAACAATACAATACATGCCTTGCGGCCCCTACTGTCACTGGGAAAGGACACCGCAAGATTGAACCCAAAGCTAAGCACTTCTCCCATTGCAAGAAAGATCAATCTAGTAGGCCAAACCAAACAGATAATTCGAAGAGACTTGCAAAGATAAAAAAACATACATAAAAGATTTTAGAGAAGAACCAAATATTGTTCATAGATAATCTTGATCATAAACCCACAATTCATCGGATCTCGACAAACACACCGCAAAAAGAATTACATCGGATAGATCTCCAAGAAGATCGAGGAGAACTTTGTATTGAGATCCAAAGAGAGAGAAGAAGCCATCTAGCTAATAACTATGGACCCAAAGGTCTGTGGTAAACTACTCACACATCATCGGAGAGGCTATGGTGTTGATGTAGAAGCCCTCCGTGATCGATTCCCCTCCGGTGGAGCTCCAGAAAAGGCCCCAAGATGGGATCTCTTGGGTACAGAAGGTTGCGGCGGTGGAGATAGGGTTTCGTGGTGCTCCTGGATGTTTTCGGGATATATGGATATATATATGAGGAAGAAGTAGGTCGGTGGAGCTGCAAGGGGCCTATGAGGGTGGGGGGAGTGCCCAGGGGGCATGCACGCCTCCCTACCCCGTGGCCACCTCTTTCTTTCTTGACGTCTACTCCAAGTCCCCTGGATCACGTTTATTCCAAAAATAACTCTCCCAAAGGTTTCATTCCATTTGGGTTCCGTTTGATATTCCTTCTCTGTGAAACACTAAAATAGGCAAAAAAAATAGCAATTTACACTGGGCCTTGGGTTAGTAGGTTAGTCCCAAAAATAATATAAAAGTGTATAATAAAGCCCATTAAACATCGAAAATAGATAATATAATAGCATGGAACAATCAAAAATTATAGATAGGTTGGAGATGTATCAGTCGTCATCCTAAAACATTGATGAGGGAGTCCTGGATTAGGGGGTCTCCGGACAGCCGGACTATATGCTATGGCCAGACTGTTGGACTATGAAGATACAAGATTGAAGACTTCGTCCCGTGTCCGGATGGGACTCTCCTTGGCGTGGACGGCAAGCTTGGCAATACGGATATGTAGATATCCTCCCTTGTAACCGACTCTGTGTAACCCTAGCCCCCTCCGGTGTCTATATAAACCGGAGGGTTTAGTCCGTAGGACAACATACAATCATGCCATAGGCTAGCTTCTAGGGTTTAGCCTCTATGATCTCGTGGTAGATCAACTCTTGTAATACTCATATCATCAAGATCAATCAAACAGGAAGTAGGGTATTACCTCCATCGAGAGGGCCCAAACCTGGGTAAACATCGTGTCCCCCGCCTCCTGTTACCATCCGCCTTAGACACATAGTTCGGGACCCCCTTCCCTAGATCCACCGGTTTTGACACCGACATTGGTGCTTTCATTGAGAGTTCCACTGTGTCGTCATCATAAGGAGGGATGGCTCGTCTCGTTGTCAAGAACAACATCACCTTTGGGGGAGCCCTAGCTGTAGGCCAAACTCTCCGACTAGGTGGCTTCATCATGACCGCCCGCTCGGCCGCTCCGCCAACGATGACTTCTCGGGTCATCGAAAATAGCCTCCACATTGGCTCAAAATTCACCGAGCTGATGGATCCAATGGAGCTCTCCTCTTTGAACGAGCTCTTGGATCGCATCGCCGCTCTGGGAATCGCTACGGACTACGATCGGATTGGGCTTAAACCCGACCAAAGGGAGATTAACTCTCCGCCGGTCACCCATCAGATAGCGGTGGTGGAGGAGAAATGCACGATTCTCCCTCTGTCCTGAGGACGAACTATGTCCGGATTCCCAAGCTCTTCGAGCCGGATACCCATCCACGGGAGGACGTCGCCCTAACCCTGAACCCAGAATCAGGCAACATGCCGAACCTGTGGGGCAACATCCCGGAGCCCGAACTTCCAAGATCGGAAACTCCCTCGCCCCTGGGTCTCAGATTGGGTCAAGGTCTGGACTTAAATCCACCCACCCACCTAGATATAAATGATCTTTCCCACATTAGGCAAGAGCCCCAAGAGACAGTACATCACTATTGGGCCAGATTCCTCCTTGTAATGAACAAGGTCAAGGACTGTCGCGAGGAAGACGCAATTTCGTTCTTTTGCAACAATTGCACGGACAAGGGAATCCTCAACGCCATAAGTCACCGTGACATAGCACACTTCGCTGACTTGGCGGCCATAGTACGGAAGTACTGTGCGATGGAAAGCGCCTGGAAAACCCAAACAAAATTTTGGGATAATCCGGCTCTGACAAAACCCCCAGTCCGAACTAAAAGGGTGCACTCTCATAAGTCGCCCGACTCAATTACAAAGAAGCAAAAGCCCACTACAAGGCGTGGAACCGTATTGGAGGGATGGCTTAACGGGCCCTGCAAAATTCATAGTACAACGGATACCATACCAACACACAGCCTTAGAGCATGTTGGGTACTCCGGCAGGTGGCCAAGAGCGGTGAGGATCTCCTCATTCAAAACACCGCAGAGCACCATCCCGTGGATAACAATACAGTATTGACAGTCTTCGAGACCTTCGCCTCAAATAATAGGCGTAAGCGAGCACTCCGCAGCCTTGCCGAAGTCTGCCACGTGGCAGCAATAAATCCATGGAGCGACACGGCTATCACCTTCAATGCCAGTGACGAACCTAAATTCCGAACAGCCCGAGCACCAGCCGCCTTGGTCCTCAGTCCAATTGTGGATGGCTTTCGGCTTACTAAAGTGCTCATGGACGGCGGCAGCGGATTAAACCTCATTTATGAGGAGACTCTTCAAAAAATGGAAATAGACAGAAACCATATTGAGCAAAGCAGCACGACCTTCCGAGGAATCATCGCCAGTCGGGAGGCACGTTGCGCTGGGAAAATCACACTAGATGTGGTATTCGGCACTCCGGAGAATTACAGGTCCGAAGAAATTACATTCCGAGTGGCCCCATTCAGTAGCGGATACCGCGCCCTTCTAGGGTGGGAGGCATTCACGATCTTCCAAGCCATACCCCATTACGGGTGCATGAAGCTCAAAATGCCCAGGCCCAATGGAATCATCACTCTAGCTAGTGATCCGGACATAGCACTCCGCACCGAGAACAAAACAGCCGCACTAGCCCTTGAGGCATTATCTGAAGCCCTTGCGGCGGAGGAATTAACTGCGTCGCGCTCCACAGTGGACAGGGACGACGTGATACTCGACAAAAGATCCAAGTCCACCTCTTTTAAACCAGCGGATGAAATAGTCAAATTCCAAGTCCATCCAACGGACCCCACAAAAACAGCATCCATCAGGGAATAGTTAAACCCCACTATAGACGCCGCACTACGGGAGTTCCTGCGCAAGAATTGGAACATATTCGCCTGGCATCCTTCAGACATGCCAGGAATCCCACACAGGCTGGCCGAGCATAGCCTTAACATTCTAAAGGGAGTCAAGCCGGTCAAGCAGACTCTTCGGCGTTTCTCTGAACCTAAGCGACAAGCCATGGGAGAGGAGCTACCAAGTTACTGGAGGCCGGATTTATTAGAGAAATAAAACATCCGGACTGGCAAGCAAACCTGATAATGGTACCAAAGAAGGACAAATCCTGGCGCCTATGCATCGACTTCAAGGACCTTAATAAGGCTTGCCCAAAGGATCCCTTCCCCCTCCCTCGCATCGATCAAATTATCAATGCCACCGCAGGACGCGACTCATTGTGCTTCCTCGACGCATACTCCGGTTACCACCAAATTAAGATGGTGGAGTCCAATCAAGCCGCAACGTCATTTATCACTCCATATGACCCCTTCTGTTTTAACACAATGCCCTTCGGGCTCAAAAATGTCGGCGCAACGTATCAACGCATGATTTAGACATTTTTGGAAAAGCAAATCGGCAAAACAGTGGAGGCATACGTAGACGATGTGGTCATTAAAACCAGACACGTCGACTCCTTAATAGACGACTTGAGGCTCACGTTCGACAATCTCCGAACATATGACATTAAGCTCAGTCCGGAAAAATGTGTTTTTGGCGTACCCGTCGGAAAGCTCCTGGGCTTCATCGTCTCCAGTAGAGGAATTGAACCAAATCCGGCTAAAATCCGAGCTCTGTCGCAGTTGGCTATCCCAACTGACCTCAAGACAATCCAGAAGTTAACTGGATGTGTGGCGGCCTTAAGCCGCTTTATCTCCTGATTAGGAGAAAAGACACTCCCCCTTTATCGCCTTCTTCGGCGCACCGAACACTTTGAGTGGACGGACGCAGCCACGACTGGATTGGAAGAAATAAAAGCCATCCTGGCCACCAACTCAATCTTGGCCGCGCCAAATGTCGGTGAACCAATGTTGTTATATATAGCGGAAACTCACCAAGTTGTAAGCGCAGTGCTCGTCGTCCAACGAGAGACGGACGGATATAAATTCCCACTTCAAAAGCCGGTATATTATGTATCAACATACCTCACTCCATGCAAATCACGGTACCCACATTATCAAAAGATAGCATACGCGATATTTATGGCATCCCGGAAATTACGACACTACTTTCAAGAGTGTTCAATTACGGTGGCCTCAGAAGTACCACTCAACGACATAATAAACAATCGCGATGCCATGGGCTGGATTGCCAAATGGGCTATCGAGCTCCTCCCGTTCGACATAACATATAGACCACGGTGAGCCATTAAGTCACAAGTATTGGCCGATTTCGTCGCCAAGTGGACAAAAGCCGAACTCCCTAAGGAGTATGGCGTGTACTCCAATTGGATCATGCACTTTGATGGCTCTAAAATGCTGGCTGGTCTGGGGGCTGGCGTCATCCTGACGTCCCCCACCGAAGATACAGTCCAATATGTACTCCAAATACTATACACAGACTCCAACAACGCAGCCGAATATGAGGCCCTATTGCATGGTCTCCGGATGGCAGTTTCCATGGGCATTCAATGCCTGGAGGTGCGTGGGGACTCGAACCTCGCAATATCTCAAATAAATGGAGACTTCGATGCCAAGGATCCGAAAATGGTGGCATATCACAACACCGTCCTCAAAAATTTAGCTCGGTTCGAGGGGCTTGAATTCCACCATGTGGCTCGGGAAAACAATCAGGCGGCGGATATCGTCGCCCGTATCGGCACTAAGCATGATCCTGTCCCACCTAACATCTTCTTGGAAAGGCTGTTTAATCCATCCGTGGTATGGGAAGGGGACACCGGTAACAATAGTCCAGACCCGGACACAACACCAGATACCAAACACTCTCACACAATCGGAGGCTCTGCCATCGAAATAACACCTTCAGCCCACGTGATAATGGCCGTCGTCGCCTCGTGGACAGAACCATTCCTGGCCTACATAACCAGGCAGGAACTACCTGAGGACCAAAATGAGGCACGCTGCATAGTGCGGTGATCTAAGCCTACAAGGTCCACGAGGGAGAGCTTTATAAGAAAAGCACTACCGGAGTCCTTCAAAGGTGCATCTCCGAAGAGGAAGGGTGGAAGCTTTTGGCAGAAATCCATGTTGGACTCGGCGGCCACCACGCCGTAGCCCGGGCCATTGTAAGCAAGGCCTTCTGTACATGTTTCTATTGGCTGACGGCCCGAGCAAATGCACAGGATCTGGTCCAATGTTGCGTCGGTTGCCAGCTTTTTGCAAACCAAAGCCATATGCCGCCTACCGCTCTCTAAAAAATCCCCATTACTTGGCCCTTTGCGGTCTGGGGGCTTGATATCGTCGGACCCCTCAAAGGGGGAACCCATAAGAAAAAATACTTACTGGTCATGGTGGATAAATTCACCAAATGGATAGAAGCCAAACCCGTTAAAACGGCTGAATCCGGACCGATGATAGACTTCATATCTAGGGTTGTACACCATTGGTATTCCCCACAGAATCATCACTGACAATGGCATGAACTTTACAGCCGACGAGGTCAAACTTTAGTGCAGCAACAAGGGCATCAAGCTCGATTATGCTTCTGTCTATCACCCGCAAACTAATGGTCAAGTTGAGCGAGCAAATGGTCTTATCATGAGCGGCATCAAACCCAGATTAGTGCGGTCCTTAAAGGAATCAAACACACACTAGGTAGAGGAGCTCGACTCTGTACTATGGGGGCTGTGGACCATGCCGAATCGCACTACCGGATACACACCGTTTTTTATGGTGTACGGTGCAAAGGTGGTTCTGCCTTGCGACATAATTCATGACTCACATCGAGTGCGCATGTACGAAGAAAAAGAGGTTGAGCTCGATCGGCAGGACAGTTTGGACGCCCTGGAGGAGGAGCGCGACGTGGAAAAAGCCCGTTCCGCATTCTATCAACAACAGGCTCGAAAGTATCGAAGCAGAGAAGTACGGACCAAAACCTATAACGTTGGCGAACTAGTTCTATGCCTGCCGGAGAAGAAAAAGAACAAGCTCAAGCCCAAATGCGAAGGTCCCTTCATTATTGACCAGGTTCTGAACGGTGGAGCGTACCGTCTGCGGGATGCATCGGACAATTGACTCGAGCCAAGCCCATGGAACGCAGCCAGACTCCAAAGATTCTACGCCTAGTGCCGGACTCTATGTTCGTCTCCTTACCCCCGTCATTTTTTTGCATATCCGTTATCTGTCTTTTCTCTCTTTCTCTTCTTTTTCTTCTCCTCAAGGCCTTAAAAGGCTAACTTGTGTCTTGACTACACAATCTTGACGCGCTAACCGCGCTCATTGTACCTGGGGGCTTCTTATACAGAAGCTTAATATAACTATTTTTTGGGCTTTATGCCCCACACATGTGTTATTCTTCCACATGTACCTTTTTTCGCCATTATATGCATCGATATGACTTAAGTTTTGGCCAAGGTGGGTTGCCTGGCTCTTGTATTTATGCCCTACGTTCCCGTTAATTCGGCTAGGGCATAAGGGGAGCACCTCTGCGATTGTTACTGCCGGGTCAGCCGGATGTGTACCTCAGACTGGGTGAAGCCGAAAGCTAGCGTTCTTAAGGGAATATTCGGTCGGTGAACAAAAGATGACTTTTATTTATTTTGATACATGCCCCAGATGTTTATAGCTTGCGTCTCTTTTCGCAGTTCGGACATGCACATTAGGGCATGCGTACCCAGGAAAGGAACCCTTAACGGAACTATTCTCCCTGGAAGATGTTTCTTACTATCCATGTAATATAACATAGCTAGTTGGGTACTTGTCTGTTCAAGCACTTATGACCCCTACGCCTGGTTTCCACGCATACCCCGGTTTTTACATAACCGAGCGGGTATTCGGATACACTCCGGACTATCGGGTCCAGAGGTCCAAGCGAAAAGGTCCGCCATGACAAATGATTTACAATCCGGCTAGGGACATTATATATGTCACTTAAAGTACACAGTCACTAAGACTGACTAAATTCTTCTTCTATACCATCCAACAGGCTGTCTAGCCTACAATCCTGTTGGGAATACTTTGCGGCTAATTCTACTTGGTCATACACCAAACTGACGGGGATCTCTTTCCCATCGGGCCCCACAGGTCCGACCTCGGCCATGTGGTTTGGGTCAGCTTTGGTATATCGCGTCTTCACCATGGCCCAGGCTTCCCTTGCACCTTGTCGGCAGGCTGATATCTTCCATAATCGGAAGTGCCGCCGTGCTCCCTTGAGCTTCTCTATAAGCTCCCCCATGCCTCCTGGCGGGGAGGTGGATGCCCACAAGGCTTGGGAAATACCCTGCATCACCTGCCGAACTTGTTCGTGCAGTTGTGAGAGCTCTGGTAGAAGATCACCCGCAGACCCGGGCATCTCCTCCGCGGGACGACCCGTCAGCATACCTGCAGACATAACTCTGTTAGCCGGCTTCTTCGCTGAACTCTTTCAAAAGTTCATTCAAGCACTTACTAAAAATGCCGCGTCGAAGCCGCTTATTCTCCTTCACGGAGTCCGCAAGCTGGGCTCGGACATCTTACAGTTCCACGCCCAGGTGGATATTGGCGTCCTGGAGATTATGTTTCTCCTTCCTGACCCACGTAAGCACACGCTCGCCAGCATTTAGTTGTCGATTAGCACGTTGCGCATTCTCCAGCACGGCCTCCGGATTCACTCCGGAGTCATCTGCAACATCTATTGTTAGATTTGCATGCATGCCGCATACTATCTGGTACCTGTCATTCTTTGCAATGGAAACAAGTGTTACCAGAGGGGGCCTTCTCGGACTCCTTCAACGCGGCAACCGCGGCCCGTAGCTGGGCTTTGCACTCTTCCAGCTCTTGAGACAATTGGGTATTCTTCTCTGTAAGAACCTGCACAAATAATGATCCTTAAATCAGTTGTGTCAGCTATTTCAAGTCTCAGGGGCTACAGATATATAATCGTCAGATTTTCTTACTCGTATATCCTTTACATACTGGTCAGTGGCTCTGGCAAGACCATTTTAAGCAGCACGGATGTACGCGTCTCCTGAGTTGAAGGCATCGAACGCCTCTTGGGAGAAACAAGCGTCACGGAGTACGGCCCGGCGATGCCTGTGATTCATGGCGCTCTCCACTTCAAAAATTGTAGCGGATAGTCTGTCTGCATCCTTTGTAGGAGGAGCATCCGGCGTTCGCCCCGTGTGAGCTTCCGCCTCTATGTCCGGCCCTAGAGCCCTACTGGTCGAGGCGTGATCGGCAACCTCTCCGAATATAGTCCGACGAATGTTTTTCCTACTAGGAAACATGGACGTCAATATATTTTAAGAAAGACGACAACCACGGAGCGAGGTTCTGTATCATACCTCTGCGCCGGCGTCTCAGTCCTGACCGCCTTCCTTTTTAGCCTACCCGGCTTCGATGTCCCTTGTTGGCGAGTCACTCCGGGTTTGGCATGGCGTCCCGAGGGCCTTCCCTGTAAAACACCATATGTGTACGGTAGGTGAAGTGCATAAAAGGGGATCCTTCTCGGAAGTTGGGACTCCGGTTTTTCTTACATGCGATGCAGGGAGTAGCCCAGGATAGTCGGCTATGATGGCCACCATGGCATCATCGCAGCTCAATTGATAGAATGTCCTGTCGATCAGCTCCACAAATATGTCCGGATCCTCTTCGAGTCCGGGATCGAGGGCCCGGTCAGGGTCCTCCGGTTGTGGAGGTGGGCTGTTGACCTCCCTTACAGCTTTTCGCAGTTCCTGCCATGAAACGGCAAGGTGAGTATTTATGACGAAGAATGCGGGAAGGTTGGGAGTAAAAAGTGACAGCTCACCCAGCTTGGAGGGTTGTACATGGAGAATCCATCCCGTGGCTTAATACGGATGAACTCCTCTTCCTCTCCCTTGAACAAATCGGACAGAATTTTTGCTAGAGCAGCAACTGAGTCCGGTCCCTTACGCCCGCAGCGGGTGGCATCATCTTCCCCGTTAAAGCGCCACATGGGGTGCCCTCGATATTGAAGTGGCTGCACCCCCCGCATTATACATATTGACATAACCTCGATTATTGTCAGTCCTGATTGAGCCAGCACTTTTATCCGGCCCATCAGGTAAAGGACTTCTCCGTTATCTTCCTCCTGAGGGCTCCGTGGGCGCCAGCTTCGGCGTTTCTTCAAAGGGGCATTGTCGAACTCGGGAAGACCCATCCGAATAGGATCTGGAAGGGGGACGTCCTCCATGTAAAACCACTCCGAAGGCCAGTCTTCGGACGTCTTCTTCGGGGTACCGGACAGGTATCCGGTCCCGGCGATGCGCCATATTTCGGCTCCGCCCACTTGATATATTGACCCCTTCTGTGTACGGGGCACAAGGCAGAATAGCCTCTTCCACAGCTCGAAATGAGCTTCGCAGCCCAGAAACAGCTCACAAAGGGCAACATAACCAGCGATGTGTAATATGGAAGCGGGGGTGAAATTATGCAACTGGAGGCCATAAAACTCCAGGAGCCCGCGGAGGAACGGATGGATTGGAAATCCAAGTCCCCTTAGTAAATAAGGGACAAGGCATACCCGCTCCCCCTTGGAGGGATTGGGGAAGCTCTCCGCTTGCTCCCCGCCATTATAGGTGGCGAGCCCGGCTCGAACGGGGACCATATACGCTGGAGGGAGAAATCCCTGGGTCTGTAACTCTACTAATTGGCTGTGCGGGATGGACACTTCTCCCAATCACCGGGCTTAGGGCTACGGGAGCGGGAGGAGGAGCTGCGATGGCCGGCCATGTTGGAATGGATTTTTCCGAGCGCGCTCCGATGGATACTCGCCGTGGGAGGATGGTGTGGTCTGGATCTAAGAATCCCCGTCTCTTTAATAGACAGTTTACTTACATGGCTAGGGTGGCGAATGTAAAAATGCCCTGGCTCCTCGCATTCGCTCGACACGTGGAAGATAGCCCTTATTGGGCGCGGAAGCCAAGAAGTGCAACATTTATGGGGAGCCGGACACTACTCAGCAGATATTCAGAATTTGGAGAAGAACCCGCCTTGCAATGTCGAAGACAATCTGCGCGCCGGACTCATCGTCATTGAAGCCTAGTTCGGGGGCTACTGAGGGAGTCCTGGATTAGGGGGTCTCCGGACAGCCGGACTATATCCTTTGGCCGGACTGTTGGACTATGAAGATACAAGATTGAAGACTTCGTCCCGTGTCCGGATGGGACTCTCCTTGGCGTGGAAGGCAAGCTTGGCAATACGGATATGTAGATCTCCTCCCTTGTAACCGACTCTGTGTAACCCTAGCCCCCTCCGGTGTCTATATAAACCAGAGGGTTTAGTCCGTAGGGCAACATACAATCATACCATAGGCTAGCTTCTAGGGTTTAGCCTGTACGATCTCGTGGTAGATCAACTCTTCTAATACTCATATCATCAAGATCAATCAAGCAGGAAGTAGGGTATTACCTCCATCGAGGGGGCCCAAACCTGGGTAAACATCGTGTCCCCCGCCTCTTGTTACCATCCGCCTTAGACGCACAGTTCGGGACCCCCTACCCGAGATCCACCGGTTTTGACACCGACAATTGAGAATCTCGGTTTTTAAATCCCAGTAAATCAAAAAGACACCCAAAAAGCATGAAACTTGGCATGGTTTCATGACATGGCACATATATGTCGTGGTAAAAAAATCGTCCAGTTTGAGAAGAGGCGCACACATTAGTAGCCAACGAAGTCCTTTTTGAAACAAAAAACTGACATGTTAATATCGCAAACGGTTGTATCATATTAACCGTGTAGAAATTTAACCATACTCGGTGGCGTGCGTGCAGCTATTTGATTAGATGGGACGAGCACAAGAAGCCCGCCGTGCAGGCTCGACGGGACGTGTGCGAGCAGTCCGCCGTGGAGGCTTGACGAGACGCGTGCATCATGTCCACCTCACAGGCTCGACGGGACACATGCGAGCAGCAAGGCTGCCCATGCTCACAGGGAAGCGAGCTCTTTGACCTCCATGCACCAGCCGCCGCCCGCCTCGCTCACACCTTCTCCATTAATGGGTTAACTAAAGCACCTGGATGGAGGGTGTTTGCATGTGATCCCATGGCAGCATTTGCTTTGTTCATGTTTTCAACTCGTGTCCCACCCTAATTTAAATTGCCACATAGGGCAATGGATAATATGACCACAAATAAAATGGCAACGGATAATACGACGACAAATTTACAATGGCGTAGATAATAATTGTCTTACATATTCTGAATAATTTAAAATGCCACATGCGGCAAAGCCTGGAAGACATGGGGGCAAGAGAATAAGGAAATTGCAGACAATGATATGGGTCGCTACTGTCTCTACTCGTCGATGGATCGCCAGGCGGCGAAATCCTCCAGCTCCTTCTTCAATTCCTCACGACTTTGCTTGAAAGCAGCCACGGATTCCTCCACCTCCTGCCCGCGCTCCATCCGGAGCTTCCTCAAGCCACCCATCAGTTCCTCGACGACCACTTTTAGCGTCATCTCCGAGGCACTGCTCTGCTCATGCAGCATCTTCCATCAGGAGGTCTCCTCCTCCTTCTCTACGACCAACTTGAGGAGCTTCGCATTGTCACCCATGAGTTGCTCGACGAGGCCGGTCGCCTTGTCAACCGAGGCATCACTGATCTTGAGCAGCTTCATCAAGCTGTCGACCAGCTCCTAGTGTGTAGTGACGCCAGTGAGAATGTCTTCATCGCCAGCGAAGGACTTCAGGAACACCGGCTCGTCATGATGGCCGACGCCGCGAATGTGCTTGTGAGAGCCCTCGCGTGCCCGTGAGAGCTCGTTCGAGGGCTCCACGGCACGCCGGGACATCTCTGCTATGGCTGTGGCTTCATGGCGGGACCTCTCTAGGGCTTCCACGACCTTGGTCTTTGCTGCCTGGTTATATATCCACCCTAAACTCCTCCTACCAGTCATGGCGGAATGACTTGATAGAAAAAACCAGTTTGTGGGTGATGAGGAGAGAAATTGTGAAGTAATTTTCGAGTGGGTAGTTTTTATAGCCCGATGCTAAGTGTGAACACATATTAGTTTGATAGGTGCGAATAGATTTGCAATTACTTATTGCGTTTTAATCAGCAATGTGACGAGAAACAAGGTCAAAATTTATTGATGGCAGAAGGTTGACCACGTAGGTGCTCGCCATTGAGGCGGACGCGGCGCGCTCCGCTCTGGCGTCCCTGTGTGCGCTCTGCTCGCCGTTGAGGCAAAGTTACAATGGCAACGGTTAATAATTCTTAATAATTGTGTTACATATTCAGGATAATTCAAAATGCCAAATGTGGCAATGCCTAGAACACTCACGGCCTACATATGCATAGAATTATAATAAAATATAAGCTAAAAGGCTGAGTTGGCGGCCTTCTGGCGATGGTCTTCTCGGACTCCATGATCAGCATAGCACCCTTGTGGCAGTTCACTCCGAGTGTCCCGACCCGCCTCCGCCTACGAAGCTGCTAGCGTTGGGAGGCTCTTGGGGCTGCTGGGCCTCTTCCAGAAGAGCTTGACAATGTAAAATCACGCGCATGACAACTCCACGGAACCGCTCCATTTCCATGTCTTTGGCCTGGTTGCAAATTCCATCGATCGCCTGCATCCTCAAGATATCACGTTGGCAATGTTCTACTTCATCGAGGACGTCAACTCCGCCAACGATGCGCTTGACCTTGACCACCACATCATCGGGATCGAGGTTGACACTGCTGCCGCGAGCAATGATGAAGCCGCAGGCTGCCTTTGTCTTGACTGAATCGCAGAGGTCATCTGCCCATACCTTGTGGGGCATCAGGCTCTCGATGAGCACTGGTGAAGCTGGTTCTTCGGGTGGGTCGTCGATCATGCCGCCGAGCAGCTCTGGATCTTTTGCACGGTGGATGGAAAACTGCTCATCACACCTCCTCTGCAATATGTCGATTGTGCTCCCAAGGACTGTGACACTGATATCGCTGTCGATGGGCCATGGTGCCTGCACCGGCTGATGAAGCTCTTGCTCCCCGACCTGCTCCGGCTCGTTCTCCTCACCGAAGATGTAACGCAGGTAGGCGTCGACGTCGAAGCTTTGGTCATTTCCTAGCATGCTTGGAATACCTAATGGTAGATGGTTGAGGACTAGATATTCACAAAGTGTCACGGCGGTGCATTGTCGCCTGGGTTATATGCAGCAAGCCGTTAGCTGGTGGCAGGAAACCGGTGAGGGAATATGCGTGGATTTTACAATTCACCCATGTGGAGCGCGGGAAAAATAAGTAGAGCACACACACAACCCGAATACCGTATCCGGTGCCACATGTTATTTATCACACAAGTGTTAACATAAGGAAATGCATGTGTAATTTACTAATCATCGCACACGAGTACTCACAGACGCATCATGTGTGATACTCCTAGCCACCGCAAGCAACTAGTTTGCATTTTTCAAAGTTTTTTGTACACACATAATCGCACACGAACTAACTGTATTAACCGTCTGTGTTGTAAATTCTCATCGCAAACAGTTCATCCGAGTCAGCTGTTTGCCACGTATCACACACATCTTGTTAAGTTGAACCATTTTTGTTGCGTTCGCTAATCGAAAACAGTTCATCCGAGTGAACCGTATGCCCTATATCACACACACCTTGATCTGGCTAACCGTTTATGTCGCACTCCCTAATAGCAAACGGTTCATCGGAGTGAACTATATGCCGTATATCGCACACACATTGATATGGCTGCCCGTTTCCGTTGTTCTGCCTCATCGCAAATAGTTCGAATGGGTTAACCGTGTGCCCTGCACCACACACACAACTAAATCTGAACCGTTTTTGATGCATCCTCCATCACAAACGTTTTGCACCTTTTTTGACGGGTTTTTACATCCCCATTTGTGATTAATGCATCGCACATAGTTTCATCAAAGGGTCTCTGATCGTAGTGTCATGTTAGCAGCATCCTGCAGTAGTGCCTGGGTATTAGAATTCACGCAATTTGTAAGTGCTTTTCCTTGGTTATTGTTTGATGTGGTAGCTCTGTTTGGCTATGCAAAGGAATTGTTTTTGCTTGCCTGGTTGATTCCTTAGAACACATCATGACATATTGGTTTAATTCTAGGTTCGTTCTAGCATATGTGTAAAAATCGCACCTGATGATGTTGTTCATGGAAATTAGGCTCCACCCAGTGAGAAGCCCACCAGTAACCTGAAGACTCAGTTTGTATTGTATTAATTTATCTCATGCTATATCCCCCTACTTACTTACATTATTTCTTCTCTATGCAACAGCTGCACATGCCTCATTGCTTCATGCGAGTTGCAACCTGGGCCTGCTCTACCAAATTTACATATTTATTTAGATTTCGGATACATCATGACTATTGAGTTTTCTATCAGTTCTAATCGGTACCTGATACATCTCCAACGTATCTATAATTTTTTATTTTTCCATGCTATTATATTATCTATTTTGGATGTTTATATGCATTAATATGCTACTTTATATTATTTTTGGGACTAATCTATTAACCTAAAGCCCAGTGCCAGTTTCTATTTTTTCCTTGTTTTGAGTTTTACAGAAAAGACATATCAAACGGAGTCCAAACGGAATAAAACTTTCGCGATGATTTTTCTTGGACCAGAAGACACCTACATGACTTGGAGAGAGGGCCAGAAGAGTCCCGAGGATGCCACAAGCCTCTAGGCCGCGCCCCAAGGGGGCGCCCTGAGGGCTTGTGGGCCCCTCGGGTGTCCTCCAACCCTAATTCCACCTATATAAATTCCAAAATATTCCCCAAACATCAGAAGCATGCACCAAAATACTTTTCCGCCGCCGCAAGCCTTTGTTCCCGTGAGATCCCATCTTGGGGCCTTTTTCGGCGATCTACCGGAGGGGGTTCAATCATGGAGGGCCTCTACATCAACCTTGATGCCCTTCCGATGATGCGTGAGTAGTTTACCATAGACCTACAGGTCCATAGCTAGTAGCTAGATCGCTTCTTCACTCTCTTTGATTTTCAATACAATGTTCTCCTCGGTGTTTTTGGAGATTTATTCGATGTAATACTTGTTTGCGGTGTGTTTGTTGAGATTCGATGAATTGTGGATTTATGATCAGATTGTCTATGGATATTATTTGAGTCTTATCTGAACTCTTTTATGCATGATTAAGACATCTTTGTATTTCTCTTTGAACTATCAGTTTGGTTTGGCCAACTAGCTAGATTGGTTTTTCTTGCAATGGGAGAGGTGCTTAGTTTTGGGTTCAATCTTGTGGTGTTCTCACCCAGTGATAGAAGGGGTAGCAAGGGATTGACCAAAAAACCCAAAAATATTTTCCATCATATAGATCTCCAGGAAAATAGACCTAAGGGTCGTAGGTTTCACTAGAGGTATTTTCCATCATATTTTTTCAGATCTATAAACCAAAGAACCCAAAAATACCTTGCTGCAATTTATTTATATTACTTTAGTTTGGTATTTTATTTATCTTTTATACCTATCTCTATTAGATCTCACTCGTGTTCGTGATCGTGAAGGGATTGACAACCCCTTTTTCGCGTTGTGTGCAAGTGTTTGTTAGTTTGTGCAGGTGCATAGATTGGAGACTTTCTTGTGCCTCCTACTGGATTGATACCTTGGTTCTTAACTGAGGGAAATACTTATCTCTACTTTGCTGCCTCACCCTTTCCTCTTCAAGGGAAAAATCAACGCAAGCTCAAGAAGTAGCAGTACCTCACCATAGCATTTCTATACTTCTTTCTCAGTTAGCTTATCCATAAATCCTTCAGTACAACATTTGTATTGGTCTTGGTGTGTTTTTAATTTGCCAAACCTGCAAAATGTCCTAATCAAGATCTTGAGAACAAATTGGTAAATTTCCTTTTTGCAATGAAATCCTAACACTATATTATATTTACCCAATGTTGGTCATGCGCACATCAGGATTAGGTATCAATAGGTCCCCAAGAGTTCATATTACTCTCGTCTTGGATAAAACTGTCAATTCCATATTTGTTTGTCCCTTTATTTAATATAATTGTGCAGCAAAAAGTGTAAAGAAGAACCAATTTACAATGGTGACTAAGTTTGCTCTTTATACCCCCTGACTGTTGGAAATATGCCGTAGAGGCAATAATAAATTAGTTATTATCATATTTCCCTGTTCATAATAATCGTTTATTATTCATGCTAGAATTGTATTGACCGGGAACTCGGATACATGTGTGGATACATAGACAACAACGTGTCTCTAGTGAGCCTCTACTAGACTAGCTCGTTGATCAAAGATGGCTATAGTTTCGTAGTCATAGACATGAGTTCTCATTTGATAATGGGGTCACATCATTAGGAGAATGATGTGATGGACAAGACCCAAAATATAAACATAGCATATGATCGTGTCAAGTTTATTGCTATCATTTTCTGCATGTCAAGTATATGTTCCTATGACCATGAGATCATGTCACTCACTAACACCGGAGGAGTATCTTGTGTGCACCAAACGTCGCAATGTAACTGGGTGACTATAAAGGTGCTTTACAGGTATCTCCGAGGGTGTCTGTTGAGTTGGCATGGATCAAGACTGGGATTTGTCACTCCGTATGACAGAGAGGTATCTTAGGGCCCACTCGGTAATACAATATCATAATGAGCTTGCAAGAAATGTGACCAATGAGTTAGCCACGGGATCTTGTATTATGGAACGAGTAAAGAGACTTGCCAGTAACGAGATTGAACTTGGTATGGTGATATCGACGATTGAATCTCGGGCAAGTAACATACTGATAGATAAAGGGAACTACATACGGGCTTACTGAATCCTTGACATCAAGGTTCGACCGGTAAGATCTTCATAGAATATGTGGGAACGAATATGGGCATCCAGCTCCCGTTATTGGTTATTGACCGTAGAGATGTCTCGGTCATGTCTGCATACTTCTCGAACCCGCAGGGTCTACACACTTAATGTTTGGTGACGGTATAAGTATAGTTGAGTCATTATGGTGGTTACCAAAGGTTGTTCGGAGTCCCGGATGAGATCCTGGACGTGACAAGGAACTCCAGAGTGGTCCGGAGGTGAAGATTGATATATTGGACGAAGGGTATTGGAGTTCAGAACTGTTCCGGTGGTACCGGGTGACGACCAGCATGACCGAAAAGGTTTCGGGGGGGGGGGGCAAGTGTTGGGGGGCCCATGGGCCACGGGAGGGGGCAAACCAGCCCACTAAGGGGTTGTGTGCCCCCTCACCCTTTCCTACGTAACCAGGAGAGGTGGGGCGCCCCCCTTAGGGTTTCCCTCCACCTGGCTTGGGGGGGCAAGTGTAACGCCCCAAAACCGGAGCTTCAGATGCCTTCCAGGGTTTCCGGGTTTCGTCGTGTGTTTTGTTTGAATCATTGCATTCATCATTGCATCATGTCATCATGCCATCATGTCATTTCTTTTTCTTAACTCAACTAAATAAATGGCATGGATCCTTGATCCATTTAAACCGAGGGAATTCACATGATGATTCTCTTTACAACATATCCTCTCGATATTTAGAGAGCTATAGTAAATATTCCAATTATTTGGATTTACCGCAAACACACGTGCAATTTAAAAACTCTCAGTTCTTTTTTGCTTCGAGTTGCTCCTCAAACCTTGCCATATATTCTTTCATCTTTTTCCGGAGCTCCACCAAAAATCCGAACATTTTTGGACCTTCCTATTCGAACCATTTGAATTTAAACTTTCAAAAATGCCCACTCCATTTTTCTTGGAACATGCGCATTTTTGCGAGTCCAGGAAATTTATTCCCGTGCCCAAACTCCTTCTCTACCTTTTCTTTTCTTCCCTTTTCTTCCTCTTTTTCTGTTGTTTTTTTATTATTAGAGCAAATCGTGGGAGAGAGAGCCCAGCCTCTCAGGCCTGCCAGGCCTGCCCTTTTGCCTTAAGGCCCAGCTGACCCCTCCTCTCTACTGGGCCCCAAGCCCACCTACCCTCTAACCCTAAGCCGCACCCTAGCACCCCTGGCCTGATCCCCTCCTCCCTCGCATCTTCCCTCGCGCCGCCAGAGTCCTCTCGGCCGAACCCCATCTCCTCGATCCCCATCTCCTTCCGCGCACGCAGCCACCCTTCTCCATCGATCTCCTCCCTCCTTTCGCTCTCTCCCTCACGCAACACTCGCTGCCTCGCCCCCCTTCAAGCTTGAGCCGCGCCGCTCATCTCCTGTCGCAGGAGCCCTGCACAGCCCAGCGCCCTCAAGTGCCCCGCCGGCCTGCGATGCCGCCGCCGACCTCCACCAAGAGCCTGCGTCGCCCAGGCGCCAGCTCCTTCCACCTCGCCTCTCTGCAACTCCCATGGATGCCGTCCAGGGAACCCATGGCGTCGTCATCTCAAGGCCGTCGCCGGTGGGATCCTGCGTCCCTCCGCAATCTTCCTGGTCAAGTGACGCCAGGGCCGACCCCGTCGTGTTCCTCTACTCACCTCGCCTCGATCACCTGCCGCTGACTACCACCTTCGTCTTCTGCTGCTGCTTCACCGGTGAGCACAGGCCGCCGCCGCGTTGCCTTGCCTTCGCCTCCCGGCTTCGTCCGCGAGAACGTTTACCGTCACTTGGGTTCGACAAGATGCCGAGTATCCCTATGTTTTCCATGTACATCTACACCAAGACCGGACCGTCAAGTACTGCGAGAATGTTTGCGAGAATGTTTGTACCTCTACCATCGCGGTGGATCCGACAAGTACCCCTACAATAAGTGTACCTCTACCGTCGTCTTCGGAATCGCTAAGAACGTCAAGTACCCCTTCGAGATGACGGGACCGGCAAGTTCGAATGACCCCAAGTACCTCTTTGAAACGACCGAGTACCATTACCGTCAGATGCTCGAACGACTACAGGCTGAAACATCAAGTTTCTCGATGAACCATGTACGACTACCGTTTCTCGTGGATTCACCTAAGTACCATGTAATGGACGACCCTAGAAGTTACTGTTGCCGTGTACGGCTACCGTCGCCTTGGAGATGTTGGGTTCATCAAGTTCCTCTTCGGAAAAGTACCACTACTTCCCTCAACGTCCCGAGAACGTATACTTCCCCTACACCGCATCGAACTCGAACCCCTCCGATAATGCAAGCTTCGAAGGTATAACCGTCGAGAACGACGCTCGTGGACGAATGCTTGCGATGTATGAGTTGAACCATGTGTTGCTCCGTGTCCGAGTTGTTCGTTGCATGAAGCCCCACTTTTGCCTTGCCGCCATCATGTGGGAACCCGGAATCCGGGAGCACCCCATCTTCTTGCATGACACACTCGCACCCATTGTCTTTTGCACCGGTATCCCCGTGAGCTACCGGATCATCGGAATGTTGCCGTGGCACCGTTTTCGTTGTCATTGTCATGGCACCCCTTTCGTTTCCGCCATGATGAAAAATGCTTCATATCATGCTCTTGTCAATTTTTAATAAATAATTTCATAAACTTGATCATGTCATCCGCATCATGATAACAACTTCAAGAATGTTTAATTTGTTGTTGCACCAAATTGCTAATGCACATGAGGATATACCGGAATTGTTGTTTGATGTTTCCGGCCTCATTTAAACTTGCCAAAATGTTTAGTTTTGTTATGCTTCACCTCTTGCCATGTTAACCAACATTTAATATTGTTGAGTACCTAACCGAGAGAGAACTAAATAATTGATTGTGGTGTTTCACTAATATGCAACTCGTTGCATATTGAGCTTCACTTAATTTGTAGTATTGTTTGTGCACTTTGACATGCCATGCCTCTTTAAACCGGACATGCATCATACTTGTTTATGCATCATGCCATGTTCATGTGTTGGTTGTTTACTATGTTGTGTGCTTCTTTCCGGTGTTGCTTCTTCGGGTTGGTTCCGATAATGTCACGTTTGTGAGGACCCGTTCAACTATGTTCGTTTGTCTTCTTCATGGACTCGTTCTTCTTCTTTGCGGGATTTCAGGCAAGATGACCATACCCTCGAAATCACTTCTATCTTTGCTTGCTAGTTGCTCGCTCTTTTGCTATGCCTATGCCGCGATACCTACCACTTTCTTATCATGCCTTCCATATTGTTAAGCCAAGCCTCTAACCCACCTTGTCCTAGCAAACCGTTGTTTGGCTATGTTACCGCTTTGCTCAGCCCCTCTTATAGCGTTGCTAGTTGCAGGTGAAGATTGGAGATTGTTCCTTGTTGGAACATGGATATTTTGTTGGGATATCACAATATCTCTTATTTAATTCATGCATCTATATACTTGGTAAAGGGTGGAAGGCTCGGCCTTATGTCTGGTGTTTTGTTCCACTCTTGCCACCCTAGTTTCCGTCATATCGGTGTTATGTTCCCAGATTTTGTGTTCCTTACACGGTTGGGTTATAATGGGAACCCCTTGATAGTTCGCCTTGAATAAAACTCCTCCAGCACGGGCCAACCTTGGTTTTACCATTCGCCACCTAGCCTTTTCTTTCCCTTGGGTCGGCCAGCCCAGGGGTCATCTTTATTTAACCCCCCCGGGCCAGTGCTTCTCTAAGTGTTGGTCCAACCCAGAGCACTGTGAGGGGCCGTCCCTTGGCAACGTGGGTTACATTGGCTCCCGTACGCTTAGCTTATCCGGTGTGCCCTGAGAACGAGATATGTGCAGCTCCTATCGGGATTTGTCGGCATAGCGGGTGGTCTTGCTGGACTTGTTTTACCATTGTCGAGGATGTCTTGTAACCGGGATGCCGAATCTGATCGGATTGTCTTGGGAGAAGGAATATCCTTCGTTGACCGTGAGAGCTTGTGATGGGCTAAGTTGGGACACCCCTGCAGGGATTTGAACTTTCGAAAGCCGTGCCCGCGGTTATGAGCAGATGGGAATTTGTTAATGTCCGGTTGTAGAAAACCTGAGACTTAACTTAATTAAAATGCATCAACCACGTGTTTAACCGTGATGGTCTCTTCTCGGCGGAGTCCGGGAAGTGAACACGATGTTGGAGTTATGCTTGACGTAGGTTGTTCTAGGATCACTTCTTGATCATAGCTGTCCGACTGTGCCTTTGCCTTCTCTTCTCGCTCTCTTTTGCATATAGGTTAGCCACCATATATGCTAGTTGCTTGCTGCAGCTCCACCTCATACCTTTACCTTACCTATAAGCTTAAATAGTCTTAATCACGAGGGTGTGAGATTTCTGAGTCCCCGTGACTCACAGATATTTCCAAAACCATCTTGTAGGTGCCGATGAGAACGTGCAGGTGATGCAACCAAGCTCAAGGAGGAGCTCGTTGAAGATCTTGTCCTTTGTGTTGTTCTGTTCTAGTTGATCGGTAGTGGAGCCCAGTTGGGACGATCGGGGATATGTGTAGCATTTGGGGTAGTCTTCTTTTATTTTGGGTTCCGTAGTCGGACCTTGTGTGTATCTGGATGATGTAATGCTTGATTCATGTATTGTGTGAAGTGGCGATTGTAAGCCAACTATGTATCTCTTTCCCTTATGTATTACATGGTTTGTGTGAAGATTACCTCACTTGTGATATTGCTTTCAATGCGGTTATGCCTCTAAGTCGTGCTTCGACATGTGGGAGATATAGCCGCATCGAGGGTGTTACAAGTTGGTAATTAGGGCCTTCGCCGACCTTAGGAGCCCCCTGCTTGATCGAATCGCTGGCGTTGTCGAGTCTAGAAAAATGTTTTGAGTCATTTAAGAATTATATATCGGAGAGTTAGGAATTCTTTTTACTCCTCAGTCCCTTCGTCGCTCTGGTGAGGCATCCTGACGTAGAGTTTTGACTCGTCTCTTGTCAAATTTCACTAAAAAAATTAGGATCACGCGTTGAAATCGTTCCGATGGTTCTGTGACGAGAACATTATTCTTGGTGCCTCCTGACATTTAGGGGTTGTGGTAGTATCCCGGGGAGTTGAGCTCCAAGGTATTGTCGTCACAATTTTATCGTTGCAGTTCTGGAATACCTTAGTTTCGCCGACATCGAAAATCTCTTTTATGCAGTTGTTGGTGAGATAACCTCGACGCCACCCAGTACTGGGGCGGGAGTTCGGGAGTATTGCCATAACTCGTATAACGGATGCTTTTCAAAGGTTGAGCTAAACGATTTCCGAAGGTTTCTTGGTTATGTGTTGAAGGATGGATACAGCTGGATGTAGGATTTGCTAGTTTTGGGTGAGATATTATGCTTCCCCTGTATCCCCAACACCTGATTGCATAACCGGAAAGTTTCGGGAGTTTATAAGTGGGAATTCAAGTAGCTCTTAGGATTTCTTTCCGACAGATGTATGATATGAAATTGGGGTTCAACGTCTAGTGGTCCGCCTATCCACGGTTGGTTTTACAGTGGGCTCGTTGTGTCTTAAAGAGTCCTTGGCTATGCTGACTCGGGGACACTTCAGATGTCATGTGCACTGCCTTGTACATGATGGTGATGTATGATCGAGCCCGTGTAGGCCCCACCACAAAAACTTCGGACGAAATCTCTATCATATGTTTGTTCCAGCTTATTCCGCAAGCCAATCATTTGTTTTTGTTTTTGAGTTGTGGTATTCGAGTTGCTTCGAAGTCAAGTGTGATTCCATACCTTTTTCCTAAGCGGTGTTCTCATGTTCCCATGTGAATACCAATCCTTCATGATAATCGAGGTTGTCATGTCAATCCTTTTCAATCGGTGTGTCTCTCGTCAAGCGGATTCGTTCATTTTCAACATCCGCAAGATCAACTCAAGTCTTCTCAATGTTGTTTGGTTCATCCGTCTCCAAGTTGCCTTTGTTTTTTCCCGCCCACCCACCCTTGTTTTTCTTCAAGGACTCAGTTTTCTCAATCAAGTATCCATCTTATGGATGTGAAGACTCTTCATTCTTGTCTTTCAATGTTCTTATCCGGTGATTCTCATGAAGATTCTAACGGAGCTTCAAGTGTTGTATTCTTCGACCTTTTCTTCTCTGGTGGATTCAATTCAAGATTTGGTGTTGATCATCTCCTTTAACTCGTTTCAAATGTTTTCCATGCCGGTGCACCTTATTATCTTTCCACTTCTCACTATTAATTGTTCCGGAGTGCTCAAGTTATCTCGAAGACTCGTGTTTCCACTCTGCATTCATTCAAGATCTTCCGAGGTTGTTATCTCATTCAAGCCATTTTATTCAACCGGTGCAATCTCCTCTTCAAGTAGTCGTTCAATGGTGTGTCCTTGAGTGGGCCCTAACCCACATGTATTTTTCCAGGATCTTACCTGACTCTTCTAATTTTCCCGGGGCTTCTCAAATTCTTTTCAAAGTTTGGCGTAAGAATGAAGTATCATTAGTCATAGGTATTTCTCCAAGATCTTTCAAATTCTTTTCATCGTTGGTTCAACCTTGCTAATCGTCATCTCGGAGTGCCTCAACAATTCATGGTGGTGTTTCTCATCGTCATTCTCTGCTTTTGAAGACCGAAGAAGACTTTCCTCTCAATCTTGCTCCATTCTGTTCAAGATTCATGGTTCTAGCTGAAGGAAATATGCCCTAGAGGCAATAATAAAGTTATTATTTATTTCCTTATATCATGATAGATGTTTATTATTCATGCTAGAATTGTATTAACCGGAAACATAATACATGTGTGAATACATAGACAAACAGAGTGTCACTAGTATGCCTCTACTTGACTAGCTCGTTGATCAAAGATGGTTATGTTTCCTAACCATAGACATGAGTTGTCATTTGATTAATGGGATCACATCATTAGGAGAATGATGTGATTGACTTGACCCATTCCTTTAGCATAGCACTTGATCATTTAGTTTGTTGCTATTGCTTTCTTCATGACTTATACATGTTCCTATGACTGTGAGATTATGCAACTCCCGTTTACCAGAGGAACACTTTGTGTGCTACCAAACGTCACAACGTAACTGGGTGATTATAAAGGTGCTCTACAGGTGTCTCCAAAGGTACTTGTTGGGTTGGCGTATTTCGAGATTAGGATTTGTCACTCCGATTGTCGGAGAGGTATCTCTGGGCCCATTCGGTAATGCACATCACTATAAGCCTTGCAAGCATTGCAACTAATGAGATAGTTGCGGGATAATGTATTGCGGAATGAGTAAAGAGACTTGCTGGTAACGAGATTGAACTAGGTATTGAGATACCGACGATCGAATCTCGGGCAAGTAACATACCGATGACAAAGGGAACAACGTATGTTGTTATGCGGTCTGACCGATAAAGATCTTCGTAGAATATGTGGGAGCCAATATGAGCATCCAGGTTCCGCTATTGGCTATTGATCGGAGACGTGTCTCGGTCATGTCTACATAGTTCTCGAACCCGTAGGGTCCGCACGCTTAAAGTTCAATGACGGTTATATTATGCGTTTATGTGTTTTGATGTACCGAAGGAGTTCGGAGTCCCGGATGAGATCGGGGACATGAGGAGGAGTCTCGAAATGGTCGAGACGTAAAGATCGATATATTAGACGACTATATTCGGACATCGGAAAGGTTCCGAGTGATTCGGGTATTTTCGAGAGTACCGGGGAGTTACGAGAATTCGTATTGGGCCTTAATGGGCCATATGGGAAAGGAGAGAAAGGCCTGAAAGGGTGGCCGCACCACTCCCCATGGGCTGGTCCGAATTGGACTAGGGAGGGGGGGCGCCCCCTTCCTTCCTTCTCCTTTTCCATTCCCTTTCCTTCCCTCCTACTCCTACTACTTGGAAGGGTTCCTAGTTCTACTAGGAAAGGGGGAATCCTACTCCCGGTGTGATTAGGACTCCCCTAGGGCGCGCCATAGAGAGGGCCGGCCCCTTCCCTCCTCCACTCCTTTATATACGTGGCCAGGGGGCACCCCATAGACACAACAATTGATCTCTTGATCTCTTAGCCGTGTGCGGTGCCCCCCTCCACCATAATCCACCTCGATCATATCGTAGCGATGCTTAGGCGAAGCCCTGCGTCGGTAGAACATCATCATCGTCACCACGCCGCCGTGCTGACGAAACTCTCCCTCAACACCCGGCTAGATCGGAGTTCGAGGGACGTCATCGAGTTGAACGTGTGCAGAACTCGGAGGTGCAGTGCGTTCGGTACTTGATCGGTCGGATAGTGAAGACGTACGATTACATCAACCGCGTTGTACTAACGCTTCCGCTTTTGGTCTACGAGGGTATATGTACACACTATCCCCTCTCGTTGCTACGCATCACCATGATCTTGCATGTGCGTAGGAAATTTTTGAAATTACTACGTTCCCCAAGAGTGGTATCAGAGCTAGGTTTTATGCGTTGATGTAATATGCACGAGTAGAACACAAGTGAGTTGTGGGCGATATAAGTCATACTGCTTACCAGCATGTCACACTTTGGTTCGGCGGTATTGTTGGATGAAGCGGCCCGGACCGACATTACGCGTACGCTTACACGAGACTTGTTTTACCGCCGTGCTATGCACACAGGTGACTAGCGGGTGTCAGTTTCTCCAACTTTAGTTGAACCAAGTGTGGCTACGCCCGGTCCTTGCGAATGTTAAAACAACACCAACTTGACAAACTATCGTTGTGGTTTTGATGCGTAGGTAAGAACGGTTTTTGCTAAAGCCCGTAGAAGCCACGTAAAACTTGCAACAACAAAGTAAAGGACGTCTAACTTGTTTTTGCAGGGCATGTTGTGATGTGATATGGTCAAGACATGATGCTAAATTTTATTGTATGAGGTGATCAGGTTTTGTAACCGAGTTATCGGCAACTGGCAGGAGCCATATGGTTGTTGCTTTATTGTATGCAATGCAATCACACTGTAATGCTTTACTTTATCACTAAGCGGTAGCGATAGTCGTGGAAGCATAAGATTGGCGAGATGACAACGATGCTACGATGGAGATCAAGGTGTCGCGCCGGTGACGATGGTGATCATGACGGTACTTTGAAGATGGAGATCACAAGTACAAGATGATGATGGCCATATCATATCACTTATATTGATTGCATGTGATGTTTATTGTTTATGCATCTTATCTTGCTTTGATTGACGGTAGCATTATAAGATGATCCCTCACTAAATTATCAAAGTATAAGTGTTCTCCCTGAGTATGCACCGTTGGGAAAGTTCTTCGTGCTGAGACACCACGTGATGATCGGGTGTGATAGGCTCTACGTTCAAATACAACGGGTGCAAAACAGTTGCACACGCGGAATACTCAGGTTAAACTTGACGAGCCTAGCATATAACAAATATGGCCTCGGAACACGGAGACCGAAAGGTCGAGCGTGAATCTTATAGTAGATATGATCAACATAGTGATGTTCACCATTGAAACTACTCCATCTCACGTGATGATCGGACATGGTTTAGTTGATATGGATCACGTGATCAATTAGAAGATTAGAGGGATGTATGTCTAAGTGGGAGTTCTTAAGTAATATGATTAATTGAACTTTAATTTATCATGAACTTAGTCCTGGTAGTATTAGCATATCTATGTTCTAGATCAATAGCTCGCGATGTTGCTCCCCGTTTAATTTTTATATGTTCCTAGAGAAAACTAAGTTGAAAGATGTTAGTAGCAATGATGTGGATTGGATCCGTGATCTGAGGATGATCCTCATTGCTGCACAGAAGAATTATGTCCATGATGCACCGCTAGGTGACAGACCTATTGCAGGAGCAGATGCGGACGTTCTGAACGTTTGGCTAGCTCAATATGATGACTACTTGATAGTTTAGTGCACCATGCTTAATGGTGTAGAATCAGGACTTCAAAGACGTTTTGAACGTCATGGACCATATGAGATGTTCCAGAAGTTGAAGTTAATATTTCAAGCAAATACCCGAGTTGAGAGATATGAAGTCTCCAACAAGTTCTATAGCTAAAAGATGGAGGAGAATAGCTCAAGAAGTGAGCATGTGCTCAGATTGTCTGGGTACTACAATTGCTTGAATCAAGTGGAAGTTAATCTTCCAAATAAGATAGTGATTGACAGAATTCTCTAGTCACTATCACCAAGTTAGTAGAACTTCGTGATGAACTATGATATGCAAGGGATAACGGAAACGATTCCCAAGCTCTTCATAATGCTGAAATCAACGAAGGTAGAAATCAAGAAAAATATCAAGTGTTGATGGTAGACAAGACCACTAGTTTCAAGAAAAGGGCAAAGGGAAGAAGGGGAACTTCAAGAAAAACGGCAAGCAAGTTGCTGCTCAAGTGAAGAAGCCCAAGTCTGGTCCTAAGCATGAGACTAAGTACTTCTACTGCAAAGGGACTGGTCACTGGAAGCGGAACTGCCCCAAGTATTTGGCGGATAAGAAGGATGGCAAAGTGAACAAAGGTATATTTGATATACAGATTATTGATGTGTATTTTACTAGTGTTCGTAGCAACCCCTCGGTATTTGATACTGGTTCAGTTGCTAAGAGTAGTAACTCAAAACGGGAGTTGCAGAATGAACAAAGACTAGTTAAGGGTGAAGTGACGATGTGTGTTGGAAGTGGTTCCAAGATTGATATGATCATCATCGCACACTCCCTGTACTTTGGGGATTAGTGTTGAACCTGAATAAGTGTTATTTGGTGTTTTCGTTGAGCATGAATATGATTTTGATCATGTTTATTGCAATACGGTTATTCATTTAAGTAAGAGAATAAATTGTTGTTCTGTTTACATGAATAAAACCTTATATGGTTACAAACCCAATGAAAATGGTTCATTGGATCTCGATCGTAGTGATACACATATTCATAATATTGAAACCAAAAGATGCAAAGTTAATAATGATAGTGCAACTTATTTGTGGCACTGTCGTTTAGGTCATATTGGTGTAAAGCACATGAAGAAACTCCATGCTAATGGACTTATGGAATCACTTGATTATGAATCACTTGATGCTTGCGAACCATGCCTCATGGGCAAGATGACTAAGACTCTGTTCTCCGGAACAATGGAGCGAGCAACTGACTTATAGGAAATAATACATACTGATGTATGCGGTCCGATGAGTGTGAAGGCTCACGGCAAGTATCATTATTTTCTGACCTTCACAGATGATTTGAGCAGATATGGGTATATCTACTTAATGAAACACAAGTCTGAAACATTTGAAAAGTTCAAAGAATTTCAGAGTGAAGTGGCGAATCATCGTAACAAGAAAATAAAAGTTTCTACGTATGATCGCAGAGGTAAAATATTTGAGTTAAGAGTTTGGCCTTCAGTTAAAACAATGTGAAATAGTTTCACTACTCACGCCACCTGGAACACCATAGTGTAATGGTGTGTCCGAACGTCGTAACCGTACTTTATTAGATATGGTGCGATCTATGATGTCTCTTACCGATTTACCACTATCGTTTTGGGGTTATGCATTAGAGACAGCTACATTCACATTAAATAGGGCACCATCTAAATCCGTTGAGACGACACCATATGAACTATGGTTTGGCAAGAAACCTAAGCTGTCGTTTCTTAAAGTTTGAGGTTGCAATGCTTATGTGAAAAAGTTTCAACCTGATAAGCTCAAACCCAAATCGGAGAAGTGCATCTTCATAGGATACCCAAAAGAAAATGTTGGGTACACCTTCTATCACAGATCCGAAGGCAAGTTATTCATTGCTGAGAATGGATCCTTTCTAGAGAAGGAGTTTCTCTCGAAAGAAGTGAGTGGGAGGAAAGTGGAACTTGATAAGGTAACTGTACCTTCTTCCGAATTGGAAAATGGTTCATCACAGAAATCAGTTCCAGTGATGTCTACACCAACAAGAGAGGAAGTTAATGATGATGATCAAGTTACTACAGAACTTCGTAGATCAACCAGAGTGAGATCCGCACCAGAGTGGTACGGTAATCCTGTTCTGGAGGTCATGTTACTTGACCATGACGAACCTACGAACTATGAGGAAGCGATGATGAGCCCAGATTCCGCAAAATGGTTTAAGGCCATGAAATCTGAGATGGGATCCATATATATAAGAACAAAGTATGGACTTAGATTGACTTGCCCATTGATCGGCGAGCCATTGAGATTAAATGGATCTTCAAGAGGAAGACATACGTTGATAGTAGTGTTACTATCTACAAAGCTAGAATCATCGCAAAAAGGTTTTCGACAAGTTCAAGGTGTTGACTACGATGAGAGTTTCTCACTCGTATCTATGCCTAAGTCCGTCTGAATCATGTTAGTAATTGCCGCATTTTACGAAATATGGCAAATGAATAAACAAAACTACATTCCTTAATGGATTTATTAAAGAAGAGTTGTATATGATGCAACCAGAAGGTTTTGTCAATCCTAAAGGTACTAACAAAATATGCAAGCTCTATGGAGTGGTGCAAGCATCTCGGAGTTGGAATATACGCTTTGATAAGTTGATCAAAGCATATAGTTTTATACAGACTTGCGGTGAAGCCTGTATTTACAAGAAAGTGAGTGGGAGCACTACAGCATTTCTGATAAGTATATGTATGACATATTGTTGATCGGAAATGATGTAGAATTATTCTGCAAAGCATAAAGGAATGTTTTAAAGGAGTTTTTTCAAAGAAAGACCTCGGTGAAGCTGCTTATATATTGAGTATCAAGATCTATAGAGATAGATCAAGACGTTTGATAAGTTTTTCAATGAGTACATACCTTGACAAGATTTTGAAGTAGTTCAAAATGGAATAGTCAAAGAAGGAGTTATTGCCTGTGTTACAAGGTGTGAAGTTGAGTAAGACTCAAAACCCGACCACGGCAGAAGATAGATAGAGAATGAAAGTCATTCCCTATGCCTCAGCCATAGGTTCTATAAAGTATGCCATGCTGTGTACCAGACCTATTGTATACCCTACCCTGAGTTTGGCAAGGGAGTACAATAGTGATCTAGGAGTAGATCACTGGACATTGGTCAAAATTATCCTTAGTGAAATAAGGATATGTTTCTTGATTATGGAGGTGACAAAAGGTTCGTCGTAAAGGGTTACGTCGATGCAAGTTTTTGACACTGATCCAGATGACTCAAAGTCTCAATCTGGATACATATTGAAAGTGGGAGCAATTAGCTAGAGTAGCTCCGTGCAGAGCATTGTTGACATAGAAATTAGCAAAATACTTATGGATCTGAATGTGGCAGGCCCGTTGACTAAACTTCTCTCACAAGCAAAACATGATCACACCTCAGTACTCTTTGGGTGTTAATCACATAGCGATATGAACTAGATTATTGACTCTAGTAAACCCTTTGGGTGTTGGTCACATGTCGATGTGAACTATGGGTGTTAATCACATGGTGATGTGAACTATTGGTATTAAATCACATGGCAATGTGAACTAGATTATTGACTCTAGTGCAAGTGGGAGACTGAAGGAAATATGCCCTAGAGGCAATAATAAAGTTATTATTTATTTCCTTATATCATGATAAATGTTTATTATTCATGCTAGAATTGTATTAACCGGAAACATAATACATGTGTGAATACATAGACAAACAGAGTGTCACTAGTATGCCTCTACTTGACTAGCTCATTGATCAAAGATGGTTATGTTTCCTAACCATAGACATGAGTTGTCATTTGATTAATGGGATCACATCATTAGGAGAATGTGTGATTGACTTGACCCATTCCGTTAGCATAGCACTTGATCATTTAGTTTGTTGCTATTGCTTTCTTCATGATGTATACATGTTCCTATGACTATGAGATTATGCAACTCCCGTTTACCAGAGAAACACTTTGTGTGCTACCAAACGTCACAACGTAACTGGGTGATTATAAAGGTGCTCTACAGGTGTCTCCAAAGGTACTTGTTGGGTTGGCGTATTTCGAGATTAGGATTTGTCACTCCGATTGTCGGAGAGGTATCTCTGGGCCCACTCGGTAATGCACATCACTATAAGCCTTGCAAGCATTGCAACTAATGATTTAGTTGCGGGATGATGTATTACGGAATGAGTAAAGAGACTTTTCGGTAACGAGATTGAACTAGGTATTGAGATACCGACAATCGAATCTCGGGCAAGTAACATACCGATGACAAAGGGAACAATGTATGTTGTTATGCGGTCTGACCGATAAAGATCTTCGTAGAATATGTGGGAGCCAATATGAGCATCCAGGTTCCGCTATTGGCTATTGACCGGAGACGTGTCTCGGTCATGTCTACATAGTTCTCGAACCCGCAGGGTCCGCACGCTTAAAGTTCGATGACGGTTATATTATGAGTTTATGTGTTTTGATGTACCGAAGGAGTTCAGAGTCCCGGATGAGGTCGGGGACATGATGAGGAGTCTTGAAATGGTCGAGACGTAAATATCGATATATTGGACGACTATATTTGGACATCGGAAAGGTTCCGAGTGATTCGGGTATTTTCAGGAGTACCGGGGAGTTACGGGAATTCGTATTGGGCCTTAATGGGCCATACGGGAAAGGAGAGAAAGGCCTCAAAGGGTGACCGCACCCCTCCCCATGGGCTGGTCCGAATTGGACTAAGGAGG
This sequence comes from Triticum aestivum, assembly GCF_018294505.1. Classification (NCBI taxonomy): domain Eukaryota; kingdom Viridiplantae; phylum Streptophyta; class Magnoliopsida; order Poales; family Poaceae; genus Triticum; species Triticum aestivum. Next base: position 245,464,408 of record NC_057812.1, read on the forward strand.
GGGGGCCTTCCTTCCTTCTCCTTTTCCCTTCCCTTTCCTTCCCTCCTACTCCTACTGCTTGGAAGGGTTCCTAGTTCTACTAGGAAAGGGGGGAATCCTACTCCCGGTGGGAGTAGGACTCCCCTAGGGCGCGCCATAGAGAGGGCCGGCCCATCCCCTCCTCCACTCCTTTATATACATGGCCAGGGGGCACCCCATAGACACAACAATTGATCTCTTGATCTCTTAGCCGTGTGCGGTGCCCCCCTCCACCATAATCCACCTCGATCATATCGTGGCGGTGCTTAGGCGAAGCCCTGCGTCGGCAGAACATCATCATTGTCGCCACGCCGCCGTGCTGACGAAACTCTCCCTCAACACTCGGCTGGATCAGAGTTCGAGGGACATCATCGAGTTGAACGTGTGTAGAACTCGGAGGTGTCGTGCGTTCGGTACTTGATCGGTCGGATAGTGAAGACGTATGACTACATCAACCGCGTCGTGCTAACGCTTCCGCTTTCGGTCTACGAGGGTACGTGGACACACTCTCCCCTCTCGTTGCTATGCATCACCATGATCTTGCGTGTGCGTAGGAAATTTTTGAAATTACTACATTCCCCAACACTAGCTTGATGCCATCCTCTCATTATTATTTTCGATTGTGAGAATTCTTTTCACCCATCCGGAGCATTTCATGAGTTGTTTCCATTTCTTTCCTCCGAAGGCCATCTTTTCAAATATCATTCATTCTAGCTTTCAGCTCTCGTTTCTCTAAATCTTATCAGTGCATCAGTCGAGTATTCTCTTATCAGCTCGTGATCTCTTCGTTCTCATGTATCTAAATTCCCCCAAGTATCTGCATTCGTTATTTAATTCTTCCCGGTGTTTTCTTTATCTTGTCTTCCATCGTTTTTCAATTCTTACGGCAGTTCGTTCAAGATTTTCTTCCTTGCTATCATATCAATTCATTCATTGTTTCAATCCTACCGGTGATCCATTGAAGGCCTCTTCAAGTTGGCGCTATATCTATCTTAATCCTTTTTACGAGAATAGGTAGTATGCAAAAATCCGTTGCTTGTCATCAATTTAAATTGGTGAAGGATAAGAATAATGTAATTCTTTTTCTTGTTTCATCGAGTAAATTCAATTCCTTATTCCGGAGGTTAATCAAATTCTTGATTTTTCTTGTTTCATCTTTTCTTTTCCGGAGTTCCAAGTTTTATCTTTATCTCGTCGCAAAGCTTCATCAAATCATTGCAAGGCTTCAACCTTACTCTTTTCATCTTTCTTTTCAATTGATCATTCCTTTTGTTTACCGGAGTTCTTCATGAAGGTTCTACATGACGGTTCATCAAGGATTAATTCCTTTTTGAAGTGTTCATCGAGATTCTTTCCAGAGGAGCTCAAGTTTTCTTCTTCGTGCAATCCGGAGTGCAATTCTTTCATGCATATATTTTGAGGTGGTGTTATGCCTTTCTTGATAATTTCCCTTCGTGCTCCGTGATTCACAAGTTATCAAAAATGAGATATATTAAATCCATCAATCTTGTCATTGGAGTTATCTTGGGTTATATTTCACCTAAAGACTTCCCTGAGGATTGTTACTATTTATGGTGCTTATAAAGGATCCAAGTTCTTCATTTATCCTCCCGGTGAAATAAGTTTCTCGTCTTCTTGTTCATATCAATCCAATCTATTGTTTCCATTAGTGGCAGAATTTCACCTCATAATTTCGAGATGTTTTTCAATAAGCCCACAACAAGCTTACTCCTTTCGTTGTTGTTAATCCAACAACCCCGTTCTAGCATTTATTGTAAGCATGCTCTCTCAAGATCTTGTTCCCCTTCGTCCATTCCATTCCATTCTTTCATTTCTTTCGGAGGCTTTGTGATATTGCTCTTTTCAGTCATCATCTCAAATTGTGAAGATCGTGATCTTTTCATTCTTATCCTTTCTCTATCTTGTTTTAACCGGGTTGTTGTGGCTATCATTCCTTTTCTAACCGGAGTAACATCCAAGTGCTTTCATTTTGCCAAGTTCATATATTTGTCATCTCGTTTCTACCAGAGTGCTTGCATGTACTTCTTGTCCATTGCAACCCTTTTCTTATGTCTTTCTACCTACAAGGTTCTAGTAATGTTCCTTGTTCCTTTTTTCTAACGGAGTGTTTCAACTTTGTTCATCTCCGTTGTATTCTTTCTTTCCAGTTGTTCAACTTTTCAAGGTTCTTTGGTTTCACTCGTTTGTCAAACAAGCAACTTAGCTTTACCTGTTATCTTCCTCTTCTTTTTCCCTCGGGTGCCATCCTAGATCTCGGGACGAGATCCTCTCATAGTGGTGGAGTGTTGTAACGCTCCAAGACCGGAGCTTCAAATGCCTTCCAGGGTTTCCGGGTTTCGTTCTGTGTTTTGTTTCGTTCATTGCATTGATCATTGCATCATGTCATCATGCCATCATGTCATTTCTTTATCTTAACTCAACTAACTAAATGGCATGGATCCTTGATCCATTTAAACCGAGGGAATTCACATGATGATTCTCTTTACAACATATCCTCTCGATATTTAGAGAGCTATAGTAAATATTCCAATTATTTGGATTTACCGCAAACACAAGTGCAATTTAAAAACTCTCAGTTCTTTTCTGCTTCGAGTTGCTCCTCAAACCTTGCCATATATTCTTTCATCTTTTTTCGGAGCTCCACCAAAAATCCGAACATTTTTGGACCTTCCTAACCCTCACTTCCTATTCGAACCATTTGAATTTATATCAAATGAGTTTGAATTTAAACTTTCAAAAATGCCCACTCCATTTTTCTTGGAACATGCGCATTTTTGCGAGTCCGGGAAATTTATTCCCGTGCCCAAACTCCTTCTCTACCTTTTCTTTTCTTCCCTTTTCTTCCTCTTTTTCTGTTTTTTTATTAGAGCAAATAGTGGGAGAGAGAGCCCAGCCTCTCAGGCCTGCCAGGCCTGCCCTTTTGCCTTAAGTCCCAGCTGACCCCTCCTCTCTACTGGGCCCCAAGCCCACCTACCCTCTAACCCTAAGCCGCACCCTAGCACCCCTGGCCCGATCCCCTCCTCCCTAGCATCTTCCCTCGCGCCGCCAGAGTCCTCTCGGCCGAACCCCATCTCCTCGATCCCCATCTCCTTCCGCGCACGCAGCCACCCTTCTCCATCGATCTCCTTCCTCCTTTCGCTCTCTCCCTCACGCAACACTCGCTGCCTCGTTCCCCTTCAAGCTCGAGCCGCACCGCTCATCTCCTGTCGCAGGAGTCCTGCACAGCCCAGCGCCCTCAAGTGCCCCACCGGCCTGCGACGCGGCCGCCGACCTCCAACAAGAGCCTGCGTCGCCCAGGCGCCAGCTCCTTCCACCTCGCCTCTCTGCAACTCCCGTGGATGCCGTCTAGGGAACCCATGGCGTCGTCATCTCAAGGCCGTCGCCGGTGGGATCCTGTGTCCCTCTGCCATCTTCCTGTTCAAGTGACGCCAGGGCCGACCCCGCCGCGTTCCTCTACTCCTCTCGCCTCGAGCACCTGCCGCTGACTACCACCTTCGTCTTCTGCTGCTGCTTCACCGGTGAGCACAGGCCGCCGCCGCGTTGCCTTGCCTTCGCCTCTCGGCTTCGTCCGCGAGAACGTTTACCGTCACTTGGGTTCGACAAGATGCCGAGTATCCCTATGTTTGCCATGTACATCTACACCAAGACCGGACCATCAAGTACCGCGAGAATGTTTGTACCTCTACCGTCGCCGTGGATCCGACAAGTACCCCTACAACAAGTGTACATCTACCGTCGTCTTCGGAATCGCTAAGAACGTCAAGTACCCCTTCGAGATGACGGGACCGGCAAGTTCGAATGACCCCAAGTACCTCTTCGAAACGACCGAGTACCATTACCGTCGGACACTTGAACGACTACAGGCCGAAGCATCAAGTTCCTCGATGAACCATGTACGACTACCGTTTCTCGTGGATTCACCTAAGTACCACATAATGGATGACCCTACAAGTTACCGTTGCCGTGTACGGCTACCGTCGCCTTGGAGATGTTGGGTTCATCAAGTTCCTCTTCGGAAAAGTACCACTACTTCCCTCAACGTCCCGAGAACGTCTACTTCCCCTACACCGCATCGAACTCGAACCCCTTCGATAATGCACGCTTCGAAGGTATAACCGCCGAGAACAACGCCCGTGGACGAATGCTTGTGATGTATGAGTTGAACCGTGTGTTGCTCCGTGTCTGAGTTGTTCGTTGCACGAAGCCCCTCTTTTGCCTTGCCGCCGTCATGTGGGAACCCAGAATCCGGGAGCACCCCATCTTCTTGCATGACACACTCGCACCCATTTCCTTTTGCACCGGTATCCCCATGAGCTACCGGATCATCAGAATGTTGCTGTGGCACCATTTTCCTTGTCATTGTCGTGGCACCCCTTTCGTTTCCGCCATGATGAAAAATGCTTCATATCATGCTCTTGTCAACTTTTAATAAATAATTTCATAAACTTGATCATGTCATCCGCATCATGATAACAACTTCAAGAATGTTTAATTTGTTGTTGCACCAAATTGCTAATGCACATGAGGATTTACCGGAATTGTTGTTTGATGTTTCCAGCCTCATTTAAACATGCCAAAATGTTTAGTTTTGTTATGCTTCACCTCTTGCCATGTTAACCAACATTTAATATTGTTGAGTACCTAACCGAGAGAGAACTAAATAATTGATTGTGGTGTTTCACTAATATGCAACTCGTTGCATATTGAGCTTCACTTAATTTGTAGTATTGTTTGTGCACTTTGCCATGCCATGCCTCTTTAAACCGGACATGCATCATACTTGTTTGTGCATCATGCCATGTTCATGTGTTGGTTGTTTACTATGTTGTGTGCTTCTTTCCGGTGTTGCTTCTTCGGATTGGTTCCGATAACGTCGCGTTTGTGAGGACCCGTTCGACTACGTCCGTTTGTCTTCTTCATGGACTCGTTCTTCTTCCTTGCGGGATTTCAGGCAAGATGACCATACCCTCGAAATCACTTCTATCTTTGCTTGCTAGTTGCTCGCTCTTTTGCTATGCCTATGCTGCGATACCTACCACTTTCTTATCATGCCTCCCATATTGTTAAGCCAAGCCTCTAACCCACCTTGTCCTAGCAAACCGTTGTTTGGCTATGTTACCGCTTTGCTCAACCCCCTCTAGTAGTGTTGCTAGTTGCAGGTGAAGATTGGAGATTGTTCCTTGTTGGAACATGGATATTTTGTTGGGATATCACAATATCTCTTATTTAATTAATGCATCTATATACTTGGTAAAGGGTGGAAGGCTCGGCCTTATGTCTGGTGTTTTGTTCCACTCTTGCCGCCCTAGTTTCCGTCATATCGGTGTTATGTTCCCGGATTTTGCGTTCCTTACACGGTTGGGTTATAATGGGAACCCCTTGACAGTTCGCCTTGAATAAAACTCCTCCAGCAAGGCCCAACCTTGGTTTTGCCATTCGCCACTGCTACCTCTTGAGCTTGCGTTGGATTTCCCCGAAGACGAAGGGGTGATGCAGCAGAGTAGCATAAGTATTTCCCTCAGTTTTTGAGAACCAAGGTATCAATACAGTAGGAGGCCACGCTGAAGTCCCTCGTACCTGCACAAAACGATAGCTACTCGCAACCAACGCGATTAGGGGTTGTCAATCCCTTCACGGTCACTTACGAGAGTGAGATCTGATAGATATAATATTTTTGGTATTTTTGGTATAGAGATGCAAAGTGAAAAGTAAAAGGCAAAGTAAAAAAGCAAAACAAGATTAAAGTGATGGAGATTGATATGATGAGAATAGACTCGGGGGCCATAGGTTTCACTAGTGGCTTCTCTCAAGAGCATAAGTATTCTACGGTGGGTGAACAAATTACTGTTGAGCAATTGGCAGAATTGAGCATAGTTATGAGAATATCTAGGCATGATCATGTATATAGGCATCACGTCCGTGACAAGTAGACCGAAACGATTCTGCATCTACTACTATTACTCCACTCATCGACCGCTATCTAGCATGCATCTAGAGTATTAAGTTAAAAACAGAGTAACGCTTTAAGCAAGATGACATGATGTAGAGATATAAATTCATGCAATATGAAATAAACCCCATCTTGTTATCCTCGATGGCAATGATGCAATATGTGCCTTGCTGCCCCTTCTGTCACTATGAAAGGACACCGCAAGATCGAACCCAAAGCTAAGCACTTCTCCCATGGCAAGAACTACCAATCTAGTTGGCCAAACCAAACGGATAATTCGAAGAGACTTGCAAAGATAACCAATCATACATAAAAGAATTCAGAGAAGATTCAAATATTATTCATAGATAGACTTGATCATAAACCCACAATTCATCGGTCTCAACAAACACACCGCAAAAAGAAGATTACATCGAATAGATCTCCACAAGAGAAGGGGAGAACTTTGTATTGAGATCCAAAAAGAGAGAAGAAGCCATCTAGCTACTAACTATGGACCCAAAGGACTGAGGTAAACTACTCACACTTCATCGGAGAGGCTATGATGATGTAGAAGCCCTCCGTGACGACGGCCCTCTCCGGCGAAGCTCTGGAACAGGCCCCAAGATGGGATCTCGTGGATACAGAAAGTTGTGGCGGTGGAATTAGGTTTTTGGCTCTTGTTCTGATCGTTTGGGGGTACGTAGGTATATATAGGAGGAAGGAGTACGTCGGTGGAGCACCGAGGGGCCCACGAGGCAGGGGGCGCGCCCTAGGGGGGGGCGCGCCCCCCACCCTCGTGACCGCCTCTCTAATGCCTTGGCGTAGGGTCCAAGTCTCCTGGATCACGTTCGGTGAGAAAATCACGTTCCTGAAGGTTTTATTCCGTTTGGACTCCGTTTGAGATTCCGTTTCTTCAAAACACTGAAATAGGCAAAAAAACAACAATTCTGGACTGGGCCTCCGGTTAATAGGTTAGTCCCAAAAATAATATGAAGGTGGAAAATAAAGCCCAATATAGTCCAAAACAGTAGATAATATAGCATGGAGCAATCAAAAATTATAGATACGTTGGAGACGTATCAGGCATCCCCAAGCTTTATTCCTGCTCATCCTCGAGTAGGTAAATGATAAAAAGAGAATTTTTTGATGCGGAGTGCTACTTGGCATAATTTCAATGCAAATCTTCTTAATTGTGATATGAATATTCAGATTCGAAAGATTCAAGACAAAAGTTTATATTGACATAAAAATAATAATACTTCAAGCATACTAACAAAGCAATTATGTCTTCTCAAAATAACATGGCCAAAGAAAGTTATCCCTACAAAATCATATAGTCTGGCTATGCTCTATCTTCACCACACAATGTATTTAAATCATGCACAACCCCGATGACAAGCCAAGCAATTGTTTCATACTCTAACTTTTTCAAAACTTCTTCAATCTTCACGCAATACATGAGTGTGAGCCATGGATATAGCACTATAGGTGGAATAGAATGGTGGTTGTGGAGAAGTCAAAAAGGAGAAGATAGTCTCACATCAACTAGGCGTATCAACGGGCTATGGAGATGCCCATCAATAGATATCAATGTGAGTGAGTAGGGATTGCCATGCAACGGATGCACTAGAGCTATAAGTATATGAAAGCTCATCAAAAGAAACTAAGTGGGTGTGCATCCAACTTGCTTGCTCATGAAGACCTAGGGCATTTTGAGGAAGCCCATCATTGGAATATACAAGCCAAGTTCTATAATGTAAAATTCCCACTAGTATATGAAAGTGATAACATGAGAGATTCTCTACTATGAAGATCATGGTGCTACTTTGAAGCACAAGTGTGGTAAAAGGATAGTAACATTGTCCCTTCTCTCTTTTTCTCTCATTTTTATTTATATTTTTTTATTTGGGCCTTTTCTCTTTTTTATGGCCTATTTTCTTTCTCTCTTTTTTTGGGCTTCTTTGGCCTCTTTTATTTATTTTTCGTCCGGAGTCTCATCCTGACTTGTGGGGGAATCATAGTCTCCATCATCCTTTCCTCACCGGGACAATGCTCTAATAATGATGATCATCACACTTTTATTTTTCTTACAACTCAAAAATTACAACTCGATACTTAGAACAAAATATGACTCTATATGAATGCCTCCGGTGGTGTACCGGGATATGCAATATGACAATGATGGAGTGTGTCATAATAAACGGAACGGTGGAAAGTTGCATGGCAATATATCTCGGGATGGCTATGGAAATGCCATAATAGGTACGTATGGTGGCTGTTTTGAGGAAGGTATATGGTAGGTGTATGATACCTACGAAAAATGCGCGGTATTAGAGAGGCTAGCAAAGGTGGAAGGGTGAGAGTGCGTATAATCCATGGACTCAACATTAGTCATAAAGAACTCATATACTTATTGCAAAAATCTAGAAGTTATCAAAGCAAAGTATTACGTGCATGCTCCTAGGGGGATAGATTGGTAGGAAAAGACCATCGCTAGTCCCCGACCGCCACTCATAAGGAAGACAATCAATAAATAAATCATGCTCCGACTTCATCACATAACAGTTCACCATACGTGCATGCTATTGCTACGGGAATCACAAACTTTAACACAAGTATTCTTTAAATTCACAACTACTCAACTAGCATGACTTCAATATTATCACCTCCATATCTCAAAACAATTATCATGCTTCAATCTTTTCTTAGTATTCAACACACTCAAAAGAAAGTTTCACAAATCTTGAATACCAAGCATATTATTATTAAGTAAATTACCATGCTATTAAGAGACTCTCAAAATAATTTAAGTGAAGCATGAGAGATCAATAGTTTCTTTAAAACAAATCCACCACCGTGCTCTAAAAGATCTAAGTGAAGCACATAGAGCAAAACTACATAGCTCAAAAGATATGAGTGAAGCACATAGAGCAAAATTATAACGCTCAAAAGATATAAGTGAAGCACATAGAGCAAAATTATAACGCTCAAAAGATATAAGTGAAGCACATAGAGTATTCTATCAAATTTTAATTCATGTATGGCTCTCTCAAAAGGTGTGTACAGCAAGGATGATTGTGGCATACTAAAACACAAAGACACAAATAATACAAGACGCTCCAAGCAAAACACATATCATGTTGGTGAATAAAAATATAGCTCCAAGTAAATTACCGATGGAAGTGGACGAAAGAGGGGATGCCTTCCAGGGCATCCCCAAGCTTTGACTTTTTGGTGTCCTTGTGTAACACCCTCGATGCGACTATAGCTCCCATGTGTCGAGGCACGACTTAGAGACATAATCGCATTGAAGGCATATGTTGCAAGTTAGGTAATCTTTACAACATCCCATGTAACATGATAATAAAAGGGGAGATAACATAGTTGGCTTACACTCGCCACGTCAATCAAGTACATAAATAACATTACATCATCCAAACACTCATGGCCCGACTACGGCGCCAAAATAAAAGAGAACCCAACATGCAACACGGTCCCAATCACTCCCAACTGGGCACCACTACTGATCATCGGGAAAGGAAACGTAGTATCGTTGAGAGTCTTCGTCGAACTCCCACTTGAGCTCATACGCGTCTCCTGGAGCGAAAACATCGGGCCCTGCATCTAGTGTAATAGTAATCTGTGAGCCACAGGGACTCAGCAATCTCGCACCCTCGCGATCAAGACTATTTTAGCTTATAGGTAAGGCAGGGTTAAATATGAGTGGAGCTCAGCAAGCGACTAGCAAGTATGGTGGCTAACTTATTCGCAAAGGAGAGCGAGAAGAGGAGGCAAAGCACGAGCGAGAAACTAGAGAACAACCTACGCAAACATTACTCCAACACCGTGTCCACTTCCCGGACTCCGCCGAGAAGAGGCCATCACGGTAACACACTCAGTTGATTCATTTTAATTAAGTTAAGGTTCAAGTTATCTACAACCAGACATTAACAAATTTCCATCTGCCCATAACCGCGGGCACGACTTTCGAAAGTTCAATCCCTGCAGGGGAGTCCCAACTTAGCCCATGACAAGCTCTCATGGTCAACGAAGGAATAGACCTCCTCCCAAGACGTTCCGATCAGACTCGGTATCTCGGTAACTCAAGACACTTCGACAGGTTAAAACAAGACCAGCAACACCGCCCGAATGTGCCGACAAATCCCGATAGGAGCTGCACATATCTCTTTCTCAGGGCACACGCAGATGAGCAAGACGTCGGGTAGGCCAGTCCAGAGTTGCCCCTGGTAGCCCCCGGACATCGCTCAGTGGGACCAACACTCAGAGGAGCACTGGCCCGGGGGGTAAAATAAGATGACCCTTGAGTCTGCAGAACCCAAGGGAAAGAAAAGGCTAGGTGGCGAATGGTAAAACCAATGTTGGGCATTGCTAGAAAAGCTTTAATCAAGGCAAAATATCAAGGGGTTCCCATTATAACCCAACCGCGTAAGGAACGCAAAATCCGGGAACATAACACCGATATGACGGAAACTAGGGCGGCAAGAGTGGAACAAAACACTAGGAGAGAGGCCGAGCCTTCCACCCTTTACCAAGTATATAGATGCATTAAGATAACATAGCAATATAATGATATCCCAACAAATAAATAAAAGATGTTCCAACAAGGAACGGCCTCCAAACTTCACCTGCAACTAGCAACGCTATAAGAGGGGCTGAGCAAAGCGGTAACATAGCCAATCAACAGTTTGCTAGGACAATGGTGGGTTAGAGGTTTGACATGGCAATTTAGGAGGCTTGCAAGCAAGTGGTAGGCATCGTAGCAATGGCATAGCAAAAGAGCGAGCAAACTAGCATAGCAAAGATAGTAGTGATTTCGAGGGTATGATCATCTTGCCTGCACAGTTGTCAGAGTTGACTGGATCCTCAAAAGCAAACTCAACGGGCTCCTCGCTAACGAACTCGTCTCCCGGCTCTACCCAAACAAGACAAACAAGCAACAAGGACACAATCAACCACGTGCAAGGATCAAGCGATATGATGCAATGATGATATGCTATGCGGGATGCGATGCGGGATGCAAAATGCAAGATATGACAGGAAATGCATGAACCTGGCCTCAACTTGGAATTCCAAGGGTGTCATTGGAAAGATGAGATGAAATCGCTTGAAAACGATATAAAGAACGCCGGAATTGGAGTTACGGTTTGGAAACGGCAAGCGATTCAAAATTGACACCGGTCTGCAATTTACAGCAAGTAGGCATCTAAATGCAATGAGATGAACATGCTACAGCCACCAAACATGACAACAAAATACATGGCAGGGATGCTCACAAGATGCTTAACAAAAGTATAGCACTGAGCTACGGCCAAAACATCCATTATGAGGTTCAAACAAGCATGGCAAAAACGCAAATGCAAAACAGATCTCAGACTTAGTGAAATTAACACTTGTCTGAAATTTCAGATCATGAAGCCCTCTTCGGAGTATCAAAACAACATGCTACAGGACCTGAACATGACAAATAAAGACATGGCATGGAGCTACTCAACAAGATTAACAAAAGTCCCTTAGTGACCTTGAGCCAAAAGGGATCACAAAATATACTAACAAGCACACGAACATAGCAAAAACATAATCAGTTTTCAGACTTAGTGAAAACTGGGACATGCTGAAACATAACTCACGAAGGCATGTAAACGAGCTCGATGCACTCACTACAGTGCAAGTCATGGCAAGGCAAGCATACATCCCTTAATAAGGCATAAAATAAAAGCTAGACATGGCACGAACAATGGCATAGCATGCACGGAACAACTACAATAACATCGGCAAAATCGCAAACTAGTTGACGATCTGCCCAGATTCACAACGAAGCAAAAGTAGAGCTCGATTGACTCAAGCTAGGGTGCTCCATAATTGCGAACAAAGACATGAATGGATAGAGCATAACAAGATTAACAAAACTCCTTTACTGATCATCCTCAAAAGAGGCACGGATCACCAGGAAACAACACGAACATATGGCATCATGAACTAAATAATCCCAGACTTAGTGAAAACTATTAAGTTCCTGAAAACAGATTTACCGGGTGCCTCACTTTGCAAGCTTGCACAAGTCACCACACACATCCTAAAAATGCATGGGTTGCACCTCTGGAAAGACAACAAGATGCTTAACAAAACATATGAACGACTCACAGGCATATCATGCACACAATAATCATGGCAAAAATGACAAAAGTCTAAGATGAACTAGCAGATCTGACACCTTGGATTATCTTGGGGGTGCCATGGGCATCCCCAAGCTTAGGCTCTTGCCACTCCTTGTTCCATAATCCATCACAAGAATTCACCCAAAACTTGAAAACTTCACAACACAAAACTTAAAGTAGAAAACTCATGAGCTCCGTTAGCGAAAGAAAACAAAAAACCACTTCAAGGTACTGTAATGAACTCATTCTTTATTTATATTGATGTTAAACCTACTGTATTCCAACTTCTCTATGGATTATAAACTATTTTAGTAACCATAGATTCATCAAAATAAGCAAACAACACACGAAAAACAGAATCTGTCAAAAACAGAACAGTCTGTAGTAATCTGTAGCTAGAGCAATATCTGGACCCCAAAAATTCTAAAATAAATTGCTGGATGTGAGTAATTTATCTATTAATAATCTGCAAAAATAATTAACTAAATATCACTCTCCAAATAAAAATGACAGCAGTTCTCGTGAGCGCTAAAGTTTCTGTTTTTTACAGCAAGTTCAACAAGACTTTCCCCAAGTCTTCCCAACGGTTCTACTTGGCACAAACACTAATTAAACACAAAAACACAACCAAAACAGAGGCTAAATAATTTATTTATTACTAAACAGGAGCAAAAATAAAGGAATAAAAATAAAATTGGGTTGCCTCCCAACAAGCGCTATCGTTTAACGCCCCTAGCTAGGCATAAAAGCGAGGATAGATCTAGGTATTGCCATCTTTGGTAGGCAATCCATAAGTGGCTCTCCTGATAGTTTCATATGGCAATTTTATTTTCTTTCTTGGAAAGTGTTCCATGCCCTTTTTTAATGTAAATTGAAATCTAATATTCCCTTCCTTCATATCAATAATCGCACCAACCATTGTAAGGAAAGGTCTACCAAAAATAATAGGGCAAGAAGGATTGCAATCTATATCAAGAACAATGAAATCTACGAGCACATAATTCCTATTTGCAACAATAAGAACATCATTAATCCTTCCCATAGGTTTCTTAATAGTAGAATCCGCAAGATGCAAGTTTAGAGAGCAATCATCAAAATTACGGAAATCTAGCAAATCACACAAAGTCTTGGGAATAGTAGAGACACTAGCACCCAAATCACACAAAGCATAAAACTCATGATCTTTAATTTTAATTTTAATAGTTGGTTCCCACTCATCATAGAGTTTTCTAGGGATAGAAACTTTCAACTCAAGTTTTTCTTCATAAGATTGCATCAAGGCATCAACAATATGTTCGGTGAAGGCTTTCTTTTGAATATAAGCATGTGTAGAATTTAGCACGGATTGCAACAAGGAAATACAATCAATTAAAGAGCAACTTTCATAATTAAATACCTTGAAATCCAATATAGTGGGTTTAGCAACATCTAGATTTTTATTTCTTTCAATTCCACTTTCATCAATTTCATCATAAATATCTAAATACTCTGAATTTTTAGAACGCCTTCTAGGTAAAGGAAGATCATATTCTGTTTCATCAAGATTCATATTGCAAAACAAAGATTTAATAGGGGACACATCAATAACTTTTAGATCTTCATCTTGATTTTCATAGGAATTAGAAGAACGCACTTTAATAAAGGCATCTTTGGAAGCTCACATCCTAGCGGTTCTTTCCTTGCACTCATCAATGGAAATTCTCATGGCTTTGAGAGACTCATTTATATCATGCTTAGGAGGAATAGATCTAAGCTTTAAAGAATCAATCTCAATAGAAAATCTATCAACGTTCCTAGCCAAATCATCAACTTTAAGCAATTTCTCTTCTAGCAAATCATTAAAATTCTTTTGTGAATTCATAAACTCTTTAACACTATTCTCAAATTCAGAGCGCATCTTATTATAATTTCCATAAGAATTGTTGTAGGAATTCCCATAATTATTAGAAGGATTACTAGGATATGGCCTAGGATTAAAATTCCCTCTATAAGCGTTGTTACCAAAATTATTCCTACCAACGAAATTCACATCCATAGATTCATTGTTATTCTCAATCAAAGTAGACAAAGGCATATCATTAGGATCAGAAGAAACACTCTTAGTAGCAAATAATTTCATAAGTTCATCCATCTTTCCACTCAAAACATTGATTTCTTCTATCGCATGCACTTTTTTATTAGAAGATCTTTCAGTATGCCATTGAGAATAATTAACCATAATATTATCTAGGAGTTTAGTAGCATCTCCTAAAGTGATTTCCATAAAAGTGCCTCCCACGGCCGAATCTAAAAGATTTCTAGAAGCAAAATTCAATCCAGCATAAAAAATTTGTATAATCATCCACAAATTCAAACCATAAGTAGGGCAATTACGTATCATTAATTTCATTCTCTCCCAAGCTTGTGCAACATGTTCATGATCAAGTTGCCTAAAGTTCATAATATCGTTTCTAAGAGAGATGATCTTAGCGGGAGGAAAATACTTAGAGATAAAAGCATCTTTGCACTTGTTCCAAGAATCAATACTATTTTTAGGCAAAGACGAAAACCAAGCTTTAGCACGATCTCTAAGCGAAAAAGGAAATAGCTTCAATTTAACGACATCATTATCAACATCTTTTTTCTTTTGCATATCACATAAATTAACTAAGCTATTCAGATGAGTAGCGGCATCTTCACTAGGAAGGCTGGCGAATTGATCTTTCATAACAAGATTCAACAAAGCAGTATTGATTTCGCAAGATTCAGTATTGGCAAGAGGAGCAATCGGAGTGCTAAGGAAATCATTATTATTGGTATTGGTGAAGTCACACAATTTGGTAGTATCTTGAGCCATCGCGACAAACAAGCAATCCAACACACGAGCAAACAAAAGGGCAAGCGGAAAAGAGAGGGAGGAGAGAGAGAGAGAGGGCGAATAAAACGGCAAGGGTGAAGTGGGGGAGAGGAAAACGAGAGGCAAATGGCAAATAATGTAATGCGAGAGATAGGTATTGTGATGGGTACTTGGTATGTTGACTTTTTGCGTAGACTCCCCGGCAACGGCGCCAGAAATTCTTCTTGCTACCTCTTGAGCTTGCGTTGGATTTCCCTGAAGAGGAAGGGATGATGCAGCAGAGTAGCGTAAGTATTTCCCTCAGTTTATGAGAACCAAGGTATCAATCCAGTAGGAGGCCACGCTCAAGTCCCTCGTACCTGCACAAAACGATAGCTACTCGCAACCAACGCGATTAGGGGTTGTCAATCCCTTCACGGTCACTTACGAGAGTGAGATCTGATAGATATAATATTTTTGGTATTTTTGGTATAGAGATGCAAAGTGAAAAGTAAAAGGCAAAGTAAAAAAGCAAAACAAGCGCTCATATATTTTTACTTTGTCCTATATTGCAGTTTCCCAATCAGGAACCAATTGATGTTTACCTTATAACTAGCACTTAGTCTGTAGCTCTCACCTCTAATTTTTCTTTTGTTGTAGGTTAGCAACCTTTTCGGTGATGCTAATTATATACTATTGGAGAATTGCTCATGACTTTGGTTTCATTGGTTGTCTTTTGGGACTTGAAGTTAGATCTATGTAACAAAGGAAATTCAGTCTAAATTGAAACACAATAGCAAAGAAAGATCAGATGCATATCACATTGACTTTTAGGTCTACCCATTTAGGTCGCCAGCTGAATTGAACTAATTATCACAACTATCATTGCTCCCCCTTTCTATGACATCTCCTCTTGAAATATATGTTGATGTTTTACATCATGTTCCTCAAAAAATGATATATTAACTGTCATATCTTTTGTTATCCAGATGTAAAATTTATAAAGAATGAATGATGTTGCTTCACTTGGAAAGACCAAATATGAATGCAATTTTGGTTATATTTTCCCACATTTGGTCAAGTTATTTTTTCTTTGCTCCCATCACTGTATTGTTTGATGAATACCCAATATCTATTCATGCTAATGATGGTTGACTTCATCTCTTAAAAAGATATGCTTAGCATTTAACACCTCATGCATAGTTCATAGGAATAAGTTGTCAACTTTAGTGATTCAATTTTCCATGGTAAAAAAATATTTACAATGAACTGTATGCAGATGTTCCCGCAGCAACGCGCGGGGACTCATCTAGTTATAGGAACACATAGGGGTATGCACTTTATATAAGTGAAGGACGGTGCAACGCCCTAGCCAAACCCATTGATTCACCCACAAGTTCCTGGTGTGTGTTTGGGATCTAGACTGCCCCCATAGACCAACACTAGACTTTCCTATGTATGTTGTCCTCACTCATGCGCACCGGGTATCAATGTTGGAAAATGTAATAGAAAACAAGAAAAAATCACCCTACAATCACCCAGGAACAATATGAAGATGCAGAAGGGGTTTGGATCATGATCGTTACCGACAATAGCAGCGAAAGTAGATGAGTCGGTGTAGATCGTACTTGAAGTCCCTTGAATCGTAGATGAACAATCTTGCGGATCCCCCGCGAACGGTCCCTCGAACTGAAGACTGAAAGCCCAGCCTCTCTACAGTTTTGCAAGTGTACGGTCTTCATGATCCGACAGTGCTTCATTGTCCAGAACTAGTCGCCATCGAATGATTAGAGGAGAAGATTAGAGCCAAACGGGGCTTCTAATTATGAGGATTAGAGGAACTATAAATATCTCTAATTATCTCAATCAGAATAGTACTATAGAACTAGAGGAGGCTCCAAAACTTGTGTGTCCAAAAGGTACCGATACCTCACGTATATATAGGTTGGAGGGGAAGAGGGGCTACCACCAAGGAGGGAATCCCTCCTTGGTGTGCCTGCCATAGGGCGGACCCTCCCCTCCAAGGAAAGGGGGCGCCTTGTTGGGGATCGTTACAGAAATTAAAAAAAATGTATGCGTCACCAGGATCAATCTATGGAGAGACCAGCAACGAGAGAGAGGAGTGCATCTTCATACCCTTGAAGATCGCGAGACGGAAGCATTACAAGAACATGGATGAAGGAGTCGTACTCGTAGCGATGCAGATCGCGGTTGATTCCAATCTAAGCACCGAACAACGGCGCCTCCGCGTTCAACACACGTGCAGCACAGGGACGTCTCCTTCTTCTTGATCCAGCAAGGGGGAAGGAGAAGTTGGGGAAGAACTCCGGCAGCACGGCGGCGTGGTGGTGGAGCTTGCAGTTCTCCGGTAGGGCTTCGCCAAGCTCAACGGAGGAGGGGGGTGTTTGAGAGGGGGAGGGTTGCGCCTTGGATGAGGTGATGCAGCCCTCCCTCCTCCCCTCTATTTATAGGGCTAAGGGGGGAGGGGGTCGGCCCCTCTAGATGAGATCTAGAGGGGGCGGTGCCAAGGGGAGGGGGCTTGCCCCCTAAGCCAAGGGGGGTGCCCCCTTAGGGTTTCCACCAAACCCTAGGCGCATGGGCCCTAGGGGGGATGGCGCCCAGCCCACTTAGGGGCTGGTTCCCTTCCACATACAGACCATAGGGCCCTCCGGGGCAGGTGGACCCCCGGAACCCCTTCGGTGGTCCCGGTACAATACCAGCAAACCCCCGAATACTTCCGGTGACCGTGATGACTTTCCATATATAAATCTTTACCTCTGGACCATTTCGGAACTCCTCGTGACGTCCGGGATCTCATCTGGGACTCCGAACAACATTCGGTAACCACATACTATTTCCCATAACAACTCTAGCGTCACCGAATCTTAAGTGTGTAGACCCTACGGGTTCGGGAACCATGTAGACATGACCAAGACACCTCTCTGGCCAATAACCAATAGCTGGATCTGGATACCCATATTGGCTCCTACATGTTCCATGATGATCTCCTCGGATGAACCACGATGTCGGGGATTCAATCAATCCCGTATGCAATTCCCTTTGTCCATCGGTATGCTACTTACCCGAGATTCGATCGTCGGTATCCCAATACCTTGTTCAATCTCGTTATCGGCAAGTCTCTTTACTCGTTACGTAATGCATGATCCTGTGACTAACTCCTTAGTCACTCTGAGCTCATTATGATGATGCATTACCAAGTGGGCCCAGAGATACCTCTCTGTCATACGGAGTGACAAATCCCAGTCTCGATTCGTGCCAACCCAACAGACACTTTCGGGGATACCCGCAGTGCACCTTTATAGCCACCCAGTTACATTGTGACGTCTGGCACACCCAAAGAATTCCTACAGTATTCGGGACTTGCACAATCATGGTCTAAGGACAAGATACTTGACATTAGAAAAGCTTTAGCAGATGAACTACACCATCTTGTGCTATGCTTAGGATTGGGTCTTGTCCATCACATCATTCTCCTAATGATGTGATCCCGTTATCAACGACATCCAATGTCCATGGTCAGGAAACCGTGAGCATCTATTGATCAACGAGCTAGTCAACTAGAGGCTCACTAGGGACATGTTGTGGTCTATGTATTCACACATGTATTATGATTTCTGGATAACACAATTATAGCATGAACAATAGACAATTATCATGAACAAGGAAATATAATAACAACCACTTTATTATTGCCTCTAGGGCATATTTCCAATAGTCTCCCACTCGCACTAGAGTCATTAATCTAGTTACATTGTGATGAGTCGAACACCCATAGAGTTCTGGTGTTGATCATGTTTTGCTCGTGGAAGAGGTTTAGTCAATGGATCTGCAGCATTCAGATCCGTATGCACTTTACAAATATCTATGTCTCCATCTTGAATATATTCACGAATGGAGTTGAAGCGACGCTTGATATGCCTTGTCTTCTTGTGAAACCTGGGCTCCTTGGCTAGGGCAATAGCTCCAATGTTGTCACAGAAGAGAGTCATTGGGCCCGACGCATTGGGAATAACTCCTAGGTCGGTGATGAACTCCTTCATCCAGACTGCTTCCTGTGCTGCCTCCGAGGCTGCTATGTACTCCGCTTCACATGTAGATCCCGCCATGACGCTTTGCTTGCAACTGCATCAGCTGACTGCCCCACCATTCAAAACATACACGTATCCGGTTTGTGACTTGGAGTCATCCAGATCTGTGTCGAAGCTAGCATCGACGTAACCCTTTATGACGAGCTCTTCGTCACCTCCATAAACGCGAAACATATCCTTAGTCCTTTTTAGGTACTTCAGGATGTTCTTGACCACTGTCCAGTGTTCCATGTCGGCATTACTTTGGTACCTTCCTACCAAACTTACGGCGAGGTTCACATCAGGTCTGGTACACAGCATGGCATACATAATAGAACCTATGGCCGAGGCATAGGGGATGAGACTCATCTTTTCTCTATCTTCTGTCGAGGTCGGGCATTGAGTCGTGCTCAATCTCACACCTTGCAATACAGGAAAGAACCCCTTCTTGGACTGATCCATATTGAACTTCTTCAATATCTTGTGAAGGTATGTGCTTTGTGAAAGACCAATGAGGCGTCTCGATCTATCTCTATAGATCTTGATGCCTAATATGTAAGCAGCTTCTCCAAGGTCCTTCATTGAAAAACACTTATTCAAGTAGGCCTTTATGCTTTCCAAGAATTCTATGCCATTTACCATCAATAGTATGTCATCCACATATAATATGAGAAATGCTACAGAGCTCCCACTCACTTTCTTGTAAACACAGGCTTCTCCATAAGTCTGTGTAAACCCAAACACTTTGAGCATCTCATCAAAGTGAATGTTCCAACTCCGAGATGCTTGCACCAGCCCATAGATTGAGCGCTGGAGCTTGCATACCTTGTCAGCATTCTTAGGATTAACAAAACCTTCCGGCTGCATCATATACAATTCTTCCTTAAGGAAACCATTAAGGAATGCTGTTTTGACGTCCATCTGCCATATCTCATAATCATAGAATGTGGAAATTGCTAACATGATTCGAACAGACTTCAGCTTCGCTACGGGTGAGAAGGTCTCATCGTAGTCAACCCCTTGAACTTGTCGGTAACCCTTAGCGACAAGCCGAGCATTATAGATGGTCACATTACCATCTGTGTCTATCTTCTTCTTAAAGATGCATTTATTCTCTATGGCTTGCCAATCATCGGGCAAGTCTGTCAAAGTCCATACTTTGTTTTCATACATGGATCCTATCTCGGATTTCATGACTTCAAGCCATTTGTTGGAATCCGGGCCCACCATCGCTTCTTCATAGTTCGAAGGTTCACCATTGTCTAACAACATGATTTCCAGGACAGGGTTGCCGAGCCACTCTGGTGCGGAACGTGTCCTTGTGGACCTACGAAGTTCAGTAGCAACTTGATCTGAAGTTTCATGATCATCATCATTAACTTCCTCTTTAGTCGGTGCAGGCACCACAGAAACATCTTCCTGAGCTGCGCTACTCTCCGGTTCAAGAGGCAATACCTCATCAAGTTCTACTTTCCTCCCACTTACTTCTTTCGAGAGAAACTCTTTCTCCAGAAAGGATCCATTCTTGGCGACAAAGACCTTGCCTTCGGATCTGAGGTAGAAGGTATACCCAATACTTTCCTTAGGGTATCCTATGAAGATGCATTTTTCCAATTTGGGTTCGAGCTTTTCAGGTTGAAGTTTCTTGACATAAGCATCGCATCCCCAAACTTTCAGAAATGATAGCTTAGGTTTCTTCCCAAACCATAATTCATACGGTGTCGTCTGAATGGATTTCGACGGAGCCCTATTTAAAGTGAATGCGGCAGTCTCTAAAGCATAACCCCAAAATGATAGCGGTAGGTCGGTAAGAGACATCATAGATCGCACCATGTCCAACAGGGTGCGATTACGATGTTCGGACACACCATTACGTTGAGGTGTTCCAGGCGGCGTGAGTTGTGAAACAATTCCACATTTCCTTAAGTGCGTGCCAAATTCGTGACTCAAATATTCTCCCCCACGATCTGATCGTAAGAACTTTATTTTCCTGTCACGTTGATTCTCTACCTCACTCTGAAATTCCTTGAACTTTTCAAAGGTGTCAGACTTGTGTTTCATTAAGTAGACATACCCATATCTACTTAAGTCATCAGTGAGGGTGAGAACATAACGATAGCCACCGCGAGCCTCAACGCTCATTGGACCGCACACATGAGTATGTATGATTTCCAATAAGTTGGTTGCTCGCTCCATTGTTCTGGAGAACGGAGTCTTGGTCATTTTGCCCAGGAGGCATGGTTCGCATGTGTCAAATGATTCATAATCAAGAGACTCCAAAAGTCCATCTGCATGGAGTTTCTTCATGCGTTTGACACCAATGTGACCAAGGCGGCAGTGACACAAGTATGTGGGACTATCATTATCAACCTTACATCTTTTGGCATTCACACTATGAATATGTGTAACATCACGTTCGAGATTCAATAAGAATAAACCATTGACCAGCGGGGCATGACCATAAAACATATCTCTCATATAAATAGAACAACCATTATTCTCAGATTTAAATGAGTAGCCATCTCGCATTAGACGAGATCCAAATACAATGTTCATGCTCAAAGCTGGCACTAAATAACAATTACTGAGGTTTAAAACTAATCATGTAGGTAAATGTAGAGGTAGCGTGCCGATGGCGATCACATCGACCTTGGAACCGTTCCCGACGCGCATCGTCACCTCATCCTTTGCCAGTCTCCGCTTATTCCGTAGCTCCTATTTTGAGTTACAAATAAGAGCAACCGCATCGGTATCAAATACCCAGGAGCTACTACGAGTGCTGGTAAGATACACATCAATAACATGTATATCATATATACCTTTGGTATTGCCGGCCTTCTTCTCTGCTAGGCAGTTCTGCTTCTAGTGACCGTTTCCCTTGCAATAAAAGAACTCAGTCTCAGGCTTGGGTCCATGCTTTGGCTTCTTCCCAGCAGCTGGCTTGCCGGGCGCGGCAACTCCCTTGTTGTCCTTCTTGAAGTTCTTCTTACCCTTGCCTTTCTTGAAACTAGTGGTTTTATTGACCATCAACACTTGATGTTCCTTTTTGATCTCCACCTCCGCTGATTTCAGCATTGAATATACCTCAGGAATGGTTTTCTCCATCCCCTGCATATTGAAATTCATCACAAAGCTCTTGTAGCTAGGTGGAAGCGACTGAAGGATTCAGTCAATGACCGCGTCATCCAGGAGATTAACTCCCAGCTGAGACAAGCGGTTGTGCAACCCAGACATTTTGAGTATGTGCTCGCTGACAGAACTATTGTTACGGCATATCTCTCTCAAAGTAGTTTTGGTGATTGATGACAACATGTTTGCGGACTAATCTTGTGCTTTGAATAATTCACAGATTCTCCCCTGGCATGAGACGTTTTCTTCCCCTCAGAGTGTATTTCAAGACGGTGTAGCTCTTTCGTTTCTTTCTCGATGGACTAGTTGCGTAGAGGGCATCGTACTATCAAGAGGGGGTCCGCTGGGGTATTGCATGGGTGGAATCAACACGTACACATTAGCTTCTCACCCTCCGAGCTTTTCCATTCCATTGTACAGATCTCTCCTCTCTTCCTTGCCCTGTCAGGGTCCAAGCGGTAGTACCGCGCAACCCAGCGGTAGTACCGCTGAGGAGCCACAAGCGGCAGTACCGCTCCACAGCGGTAGTACCGCCCGTGGCTCCATAGCAGTAGTACCGCTGGGGTGCCTGGCACCTCTGCCTCGTCCTCAGCCTCTTTGGAGAGATTCTCTCTCTCTCTTCTGTGCCCCAGCGGTAGTACCACACTACCAGCGGTAGTACGGCCGAAAGGTCACAAGCGGCAGTACCGCTCCACGGCGGTAGTACCGCCCGTGACCCCACTGCCGTAGTACCGCTAGGCTGTGTGGCTCCTACCGCCTCGACTCGAGGGGTCTTTTTCTCGTGTCGGGTTTTGCGGCACTAGTTGCAGTTGTAGAGGCGGTAGTACCACCCCTACCACCGCGGTAGTACCGCGTTGGGTCCTATTCCCTACCAGTCCCCTCTGCGCGGCAGTGCCGCTGGCTGGCGCGGCAGTACCGCTAACCTGGCGGTAGTACCGCCCCCTCTCAGCGGTAGTACCGCCCTGTGCGAGGCTGGTTGGTGAGGGGCAACGGTTGGACTGTTGCCCCCACTATAAAAAGGGGTCTCCTTCTTCCCTTTGACTTACCTCTTCCCCCTCAAGCTCCATTTATTGCTCAAGCTCCATTAAATGCTCCAATCTCCATTTTCGCCCGATCTATCTCTCTAGCCAATCAAACTTGTTGATTTGCTCGGGAGTGGTTGAGAAGGCCCCGATCTACACTTCCACCAAGGGATTTTCGATTCCCCCACTCATCCCTAGTGGATCTTGTTACTCTTGGGTGTTTGAGCACCCTAGACGGTTGAGGTCACCATGGAGCCATAGTCCATTGTGGTGAAGCTTCGTGGTTTTTTTGGGAGCCTCCGATTAAGTTGTGGAGATTGCCCCAACCTTGTTTGTAAAGGTTCGGTCGCCGCCTTCAAGGGCACCAATAGTGGAATCACGGCATCTCGCATTGTGTGAGGGCGTGAGGAGAATACGGTGGCCCTAGTGGCTTCTTGGGGAGCATTGTGCCTCCACACCGCTCTAACGGAGACGTACTTCCCCTCAAAAGGAAGGAACTTCGGTAACACATCCTCGTCTTCACCGGATCCACTCTTGGTTATCTCTTACCTTTACTTGTGCAAGCTCTTTAGTATTACTTCTCTTGCTTGCTTGTATGCTTGTTGTTATTGCATCATATAGGTTGCTCACCTAGTTGCACATCTATACAACCTACTTTGATGCAAAGTTTAATTTGGTAAAGAAAAGTAAAAATTGGTAGTTGCCTATTCACCCCCCCTCTAGTCAACCATATCGATCCTTTCAATTTGTATCAGAGCCTCATCTCTTTATTAAGGACTTTACCGTCCAAAGAGTATGGTTGATACCGTAGACGGTGTGGAGGAACACTCTGGTGTGAATCCGATCTTGTCTACGGGCGATGGGGGAACCTCGGTCTCTCGTGAGGAGTTCAATGTGGCCTTGGTGACATTGAAAACCTCCATGACGACCGAAGTTGAAAGCATGTTTACTAAATTTCTTGAGGGGCTTAAACTATCCACCACACCGTTGAAAGTGGGTGACCCCGCCAACAAGGTGACGGATGCTATCCCCGACAATGGGGAAGCTAGTAGTGAAAAGGCTCCTTCTTCTAGTGGTAAGAATGGCACCGGCATCTTTGCCCATGTGGAACCACCACTTGTTTATGGTGGACCGGTTCCTTCCACTCATTTGAATCATGCCGGTCCTCCCCCTAATATTGTGACAAATGAGGACTTTGATTCTTGGGTTTACCGCTTTAAACGTCATTTAAATCATGTGAACACTAACCTTTGGAGAATCATTGAAGAAAGTTTCTATCCACATGATCCAAGCAACTTCACTCCTCGAGAAGCCGCGGACAATCAATTCAACGAGAATGCTCTCTTCATCATTCAAGATGTAATTCCACCCGAAGACCTACCTCATCTTCGTCCCTTCGCCTTGGCCAAAGATGCATGGCATTGTGTTATCTCTCTCTACCGGGGAAGCGCAAGCATTCAACGCTCCAACTATGAAGTGGTACAAGATGAGGCCGATGAGTTTGCTATGAAAGAAGATGAAGAACCTTGTGAGCTTTATCGGAGAGTAACCAAACTCGCGGTCTCACTACGAGATCATGGGAGCAAGGACAAGGATGACAATTGGATCAAGCGCCATGTCCTCCGTCATTCGTCAAAGACCGTACTTCCACATTTTGACCTCAAGCGAAGTGTTGGATGAGTTTGTGGCCATGAACATTTTGGACAAGACCGCCGACAATGCGGTGCTCCATTCTCAACGGGCAAAGAAGCCTAACCTTGCATTGAAGGCCAAGCTCATCGTTGAAGAAGAAGAAGAGGAAGAAGAGGAGAGCAACCCCGAAGATACGAAGTATGCATATCATGAACACATGGCACTTGCTTCAAGTTAATTTTGGAGCAAGAAAAACTCGAGGCCAAACTTTAGCAAAAACAACTCGAGTGGCATGAGGGGCAAGCAACGTGTAAGGACTTGCTACAATTGCGGCAACGTGAGTCATTTTTTTGCGGAATGCTTGTATGAGAAGAGGGAAGACAATGGTGGCAAGCTCATCCGAAAGGATAAGGCCAAGTCGTTCCCCAACAAGAACAACTTCACCAGGAAGACTCCTCCCAAGGCATTGGTTGTACAAGAAGAGTACAATGAGGATGATGACGATGATGAAGATGATGAGTCGGTTGCCATGGCCTCCGTTGCCATTGTGAAGACTTCACGGGTGTCTCTCTTCGACTCACCCAATGAGAGCATCACCGCCAAGTGCCTCCTGGCTAAAGCCACCAACAAGGTAACCCCCAATATCAAAACTACCATCATTAATCATCCTTCTCCGACGGATAGCATTAATGAACTTGAGGGAGCTAATGTGGAGGCTAACGAGTTTGAGGCATTTATGGGCAAACTCAAGGGAAAATCCAAGAAGCACTTTGTTGCTCTCTTGGAACAACTTGGTGAAGCCAATGACATGATCGAGGCTCACGAAGACACCATCACTAAGATGGAAGGGCATAGTCGTGACTATGCCGATGAGATTTCGGATCTTTCCAATGCTCTTGAGGAAGAGCATGGTCTTCGTTTGGCTCTTGAGGAGTCACACAATGTTGATCATGCTAAGTTAAAGAAAGATTATGATCATGTCCTCATAGTTTCTCATGTGCTAAACTCCGAGAAGGCCGAACTTGAGGTTGATCTTGCTAGACTCAAAGAGGAGTTTGATCTACTTGACAAGGCTCACAAGGTCTTGAAGGGTGCTCATGCTAGCCTCAAAGAGTCTCATGATCAACTTCAAGTAAATCTAACCAAGGAAAAAGCCACTTTCCCTCGTATGATGTTAATTGATAATGCAAATGCTACTAACCCATGTTGTGAGCATGTGCATCTTGTTGAGGAGAACGCTAAGCTAAAGGGGAAACTTGAGAGAGGTCTTGCGACTTGCATACAAGGCAAGAAGAACCTCAACGATCTCTTGATCAACCAAAAGGGAGTTGTGGCCAAGGAAGGGGTTGGGTACGTGCTCGACTCCAAGAACAAGAAGAAGAATGACAAGACCAAACGACATCCTCCTCTCATGCAAACCTTTGTGAAGGAGGGATAGAGTGCCTCCGAGGAAAAGAAGAACAATGTCAAGAAGGGCAATGTCACCCCTCCCAATAAAGCCGACGATTTTAATCCTTCTTATGTGTTATGCCGTGCTAGTGATGGGCATGTTTATGCCAAATTTGTTGGTTCTCCTCATGAATACATTGAATGGTATATTTGGCTTCCAAAAACCCTTGTTACTAACATCAAAGGACCCATTACAAAATGGGTACCTAAAACCAAGCATTGATCTCTTGTAGGTGTTTGCTTCCGGTGGGGGATCATGGTTGCTCGATAGCGGAGCTACAAATCATATGACCGGAAGCAAGGACTTGGTGGTGGACATGCACAAGGTTCCATCTATGCCCACCAATGTCGAGTGGGGTGACGCCTCATCTTCTAAGGTATTGGGACTTGGCAAGGTGGTCATCTCTCATGATCTCACGATCGAGAAGGTCATGCTTGTTGAGTCCCTTGCATACAATTTACTTTCCATTCGTCAACTTGCAATCATGGGCTTTGCCACTTTCTTTGATATCGATAATGTGGCCCTCTTGTGGAGCAACACTCTTAAAGTAGCTTTTGTTGGGCATGTCGAGAACGGTCTATATGTGATTAACTTTTCGGAGCGACCCACTAAGACCGCGACATGCCTAATGGCTAAAGTTGATGTGGGATGGCTTTGGCATCGCCGTTTAGCCCATGTCAATATGAGATCTTTGCAAAGTCTCCTCAAGGGGGACCATCTCCGTGGACTAACAAATGTTAGTTTTGCTAAAGATCGTGCTTGCAGTGCCTGTATCGAAGGAAAGCTACATGAGAAGGCTCACCCTCCCACGACTATCATTTATTCAAAGAGGCCTTTGGAGCTCCTTCACATGGATCTCTTTGGGCCTCCATCCTTCGATAGTCTTGGAGGTAGGAAGTATTGCTTGGTGATTGTGGATGACTACTCAAGGTACACGTGGGTGTATTTATTCAAGAGGAAGAGTGAGACCCAACAAACCGTCATTAACTTTGCAAATGAAGCACAACGTCAACACAATGCAAAGATCTTGACAATAAGAAGTGACAACGGCACCGAGTTCAAGAACTACACCTTGGATGAGTTTCTTAGTGATGAGGGAATCAAGCATCAATATTCCGCACCCTACACCCCTCAACAAAACGGTGTTGGAGAGAGGAAGAACCGGACATTGATGGATGCAGCAAGGACCATGATGGCGGAGTTCAAGTCTCCGTACAACTTTTGGGCCGAAGCCATCAACACCATGTGTCATGCATCCAATCGGCACTACCTCCGCAAGGGCTTGAACAAGACTCCATATGAGATACTCACCAGTAACAAGCCCAACCTCAAGTACTTCCGGTTATTCGGGTGTAAGTGTTTCATTCTCAAGAAAGGTGTTCGGTTGTCCAAATTTGAGGCTAGAGCTTATGAGGGCATATTTATTGGCTATGCTACAAACGTTCATGCTTACCGTGTCCTCAATAAATCCACGGGACTTATTGAGGAGACGTGTAACGTGGAGTTTGATGAGAATAACGGCTCCCAAGTGGACCAAAGTGGCACTTGTGATGTAGGTGATGAAATTCCTCCCCAAGCCATAAGAAGAATGGTTGTTGGCTTTATCCTACCCATTGAGGAACCCCTTTTGGCCGAAGAAGAAGGACAAAGCTCCACTCAAGTGGAGCCATCACCAACCCAAGGCCCACACGCTTCCGAAGTTCAACATGAAGGCCCTCATCTTCAAGAACATGACCAAGGGCAAGATCACGCTCAAGATGGCGTTGACACATCAAGTGATGCCCAAGGTCAAGTTCTCTCCTCCGAACAAGTTCAAGAACAAGAACAAGCCCAAGACGACGCTCAAGATGATCAAGTGACCACTCCTCGTCTCACCCCCGGGGAGGAATTAGAGCGCCGTGCCACCAAGGTTGCTTCCAAGCTCTCCACCAAGGATCATCTCATGACGAATGTGCTTGGAAGCTCAAGAAAGGGGGTAAGCACTCGTAGACAATTAGCAAATTATTGTGAGCATCACACGTTTATCTCTTGTGTGGAACCCCACAAGGTCTATGAAGCACTAGAAGATCCGGATTGGCTCAATGTCATGCATGAAGAACTCAACAACTTCGAGCGCAACAAAGTGTGGAGATTGGTGCCAAGACCAACCGGGAATCACAATGTCATAGGAACCAAGTGGATATTTAAGAACAAGCAAGATGCCCATGGGATTATCATTCGCAACAAGGCTCATTTGGTAGCACAAGGCTACTCCCAAGTCGAGGGTATCGACTACGGTGAAATCTTTGCTCCCGTTGCTCGTCTTGAATCCATTCGCATGTTGATGGCATATGCTTCTCATCATAACTTTAAGTTACAACAAATGGATGTGAAGAGTGCTTTTCTTAATGGTCCTATTAATGAATTGGTTTACGTCAAGCAAACCCCCGGGTTCGAGGATCCCTACTTTCCCGATCATGTGTATCAACTCGATAAGCCACTCTATGGCCTTAAAGTGGCCCCACGTGCGTGGTATGACCACCTTACCGAGTTGTTACAAGACCGTGGTTTTGAAGTTGGGCTAATTGACCCCACTCTTTTTACTAAGAAGGTCAAAGGGGAGTTGTTTGTGTGCCAATTATATGTTGATGATATTATCTTTGGTTCTCCTAACAAAGCTTTCAATGAGGAATTTGCCGCTCTCATGACCTCAAAGTTCGAGATGTCCTCCATGGGAGAGTTGAAGTTCTTTCTAGGGTTCGAAGTGAAGCAAAGAAGAGAAGGAACCTTCATCAATCAATCCAAATACACTCAAGACATGCTCAAGAGATTCAAGCTAAGTGACGTCAAGCCGGCTTCCACTCCAATGCCCACCAAGTGCCAACTTGACTTAGATCCCAATGGTAAAGTGGTGGATCAAAAGGTATATCGTTCCATGATTGGATCCTTGCTTTACCTTTGTGCATCTAGACCGGACATCATGTTGAGTGTGGGAATTTGTGCACGGTTTCAAGCCGCACCTAAGGAAAGTCACTATGTGGCGGTCAAACGAATCTTTCGATATTTGGCTCATACCCCAAACTTTGGCTTATGGTACCCAAGAGGATCAAACTTCAAGCTTGTAGGGTACTCGGATTCCGATTGGGCGGGAGACAAAGTGGATAGGAAGTCCACTTCCGGAGGGTGCCAATTCCTTGGTTGCTCTTTGGTAAGTTGGTCTTCCAAAAAGCAAAGTTGTGTGTCTCTCTCGTCCACTGAGGCGGAGTATGTTGCCGCCGGTAGTTGTTGTGCACAACTCCTATGGATGAGGCAAACTTTAAAGGATTATGGTGTCACTTGTGACAAAGTGCCTCTTTGGTGTGACAATGAAAGTGCCATCAAGATCTCTCTCAACCCGGTGCAGCACTTCAAGACGAAGCATATTGAGATTCAGTATCACTTCATCCGGGATCACATTAGGCGAGGAGAGATCGAGCTCAACTATGTCAACACTCATGACAACCTTGCAGATATTTTCACGAAGCCCTTGGATGAAGCAAGATTTCGCGAGTTAAGGCATGAGCTAAATATCATTGATTCGAGCAATGTGGCTTGAACCCTTGCACACCCCACCATGCTCAATTTGCTGTCTAGTTTAGGTATAGGCATGGACATAGCGGGAGTGTTGTTCTCTCAATGAACTCTCTCTCCCCCCATTATGCATAAATTGATCAAGTCTTTCACTTTAGCCATCGTTGATGGTACTTGTGTTTCAAAGACGAGTTTTGGTCATGGGCCCAAGGTTAAAATCTTCGCGGCGTCATACCTCTTGACTCAAACATAGGTGGCCTCGGCCACCGCCCTCTTTTGAAGAGGTGTGTCTTGGTTGTTTGCTGGTGTGCTCTCTTTTCTTGCCGTTCTTGTCTTTTCTTCGAGCAAAAGCCATGTCATTTGGTTGCCGCAGCGTGCTGGGCGGTACTACCGCTGGTGGTGCGCGGTACTACTGCTCACCAGCGGTACTACCGCCCCCAGCATGGTACTACCGCTGAGGGACGGGACCAGGGGGTTATATTGGGGCAGGGGGAGGTTTCTTCTCCCCATACCCATTCGCTTCGCCCCCTCTTTCCTCTTCCTCTCTCCATCCTCTACTCGCCGCGAGAGGGCTCCGGCGGATCTCCGTCTCCGGGGCGTCCCTCTCCATTTCCTTTGGTGGAATCGATCCCCACCCCGTTCTCTTGCCATGGATGCTGGTATTGCCCCCGTTCCTTGTCTCCTTTTGTCTCGTTTTCAGATCTTGTTTCTTAGGGGCAATGGTGGTTGCATCTCTAGATTTTTGGCTAAATCTAGGCTTGAGTTGGTTGGAGAAGGCAACTAGACTATCTCGATTAGATTTGGTAGGAATATTTTTGAATTTGGCAGGCCGGTAGTGCCGGATCTGACCACGGTAGTAGGAAATCGATGTTTCTCCGCCTAGTGCTGTAGGAAACTGCTGTTTCTCCGCCTCGAGCAGTACTACCGCTCTCGCTGGAGCGGTACTACCGCTTGACCTCGAGCGGTACTACCGCTCTCTTTGGGACGGTACTACCGCTTGGGCGGTACTACCGCGGGCATGTCACGGTACTACCGCGGCATGCCAGATTCCATCACATTCCTACCTTACCTTGATTATTTTGTTGTGTTTGTTGGCTTATGCTCGTTCTTTCTGGTTGTTTTGCGTGTTCTTGTGTTTGGCTCCAGGTGATGACCATTCTGAGCATCAAGGTTGTTGTATCAACCCCGGGCGTGCAACATCAAAACGCTACCGCACCTCTGAGCCAGTCGGTAGTTCCTCGAGCACCCAACCGCCTCCAGCAAGTGCATCTGCAAGTGTTCCTCCACCTCCTCAGCAATCGAAGAGGTCCGCCAACAAGCCAAAGGGGAAGACTGTGACTGAGATGACCAACAAGGAGTTTTGGGAGAAGCGTCGCCGCAACCCCTATGCGGTGGACCAAGAACCCACTTTGGTCAACCGCCCATTCTGGAACCGTTTTCAGTTTGCCATCTACTTTGATGTGATCAAGGCCAAGAAGAATCTCTTTGTTGATGTTTGCTCCATTGACACTGATGCTATGGAGAAGGACCCAGAGTACTTTGGCGAAGCCCTTCAGATGTGCACTCAGTTGAACATTCTCAGGATCATGCAATTCAACAAGGATTTTGATGCGGATTTGGTGGCTCAATTCTATGCCATCGTCCATCTTGGGACGGATGTCGACAGGACTCTGACATGGATGACCAATGGCAAGTTGCTTTCCGTCAAGTGGAAGGCTTTCATGGAGTTACTTGATGTGGTGGATCACGGGCTTGAGACTCCTGTCGGTTTCCGCCCTCACCGCAATGCTACGTCCACCCACAAGCAAGCCCTTTGGCCCTACTGCACTGTGAAAGATCACCCAGTAACTGAGAAGAAGACATATGAGCTGTCTCCGTATCTGGACATTCTTCATCGCATTTTCCATGAGACTCTCTTCCCTCGGATCAGGAATCTGTATATGGTCCACTCTTACCTCGTGGACATGCTCTTTTTCTGTCAGCATGAGAAGGAAGCAAGCACTGGAGAGAGCCTGGATATTTCGCATGTCATGTGGTCTGAACTTCTCTCTGCCGTGTCTGAGCGCAAGTGCCCGATATATGGTCCATTCATCATGAGGCTCATTGAGAGGGCCTGGGCACAGACCTATCCCAGAGTGTTGCTAGAGACTGGATACTTGGTTTCTCATGAGATCAAGCGTCTGAGGAAGAAGGACAATTGGGTCACCCCAACGCCTCAAACAGGGGGTCCGTCTGCTGGGGCAGCCACTGATGATCACGAGGAGGATATTGGCCCCTCTAGTGTTGAACCCTCGTGGACGAAGAAGCTTAAAAACAAGTTGAAGAAGCTTTTCTGCATGGAGTCTCATGGTCAGTACATGACTCATGTGGCGGAGAAGCATGCCAGGATGCGCCACAAGGAGCTCATGCGTTAGTTGGGAGCGACAGTTGCCAGTGATTCTGAGGGGCAGATCACTGAAGAGGAGGAGTGGATTCATTAGCACTGCCCTTGGACCGACTCCGATGCCGAGCAGTTTTCGACCAACGACGGAGATGCAGACGATCACGCTGAGATTTGATGATTCGAGATCCTCAGCTTGCCATCACCTGGAGTTGTAGCATCGCTCTTTTCCCTTTTTGCTGTCTCGCTGCCAAAGGGGGAGAGAGTGTAGGGATTTGTGTCGTGCTTTGTGTTTGTCGTCTTGTGTTTTCTTGTGTGTTCTCTCGGTGTCTTTGCTTGGTTTGGTTTGGTGCCCGTGAGACCTAAGTTCTAGACATATGGTGTGAGACATATGCTCCCTATCGCTACCTTATTACTTATGTCTATTCAGTACTGTAGTTTATAATGAGTTGCATGCTTGTCCTGTTTATATCTCTTCTCTCATATATCTTGTGCTTAGAATTGTTGGACTATAAAATATAGGGGGATTGTTGATCCGGATGTGTGTGTCTTGCTTTCCGAATGCTCCTCTAACCAGGTGTACACATTCTGGGGGAGCCCGTCTATATTTTGTAGTTCTTAGTTTTCTTCTTTTATTTCTTTTCCTTGTGCAAATCCCTAGTTGTCATCAATCCACCAAAAAGGGGGAGATTGTTACGGCATATCTCTCTCAAGGTAGTTTTGGTGATTGATGACAACATGTTTGCGGACTAATCATGTGCTTTGAATAGTTCACAGATTCTCCCCTGGCACGAGACGTTTTCTTCCCTCGGAGTGTCTTTCAAGACGGTGTAGCTCTTTCGTTTCTTTCTCGGTGGACTAGTTGCGTAGAGGGCACCGTACTATCAAGAGGGGGTCCGCTGGGGTATTGCATGGGTGGAATCAACACGTACACATCAGCTTCTCACCCTCCGAGCTTTTCCATTCCATTGTAGAGATCTCTCCCCTTTTCTTGTCCTGTCTGGGTCCCAGCGGTAGTACCGCGCAACCCAGCCGTAGTACCGCTGAGGAGCCACAAGCGGCAGTACCGCTCCACAGCGGTAGTACCGCCCTGACTCCACAGCAGTAGTACCGCTGGGGTGCCTGGCACCACCGCCTCGTCCTCAGCCTCTTTGGAGAGATTCTCTCTCTCTCTCTTCTGTGTCCCAGCGGTAGTACCGCACTACCAGCGGTAGTACGGCCGAAGGGTCACAAGCGGCAGTTCCGCTCCACAGCGGTAGTACCGCCCGTGACCCCGCTGCCGTAGTACCGCTGGGCTGTCTGGCTCCTACCGCCTCGACTCGAGGGGTCTTTTTCTCGTGTCGGGTTTTGCGGCACTAGTTGCGGTTGTAGAGGCGGTAGTACCGTTTCAGGAGTGGTAGTACCGCCCCTACCACCGCGGTAGTACCGCGTTGGGTCCTATTCCCTACTAGTCTCCTCTGCGCGGCAGTGCCGCTGGCTGGTGCGGCAGTACCGCTGACCTAGCGGTAGTACCGCCCCTCTTCAGCGGTAGTACCGCCCTGTGCGGGGCTGGTTGGTGAGGGGCAACGGTTGGATTGTTGCCCCCACTATAAAAGGGGTCCCTTCTTCCCTTTGACTTACCTCTTCCCCCTCAAGCTCCATTTATTGATCAAGCTCCATTAAATGCTCCAAGCTCCATTTTCGCCCAATCTATATCTCTAGCCAATCAAAGTTGTTGATTTGCTCAGGAGTGGTTGAGAAGGCCCCGATCTACACTTCCACCAAGGGATTTTCGATTCCCCCACTCATCCCTAGCGGATCTTGTTACTCTTGGGTGTTTGAGCACCCTAGATGGTTGAGATCACCACGGAGCCATAGTCCATTGTGGTGAAGCTTCATGGTTTTGTTGGGAGCCTCCGATTAAGTTGTGGAGATTGCCCCAACCTTGTTTGTAAAGGTTCGGTCGCCGCCTTCAAGGGCACCAATAGTGGAATCACGGCATCTCGCATTGTGTGAGGGCGTGGGGAGAATACGGTGGCCCTAGTGGCTTCTTGGGGAGCATTGTGCCTCCACACCGCTCTAACGGAAAAGTACTTCCCCTCAAAAGGAAGGAACTTCGGTAACACATCCTCGTCTTCATCGGATCCACTCTTGGTTATCTCTTACCTTTACTTGTGCAAGCTCTTTAGTATTACTTCTCTTGCTTGCTTGTATGCTTGTTGTTATTGCATCATATAGGTTGCTCACCTAGTTGCACATCTAGACAACCTACTTTGATGCAAAGTTTAATTTGGTAAAGAAAAGTAAAAATTGGTAGTTGCCTATTCACCCCCCCCCTCTAGTCAACCATATCGATCCTTTCAACTATTCTCCTCCATCTTACAACTGTAGAACTTGTCGGAGACTTCATATCTCTCGACTCGGGCATGAGCTTGAAAACCATTTTCAGCTCTTGGAACATCTCATATGCTTTGTGCTGCTCAAAACGCTTTTGGAGCCCCGATTCTAAGCTGTAAAGCATGCCGCACTAAAACAGGGAGTAATCATCACTACGCGACTGCTAGGCGTTCATAACGTCTTGAGTTGCTGGGAAAATGGGTGCTTCATCTAGCGGTTCTTCAAGGACATATGCCTTCTTGGCAGCTATGAGGATGATCCTGAAGTTACGGACCCAATCCGTATAGTTGCTAACATCGTCTTTCAGCTTGGTTTTCTCTAGGAACGCTTGAAGTTGAGGGCAACATTAGCATGGGCCACTTGATCTACAAGACATATTGTAAAGATTTTTAGACTAAGTTCATGATAATTAAGTTCATCTAATCAAATTATTTAATGAACTCCCACTCAGATAGACATCCCTCTAGTCATCTAAGTGATACGTGATCCGAATCGACTAGGCCGTGTCCGATCATCACGTGAGATGGACTAGTCATCAACGGTGAACATCTCCATGTTGATCGTATCTACTATACGACTCATGTTCGACCTTTCGGTCTCTCGTGTTCCGAGGCCATGTATGTACATGCTAGGCTCGTCAAGTCAACATAAGTGTTTTGCATATCTAAATCTGGCTTACACCCGTTGTATTCAAACGTTATAATCTATCACACCAGATCATCATGTGGTGCTTCGAAACAACGAACCTTCGCAACGATGCACAGTTAGGGGGGACACTTCTTGAAATTTTAGCGAGGGATCATCTTATTTAAGCTACCGCCGTTCTAAGCAAATAAGATGTATAAACATGATAAACATCACATGCAATCAAATAGTGACATGATATGGCCAATATCATTTTGCTCCTTTTGATCTCCATCTTCGGGGCGCCATGATCATCATCGTCACCGGCATGACACCACGATCATCTCCATCACCGAGTCTTCATGAAGTTGTCTCGCCAACTGTTACTTCTACTACTATGGCTAACGGTTAGCAATAAAGTAAAGTAATTACATGATGTTATCATTGACACGCATGTCATATAATAAATTAAGACAACTCCTATGGCTCCTGCCGGTTGTCATACTCATCGACATGCAAGTCGTGATTCCTATTACAAGAACATGATCAATCTCATACATCACATATATCATTCATCACATCCTTTTGGCCATATCACATCACACGGCATATGCTGCAACAACAAGTTAGACGTCCTCTAATTGTTGTTGCAAGTTTTTACGTGGTTGCTATAGGTTTCTAGCAAGAACGTTTCTTACTTACACCAAAACCACAATGTGATATGCCAATTTCTATTTACCCTTCATAAGGACCCTTTTCATCGAATCTGATTCGACTAAAGTGGGAGAGACAGACACCCGCTAGCCACCTTATGCAACTAGTGCATGTCAGTCGGTGGAACCAGTCTCACGTAAGCGTATGTGTAAGGTCGGTCCGGGCCGC
The DNA here is from genome assembly GCF_018294505.1 of Triticum aestivum. Taxonomy (NCBI): domain Eukaryota; kingdom Viridiplantae; phylum Streptophyta; class Magnoliopsida; order Poales; family Poaceae; genus Triticum; species Triticum aestivum. The sequence goes on from NC_057812.1 coordinate 245,500,502, forward strand.
TTCATCCCACGATGTCGCCGAATCAAGATAAGACTAGTAACGGCAAGTAAATTGACAAAATCGACGCCCACAACATCTTGTGTTCTACTCGTGCATAGAAACTATGCATAGACCTAGCTCATGATGCCACTGTTGGGGATCGTTGCAGAAACTAAAAAAATTCTATGCATCACCAAGATCAATCTATGGAGAGACCAGCAATGAGAGAGAGGATTTCATCTTCATACCCTTGAAGATCACGAGACGTAAGCATTACAAGAACGCGGATGAAGGAGTCGTACTCGCTGCGATTCAGATCACAGTTGATTCCAATCTAAGCGTCGAACAACGACGCCTCTGCGTTCAACACACGTGCAGCACGGGGACGTCTCCTTCTTCTTGATCCAGCAAGGGGGAAGAGAAGTTGGGGAAGAACTCCGGCAGCACGGCGGCGTGGTGGTGGAGCTTGCAGTTCTCCGGCAGGGCTTCGCCAAGCTCAACGGAGGAGGAGGGGGTGTTTGATAGGGGGAGGGTTGCGCCTTGGATGAGGTTCTGCAGCCCTCCCTCCTCCCCTCTATTTATAGGGGGAAGGGGGCGGCCCCTCTAGATGAGATCTAGAGGGGGGCGGCAGCCAAGGGGAGGGGGCTTGCCCCCCAAGCCAAGCCCCCCCCCTTAGGGTTTCCCCCAGACCCTAGGCGCATGGGCCCTAAGGGGGATGGCGCCCAGCCCACTTAGGGGCTGGTTCCCTTTCACATACAGCCCATAGGGCCCTCAGGGGTAGGTGGACCCCCGGAACCCCTTTGGTGGTCCCGGTACAATACCAGCAAGCCCCCGAATACTTCCGGTGATCGTATGATGACTTCCCATATATAAATATTTACCTCCGGACCATTTCAGAACTCCTCGTGACGTCCGGGATCTCATCTGGGACTCCGAACAACATTCGGTAACCACATACTATTTCCCATAACAACTCTAGCGTCACTGAACCTTAAGTGTGTAGACCCTACGGGTTCGGGAACCATGTAGACATGACCGAGACACCTCTCCGGCCAATAACCAATAGCGGGATCTGGATACCCATATTGGCTCCTACATGTTCCACGATGATCTCATCGGATGAACCACGATGCCGGGGATTCAATCAATCCCGTATGCAATTCCCTTTGTCCATCGGTATGCTACTTGCCCGAGATTCGATCGTCGGTATCCCAATACCTTGTTCAATCTCGTTATCGGCAAGTCTCTTCACTCGTTACATAATGCATGATCCCGTGACTAACTCCGTAGTCACTCTGAGCTCATTATGATGATGCATTACTGAGTGGGCCCAGAGATACCTCTCCATCATATGGAGTGACAAATCCCAGTCTCGATTCGTGCCAACCCAACAGACACTTTCGAAGATACCCGTAGTGCACCTTTATAGCCACCCAGTTACGTTGAGACGTTTGGCACACCCAAAGCATTCCTACAGTATCCGAGAGTTGCACAATCTCATGGTCTAAGGAAAAGATACTTGACATTAGAAAAGCTTTAGCAGACGAACTACACGATCTTGTGCTATGCTTAGGATTGGATCTTGTCCATCACATCATTCTCCTAATGATGTGATCCCGTTATCAACGACATCCAATGTCCATGGTTAGAAACCGTAACCATCTATTGATCAACGAGCTAGTCAACTAGAGGCTCACTAGGGACATGTTGTGGTCTATGTATTCACACATGTATTGCGATTTCTGGATAACACAATTATAGCATGAACAATAGACAATTATCATGAACAAGGAATTATAATAACAACCACTTTATTATTGCCTCTAGGGCATATTTCCACCACGCCTTCCACTATTGGGCCATGGTGGCCCAATACTCCTTCCACCACTTGCCTTTTAAGGCCCACTGATATTAAATTAAATATAGAAGCCTCCTAACAATTACTAGAGCCTTTTATTATTAGTTTAATATCAGCGAAACATTTTCCACCTATATAGTATTTATCGAGAAAGAAGAACAGAACCGGTAACGAGGATAATGGTTTAATGAGCATGTGTATGACTCAAGAGGATACCGATAGATCTCACCTCGGGTTTTGTGAAGTATCACGAAGCAAAGGGAATAACACATGATAACCAAAGGTTCACTTGAATGTCATTCGCGTACCCATAGGGATCGATATGGACGTCCACGGTTCCGTTATCGGTCATTGAACAAAAGGGTTTTGTTCATGTCTATGTTTTACTGAACCTATAGGGTCACAAGCTTAAGGTAATCACGATCTGCTGAGTGTTATTAGCATGGGAGTGACAAGGATTTATTTGGAATAGTTTCATTAATATTCGAAATAGTTTCAAGAGGAACCCAAAGCGCTTCGGGGTCACTAGAAGGTTTTCAGAGTTTATCGGGTAATACTGGGTATTATCGATAAATAATATATAGATGGAAAGTGTTTTTGAAGTTGTTGAATTAATAATAAAAGGCTCTAGTAATTGCTAGGAGGCTTTCATAATTAATTAAATATGAACGGGTCTTAAAGGCCAAGAGGTGGAAGGGAATTTGGGCCACAAGGGCCAAGAGGGGAGGCGCACCCCTTTCCCACTAGGGGGGGACGAGTTGGGGTGGGGGAAGGACTCCCCCTCCCCACTTTGGCCGGCTCAAGGAGGGGCGTTATTTCCCTCCTTGTGGCGCCCCCACCTCTCCCCTCTAATCTATATATACTAGAGGCTTTTGCACCTTTTCTCTACACAAGTCTTGGAGCCTCCTCTAGTCCTCTAGTTCTAGTTGTAGTTGGTCCTAGTTGAACAATCAGAGTTTGAGATAGATCCTCTAATCCTCATAATTAGAAACCAAGTGTGGTTCTAATCTCCTTCCTCTAATTCTCCTGCGACGATTAAGCTCTGGACGGCGAAGCACTGCCGGATCATGAAGACTGTACGCTTGCAACTAGTAGAGAGGTCGTGCTTTCGGTCTTCCGTACGAGGGACTATTCGTGGATAGTTCGAGGGATCGTTCATCCGTGGTTCAAGGGATTGCAAGTACGATCTACGACGCCTTGTCTTGTTCCGCTGCAACTCAAGAGTCGGTAACGATCGAATCCAAACCATTAATATATCTTCATATTTGTTTCTAAGTGATTGGAGGGCGGTTTTTTTTTCTTTCTACTACGTTTCCCAACACCCCTACATTACCAACATGCCCATGTGCCCCTGCATGCATCACTGACAGGCAAAAACAACAAATTTGACTTGTGGAAGAAAAGAATTCACAAAGTGAACTATAGACGAAAAAATTCATCCAGCTGACCCTTTTGTGTAGTGCCCGACAGCCAGGCGCCGCACTACACTGTGCAGCGCCTGACTGACAGGCGCTACACGCCTAGCCAGCGTCGTACCCCGACGTGTAGTGCCAGTCAGTCAGGCACTGCACAATGTAGTGTGGCGCCTAGCTGTCGAGCGCTACACAAAAGGATCAGTCGGATGATTTTTTTCGTCAACAGTTCACTTTATGAATTCTTTTCGTCCACGGGTCAAATTTGTCATTTTTGCCTCACTGACACACATGCCCATGTAACCACGAGGGTTGGCTCCAATACAAATTGTAATGCCTTGGCCAAACCCACTAGTTCACCCAACAGTTCTTGGCCGTTGCGCTTCCAATCTAAATTGGCATCACAAACTAACACCAGTCTTTCCTGCGCATTTTGTCCTTACTTGTGCACCTGAGATTAACTTTCTAGTCGTTCACCTATCCTCAAATTGCTCCAAGCCAAACACACCATTTTTGGACAATGGGTGGATTTTATTAGCTCATATGGAGTATCAAGGGGATACAAATACAAAGAGCACACACCCGACCTCTACATAGCTAAGATGCACACGGCCAACACGAACACGCACACACAAAAATCACACCGACAACTAGCAAAGTCATATGACCGAAGCTATGCCAAGGCAGATAGAAAACAAAAATAAAAGTGAGAAAAAGCAATGATAATCCACGCTGAGCAAGTGTTGATCCAAAAGAAGATGGGACAAGCGCGCGTGATCCGAACTTGGACACAGCCACACGGACTAAACGTGCATGCACTATGAAAGCGGCTTGCCAAAGACCATCCGCGGAACCAGAACCTCCGTCGATCTTCAAGTGACATTGGTCGCAGCTTGAAAGGGGGGGTGAATAGGCGATTTTTATGAAAGTCTTCAAAACGTGGAAGTTATGAAGACAAACAGTAGAGATATGCCTATTACTATGCAGCGGAAGTTAGACTACACTAGGCAAGCCATGGTCAAGTATCAACAGAGTGAAAGCACAGTGACAAATAGCTGTAGTGTAATTAGGATCAGGTAGGAAGATACTATGAAGCCAAACAGATCATACACTCACGTTGTGAAGACAAAAGATAGAACAGACATGCAATGACTTCACAATGAGTGATTAGTAAGTAAAAGGAAGTGAAGATGAAACCAGTGACTCGTTGAAGACAATGATGTGTTGGACCAGTTCCAGTTGCTGTGACAACTATACGTCTGGTTGGAGCGGCTAGGTATTTAAACCTTAGGACACACAGTCCCGGACACCCAGTCCTGAACATGCAGCTCCGGACACCAAGTCCTCACCGTATTCTCCTTGAGCTAAGGTCACATAGTCCTCGCCCAATCACTCTGGTAAGTCTTCAAGGTAGACTCCCAAACCTTCACAGACTTCGTTCACTGGCAATCCACAATGTCTCTTGGATGCTCTGAACGCGACGCCTAACCGTCTGGGGATACACAGTCCTCAAGTGTAATAAGTCTTCAGATCACACAGACAAGAAGACTTAAGTGATGCCCAATGTTCTCTGGCTCTGGTTGGTTAGGGCTTTTCTCCTCGCTAGGAATTTTCTCTCAAAGGCTTCGAGGTGGGTTGCTCTCAAACGACAAAAGCCGTGCACTGAAATCTGAGCAGCCAACCGTTTATGGTTGTAGGGGGTGGGCTATTTATAGCCACTTGGCAACCCGACCTGATTTGTCCGAAATGACCCTGGGTCACTAAGGAACTGACACGTGTCTCAACGGTCAGATTTCAAACTCTCATGGCAACTTTACTTGGGCTACAAATAAAGCTGACTTGTCCGGCTCTGGACAAGATTCGCTCTCATTGTCTTCACTCTAAGACATAGGTTTTTGGTTTAGGCATCACTTCAGTCATTCTGACTGGTTCTCCTGGACCCCACTTAACAGTACGGTGGTTCCTATGACTCAACACAAAAAGAAAAAGAACTACGAAAGATCTAAGTCTTCGAGCTCCATAGCCTTCATAATGTGTCTTCTTTTGTCATAGTCTTCAATGTGAATATCTTCATATACCACCTTTGGCTTCAATGTCTTCATACATTTTTAGGGGTCATCTCTAGTAGTGAAACCGAATCAATGAGGGACTTCTACTTGTGTTATCCTGCAATTCTCACAAACACATTAGTCCCTCAACTAGGTTTGTCGTCAATACTCCAAAACCAACTAGGGGTGGCACTAGATGCACTTACAATCTCCCCCTTTTTGGTGATTGATGACAAACTAGTTAAAGTTTTCAACGGGGAATATAGTCTGTGAAATTGTAAAGGATAAGGAATTGTCTTCATAAGTTGCAAGGGCTCCCCCTGAAGATGTGCATATAAGTTAATTTGCTTTTGGAATGCAAATGCACATGGCAGGTTGTACTTGTGGAGATCCACTTCAGCTTATGATGACAATCCACTATGCATGTGAAAGTATATGAAGATAATGACATGCATAATGGAAAATGGATGTCTGCAGAATGAGATAAGTGCGGAATTTATCTTCGCAAAACAGGGTGGCAAACAAGTAGCAGACGACCATCGAGTTTTAGTGTTACAACTCAAAGAACCAAATGAAGCAAAAACGAGAGTTGTAAGCACGAAGCAAAATATAGCAAAACATAAAGCATCCGCCCATATGGACCCGCTTGAAGACTATCAACCCATATGCTTCTCCCCTTTTTGTCAGCAAGGACCAAAAAGGTTTGAAGACATAGAGTGTCTATTCGTTCCCAGAAGCAGCAGTGTTGTTGGAGGTGTTTGGCGGTGCAGAAGAGCTTGGAGGTGCTGAAGCAGGTGGCGGTGATGTAGCATCGTCTTCTTCATCAATGATTCTGGCAGTGACTGTGGCAGCAGATGAAGAAAACTCAGAGTCTTCAAGTGATGGTGTGTTTCGCATCACAGCCCTTCTAGGAGGTGTGGTGTCAAACTTGAATCGCTCAGTGAAGCCATCCTCTTCAAGTTCAGCTTCAGTACACATCATTGATAGCCCTTTCCATGTACGACGACAGGTTTCATGAGTGACGAAAGCATTCTTGGTGGCAAGATTTCGAAGACGATTAACATCCACCAAGAGGCTTTTCATCTGACGCTTTAGCCAGTCATGATGCCTATCTTGTTTTTGATGAAGGGCCACAAGAAGCTCTCGGTTATTGAGAACACGAGCGCGCTTCTTGGGTCTTGAAGCAGTTGCACTATCAGTGGCTTCAGTTGAAGCAGGGTGCGGCGCACGTGTAGTGCCAGCCAAAGGATACACCCTGGAGATGGCTTCAACACCTTCATCGTTCTGAGTGAAGCTCTGGTGTTCTGCATTCTGAAGACTCAAAGGTTGCTTGGCAGGCTCAGGATATATAGCTTCAGCAGAGGTATCCACATCTGGCAAGAAGATCCGATGGTTGCGGGCTGAGGGCTGATATGAGATCGCAGAGTGAAGCTTGATCAGTCTCATTACCCAAGGAGCATAGTACTTTAAACCAAACAGATCTGAGCCTGATGCAGCTAGTTGGCGTATGAAGAAATCCTGTGCGTTGAAGCATTTGCCATGAAGGATACAGAATATCAGAGTCTTCATTGCACCCTCGATCTTGGCATTTGGAGAGTGCCCTTTAATAGGCCAGAGAGTCCGCCGGATAATGTGATAGATGGTTCTGGCCAGGTACTCAAAGTCTTCAACGAAGAACTCTGTTGGATAAGGAGCATCGTGGGGCAATGGCTTCATCATGGAGAGCATCTGACTCATATTTGGTTTAGGCCTCTGGAATATGCTCTCAAGAGCTTCAGTGTGTAGTGGACAGCCTTCCTCGAAGAGTTCGCCAGGAGTGGGCAGGCCGGTGAACTCAATGATATCGAATGCATTGGCTTCATGATGGACATTGCCGGTCATCCACTCCAGGGCCCAAGTCTTCGGATCTCTGTTGTATCCTTTGATGTGTAGGGTGGCATAGAATTGCAACAGAAGCTCTTCATTCCAGTGCTCTTCATCAGTTATAAACTGCAGCAGACCCACTTGCTTGAAGCAATCCAGCGCTTCCTCTAAGCAGGGCAGACCAGCAATGGCTTCAACATCAAGGCGCTTGTGCGGGAAGATGCGACCTTGGTTGTATAGGATGCATGAATAGTAGCTGCGCCGAGGATAGCTCCAGAACCTATCTGATGAAATCCTTTCCTTTGAATAGGGGTTCTTGGAGCTGTTGAAGAACGTATTGTCTGCCTTGAAGCTATTGATGTCAAAGGAGCCAGGTGCTGATGCAGGACCTGGGAACCTTGGCAGCCTTGGGACTGGCTTCTGGACATGAGGCCTGTGCTCAACATGGTAATCAAATTGAGGACCAGCAGTAGACTCAGGAACAGAAGTGTCTGGATCAGTAGCTTCGCTGTCTGCTGAAGCTTTTGATGGGGATGGCTCCACATTGGCTTCAGTGTTGGTTGTGGCAGCCTTAATATTTTCAGCCTCCGCTTGACTAGCTGGAGGGTCAGTCACAAGCACGTTCTCTTGGAGAACTGCTTCTTGGTGGAGCATTGGATTGGGCTCTTGTGGTGCTTCTTCTGCGGCTGATGCAGCTGGAATGTCTTCAGCATAGACTTGAGGCCTTGGACCTTTGCGAAGCCTGCGGAATGCAGACGACGCCTGTGGGGTTGGAGTGGGCTGGGCCTCATTGTCTTCTTCCTCTTGAGGGCGATCCGCCCATGATGCATCTTGTGCAATTGGCGTCAGAGGACGACCAATGCTGATGAGTTCGCTTTGTTCATACTGAGGAAGGGCTGCATCATCTTGTACATTGTCCTGATGGCCAATGTCTTCAGCAGCAATGGGGTCGGCTGCTGGTATGTCTTTAGCTTCAGGAGCCTCTGTGGAAGCAAGCTCATGAACTGTCAGTTGTCGTTCTGCCTTGGGGTGAACCATAGAGATAGGTTCAACTATCAAGAGCTCTGTGGGAGCAGCCCGAGATTTCTTGATCTTTCGCTTCTTCTTGCTGGGGGCAGTAGGAGAGGCTTCAGAGCTTTTCCTCTTCCTGGCTTCAGCCTCAGCAGTTCTTGTCTTCTTGAGCTCTGAAGCTGTTGACCGGCTCTTTGGCTTCGAGCCAGTAGTTGCAGTTGGAAAGACAATCGGAACTGCTTCCTGCCTTGGTGCCTCTGGTTCAGCTGGAACAGTCTTTTTCTTTTTCTTTGCGGCCATCTTGGGGTCGATGCCAGGACGCCCAAGTGCCTTGCGCTTCTCAGCCTCATTGTAGGCTTGCACACATCTTTCAGCCAGAGACTTCATCCGCTCACGTGAACCTGAGCTTCTGCACGCTTCTTCAGAAAGTTTTTCTTAAGCTCATGCAACATGATCTTGAAGCTCTTCACTTCTTGCATGCTGAGCTTGGCCATATTCTTCTTGAACTGAGCCTTTTCATGATCAATTTTCTGCTTCAGTTCAACAATGCGCTGGGCAATTGCAAGTTCTGAAGCAATAGCGCCCTGGAAGGCGATGCTGAGGCCAACGGGCAGCTGCAGATCTTCGAAGCTGATGTTTGGTGTGGCAAACCATTCATCGATGAAGTTGTGGATGATGGCAACATCAAAGAGAGGCAAATTGTTGAAGATTTCAGCTTCTTCTTTGCTCTTGATGAGCTGCTCGAGAGCGTCATCTCCAAGATCTTCATCACTTGACAGATCAATGGCTTCGCTGCGCAGAATGACAACAGTTGTGAGCTCTTTGCCGGTGTGTGGCTGAGGCACCTTGGCCTTCTGGGGCTTGGAGACGCGGATACGTCTTCAGACTGCACACTGGCTTCAGGAGGTGCAGTTGCCAATGGCTTCGCCCTTGAGATTTTTGATGAAGGGGCTGGCTTTGAAGCTTTTGGCTTCTTCGACTGCTTGGGCTTCGGTACAGCAGGAGCTTCATCAGACTCAGAGTCAGCTGGAGGGTCATTCATGGCATTCCCTTGGACTAAGATGCGGGTGATGAGGCCCTCAAGGTTGGCATACGGACCGATGATATTGGGTTCTGCGTAGCGTGTGCCATCTGCCTTTGGTGCTGAGGGACCAGGGTTAAAGTCTAACCCAAATTTCTTCTTGTTCTGCTTCGCTGATTGTTGGGAAAACTGGAAGTTGCGCTTGAACAGATTGTCGTCACAACACCAGAGGAGTGACGACGGATGTGCATCATCAGGCTGTGGCCCACGGACCATGCATGGATAGAAGCTTTGGGCAATAGCTTCATCTCTGGTCCTGGGTACAAGGTTCTTGTATAAGATGTCTCCCCACGGTCTTTTGATGGCACTTTTCTCAGCATACTCTTGGGTTGTGAAGCGGTATTTGAACCATTGTTCAGCCCAATAGCGTCGAATCCATTGGATTCGGGTCTTGCGCTGCCCATAATTCTTTTCAGGATCTGTTTTATACATTTCTGCCAGGTCTTCAGGCAGATCTTTGGAAGTTCCTCCATGTCTCTGTCTGCCCCCCTTCCTTGCTGCTGCTTCTGAAGCCATAAACTTTAACTTGAAAGGCTTCAAAACTTTCAAAGGCTTCAAAGGCTTTCTTTTGCTGGGCCAACAGGAACTGACTTCAGGAGAATTTATGTGATGCTGTAGGAATTCTGCAAATGAATGCAGACTATGAGAACCAAAGGATTCTCCCACGGACATGTACCTGTGACAGCATTAAGGTGCGAGGGAAGGGGAAGAGGTCATATGCATTCTCAGAAGATTTTGAAGATAAATCAGTTTAGAAGACATTGACCTCATTGTGCGAAGACATTCACTCATAGATAAGAAGTTGGTTCCAGATTTGTACGAACCCACAGATCAGTACAAGTGAGGAATCTAACTACTTCATGACGCACAAGTGAATATACTAGGCATGTTATGAGATGCAGATTGAGAGATCCAACTTGTGTGAAGAGAAACTTCTTATGGTAGAAAGTGACAGAACCACGAGATCAAAAGGGGCTGTGAAAAGAAGTTTTATTTACCACATTTGGAACTGCTAGACGGAGTGGGAAATGATGCCGAGCAGTTCAATCCTCCGTGCCCTAACTTGGCGACGGAAGACACCTACGGCGACGGCGGAGAGGACGATGTCCGCGGTCGGCGTGAAGACGGCGTCGGAGAGGTTGCGGCAGCGAAGCGCTTCGTCGCCGGCGTCGTCGAGAGCTAGCGGTGGCACTAGGGTTCGTGCTAGGGTGGAAGAAGAGATAGTTACCGCAATGAGTATGTATTTATAGGCATAGGGGCGGCACTGTACTATTACACAGGTGCCCCTGGTGATTCGCATCTGAGGAATGCGTGGCCAGTTTGCGGAAGTTTGGGGTTTGTTCCACGTCCCACGCACGCCTGGATTGTCGGGCGGTCGTTCCTGCTTCTCCGGATTTTATGTGGAGGAATGAGCATTGAAAATGGACTTTATGGTTGTCTCTATATCTTCTGCTGACAAGGACGTAGTGAAGACACTCAACAGTTTCAATAGAATGCATATGACTTGGAGAGATAGAGTTTGAGATAGAAAGCATAGAGAAGTTGGGGTCCGATCACATTCACTTAATTCAAAAGATTCAACACGAAGATATAGCTATAAGTGAATGTTGTAGAGGACAGAACACTAGCATATATATATATATATATATATATATATATATATATATATATATATAATCAACATAGTGAAGATAATCATGAAAATATGTTGAGTTCGAAGCCAAACCAAATGTGAAGACATTGCAAGGTAACGCCATGAGTGAAACACTTCAAAATAGAACGTTTGGTGGTGGCGTTACCCACCGTATAGGAAGTATTAGACCCAGACACGGCGCACAATTATTGTGGCGCTCTGAAGTCAAATTCCATATTAATGTATTCACACTTAGAATGTATGTCTTCATTGATTGAAGATATACTTTACTTTGTGTGTTGCACATCTAAGTCATCATATGCATAAGTGTTAGGATGTGTGCCTGATCACAGGACATTTGAGGATTTCAGGATATTTAGCTCACACCGTAACTTGCAAAACCTCTTCTCATCCAAGGGCTTGGTGAAGATATCTGCCAATTTCTCTTCAGTGTTGACGTGTATGATATCAATGTCTTCCTTCACAACATGATCTCTGAGAAAGTGATGACGAATTTCAATGTGCTTTGTCTTCGAGTGCTGAACTGGGTTGTTGACAATCTTGATGGCGCTTTCGTTGTCGCAGAAAAGTGGCACTTGCTTCAGATGAATGTCATAGTCCTTGAGTGTTTGCTTCATCCACAGAAGTTGAGCGCAGCAAGATCCAGCAGCAATGTATTCAGATTCAGCAGTGAAGAGAGATACACAGTTCTGCTTCTTTGAAGACCAACATACAAGTGATCGTCCCAGAAAGTGACATGTGCCTGATGTAGACTTGCGATCAACTTTGTCACCAGCATAATCAGCATCCGAAAATCCAACCAAATCAAACTCTGAGCCCTTTGGATACCATAATCCTAGAGTTGGGGTGTGAGCCAAATATCGAAGAATTCGCTTCACAGGTAAGTGATGCGACTCCTTTGGTGCCGCTTGAAATCGAGCACACATGCAAACACTAAGCATAATATCTGGCCTAGATGCACATAAATAAAGCAAAGAACCAATTATGGAGCAGTATACCTTTTGATCGAACTCTTTACCATTGTCGTCAGGACCTAGATGATGTTTGGCTGGCATTGGTGTTGTGAAGCCTTTGCAGTCTTGCATACCGAACTTCTTCAGGCAATCTTTGAGATACTTCTCTTGAGATATGAAGATGCCATTGAGTTGTTGTCGTATTTGAAGACCAAGGAAGAACTTCAGTTCCCCCATCATGGACATCTGATATTGCTCCTGCATCATATATCCAAACTCTTCACTGTACTTCTGATTGGTGCAGCCGAAGATAATGTCATCCACATATATTTGGCACACAAACAGTTCACCATCATATGTCTTCGTGAAAAGAGTGGGATCCAGGAAACCAGGTATGAAGCCTTTGCTCTTCAGGAAGTATTTGAGTGTGTCATACCAGGCCCTAGGGGCTTGTTTGAGGCCATACAGTGCCTTGTTGAGCTTGTATACCATGTCAGGATGTTTTGGATTTTCAAAACCAGGCGGTTGTGCAACATACACTTCTTCTTCAATCTTGCCATTGAGAAAGGCACTTTTCACATCCATTTGATATAGAAGTATGTTATGATGATTTTCATAGGCCAGCAGTATGCGTATGGCTTCAAGCCTAGCCACAGGAGCAAATGTTTCATCGAAGTCAATGCCCTCCACTTGAGTATATCCTTGAGCAACGAGACGAGCTTTGTTTCTGACAACTTGACCATGCTCATCTTGCTTGTTGCGGTATCTCCATTTGGTGCCTATTATGTTGTGCTTCCATGGATCAGGACGCTTGACCAGTTCCCATACATTATTCAGCTCAAACTGTTGAAGCTCTTCTTGCATAGCTTGAATCCATTCAGGTTCCATGAAGGCTTCTTCAACTTTCTTGGGTTCTGATATTGATACGAATGCGAAGTGCCCACAGAAATTTGCTAGCTGAGTTGCCCTTGAACGAGTGAGTGGACCAGGTGCATTGATGCTGTCAATTATTCTGTCAATCTGCACTTCATTGGCAACACGAGGATGTACAGGGTGAAGACTTTGCTCTTGCTGATCTGGGTTGTTGTTGGGAGAAATGTCTTCAGGCTGAGCATTGTCTTCATGTTGATCAGGTGCTGAGATGATAAGTTCTTCTTCAGGATGAGCTTCAGAAGGTATAATCTCTCCAGTTCCCATAAGCTTGATTGATCCACTAGCTGGAACTTCATCTAGCACATTTGGCAGTTGCTCTCTTTGTGAACCATTTGTCTCATCGAACTGCACATCCACGGTTTCAACCACTTTGTAATGAAAGAGATTGAAGACTCTGTAGAAGTGCGAATCCTTTCCATATCCAAGCATAAAGCCCTCATGTGCTTTTGGTGCAAACTTTGAGGTGTGGTGTGGGTCCTTGATCCAGCACCTTGCATCAAATACTCCGAAGTAACTGACATTTGGCTTCTTGCCAGTTAGGAGTTCATAAGATGTCTTGTTCAGAAGTTTGTGAAGATAAACACGATTGATCGTATGGCATGCAGTGTCAATGGCTTCAGTCCAGAATTTTCTTGGAGTCTTGTATTCATCTAGCATTGTTCTGGCCATCTCAATTAGTGTTCTGTTCTTGCGTTCGACGACGCCATTCTGCTGTGGTGTGTACGGAGCTGAGAATTCATGTGTGATTCCCAAGGTATCAGGATATGTATCAAGGCCAGTGTTCTTGAATTCAGTGCCATTGTCACTTCTGATGTGCTTTATCTTGGCGCCAAAATTGTTCATAGCTCGATTGGCGAAGCGTCTGAAGACATCCTGCACTTCAGTCTTGTAAAGGATTATGTGCACCCAAGTATATCTAGAGTAATCATCAACAATGACGAAGCCATAAAGGCAAGCAGTAGTAGTAAAAGTTGAGTAGTGAGTGGGACCGAAAAGATCCATGTGGAGCAGTTCGAAGGGTTGAGTAGTAGTCATGATTGTCTTTGAAGGATGTTTTGCCCTCGTCATCTTCCCTGCTTCACAGGCACCGCACAAGTGATCTTTCTTGAACTTGACGCCCTCAATGCCTATGACATGCTTCTTCTTAGCGAGGGTGTGGAGGTTCCTCATGCCAGCATGCCCAAGCCTCCGATGCCAAAGCCAGCATTCTGAAGCTTTTGCAAGAAGACATACTGCAAGTTGTGGCCCTGCTGAGAAATCTACCACGTATAGATCATCTTTTCGATACCCTTCAAACACTAGAGACTTGTCAGATTCCATTAGTACTAGGCAACGATATTTTCCAAACATTACGATCATGTTCAAATCGCAAAGCATTGAGACAGACATTAAGTTGAAACCAAGGGATTCAACAAGCATGACTTTATCCATGTGTTGATCCTTTGAGATTGCAACTCTACCTAGACCCAATACCTTACTTTTACCAGTGTCAGCAAATGTGATGTGGTTCTTGTCAGATGGACGTAAGGTTGAGTCCATAAGAAGACTTCTTTTGCCAGTCATGTGATTTGTACACCCACTGTCAATAATCCATTCTGAAGACTTTGAAGATGCTGGTGTCGTACCCTACAGTGCAGTTAGGGGGATAGGCTTCACAAAGAGAATTGTGAAGCTAAAACATTTGACGAACCAGTGGGTTATGAAAACTTAGATCCAGATTAGGACTAATAGGGAGAGTAGCATGCGATTCAGGAACGAAGTACATACTGATGCCATTCAGGCATTTTATCTTGCACCCTACAAGATTTTTAAGGTCCCCAGCAATAGCGTTAGAAGATTTTGGTTTTCTGCTGGAGCCCTTTCCCTGCAAAAGAGAGTTAGGCCTTCTTAACCACCCACATCTTCAAGGGTGGCTTAGAAGCAATAAGTCTAAGTGCAGCATCTGAGAATTTTGGCTTTGAAGCCTTAGCAAACAGTCTTGCAGGTGGACAATAGTACTCATAAGAATAAGCAGAATAATTTTTGGTCATATGAACATGACGGTTTGATGAACCGCTCTCATATTTATATGCCTGAGTATGGTTTCCCTGCAAAACATTTGCGTTAGTGTTACTCAGGTGAGTCCTCTGTTTGTATGAAGCCTTTGGACCGTATGAAGCCTTTGGTCTGAGGTTTGTCTTCTTCAAGTGAGGTGTCATGAAGACATTCACAGGAAGATTTTCCAGACACTTTTTCGGAACCCAGATCTTCTTCATAGGCGGTCCATTCCTGCAGTTAGTACCAATGTACCTGGCAAACACCTCACCATTCTGATTCTTAAACAGTATATAGTTTGCATCAAAGGATTCATCAATGATAATGGGGTTAGCACAAGTGAAGCCAGATAAATTGGATGGATCTGTTGAAGGTTCCTTTGCAGCAACCCACTTGGTTTTGGGGTACTGCTCAGGTTTCCAGTAAGAGCCATCTGCATTTATTTTCCTTACGAACCCAACACCCTCTTTCCTAGGGTTTCGGTTCAGAATCTGCTTCTTGAGGACATCACATAATGTCTGATGTCCTTTAAGACTTTTGTACATCCCTGTTTCAAGCAATGTCTCCAACCTAGCATTCTCATCAGCAATAGCAGTGGTATCCTCAGCAGAGGGGTTAGTTACCACATCAACAGTTGAAGATATTGCAACAGTTGAAGATATTGCAACAGCAGTAGTAGTGGAACATTTAGCAACAGAAGTAGCATTATCACGCTCAATGCATTTAAGACATGGTGGTTCAAATCCTTCCTGAGCGGAACTGATCTGTTCGGTGCGAAGTGACTCGTTTTCCTTTTGAAGATCTTCATGAGCCGCTCTCAATTTCTCAAGTTCTTGCTTCCTTTGAAGATAATCATAGGAAAGCTTTTCATGAGTTGTTGAGAGAGTATCAAGACGATCTTCAAGTTCCTGATACTTAACGTGAAGATTTTTTATGTCTTCAATTAAGGATTCAGATCGAGTCATTTCAGCACCCAACAGATCATCGCTTCTGTCTAACAGTTTTTGAATATGTTCCATGGCCTTTTGTTGTTCAGTTGCAATTTTAGCAAGTGTTTTGTAGCTGGGTTTTGAATCACAATCAGAGTCATCGTCACTGGATGTTTGATAGCGAGTAGTGCGTGTGTTTACCTTGGCACCGCGTGCCATGAAGCAGTAGGTAGGAGTGGAGTCGTCCTTGTCATTTACATGGGTGTCGGTGATGAAGTCATTGTCTTCAATGTTGAAGATGGACTTGGCGACGTATGTTGTAGCCAGACTTGCAATGCCAGAATCAGACTCCTCCTCAGACTCCACCTCTGCCTCCTCAGAAGCAGACTCCTCCTCAGAATCCATTTCCTTGCCAACAAACGCACGTGCCTTGCCAGATGAGCTCTTCTTGTGTGATGAAGACTTTGATGAAGACTTGGAATAAGACTTTGAGTATTTCTTCTTCGTCTTGTCGTCAGAGTCATATTCCTTGCTCTTCTTCTTCCTTCTGTTCTCATTGTCCCACTGTGGACACTCAGAGATGAAGTGTCCAGTTTTCTTGCACTTGTGGCATGTTTTTTTCTTGTAGTCATGAGCAGAAGCTTCATCATTCCTTGAGCTTGATCGTGAAGACTTTCTGAAGCCTTTCTTCTTGGTGAACTTTTGGAACTTCTTCACAAGCATTGCAAGTTCCCTTCCAATGTCTTCAGGATCATTAGAACTGCTGTCAGATTCTTCTTCAGATGAGGAAACAGCTTTTGCCTTCAAGGCACGAGTTCGCCCATAGTTTGAACCGTAGATATCTCTTTCCTCAGAAAGCTGAAACTCATGTGTGTTGAGCCTCTCGAGTACGTCAGACGGATCGAGTGTCTTGAAATCAGGACGTTCTTGAATCATTAGGGCTAGAATGTCAAACGAACTATCAAGTGATCTCAGCAGCGTCTTGACGATTTCATGCTTGGTGATCTCAGTGGCGCCGAGGGCTTGAAGCTCATTTGTGATGTCAGTGAGTCGATCAAATGTGTGCTGGACATTCTCATTGTCATTTCGCTTGAAGCGGTTGAAGAGATTGCGAAGGACACTGATTCTTTGATCTCTCTGTGTTGAGATGCCTTCATTGACCTTGGAGAGCCAGTCCCAGACCAGCTTGGATGTCTTCAAAGCACTCACACGGCCATACTGTCCTTTGGTCAAATGACCACAGATGATGTTCTTCGCAGTAGAGTCCAGTTGAACGAATTTCTTGACATCAGCAGCAGTGACACCTTCTCCAGCCTTGGGAACGCCGTTCTCGACGACATACCATAGGTCGACGTCAATAGCTTCAAGATGCATGTGCATCTTATTCTTCCAGTAGGGATATTCAGTTCCATCGAAGACGGGGCACGCAGCGGAGACTTTGATTATCCCTGCAGTCGACATAGCTAAAACTCCAGGTGGTTAAACCGAATCACACAGAACAAGGGAGCACCTTGCTTTGATACCAATTGAAAGTGCGTTATATCGACTAAAGGGGGGTGAATAGGCGATTTTTATGAAAGTCTTCAAAACGTGGAAGTTATGAAGACAAACAGTAGAGATATGCCTATTACTATGCAGCGGAAGTTAGACTACACTAGGCAAGCCATGGTCAAGTATCAACAGAGTGAAAGCACAGTGACAAATAGCTATAGTGTAATTAGGATCAGGTAGGAAGATACTATGAAGCCAAACAGATCATACACTCACGTTGTGAAGACAAAAGATAGAACAGACATGCAATGACTTCACAATGAGTGATCAGTAAGTAAAAGGAAGTGAAGATGAAACCAGTGACTCGTTGAAGACAATAATGTGTTGGACCAGTTCCAGTTGCTGTGACAACTGTACGTCTGGTTGGAGCGGCTAGGTATTTAAACCTTAGGACACACAGTCCCGGACACCCAGTCCTGAACACGTAGCTCAGGACACCAAGTCCTCACCGTATTCTCCTTGAGCTAAGGTCACATAGTCCTCGCCCAATCACTCTGGTAAGTCTTCAAGGTAGACTCCCAAACCTTCACGGACTTCGTTCACTGGCAATCCACAATGTCTCTTGGATGCTCTGAACGCGACACCTAACCGTCTGAGGATGCACAGTCCTCAAGTGTAATAAGTCTTCAGATCACACAGACAAGAAGACTTAAGTGATGCCCAATGTTCTCTGGCTCTGGGTGGTTAGGGCTTTTCTCCTCGCTAGGAATTTTCTCTCAAAGGCTTCGAGGTGGGTTGCTCTCAAACGACAAAAGCCGTGCACTAAAATCTGAGCAGCCAACCGTTTATGGTTGTAGGGGGTGGGCTATTTATAGCCACTTGGCAACCCGACCCGATTTGTCCGAAATGACCCTGGGTCACTAAGGAACTGACACGTGTTCCAACGGTCAGATTTCAAACTCTCATGGCAACTTTACTTGGGCTACAAGCAAAGCTGACTTGTCCGGCTCTGGATAAGATTCGCTCTCATTGTCTTCACTCGAAGACATGGGTTTTTGGTTTAGGCATCACTTCAGTCATTCTGACTGGTTCTCCTGGACCCCACTTAACAGTACGGTGGTTCCTATGACTCAACACAAAAAGAAAAAGAACTACGAAAGATCTAAGTCTTCGAGCTCCATAGGCTTCATAACGTGTCTTCTTTTGTCATAGTCTTCAATGTGAATATCTTCATATACCACCTTTGGCTTCAATGTCTTCATACATTTTTAGGGGTCATCTCTGGTAGTGAAACCGAATTAATGAGGGACTTCTACTTGTGTTATCCTGCAATTCTCACAAACACATTAGTCCCTCAACTAGGTTTGTCGTCAATACTCCAAAACCAACTAGGGGTGGCACTAGATGCACTTACACAGCTCAAATAGCAGGAAGAGATGGTACCACCAAAATCTCATGGAGACGCTCCAACGATCCCATGCCTCCGATGCAAGTGTTTGTCGATGGTAAATCTTAGCATGACCACAGGCCCCAGGCAATACACCACAAGCCTAAACTACGCCGCCTTGGCTGCAACAAGCCGTCAATATCATCAAACATGATTTGGCTATCTGTACCGCTATCACATCCCTAGACTACCATTGTGCACCATGTTCGCAAGGCCACCGTAGCAACAGATCATCCCTGCTTGACGACAGAAAAGCAACCGGAAAACCGCCACCAACCACTAGTCTCGCTAGCTAGGCCCAACTCCAAGATGATACCCCCAACGGGGAACACGACCCCAAGTGTCGCCATCATCTAATTCGGGCAAACCCAGACCTAGGGTTTCCCCTCAAGTGTTCTGGAAGGAAAGTCGAAGATTACATGTCGACGCCTTCATCAAGGTGGCGACGCCCATAGGCGCCATCGTCGTTGGCTTCGACCATAGTCAAAGTATGGCTTTCTCCCGCAGTTTCTATCTCCTCCAAAAATAATGAGCCTAGCTCCTCCGCCACGTCCACCTTCTTCACCACAGGACCACCACAGCCGGAGGACTGGATCCTTCTAAGCCAAAAATTCCCGAGGCAGGCCTATGAGATATGAATCAGATCAGGGACCACACCGCCCGAAGAAGACACCACGCCAGATCACAGGAACGCCGTCGCCTTGTGCACACATTCCAGCCACTGCCATGCATCTGAGCCTCCCAACGTCGACACCATGCTGCCGCCCGCCGGTGAGCGTCGCAGCCCTGCCACCCTCTCCTGCTGATCCGGCCAAGGCATCCCGTGGCCAGCCGCCACACGGATCAACCGAGGCATCTGATGGGTTGCCGCCAATGAGATCCAGGCCGGGGGTGAGAGGCCGACTTAGGGAATCACCCCGCCGCCACCATCCCCGAACTTGTATGTGCTTCGCCTGCAGGGCCTCAGGCAGCGGCGAGACGAGGAGGAGGGAAGGGAGTCCGACGGCGACACGATTGGATCTTCCCCGAGTCGTCAGAGAAGGAGGCAACGTGGGGTCAACTGAGTTGGATATGGTTCTCAAGAAGTTAAGGAAAGCCAAACACACTTAGGGTCTCTTTGATTCAAAGGATTTTCATAGGATCTTTGAAGGATTAGAATCCTTAGGAATTTTTCCTACGTTGATCGTTTGATTCGTAGGATTGAGGGGGTGTTTGTTTCCAGGGACTTTTTGTGTAGGGACTAGAAAAAGTCCCTCTTAGAGACTTTTTACCAAACGGGGAGGACTTTTTAGGGACCAAACTAGGCATTTGGGACTAAATGAAGAAGACTCTCAAGGAGAGTCTTTTTGGGACCTTTTGAGACTTTTCCAACAATGCTCCTTCATGCACCCATTGGCCCGCCACCTCATGGTGTTGTCTGATTGTTATTTTTCTATATACTAGAGGCAACATGGTCATTTAATAACCTCTAGGAAGGGACTGGGGACTTTTTAGTCTCTGAAAACAAACATGGAGGGACTTTTTAGGGACTAGGGACTTTTTAGTTGGGACTAGAAAAAGTCCTAGGACTAGAGAACCAAACACCACCTGAATCATATAGGATTTTTTTCCTAAGGATTCATTTGTATTACTCCACTCCAACCTCTTGGAAGAATTTTTTTGTTTTTCTTGTGACACAATCAAACAAACTCAAATCCTATAAAGATCCAATGGACATGTCATTCAAATCCTATGTTTTTCCCATTCCTGTGTTTTTGCAATCCTATGAATCAAAGAGGCCCTTAACTTTAAGGTTCATTTAGGATGGCTTTTGAAAAAAATACATCTAGTTGATATGAGTAGGCTGTCATTCATATTAATCCTATTAAGTTGCGATATCACGAACGGCGGGACACCACGAAACACCGTTGCCCAAATTATGCAAATCCATTGTAGGGAACAATCACTACAGATAATTTGCCGTAGGTGGAGCAATTTTTCCTTTTTTACAGCCAGCCAAGCGGCGTGACCTGCCCCAGAGACCCATACCCCACCAGACAGCGAGGCTCGGCCGCCGTACGTTCTCGGAGTATTTCAAGCAGCACCACCTCCCTGGCGAAACAGGATAAGATCAGGTCACGCCGCTTCCGCCCACCTTTCCTCCTTCGCTCGCACCCCGCTGCGCACCGCGGGGCCCAGCTGCTCCCTTTCCCCCACGCCTTTCTTTTCGTTGGCACCTTATCATCCCCTCCCCACCGCCGCCCGCCCCCACGATTCTCATTTCCTCCCACACTCCCTCTCGTACCTGAAACCCTTATCTAATCACACTTGCCGATGGAATACGACTCTTAGCAGATAAGCAAAGAGCGGGTTAGCATTAGCATAGGATGCCCCGTCCCGCTCACACACTAAACGCCTCCGGCCCCGATCGGGCGCCCGAAGAAAGCTCATCTCATCTCGTCATCTCATCGGCACGCCCCTTCGAAACCTTAAACAACATCATCATCGCACTAGATTACTACTACAGATGGGAGATCGCGCCGCTTAATTTGAATGCCCAGTCGCGGCAGAAACGTACTACTACGTGCGAGCTATACAATCAAGAGAGATTAAGAGCATGCTTGATACGTTTTAGTCTCATGACTAAAAATAGTGGGACTAAAACTTGCTAGTTTCACCCATGCTTGGATCCAAATACTGAAGAGACTAAAATCTAGTTATTAAGCATTTATTATCCTCCAAACCCTCCAATTCAGAACTAAGGAGAGGAATTAAATGAGGAGAGAGAGAGCTAATACATATTTTAGTAGGTTTCTCATGACTAAAAGATTTTAGCCTCAAGACTAGTCCTAGCCTCTCTTTAGTCAGGGGTGCTTAGAACTTTAGCCTTTAAAAAAGACTATTTTTAGTCAGACTAAAAATAGTCCCTTGTATCCAAGCACCCTTTAAGGTTGTGATCCGCCTGCTGCTTTAGTTTCCACCTCCCCAGGTTAACTAGTCCGGATCGCGCTTCTCTCCTGCTTCGTTAACCGGTGTGCCATACGTGGCGACACGTCAAAGAGCTTCTCGATTTCCACTTTTTCTATGGCAGTTATAGCTTTTGCTCTCGTGAGGATGAAGTTAATTACTCCCCTCCATTGGAAGCCATTGCTTGTGCCAGATGATCTGCATAGCGTTTGCTATTCGTCTATGTGATCTTCAACTTTATCCTTTAAAAAAAAGAACTTCAATTTTTTGGGAGGTGAAGGTTATGCCACCTCTGAAAGGAAAATGTTTTTCTTTCCGTGTGCTAAGCTTTTAGATTAGCTGGCTAATGGTAGCAATCAGCTGAAGAGAGCCTAAAGCGAGTCGCTAACAACTGGATGATGCTTATCGGATGAGGCATGCATGGGACTCATCACCCACCATTTCTGCCTCTCTGCTGCCACCAGCAAACACCGCTGGTCAGAGCAACTATTAAACCACTAACCTGTCATCAACGACATCAGCTCAACATCATTATCCTTTAATCGATGAGAACACGGTTAAGAACTTTCAGTTTGGCTGAAAGAAGCGGCCACTTCGGGTTGCCATTGCCATGTCATGCTATTGTACCAGGTGATTCAAGAAGAGGCCAACAGACAGACAAACACAACAAATTAATGTTCTCTTATATGTAGAGACCTCTTGATTATACAGTAGCAGCAGCGGCAGCAGCACCATCTCGCCAACCTAAATTCGGCCTACGTTTCAGCTAGTTGTATCCAGCGTTTTGCAGATCGGAGAGGGAGAATGACCTTGGGGATCGGAATGAGCTCGTGCTCGGATTGATGGTGTTCCTACTCATGACGCTCGCCTTCTGGGACGCGCTGTGCAGGCTGCGCGGAGGGAACCTGGGCGACGCCGGGGCCTTCTCCCTCCTGCCATTGCCGCTGCTGTTACCCTCGTCGTCGCCGTCGTCCGAGCGTTCTTCCTCCTCCTCCTCCTCCTCCTCCTCGTCCCCCTCCACCACAGTGTGGTCGAGGGAGAGGAGTGGCGGCAGGTACGTGGTGACCAGCGAGCTGCAGGAGGCCCGCCGCCGCGACCATGCCGCCAGCACGCGGCGGCGCTTGTTGAAGGGGTTCTCCGGCTTGGCGATCTCCTTGGCAGCCGCCTTGGCTGCAGCCTCCGCCAGGCTTGTGAAGGATTTGGACTTGCCGGCGTAGAAATTCGAGAGGCCCCTCCTGCGATTAATTTCATTCATCTTGGTCGGTTAATGTTCAGGGCAAACACTCCATGGGTACTAGTAATTGCATATTTGCAGAGTATTTGGCCTGTAGTCGATGCACCGCTGGGCTATTCACATGCCCGGGATTCCAGCTAATTACACACACCAAATTAAATCCATCCATGATCTTTATCTGTTTTGACTAGCAGAAACATGCTAACTTTCTCCATGGTCCGTCCTGGTAGAATGCAAAGTTCAACAGAACAGGCAGACTAGTACGCTAGTTCTGTGATCTACAGAGCTTAATGATTACACCAGAAAACACAACTGGCCGAGGAATCAGAACAGATTTTTTCCTCAAAGAAGAAAAAAAATCCATCTTTTTCTCTAAGACTGTTGGACTAAGAAATATCCTATTTGACCAAGAAAAACTTGAAGAGATCACAAACAAGATCATACAAATTTAGCAAAAACCTCCGGTAATTAATTAATAATAAAGCAAGGAGCAAGAGGATGGGGAAGAAGAAAGCTTACTTGCTGGGCAGCGCATCCTCGAGAGACTCGAGGGTCCCGAGCCCCATAGCGAGCACCTCATCCACCGGCGCCTCGCTCTCCACCTCCTCCTCCTCTCCCTCCTCCTTCTCCGACGTGGAGTCCTCCCCGATCGAGGAGCTATCCGAGGAGGCCGCCCCGATCGAGGAGGCATCCGAGAGCGCCTCCTCCAGCTCCCGCAGCTCCTCCCTCCCAACCTCCTCCCCCTCCTCCTCAACGTAGAACCCGTTGGGGCCGCCGCCACGATTCGTCTCCGGCTCCTCCGAATCCGACCGCTGCTTCCCCTTCCCCGCGCCACGGAACCCGTGCCCCCGCGCCATCCCCGGCGCCAGCGCCGTCGACATGCGCGCACCCGCAGCTAGCTAAGCAAGATCCAGCGAAAATCACGGAGGATCACGCGCGGATCGGCGGGTGGGTGCGTCCGCCGAGAGATTGACCACGCCGAGCCGGAGCGCACAGACGAGGACAAGAAATCTTCGAGAGAGAGAGAAGGAAAGAGAGAGGTGGAGAGAGAAGGGAAGGGAGGATTGGATAGAGATGCTGAGCTAGGCCAGGACTATTTTTTTTGCTGGGAGCTAGGCCAGGACTAGCAAAGGAAAAACAGGGGGGCGTTTTCTATAGTTACAGGACGACCCCGCAGCGGTCCATGCGCCGGGTCCAGGCGTGCGAGCCTGGCGCAGGAGGTGGCCGGTCTCTGTCCGCCTGGCGCGTGGGCCACCCGCGGTGGCACCGCTCTCCATGGACTCGGTGTACATATGGCGGGCTGACCTGAAGACATACCGGTATTGCTGTACGTGATACGGTAGAGCGTATGGTATACGGGGTGAGTATACATACGGTGGGCGTACGTGTGCGATCCGGCTTGGTCTCCTGGGCCGGTCGCACGTGTGGGCCGCGGCCGGGAAGCGTGTGCCGCGGTGCGGGGTGACAGGTGGGGCGCAGTGCGCGCGCACGCGTTGGATGGATGATGGATGGACGGATCGCTTTCTGCCGTCATGAGTCATGACTCGTCTGTCCACCCAAACCCAGTTCAGCTGGCTGCAGGATCTCTGGATGGCCCGACAATTTTTGGTTGCCGATCGGCGATGCTGCTCCGGCATCGATCCAACAAATGGTTCGGTTCACAGTCAACCAGAAGTGTCCGGTTTGATGCTATACTTGATGCTCCGGCCACGACCGCAACGTACTCCACTTGCACCGCAAAAGGGTAATCATGCCTGGCGTTCGGTTCGACGGCATTTTGGTTCAAGGTGAACTGTTACTGGGCTGACCTTGCACCGTGTGAACTGTGCATGCTGCTCTCCAGGTCATTTGGTTAATTACCTTGACCAGAGAAGTACTAGTAGTAATCCTGCATGCATGGTGACTGATGGGGATGGATAAACATAATGACCAGGCGCCAGTTAATGCTCCTGCATGCACGCACAGCGTCCCATGTATCTTATCTTGACCCCATGCGTTTGGCCTTGTCATTTGTTTTCTTCGCCCCGGTATTCGTCCGGATCGATTGTAGACCATACATGTATTACAATTAAAATGCAACAACCGCAAACCAACATATCGTTTGATGGTTAGAGGGACTGTGGTATTTCTAGCACATCGAGATTTAAGTCTTGATGTGCGTATATGTTTACAAGGGTGATTGTATGCGCATGTATATAAACGCTTGCATCTGTACTGTATTCAAAAAATACAACAAACGGTGCTTGCATGTTCAGTGGTGCCCGCTTGTTGTCAAATCTGCCAAAAAGTGCCCGTTTTATTGCTCGGATACAACAAATCCCATCCGTTTTGTTGCTCGGATACAACAAATCCCACCCTCAAACGCCGACGAGCGCGTCCGCACGTCTCAAATAATCTCTTCTTCACAACGTTTGCCAGCAAGCAACGGTGCCGAGGTGCTTGAAATTCATTTCAATTTCTTGCATGGGTCCTGAGCATGCACCTAAGGAAACACATTTGATTTTTGAACCCATTTTCTGCACTAGAGCAAGTGCATGTAGTTTATATTTGAATTATGCACATAAACTGTCTACAAAACTCGGTTAAGGTATAAAAATATCCTAATGAACCCAGAAAAATTTCAAATTTTAACACGACACTCCTGTTGGTCTATGTTGCCACTAGACGGAATTTTGAAAGCAAAAAGAGGCAACCAATATCGTTGTGTCCCCAAAGGTCATAAGTTTCCTACCGGAACCATGAAGCTTCGTGTGAGAAGCTCTGGTTTTTGAGTAGCTTATACCTAAATCTGGCCCAAATGGAACTATTTTTCTACCACAGCATGTTGATGCTATTTCATGATAGCATGCCAAGTTTCATGAATTTCTTTTGGATTTGCTAGAATTTTAAAATCATGTACCTCAATGTTTGCGGTCGAGCGACTGTTTAAAATTCATTCTCATTTCTTGCGTGGGACCTAAGCATGCACCCATTGACACACATTTTATATTCCAATCCATTTTTCTGCATTGGAGCATGTGCATGTAGTTCAAATTTAAATTATGCACATAAAATACCAAGGAAACTCAGTTAATGTATAAAAAAATTTCTAATGAACCGCGGAAAAGTACAAAAAGTTAAAATGACACTACTGTTGTTCTATGTTGACACTAGATAAAAATTGAAAGTAAGAAGAGGCAACGAATATCATTTCGTCCACAAAGGTGACACGTTCCCTACGGAAACCATGAGGCTTCTTGTGAGAAACTCTGGTTTGTGAGAAGCTTATACTATGGCGACCAGACCTCAAACAGTCTGATCTCTGTGCTTCAGTGTCATCCCTGGATCAGTAATGCTGACACGCATAGTACTTGAAGGATTTATAACTGAGTAGCAATCACACACTTATTACATCGAATGTCTCCAAAGAGAACTTATTGCAAATAATATGGCTTAAGGCCATCTAATAAAGATAACAGCGTAAGGCTTGGAAGAAAAGTGAGTCCATCAACTCCAACGGCATCACTGAGTATAGAACCACGACCTAAGACACCTTACTCGTCGTTTGAAAAATCTGCAACATGAACGTTGCAGCCCGAAAATGGGTCAGCACATGGAATATGCTGGCAATGTAACACATAGAGAGTAATGAACAGAACTGGGCTATACTACATGCATATATGGCTGGTGGAAAGCTCTATGGTTACAGTTTTGCGTAAAGCCAATTTTTCCCTACTGTAAAACAATAAATTTTATTTAACAAACATGGTGGTTGTTAAACATTGAGAGTGTAGACACCCTCTCAATCCCAATTAAGCATCATCATTAAAATCCAACAAAATTAATTAAAGTCACATGATGAGATTCACATGATAATCCAAGTACTAGATACTCAAAACGTCCATAACCAGGGACACGGCTAATCATGATTAGTTTATACACTCTGCAGAGGTTTGCGCACTTTTCTCCACAAGACTCGATCTCCTTCGTTAGGATTCTCGCACTACATGGTGTTTGAAAAACGGATGACCGAGACATAGTCTTTCAGAAGCGCTAGCACCTTACGATCGGGTAGACCGTTACACCTACTTTCCCCTACATCTGCTAGTCTACCATTGTAAGAGTTCGCACGACTTAATCAACTATGCTAGAGCCCATAGTAGCTTGTGGCTGTTGGGGAACGTAGTAATTTCAAAAAAATTCCTATGCACACGCAAGATCATGGTGATGCATAGCAACAAGAGGGGAGAGTGTTGTCCACGTACCCTCGTAGACCGAAAGCGGAAGCGTTATAACAACGCGGCTGATGTAGTCGTACGTCTTCACGGCCCGACCGATCAAGCACCGAAACTACGACACCTCTGAGTTCTAGCACACGTTCAGTTCGATGACGATCCCCAGACTCCGATCCAGCAAAGTGTCGGGGAAGAGTTCCATCAGCACGACGGCGTGGTGACGATCTTGATGTTCTACCGTCGCAGGGCTTCGCCTAAGCACTGCTACAATATTATCGAGGATTATGGTGGAGGGGGGCACCGCACACGGCTAAGAGATCTCAAGGATCAATTGTTGTGTCTAGAGGTGCCCCCTTGCCCCCGTATATAAAGGAGCAAGGGGGAGGGGCGGCCGGCCATGATGAGGCGCCCCAGGGAGGAGTCCTACTCCTACCGGGAGTAGGACTCCCTCCTTTTCCTTGTCCAAGTAGGAGAGGGGGAAGGAAGGGAGAGAGGAGAGGAAGGAAAGGGGGGGCGCCGCCCCTCCCTCCTTGTCCAATTCGGACTAGAGGGGGAGGGGACGCGCGGCCTGCCCTGGCCGCCCCTCCTCTTCTCCACTTTAGGCCCATGGGGCCCATTAACCCCCCGGGGGTTTCCGGTAACCCCCCGGTACTCCATTTTTATCCGAAACTTCTCCGGAACACTTCCGATGTCCGAATATAGTCGTCCAATATATCAATCTTTATGTCTCGACCATTTCGAGACTCCTCGTTATGTCCGTGATCATATCCGGGACTCTGAACTAACTTCGGTACATCAAAACTAATAAACTCATAATATAACTGTCATCGAAACCTTAAGCGTGCAGACCCTACAGGTTCGAGAACAATGTAGACATGACCGAGACACGTCTCCGGTCAATAACCAATAGCGGAACCTGGATGCTCATATTGGCTCCCACATATTCTACGAAGATCTTTTATCGGTCAGACCGCATAACAACATACGTTGTTCCCTTTGTCATCGGTATGTTACTTGCCCGAGATTCGATCGTCGGTATCTCAATACCTAGTTCAATCTCGTTGCCGGCAAGTCTCTTTACTTGTTTCGTAATACATCATCTCGCAACTAACTCATTAGTTGCATTGCTTGCAAGGCTTAGGTGATGTGCATTACCGAGAGGGCCCAGAGATACCTCTCCGACAATCAGAGTGACAAATCCTAATCTCGAAATATGCCAACCCAACATGTACCTTTGGATACACCTGTAGAGCACCTTTATAATCACCCAGTTACGTTGTGACGTTTGGTAGCACACAAAGTGTTCCTCTGGCAAACGGGAGTTGCATAATCTCATAGTCATAGGAACATGTATAAGTTATGAAGAAAGCAATAGCAACATACTAAATGATCGGGTGCTAAGCTAATGGAATGGGTCATGTCAATCACATCATTCTCCTAATAATGTGATCCCGTTAATCAAATGACAACACATGTCTATGGTTAGGAAACATAACCATCTTTGATTAATGAGCTAGTCAAGTAGAGGCATACTAGTGACTTTAGTTTGTCTATGTATTCACACAAGTATTATGTTTTCGGATAATACAATTCTAGCATGAATAATAAACATTTATCATGATATAAGGAAATAAAATAATAACATTATTATTGCCTCTAGGGCATATTTCCTTCAGTCTCCCACTTGCACAAGAGTCAATAATCTAGATTACACAGTAATGATTCTAACACCCATGGAGCTTTGGTGCTGATCATGTTTTGCTCATGGAAGAGGCTTAGTCAATGGGTCTGCAACATTCAGATCCATATGTATCTTGCAAATTTCTATGTCTCCCACCTGGACTAGATCCCGGATGGAATCGAAGCGTCTCTTGATGTGCTTGGTTCTCTTGTGAAATCTGGATTCCTTTGCCAAGGCAATTGCACCAGTATTGTCACAAAAGATTTTCATTGGACCCGATGCACTAGGTATGACACCTAGATCGGATATGAACTCCTTCATCCAGACTACTTTGTTTGCTGCTTCCGAAGCAGCTATGTACTCTGCTTCACATGTAGATCCCTCCACAACACTTTGTTTAGAACTGCACCAACTGACAGCTCCACCGTTTAATGTAAACACGTATCCGGTTTGTGATTTAGAATCGTCCGGATCAGTGTCAAAGCTTGCATCAACGTAACCATTTACGATGAGCTCTTTGTCACCTCATATATGAGAAACATATCCTTAGTCCTTTTCAGGTATTTCAGGATGTTCTTGACCGCTGTCTAGTGATCCACTCCTGGATTACTTTGATACCTCCCTGCTAGACTTATAGCAAGACACACATCAGGTCTGGTACACAGCATTGCATACATGATAGAGCCTATGGCCGAAGCATAGGGAACATCTTTCATTTTCTCTCTATCTTCTGCATTGGTCGGGCATTGAGTCTTACTCAATTTGACACCTTGTAACACAGGCAAGAATCCTTTCTTTGCTTGATCCATTTTGAACTTCTTCAAAATTTTGTCAAGGTATGTGCTTTGTGAAAGTCCAATTAAGCGTCTTGATCTATCTCGATAGATCTTAATGCCCAATATGTAAGCAGCTTCACCGAGGTCTTTCATTGAAAAACTCTTATTCGAGTATCCCTTTATGCTATCCAAAAATTCTATATCATTTCCGATTAGTAATATGTCATCTACATATAATATCAGAAATGCTACAGAGCTCCCACTCACTTTCTTGTAAATACAGGCTTCTCCAAAAGTCTGTATAAAACCAAATGCTTTGATCACACTATCAAAGCGTTTATTCCAACTCCGAGAGGCTTGCACCAGTCCATAAATGGATCGCTGGAGCTTGCACACTTTGTCAGCTCCCTTTGGATCGACAAAACCTTCCGGCTGCATCATATACAACTCTTCTTCCAGAAATCCATTCAGGAATGCAGTTTTGACATCCATCTGCCAAATTTCATAATCATAAAATGCGGCAATTGCTAACATGATCCGGACAAACTTAAGCATCGCTACGGGTGAGAAGGTCTCATCGTAGTCAATCCCTTGAACTTGTCGAAAACCTTTTGCGACAAGTCGAGCTTTGTAGACAGTAATATTACCGTCGGTGTCAGTCTTCTTCTTGAAGATCCATTTATTCTCAATTGCTTGCCGATCATTGGGCAAGTCAACCAAAGTCCATACTTTGTTCTCATACATGGATCCCATCTCAGATTTCATGGCTTCAAGCCATTTTGCGGAATCTAGGCTCACCATCGCTTCTTCATAGTTCATAGGTTCATCATGATCTAGTAGCATGACTTCCAGAACAGGATTACCGTACCACTCTGGTGCGGATCTTACTCTGGTTGATCTACGAGGTTCGGTAGTAACTTGTTCTGAAGTTTCATGATCATTATCATTATCTTCCTCACTAATTGGTGTAGGTGTCACAGAAACCGGTTTCTGTGATGTACTACTTTCCAATAAGGGAGCAGGTACAGTTACCTCATCAAGTTCTACTTTCCTCCCACTCACTTCTTTCGAGAGAAACTCCTTCTCTAGAAAGGATCCATTCTTAGCGACAAATGTCTTGCCTTCGGATCTGTGATAGAAGGTGTACCCAACAGTCTCCTTTGGGTATCCTATGAAGACACATTTCTCCGATTTGAGTTCGAGCTTATCAGGTTGAAGTTTTTTCACATAAGCATCGCAGCCCCAAACTTTCAGAAATGACAACTTTGGTTTCTTGCCAAACCACAGTTCATAAGGCATCATCTCAACGGATTTTGATGGTGCCCTATTTAACGTGAATGCGGCTGTCTCTAAAGCATAACCCCAAAACGGTAGCGGTAAATCTGTAAGAGACATCATAGATCGCACCATATCAAGTAAAGTACGATTACAACGTTCGGACACACCATTACGCTGTGGTGTTCCGGGTGGCGTGAGTTGCGAAACTATTCCGCATTGTTTCAAATGTAGACCAAACTCGTAACTCAAATATTCTCCTCCACGATCAGATGGTAGAAACTTTATTTTCTTGTTACGATGATTTTCAACTTCACTCTGAAATTCTTTGAACTTTTCAAATGTTTCAGACTTATGTTTCATTAAATAGATATACCCATATCTGCTTAAATCATCTGTGAAGGTGAGAAAATAACGATATCCGCCATGAGCTTCAACATTCATTGGACCACATACATCTGTATGTATGATTTCCAACAAATCTGTTGCTCTCTCCATAGTACCGGAGAACGGTGTTTTAGTCATCTTGCCCATGAGGCACGGTTCGCAAGTACCAAGTGATTCATAATCAAGTGATTCCAAAAGTCCATCAGTATGGAGTTTCTTCATGCGTTTTATACCGATATGACCTAAACGGCAGTGCCACAAATAAGTTGCACTATCATTATCAACTCTACATCTTTTGGTTTCAACATTATGAATATGTGTATCACTACTATCGAGATTCATCAAAAATAGACCATTCTTCAAAGGTGCATGACCATAAAAGATATTACTCATATAAATAAAACAACCATTATTCTCTGATTTAAATGAATAACCGTCTCGCATTAAACAAGATCTAGATATAATGTTCATGCTCAACGCTGGCACCAAATAACAATTATTTAGGTCTAATACTAATCCCGATGGTAGATGTAGAGGTAGCGTGCCGACTGCGATCACATCGACTTTGGAACCATTTTCCACGCGCAACGTCACCTCGTCCTTTGCCAGTGTTCGCTTAATCCGTAGTCCCTGTTTCGAGTTGCAAATATTAGCAACAGAACCAGTATCAAATACCCAGGTGCTACTGCGAGCTCTAGTAAGGTACACATCAATAACATGTATATCACATATACCTTTGTTCACCTTGCCATCCTTCTTATCCGCCAAATACTTCGGGCAGTTCCGCTTCCAGTGACCAGTCTGCTTGCAGTAGAAGCACTCAGTTTCAGGCTTAGGTCCAGATTTGGGTTTCTTCTCTTGAGCAGCAACTTGCTTGCTGTTCTTCTTGAAGTTCCCCTTATTCTTCCCTTTGCCCTTTTTCTTGAAACCAGTGGTCTTGTTGACCATCAACACTTGATGCTCCTTCTTGATTTCTACCTCCGCAGCTTTCAGCATTGTGAAGAGCTCGGGAATAGTCTTATTCATCCCTTGCATATTATAGTTCATCACGAAGCTCTTGTAGCTAGGTGGCAGTGATTGGAGAATTCTGTCAATGATGCAATCATCTGGAAGATTAACTCCCAATTGAATCAAGTGATTATTATACCCAGATATTTTGAGTATATGCTCACTGACAGAACTATTCTCCTCCATCTTGCAGCTATAGAACTTATTGGAGACTTCATATCTCTCAATCCAGGCATTTGCTTGAAATATTAACTTCAACTCCTGGAACATCTCATATGCTCCATGACGTTCAAAACGTCGTTGAAGTCCTGATTCTAAGCCGTAAAGCATGGCACACTGAACTATCGAGTAGTCATCAGCTTTGCTCTGCCAGACGTTCATAACATCTGGTGTTGCTCCAGCAGTAGGCCTGGCACCCAGCAGTGCTTCCAGGATGTAATTCTTCTGTGCAGCAATGAGGATAATCCTCAAGTTATGGACCCAGTCTGTGTAATTGCTACCATCATCTTTCAACTTTGCTTTCTCAAGGAACGCATTAAAATTCAACGGAACAACCACACGGGCCATCTATCTACAATCAAACATAAACAAGCAAGATACTATCAGGTACTAAGTTCATGATAAATTTAAGTTCAATTAATCATATTACTTAAGAACTCCCACTTAGAAAGACATCCCTCTAATCTTCTAAGTGATTACGTGATCCAAATCAACTAAACCATAACCGATCATCACGTGAAATGGATGTTGGAAATATGCCCTAGAGGAAATAATAAAAGTGTTATTATTATATTTCTTTGTTCATGATAATAGTCTTTTATTCATGCTATAACTGTATTATCCGGAAATCGTAATACACGTGTGAATACATAGACCACAATATGTCCCTAGTGAGCCTCTAGTTGACTAGCTCGTTGTGATCAACAGATAGTCATGGTTTCCTGGCTATGGACATTAGATGTCGTTGATAACGGGATCACATCATTAGGAGAATGATGTGATGGACAAGACCCAATCCTAAGCATAGCACAAAGATCGTGTAGTTCGTTTGCTAGAGCTTAGCCAATGTCAAGTATCTCTTCCTTCGACCATGAGAGCGTGTAACTCCTGGATACCGTAGGAGTGCTTTGGGTGTATCAAACGTCACAACATAACTGGGTGACTATAAAGGTGCACTACAGGTATCTCCGAAAGTATCTATTGTTTTATGCGGATCGAGACTGGGATTTGTCACTCCGTATGACGGAGAGGTATCTCTGGGCCCACTCGGTAATGCATCATCATAATGAGCTCAAGGTGACCAAGGTGTTGGCCACGGGATCATGCATTACGGTACGAGTAAAGTGACTTGCCGGTAACGAGACTGAACAAGGTATTGGGATACCGACGATCGAGTCTCGGGCAAGTAACGTACCGATTGACAAAGGGAATTGTATACAGGGTTTGATCGAATCCTCGACATCGTGGTTCAACCGATGAAATCATCGAGGAGCATGTGGGAGCCAACATGGGTATCCAGACCCCGCTGTTGGTTATTGCCCGAGAGTGGTCTCGGTCATGTCTGCATGTCTCCCGAGCCCGTAGGGTCTACACACTTAAGGTTCGGTGACGCTAGGGTTGTTAGGAAGACTAGTATGTGACTACCGAATGTTGTTCGGAGTCCCGGATGAGATCCCGGACGTCAGGAGGAGTTCCGGAATGGTCCAGAGGTAAAGTTTTATATATGGGAAGTTGTTAAACGGGCACCGGAAAGTTTCGGGGTCATACCGGTATTGTACCGGGACCACCGGAAGGGTTCCAGGGGTCCACCGGGAGGGGCCACCCCTCCCGGGGGGGCACTTGGGCTGCATGGGGATAGCAGCCAGCCCCTAGTGGGCTTGGCGCCCCCCCTTGGGCCCATGCGCCTAGGGTTGGGGGGGAAACCCTAAAGGGGGCGCACCCCCCTTGCTTGGGGGGCAAGCCCCCCACCCCTTGGCCGCCGCCCCCCCTTAGGGTTTTCCCTAGAGGGCCGGGCCCCCTTGCCCTTTCCCCTATATATAGAGGGGTGAGGGGAGGGCTGCAATACACCACAAGCCAAGGCGCAGCCCCTCCCCTCCCCAACACCTCTCCTCCTCCGTACGTGCTTGGCGAAGCCCTGTCGGAGTACTGCTGCACCAACTACACCACGCCGTCGTGCTGTCGTTGGAGCAATCTTCCTCAACCTCTCCTTCCCCCTTGCTGGATCAAGAAGGAGGAGACGTCTCCCGTCCCGTACGTGTGTTGAACGCGGAGGTGCTGTCCGTTCAGCACTTGGACGTCGGTGATCCGAATCACGTTCGAGTACGACTCCAGCATCACAATCCCCTTGGCAAGCTTCCGCTCGTGATCTACAAGTGGTATGTAGATGCAAACTCTCTCCCTTGACTCATTGCTTAGATGAACTCATAGATGGATCTTGGTGAAACCGTAGGAAAAATTTTAATTTTCTGCAACATTCCCCAACAGTGGTATCAGAGCCAGGTCTATGCGTAGTTCTCTTTGCACGAGTAGAACACAATTTTGTTGTGGGCGTGGATCTTGTCAACTTGCTTGCCTCTACTAGTCTTTTCTTGCTTCAGCGGTATTGTGGGATGAAGCGGCCCAGACCAACCTTACACGTATGCTTACGTGAGACCGATTCCACCGATTAACATGCACTAGTTGCATAAGGTGGCTGGCGGATGTCTGTCTCTCCCACTTTAGTTGGAGCGGATTCGATGAAAAGGGCCCTTATGAAGGGTAAATAGAAGTTGACAAAATCACGTTGTGGTTATTCGTAGGTAAGAAAACGTTCTTGCTAGAACCCAATTGCAGCCACGTAAAAGATGCAACAACATTTAGAGGACGTCTAACTTGTTTTTGCAGCGATTGATCATGTGATGTGATATGGCCAGAAGTTGTGATGAATGATGAATTGTGATGTATGAGATCATGTTCTTGTAATAGGATTCACGACTTGCATGTCGATGAGTATGACAACCGGCAGGAGCCATAGGAGTTGTCTTTATTTTTGTATGACCTGCGTGTCATTGAAGAACGCCATGTAACTTACTTTACTTTATTGCTAAATGCGTTAGTCATAGAAGTAGAAGTAGTCGTTGGCGTGACAACTTCATGAAGACACGATGATGGAGATCATGGTGTCATGCCGGTGACAAGATGATCATGGAGCCCCGGAGATGGAGATCAAAGGAGCTATATGATATTGGCCATATCATGTCACTACTTTATATAATTGCATGTGATGTTTATTATGTTTTATGCATCTTGTTTACTTAGGACGACGGTAGTAAATAAGATGATCCCTTACAAAATTTCAAGAAGTGTTCTCCCCTAACTGTGCACCGTTGCTACAGTTCGTCGCTTCTAAGCACCACGTGATGATCGGGTGTGATGGATTCTTACGTTCACATACAACGGGTGTAAGACAGTTTTACACAGCGAAAACACTTAGGGTTAACTTGACGAGCCTAGCATGTGCAGACATGGCCTCGGAACACGGAGACCGAAAGGTCGAACACGAGTCGTATGGAAGATACGATCAACATGAAGATGTTCACCGACGATGACTAGTCCGTCTCACGTGATGATCGGACACGGGCTAGTCGACTCGGATCGTGTAACACTTAGATGACCAAAGGGATGTCTAATCTGAGTGGGAGTTCATAATTTGATTAGAACTTAATTATCATGAACTTAGTCTAAAACCTTTGCAAATATGTCTTGTAGATCAAATGGCCAACGCTCATGTCAACATGAACTTCAACGCGTTCCTAGAGAAAACCAAGCTGAAAGATGATGGCAGCAACTATACGGACTGGGTACGGAACCTGAGGATCATCCTCATAGCTGCCAGGAAACAATATGTCCTAGAAGGACCGCTAGGTGACGCTCCCGTCCCAGAGAACCAAGACATTATGAATGCTTGGCAGTCTCGTGCTGATGATTACTCCCTCGTTCAGTGCGGCATGCTTTACAGCTTAGAACCGGGGCTCCAAAAGCGTTTTGAGCATCACGGAGCATATGAGATGTTCGAAGAGCTGAAACTAGTTTTTCAAGCTCACGCCCGGGTCGAGAGATATGATGTCTTCGACAAGTTCTATAGTTGTAAGATGGAGGAAAACAGTTCTGTCAGTGAGCACATCCTGAAGATGTCTGGGTTGCACAACCGTATGACCCAGCTGAACATTAACCTCCCAGATGAGGCGGTCATTGACAGAATCCTCCAGTCGCTCCCACCAAGCTACAAGAGCTTTGTGATGAACTACAACATGCAGGGGATGGAAAAGACCATTCCTGAAGTGTTCTCAATGCTGAAGTCAGCAGAGGCTGAAATCAAGAAAGAACATCAAGTGTTGATGGTCAATAAGACCACTAAGTTCAAGAAGGGCAAGGGTAAGAAGAACTTCAAGAAGGACGGCAAGGAGGTTGCCGCGCCCGGTAAGCCAGTTGCCGGGAAGAAGTCAAAGAATGGACCCAAGCCTGAGACTGAGTGCTTTTATTGCAAGGGGAAGGGTCACTGGAAGCGGAACTGCCCCAAATACTTAGCGGATAAGAAGGCCGGCAACACCAAAGGTATATTTGATATACATGTAATTGATGTGTACCTTACCAGTACTCGTAGTAACTCCTGGGTATTTGATACCGGTGCCGTTGCTCATATTTGTAACTCACAGCAGGAGCTGCGGAATAAACGGAGACTGGCGAAGGACGAGGTGACGATGCGCGTCGGGAATGGTTCCAGAGTCGATGTGATCGCCGTCGGCACGCTGCCTCTACATTTACCTACGGGATTAGTTTTGAACCTTAATAATTGTTATTTAGTGCCAAGTTTGAGCATGAACATTGTATCTGGATCTCGTTTAATACGAGATGGCTACTCATTTAAGTCCGAGAATAATGGTTGTTCGATTTATATGAGAGATATGTTTTATGGTCATGCTCCGATGGTCAATGGTTTATTCTTAATGAATCTCGAGCGTAATATTACACATGTTCATAGTGTAGATGCCAAAAGATGTAAAGTTGATAACGATAGTCCCACATACTTGTGGCACTGCCGCCTTGGTCACATTGGTGTCAAGCGCATGAAGAAGCTCCATGCTGATGGACTTTTGGAGTCTCTTGATTATGAATCGTTTGACACATGCGAACCATGCCTCATGGGCAAAATGACCAAGACTCCGTTCTCCGGAACAATGGAGCGAGCAACCAACTTGTTGGAAATCATACATACCGATGTGTGCGGTCCAATGAGCGTTGAGGCTCGCGGAGGATATCGTTATGTTCTCACTCTAACTGATGACTTAAGTAGATATGGGTATGTCTACTTAATGAAACACAAGTCTGAGACCTTTGAAAAGTTCAAGGAATTTCAGAATGAGGTGGAGAATCAACGTGACCGAAAGATAAAGTTCCTACGATCAGATCGTGGAGGAGAATATTTAAGTCACGAATTTGGCACACACTTAAGGAAATGTGGAATCGTTTCACAACTCACGCCGCCTGGAACACCTCAGCGAAACGGTGTGTCCGAACGTCGTAATCGCACTCTATTGGATATGGTGCGGTCTATGATGTCTCTTACCGATTTACCGCTATCATTTTGGGGATACGCTCTAGAGACAGCTACATTCACTTTAAATAGGGCACCGTCTAAATCCGTTGAGACGACACCGTATGAATTATGGTTTGGGAAGAAACCTAAGCTGTCGTTTCTAAAAGTTTGGGGATGCGATGCTTATGTCAAGAAACTTCAACCTGAAAAGCTCGAACCCAAGTCGGAAAAATGCGTCTTCATAGGATACCCTAAGGAAACTGTAGGGTATACCTTCTACTTAAGATCCGAAGGCAAGATCTTTGTTGCCAAAAACGGATGCTTTCTGGAAAAAGAGTTTCTCTCGAAAGAAGTAAGTGGGAGGAAAGTAGAACTCGATGAAGTACTACCTCTCGAACGGGAAAGTGGTGCAGCTCAGGAAAATGTTCCTGTGATGCCCACACCAACTGAAGAGGAAACCAATGATGATGATCAAGGTACTTCGGATCAAGTTGCTACTGAACTTCGTAGGTCCACAAGGACACGTTCCGCACCAGAGTGGTACGGCAACCCTGTCCTGGAAATCATGTTGTTAGACAACGGTGAACCTTCGAACTATGAAGAAGCGATGGCGGGCCCAGATTCCAACAAATGGCTTGAAGCCATGAAATCCGAGATAGAATCCATGTATGAAAACAAAGTATGGACTTTGACTGACTTGCCCGATGATCGGCGAGCGATAGAAAACAAATGGATCTTTAAGAAGAAGACGGACGCGGATGGCAATGTCACCATCTATAAAGCTCGACTTGTCGCTAAGGGTTATCGACAAGTTCAAGGGATTGACTACGACGAGACATTCTCTCCCGTAGCGAAGCTTAAGTCCGTCCGAATCATGTTAGCAATTGCCGCATACTATGATTATGAGATATGGCAGATGGACGTCAAAACGGCATTCCTTAACGGGCATCTTAAGGAAGAGCTGTATATGATGCAGCCGGAAGGTTTTGTCGATCCTAAGAACGCTAACAAAGTATGCAAGCTCCAGCGATCCATTTATGGGCTGGTGCAAGCATCTCGGAGTTGGAATATTCGCTTTGATGAGATGATCAAAGCGTTTGGGTTTATGCAGACTTATGGAGAAGCCTGCGTTTACAAGAAAGTGAGTGGGAGCTCTGTAGCATTTCTCATATTATATGTAGATGACATACTCTTGATGGGAAATAATATAGAATTTCTGGACAGCATTAAGGCCTACTTGAACAAATGTTTTTCAATGAAGGACCTTGGAGAAGCTGCTTATATATTAGGCATCAAGATCTATAGAGATAGATCGAGACGCCTCATAGGTCTTTCACAAAGCACATACCTTGATAAGATTTTGAAAAAGTTCAAAATGGATGAGTCCAAGAAAGGGTTCTTGCCTATGTTACAAGGTGTGAGATTGAGCTCAGCTCAATCACCGACCACGGCAAAAGATAAAGAAGAGATGAGTGTCATCCCCTATGCTTCAGCCATAGGATCTATTATGTATGCCATGCTGTGTACCAGACCTGATGTAAACCTTGCTGTAAGTTTGGTAGCAAGATACCAGAGTAATCCCGGCAAGGAACACTGGACAGCGGTCAAGAATATCCTGAAGTACCTGAAAAGGACAAAGGACATGTTTCTCGTTTATGGAGGAGACGAAGAGCTCGTCGTAAAGGGTTACGTCGACGCTAGCTTCGACTCAGATCCGGATGACTCTAAGTCACAAACCGGATACGTGTATATGTTGAATGGTGGAGCAGTAAGCTGGTGCAGCTGCAAACAGAGCGTCGTGGCGGGATCTACGTGTGAAGCGGAGTACATGGCAGCCTCTGAGGCAGCGCATGAAGCGATATGGGTGAAGGAGTTCATCACCGACCTAGGAGTCATACCCAATGCGTCGGGGCCAATCAAACTCTTCTGTGACAACACTGGAGCTATTGCCCTTGCCAAGGAGCCCAGGTTTCACAAGAAGACCAGGCACATCAAGCGTCGTTTCAACTCCATCCGTGAAAATGTTCAAGATGGAGACATAGAAATTTGCAAAGTACATACGGATCTGAATGTCGCAGATCCGTTGACTAAACCTCTCTCGCGAGCAAAACATGATCAACACCAGAACTCTATGGGTGTTCGATTCATCACAATGTAACTAGATTGGTGACTCTAGTGCAAGTGGGAGACTGTTGGAAATATGCCCTAGAGGCAATAATAAAAGTGTTATTATTATATTTCTTTGTTCATGATAATAGTCTTTTATTCATGCTATAACTGTATTATCCGGAAATCGTAATACACGTGTGAATACATAGACCACAATATGTCCCTAGTGAGCCTCTAGTTGACTAGCTCGTTGTGATCAACAGATAGTCATGGTTTCCTGGCTATGGACATTGGATGTCGTTGATAACGGGATCACATCATTAGGAGAATGATGTGATGGACAAGACCCAATCCTAAGCATAGCACAAAGATCGTGTAGTTCGTTTGCTAGAGCTTTGCCAATGTCAAGTATCTCTTCCTTCGACCATGAGAGCGTGTAACTCCTGGATACCGTAGGAGTGCTTTGGGTGTATCAAACGTCACAACGTAACTGGGTGACTATAAAGGTGCACTACAGGTATCTCCGAAAGTATCTATTGTTTTATGCGGATCGAGACTGGGATTTGTCACTCCGTATGACGGAGAGGTATCTCTGGGCCCACTCGGTAATGCATCATCATAATGAGCTCAAGGTGACCAAGGTGTTGGCCACGGGATCATGCATTACGGTACGAGTAAAGTGACTTGCCGGTAACGAGACTGAACAAGGTATTGGGATACCGACGATCGAGTCTCGGGCAAGTAACGTACCGATTGACAAAGGGAATTGTATACAGGGTTTGATCGAATCCTCGACATCGTGGTTCAACCGATGAAATCATCGAGGAGCATGTGGGAGCCAACATGGGTATCCAGACCCCGCTGTTGGTTATTGCCCGAGAGTGGTCTCGGTCATGTCTGCATGTCTCCCGAGCCCGTAGGGTCTACACACTTAAGGTTCGGTGACGCTAGGGTTGTTAGGAAGACTAGTATGTGACTACCGAATGTTGTTCGGAGTCCCGGATGAGATCCCGGACGTCACGAGGAGTTCCGGAATGGTCCGGAGGTAAAGTTTTATATATGGGAAGTTGTTAAACGGGCACCGGAAAGTTTCGGGGTCATACCGGTATTGTACCGGGACCACCGGAAGGGTTCCAGGGGTCCACCGGGAGGGGCCACCCCTCCCGGGGGGCCACTTGGGCTGCATGGGGATAGCAGCCAGCCCCTAGTGGGCTTGGCGCCCCCCCCCCCTTGGGCCCATGCGCCTAGGGTTGGGGGGGAAACCCTAAAGGGGGCGCACCCCCCTTGCTTGGGGGGCAAGCCCCCCACCCCTTGGCCGCCGCCCCCCCTAGGGTTTTCCCTAGAGGGCCGGCCCCCCTTGCCCTTTCCCCTATATATAGAGGGGTGAGGGGAGGGCTGCAATACACCACAAGCCAAGGCGCATCCCCTCCCCTTCCCAACACCTCTCCTCCTCCGTACGTGCTTGGCGAAGCCCTGTCGGAGTACTGCTGCACCAACTACACCACGCCGTCGTGCTGCCATTGGAGCAATCTTCCTCAACCTCTCCTTCCCCCTTGCTGGATCAAGAAGGAGGAGACGTCTCCCGTCCCGTACGTGTGTTGAACGCGGAGGTGCTGTCCGTTCAGCACTTGGACGTCGGTGATCTGAATCACGTTCGAGTACGACTCCATCATCACCATCCCTTTGGCAAGCTTCCGCTCGTGATCTACAAGTGGTATGTAGATGCAAACTCTCTCCCTTGACTCGTTGCTTAGATGAACTCATAGATGGATCTTGGTGAAACCGTAGGAAAAATTTTAATTTTCTGCAACGTTCCCCAACAATGGAGTAGTTTTCAATGGTGAACATTGCTATGTTGATCATATCTACTATATGATTCACGCTCGACCTTTCGGTCTCAGTGTTCCGAGGCCATATCTGCATATGCTAGGCTCGTCAAGTTTAACCTGAGTATTCTGCGTGTGCAAAAACTGGCTTGCACCCGTTGTAGATGGACGTAGAGCTTATCACACCCGATCATCACGTGGTG
Organism: Triticum aestivum; assembly: GCF_018294505.1. Taxonomy (NCBI): domain Eukaryota; kingdom Viridiplantae; phylum Streptophyta; class Magnoliopsida; order Poales; family Poaceae; genus Triticum; species Triticum aestivum. The sequence goes on from NC_057812.1 coordinate 245,542,429, forward strand.
TCTGGGCACGATGAACTTTGGCAATGGTGCATACTCAGGGAGAACACTTTTATCTTGAAATTTAGTGAGAGATCATCTTATAATGCTACCGTCAATCAAAGCAAGATAAGATGCATAAAAGATAAACATCACATGCAATCAATATAAGTGATATGATATGGCCATCATCATCTTGTACTTGTGATTTCCATCTCCGAAGTACCGTCATGATCACCATCGTCACCGGTGCGACACCTTGATATCCATCGTTGCATCGTTGTCGTCTCGCCAATCTTATGCTTCCACGACTATCGCTACCGCTTAGTGATAAAGTAGAGCATTACAGCGCGATTGCATTGCATACAATAAAGCGACAACCATATGGCTCCTGCCAGTTGCCGATAACTCGGTTACAAAACATGATCATCTCATACAATAAAATTTAGCATCATGTCTTGACCATATCACATCACAACATGCCTTGCAAAAACAAGTTAGACGTCCTCTACTTTGTTTGTTGCAAGTTTTACGTGGCTGCTATGGGCTTAAGCAAGAACCAATCTTACCTACGTATCAAAACCACAACGATAGTTTGTCAAGTTGGTGCTGTTTTAACCTTCGCAAGGACCGGGCGTAGCCACACTCGGTTCAACTAAAGTTGGAGAAACTGACACCCGCCAACCACCTGTGTGCAAAGCACGTCGGTAGAACCAGTCTCGCGTAAGCGTACTCGTAATGTCGGTCCGGGCCGCTTCATCCAACAATACCGCCGAACCAAAGTATGACATGCTAGTAAGCAGTATGACTTATATCGCCCACAACTCACTTGTGTTCTACTCGTGCATATAACATCAACACATAAAACCTAGGCTCGGATGCCACTGTTGGGGAACGTTGTAATTTCAAAAAAATTCCTACGCACACGCAAGATCATGGTGATGCATAGCAACGAGAGGGGAGAGTGTTGTCCACGTACCCTCGTAGACCGAAAGCGGAAGCGTTATAACAACGCGGTTGATGTAGTCGTACGTCTTCATGGCCCGACCGATCAAGCACCGAAACTACGGCACCTTCGAGTTCTAGCACACGTTCAGTTCGATGACGATTCCCGGACTCCGATCCAGCAAAGTGTCGGGGAAGAGTTCCGTCAACACAAAGGCGTGGTGACGATCTTGATGTTCTACCGTCGCAGGGCTTCGCCTAAGCACCAGTACAATATTATCGAGGATTATGGTGGAGGGGGGCACCGCACATGGCTAAGAGATCTCAAGGATCAATTGTTGTGTCTAGAGGTGCCCCCTTGCCCCCGTATATAAAGGAGCAAGGGGGAGGGGCGGCCGGCCATGATGAGGCGCGCCAGGGAGGAGTCCTACTCCTACTGGGAGTAGGACTCCCTCCTTTTCCTTGTCCAAGTAGGAGAGGGGGAAGGAAGGGAGAGAGGAGAGGAAGGAAAGGGGGGCCGCCGCCCCTTGCTCCTTGTCCCATTCGGACTAGAGGGGGAGGGGGCGCGCGGCCTGCCCTGGCCGCCCCTCCTCTTCTCCACTTTAGGCCCATGAGGCCCATTAACCCCCCGAGGGTTTCCGGTAACCCCCCGGTACTCCGTTTTTATCCGAAACTTCTATGGAACACTTCCGGTGTCCGAATATAGTCGTCCAATATATCAATCTTTATGTCTCGACCATTTCGAGACTCCTTGTTATGTCCGTGATCATATCTGGGACTCCGAACTAACTTCGGTACATCAAAACTAATAAACTCATAAATATAACTGTCATCGAAACCTTAAGCATGCGGACCCTACGAGTTCGAGAACAATGTAGACATGACCGAGACACGTCTCCGGTCAATAACCAATAGCGGAACCTGGATGCTCATATTGGCTCCCACATATTCTACGAAGATCTTTTATCGGTCAGACCGCATAACAACATACATTGTTCCCTTTGTCATCGGTATGTTACTTGCCCGAGATTCGACCGTCGGTATCTCAATACCTAGTTCAATCTCGTTGCCGGCAAGTCTATTTACTCATTCCGTAATACATCATCTCACAACTAACTCATTAGTTGCATTGCTTGCAAGGCTTAGGTGATGTGCATTACTGAGAGGGCCCAGAGATACCTCTCCGACAATCGGAGTGACAAATCCTAATCTCGAAATACGCCAACCCAACATGTACCTTTGGAGACACCTGTAGAGCACTTTTATAATCACCCAGTTACGTTGTGACGTTTGATAGCACACAAAGTGTTCCTCTGGCAAATGGGAGTTGCATAATCTCATAGTCATAGGAACATGTATAAGTTATGAAGAAAGCAATATCAACATACTAAACGATCAGGTGCTAAGCTAATGGAATGGGTCATGTCAATCACATCATTCTCCTAATAATGTGATCCCGTTAATCAAATGACAACACATGTCTATGGTTAGGAAACATAACCGACTTTGATTAATGAGCTAGTCAAGTAGAGGCATACTAGTGACGTTTAGTTTGTCTATGTATTCACACAAGTATTATGTTTCCGGATAATACAATTCTAGCATGAATAATAAACATTTATCATGATATAAGGAAATAAAATAATAACATTATTATTGCCTCTAGGGCATATTTCCTTCAGTGGCTGCACACGGAAGTTTCTAGCATGAATAATCTCATGATCCCTTTGAGCTAGGGTGGCGGTCCATAAAGAAAGACAGACAATCGCTGGAATACCCAGGTGCCTCAATCCACCCAGATGTGTGTTAAAGTTGCCACCCTAAGTACACCATTAAATAACAATCTCACATATGTCATGGATACACTCACCCAATCCACGTCGAGTAGCATAGCATGGCATAAGCATACGTAGAAGTAACTCCCAAAGGTTTGATAATAAACGGGTGTATAGGTACTACCTCATCTACTTCCCAACCCACAATATATTCATATCCTAACCATGCAATTGTTTGAGGATTGATCTAATGCAATAAAAATGGGTAGTAAAGAGGTATGATCAAAGTGTTGCTTGCCTTGCTGATGATTCGTGAAACCTAGAGATTCGAAGTAGCAAGGGGCGCACTCCGGGTACTCCATCGCAAACAAACAAGCATACGATAAGCACTCATCTAATGCACAGGTAAAACTCAAGTAAGAGATCTAACTAGAAAGTTCAACTTAAGAACTCTGGTTTGCAAAAAGAAACAAATCGAATGGAACAACGAGAGTCAAACGGCGAAAGAAACAAGCTTCGTTTACTAATCTGGACTTAAGTCAAATTTTACAAAAGCAAAAACTTGTTTGCGTTGGTTAAATGGAAAGAGGGTTTCGAAACGAAACTCTAGGCGCTTGAATCACCTGATTCCGATAAACGAGTGAAAAGTTATACTAAAACGAAAATCGAATCAAAAATCGCGATCAAAAATAATCGCAGAAAATCCGAGAAAAAGATAAACTGACGAACAGATTAACGAACGAATGTTCGTTAACTGAAACTAAACGGTGAACTCGTCCGTTAAAACGAACGAATGAGCGAACGCTCGCTAAATAAGTGAACCGAGAAAAAAAAAAACCGATCTAAAAAAACCTAGGATTTTCAAAAAAACCGAATCGGTTTTCTTCCGAAAACCGGCGGCGGACGGTGGTTACCTCGTCGGAAACCGGCGGAACTCGGGGCTCCGGTGGGGTGGGGTGGCGTCGGTGGCGGCGAGCGCGGCACGCAGCGGTGGGCGGCGCAGCTGCTGCGAGAGGCGGGGCGGGTCGTGGTGGCGGGGTGCGGCGGCGGCGGTTGGCGGTATTTAAGAGGGGGGGGGGCATCGGCGGCTCGGGAGGCGTGCCCTGGCCGGACTCGGCGGCGGCGGCGAGTCGGACTCCCGCGGGGAAGGCGGCGGCGGCGCGGGCCTGGCCTGGCTCGGGTGGGCCTTCGGCCCAGTCGGGCGCGCGGTACTTTTTTTTCAAAAAAAAAACAAATTTCACCGGAACTAAGAAAAAATCTAAAAAATAAAATAAAATTCTAAAAATGCCAAAATAATTTTTCACCGCCTAAATAAAATATTTAGAACGAGATGAACATTTTATTGGCCCTAAAATGCAGTTTTGAAAAACGTGCAATTTTTCCTAAATTCAAAAAGAACTAGCCAAAAACTCTGAAATAAAATCTTCTTTGATTTTTTTATTAAATCCTCAATATTTCTTTATGTTGGGAAAGTCATTTTATTCCCTCTCTCATATTCTTATAATATAAATAATTGAAGATAAAATAAATAAAATCAAATGATCCTATTTTCAAAATTTGAAAAAACTCAAATATAAAAATAACGAAATTCCCAACTCTCTTCGTGGGTCTTTGAGTGGCGTAGAATTTCTCGATCAGGCCAAAAGCAATAAAATATGATATGCAGATGATCTAATGTATAACATTCCAAATTGAAAATTTGGGATGTTACAAACCTACCCCCCTTAAGATGAATCTCGCCTTCGAGATTCGGGTTGGCTAGAAAATAGGTGAGGGTGGTCCTTCAGCAGATCTTCCTCTGGCTCCCAGGTGGCTTTATCCTCGGTGTGGTGGCTCCACTGAACTTTGCAAAACTTGATAACCTTGCTGCGGGTGACTTGGCCGGCATACTCAAGAATCTTGACTGGTTTCTCCTCATAGGTTAAATCACTATCCAACTGAATCGCTTCCAGCGGCACTGTATTTCTCAGCGGTATATTCGCCATCTCCGCGTGGCACTTCTTCAACTGGGTAACGTGGAACACATCGTGAACTCCTGACAATTCCTCAGGCAATTCCAATTTATAAGCAACTTCTCCCATGCGTTCCAAAACATTGTATGGTCCCACAAAACGTGGTGCTAACTTCCCCTTAACTCCAAAGCGCTTAACTCCTCGAAGTGGAGATACACGAAGATAAACTCTATCTCCGGCTTCGTAAATTGTCTCCTTGCGTTTAGAATCTGCATAGCTCTTCTGCCTGGAACGGGCTACCTTTAGGCTATCTCGAATTAACTTCACCTTCTGTTCAGACTCCTTAATCAAATCTGGTCCAAACAACTGATGGTCTCCAACTTCATCCCACGACAATGGTGTTCTGCACCTTCTTCCGTACAAGGCTTCAAAACGGGCCATCTTCAAACTGGATTGATAACTGTTGTTGTAAGAGAACTCCGCATATGGCAAGTTGTCATCCCAACTAGATCCATAATCTAGCGCACAAGCTCTCGGCATATCCTCTAAAATCTGATTGACTCTCTCGGTCTGTCCATCTGTCTGCGGATGGAAAGCTGTACTGAACTCTAATCTGGTACCCAAGGTTTCGTGCAACTGATTCCAGAACTTTGAGGTAAACTGGGTTACTCTATCTGATACAATGCTCCTCGGAACTCCATGCAGACATACGGTCCTGGTCATGTATATCTTTGCCAACTTAGCACTGGTGTAAGTGGTCTTTACTGGGATGAAATGAGCTACCTTCATCAAGCGATCGACTACAACCCATATCGAGTCATAGCTTGAACGGGTCCTGGGTAATCCCGTGATAAAATCCATGCCTAGCTTATCCCACTTCCATTCGGGTATCGGCAATGGTTGTAGCAATCCTGCTGGCTCTGATGCTCTTCCTTCACTCTCTGACATACATCACAAACTGCTACATACTCCGCAATATCCTTCTTCATTCCGGTCCACCAGAAAGTGTCTTTCAAATCCAAATACATCTTGGTATTTCCTGGTTGAATCGAGTACGACAAATCATGGGCCTCTTGCAAAATCAACTTCCTGATCTCCGGGTCATTAGGCACATAAACGCGGTCCTCAAACCATAAGGTATCGTGATCATCCTCACGAAATCCTTTAACTTTTCCCTTGCTCACCTTCTCCTTTATAGTGGCAATCTCCTTGTCAGTCTTTTGAGCTTCTCTGACCTTATCTATCAAAGTAGACTGAATCTCCAATGCTGCTACATAGCCTCTCGGAACTATCTCCAAACATAGCTCACGAAGATCCTCGGCTAACTCCTTTGGTAAGTCTCCGGTCATTAGTGTGTTGACATGGCTCTTGCGGCTCAATGCGTCAGCTACTACGTTAGCCTTTCTAGGATGATAATGCAACCTCATATCATAATCCTTGATGAGCTCCAACCATCTCCTTTGCCTGAGATTCAACTCCTTCTGCATGAAGATGTACTTCAAACTCTTGTGATCCGTGTACACCTCACAATGGCTTCCGATGAGAAAATGTCTCCACGTCTTCAATGCGTGCACTACAGCTGCTAACTCCAAGTCATGTGTAGCATAGTTCAACTCATGAAACAACTCTTCCCTCCTGCATAAGCACTGCTCCAAGTCCTCGATGTGAAGCATCGCAATATACCTCATAATCCTTGCGCTGATCTGGCAGAATCAACACTGGTGATGTAACCAAACGTTTATTCAACTCCTGGAAATTGGCCTCACATTCTTCAGTACATTTGAACTTGGTATCCTTCTTCAACAACCCCGTCATAGGTTTTGCAATCTTCTAGAAATTTTCAATGAATCTCCGGTAGTATCCTGCGAGTCCAAGAAAACTCCGGATATCTCCAACTGTTGTTGGGGCTTCCCAATTTGTCACAGTGTCAACCTTGGTGGGATATACTGCTATTCCTTCTCTGGATATAACATGTCCGAGGAATCCAACTTCCTTCAACCAAAAGTCACATTTGCTGAACTTGATGTACAACTGATGTTCTCTGAGCTTCTCTAGTACCAAACGCAAATGCTCCTTGTGTTCTTCTTCATTCTTTGAGTAGACCAAAATATCGTCAATGAACACCACGACGAACTTATCCAGAAACTCCATAAACACCTTGTTCATCATGTTCATGAAATAGGTAGGTGCGTTAGTCAGACCAAATGACAAAACGGTATACTCATACAGCCCGTACCTGGTGGTAAAAACCGTCTTAGGTATATCCTGCTCTCTAATCTTCAACTGATGGTATCCTAATCGCAAATCGATCTTGGAAAATACCTTAGCTCCTTGCAATTGGTCAAACAGATCATTGATCATCGACAGTGGGTACTTGTCCTTAATTGTTACTTCATTCAATCCTCAATAATCAACAACCATCCTCAATGATCCATCCTTCTTCTCCACTAGAAGTATGGTGATCCCCAAGGTGAAGAACTTGGGCGAATATAGCCTTTATCCAATAACTCCTTAATCTGCTTCTTAATTTCCTCCAAATCTTGTGCGGGCATCCGGTATGGTCTCTTAGCTATCGGCCCTATGCCTAGCAAAAGCTCAATCAAAAACTCAATGTCTTTATCTGGTGGCATGCCTGGCAACTCATCTGGGAATACATCAGGGAAATCCTTCACCACTGGTACTTCCTCCTACACAACTCCTGATAAGGTATTTACTTGTGTCCTCTTCGGCTCATGTATTGATACATACTTGATCCTCCCCCCTTCCGGGGTGGTAAGCAAAATCGGCTTACTGGCGCAATCGATGTTTCCTCCATACATCGATAGCCAATCCATACCCAGAATTACATCCAGACCTTGCGATTCCAAAATGATTAAATCCGAGGGGAACACATGCCTACCTATACTCAATGGCACTTGAAAACATTCTCGACTGGCCATATACTCCGCTCCTGGTGAGCTTACTAACATAGGTGTTCTAAGAACCTTGGTGGGCAGTTTATACTTATCCACAAATCGCCTTGAGATGTATGAATGCGATGCACCAGTATCAAAAAGAACAATTGATGTAAATGACTTAACCAAAAACTTACCTATTACTGCATCTGGCTGGGCTTCAACCTCCTCCATGTTAACGTGGTTCACCTGTCCCCTGTTGAAAGGGTTCGACTTCTTCCTAGAGCTTCCATTGCCATTTCCATTCTGGGCTTCGGGACATTCATTGGCATAATGTCCAGTCTTTTGACACTTATAACAAGTGACTTGGCTCAGGTCTCTCTTGGCTGGGGTTGATGGGTTGGTACGGTTCTGACCGTTGCTTCCCCCATTCCCATTACCGTTCTTGGGGCCATTATGATTATGCGAATTCCGTCCTTCATGGGTATGCTGAAAATGTCATCCTGCTTTCGGGGTAAAACGTGGCTTCTGCTGAGCTCCTGAATTGTACTTCCCTTGTCCATACTTCCTCTTGCGGTTCTCAATCTGCTGCTGCTTCCCTTCAATCATAAGAGCATGATCTACCAACTCCTGGTAGTTGTTGAAAGTTGCTACCATCAACTGCATGCTTAGCTCATCATTCAGTCCTTCCAGAAACTTCTCTTGCTTAGCTACATCCGTAGCAACGTCATCCGGGGCATAACGTGCTAACTTACTAAAGTCATCCACATATTGGCCAATTATCCGTCCTCCTTGGCGCAAGTTGCAAAACTCACGCTTCTTCATGGCCATAGCTCCTGCTGAAACATGGGCAGTATGGAAAGCCTGCTGAAACTGGTCCCATGTCACCATGGCTATAGGGTAGGTGATAGTGTAATTCTCCCACCATGATGTTGCTGGTCCATCGAACTGATGTGCGACAAAACGCACCTTCTCAGCGTCAGTACATCCTGTAGTGGTTAACTCCCTTCCAATCTTGCGGAGCCAATCATCTGCTACTATAGGCTCGGTGCTACTGGAGAACACCAGCGGATTCAGTCTAAGGAAACGGGTTAAGTGATCAATAGGTGGTGGTGGTGGGTTGTTGTTGTTGTTGTTGTTGTTGTTGTTGTTGTTGTTGTTGTTGTTGTTGTTGTTGTTATTGCCTTGATTCTGAACTAACAACTGCATCAGGGTATTCTGCTGCTGAATCAACTGAGTGAGCTCCGGTGGGAATGCAAATCCGGGGTCACGTCTCGGAGGCATCTGAGGGTTTAGAAAAGATGAGAGTATAGAATAGATTGAGGTCTAGAGAGAAGCACTACCCATATGCACATGAGGCAAATGCAAACAAAATCACCTCATTCAATCAAGCAAGGCATACAATCGGTCTAACTATCATTATAAAAGTGCTCGAACTACTCTATTTACATGGTGGAATACTACTACTGATATGGTGGTCTACTAAAAATATTCCTCGGTTTCAGACTCCATGATATCTGCTCCAGCTTCGTCTTCAAAGTCATCATCGCTCAGGTCAGAGTCAGTGTCGTCGATGATGATGTAGTCCTCCGGGCGAATCTCCTTGGGTTCTTCGTCTTCTTATACTGGTGTGGGGTCTCCCATGAATATTCCGATCTTCTTAGTCGGGTCGTCATTCTTCCCCACTAATACTTCGATTTCCTCCTCATAATCTTCACGCGTAGCCTTGAGTTCTTCCTCCAGTTCCGTGTTCTTGTCATCGCCTTCTTCAGATCTATCATGCCTATGCACATCTGGTTCTCCTGGCGTTGAATGTGCTGGTTTAACTCCTGGATAAAAGCTGCGATTGATCTATCCTTCCTGGTGCTGATCATCTCCCATTGCTCATCTCAGCGCCCACAAATCTGGTAGATAGTATCCTTGAGATCATTGTGGTAAACTTCTCCAATACGTCCGATGGTGATGTGGGCTGACATGCTCTTTCCTAGACTCCAGGTTGGTGCATCAAAGGAAAACTCTATAGGCTCAGTGACTGGCGCGAATGTCCTTCCTGGAACTTGAACTTGGACCATCCAGCGCTCCTCCTCGGGTAAAGTGGCATTGTAGGTCCCGGTGAAGCTTGGTACTCCGATGTTCAGGTACTTAGTGACTTCCTTCAGGTGGCGTCCAAAGGGTGTATCTTCATCCGGTTGCGTGAACTTGTTCCTTGCATCCGCCATCCTAAAAGAGTAGAAAAGACGAGGAGTCCGAAATGAGAAGAGTGTAGTGATCTAGGGCTTTATATTAGTGGTCGTGTCCTACAGTCAGCGTGTGCTCTGATACCATCTTGTGGCGACCAGACCTCAAACAGTCCGATCTTTGTGCTTCAGTGTCATCCCTGGATCAGTAATGCTAACACACACAGTACTTGAAGGATTTATAATAGAGTAGCAATCACACACTTATTACATCGAATGTCTCCAAAGAGAACTTATTGCAAATAATATGGCTTAAGGCCATCTAATGAAGATAACATCGGAAGGCTTGGAAGAAAAGTGAGTCCATCAACTCCAACAGCATCACTGAGTATAGAACCACGACGTAAGGCACATTACTCGTCGTATGAAAAATCTGCAACATGACCGTTGCAGCCCGCAAACGGGTCAGCACATGGAATATGCTGGCAATGTAACACATAGAGAGTAATGAACAGAACTGGGCTATACTACATGCATATATGGCTGGTGGAAAGCTCTATGGTTATAATTTTGCGTAAAGCCAATTTTTCCCTACTGCAAAGGAATAAATTTTATTTAACTAACATGGTGGTTGTTAAACATTAAGAGTGTAGACACACCCTCAATCGCAATTAAGCATCATCATTAAAACCCAACAAAATTAATTAAAGTCACACGATGAGATTCACATGATAATCCAAGTACTAGATACTCAAAACGTCCATAACCGGGGACACGTCTAATCATGATTAGTTTATACACTCTACAGAGGTTTGCGCACTTTTCCCCACAAGACTCGATCTCCTCCGTTAGGATTCTCGCACTACATGGTGTTTGAGAAACGGATGACCGAGACATAGTCTTTCAGAAGCGCTATTACCTTACGATCGGGTAGACCGTTACATGTACTTTCCCCTACATCTGCTAGTCTACCACTGTAAGAGTTCACATGACTTAATTAACTATGCTAGAGCCCATAGTAGCTTGTGGCTGCACACGGAAGTTTCTAGCATGAATAATCTCCTGACCCCTTTGAGCCTGGGTGGCGGTCCATCAAGAAAAACAGGCAATCGCTGGAATACCCAGGTGCCTCAATCCACCCAGATGTGTGTTAAAGTTGCCACCTTAAGTAAACCATTAAATAATAATCTCACATCTGTCATGGATACACTCACGCAAGCCACATCTAGTAGCATAGCATGGCATAAGCAAACGTAGAACTAACTCCCAAAGGTTTGATAATAAACAGGTGTATAGGTACTACCTCATCTACTTCCCAACCCACAATTTATTCAGATCCCAACCATGTAATTGTTTGAGGATTGATCTAATGCAATAAAACTGGGTAGTAAAGAGGTATGATCAAAGTGTTACTTGCCTTGCTGATGATCCGTGAAACCTAGAGATTCGAAGTAGCAAGCGACGCACTCCGGGTACTCTATCACAAACAAACAAGCATACAATAAGCACTCATCTAATGCACAGGTAAAACTCAAATAAGAGATCTAACCAGAAAGTTCAACTTAAGAACACCGGTTTGCAAAAAGAAACAAATCGAACGGGACAACAAAAGTCAAACGGCAAAAGAAACAAGCTTCATTTACTAATCTGGACTTAAGTCAAATTTTACAGAAGCAAAAACTTGTTTGAGTTGGTTAAACGGAAAGAGGGTTTCGAAATGAAACTCTAGGCACTTGAATCGCCTGATTCCGGTAAACGAGCGAAAAGTTATACTAAAACGAAAATTGGATCAGAAATCGCGATCAGAAATAATCGTGGAAAATCTGAGAAAAAGAAAAACTGACGAACAGATTAACGAACGAATGTTCGTTAACTGAAACTAAACGGTGAACTCGTCCGTTAAAATGAACGAACGAGCGAACGCTCGCTAAATAAGTGAACCGAGAAAACCAAAAAAACCGATCTAAAAAAACGTAGGGTTTAAAAAAACGAATCGGTTTTCTTCCAAAAACCGGTGGCGGACGGCAGCTACCTCGTCGGAAACCGGTGGAACTCAAGGGTCCGGCGGGGTGGGGTGGCGTCGGCGGCGGGCGGCGCGGGCGTCGGCGGCGGCGAGCGCGGCACGCGGCGGCGGCACATGGTGGCGGGCGGTGCGGCTGCTGCGGGAGGCGAGGCGGGTCGGGATGGCGGGGTGAGGCGGTGGCGGCGGGAGGTATTTAAGAGGGGGGGCGGCGGCTTGGGGAAGGGGGCGCCGGGTCGGGGTCGACCTCCGGAGGCGTGCCCCGGCCGGACTCGGCGGCGGCGGCGAGTCGGACTCCCGCCGGGAAGGCGGCGGCGGCGCGGGCTTGGCCTGGCTCGGCTCGGCCTTCGGCCCAGTCGGCCGCGCGGTACTTAAAAAAACAAATTCCACCGAAACTAAGAAAAATTCTAAAAAATAAAATAAAATTCTAAAAATGCCAAAATAAATTTTCACCGCCTAAATAAAATATTTAAAACGAGATGAACATTTTCTTGGCCCTAAAATGAAGTTTTGAAAAACGTGCAATTTTTCCTAAATTCAAAAGGAACTAGCCAAAAACTCCGAAATAAAATCTTCTTTGATTTTTTTATTAAATCCTCAATATTTCTTTATGTTGGGAAAGTCATTTTATTCCCTCTCTCATATTCTTATAATAGAAATAATTGAAGATAAAATAAATAAAATCAAATGATCCTGTCGAATTTCGGGTTCCGGCAGACCCTTGAGGTTCGAACACTGGGGTGCGCGCGGAGATCTCTCCCCTACCGATCTACGTCCAATCTCCTCGCGTGATCTAAGCTGGAAACAACAAACAACACAAGGGACACGAGGTTTATACTGGTTCGGGCCACCGTTGTGGTGTAATACCCTACTCCAGTGTGTGGTGTGGTGGATTGCCTCAGGGGCTGATGACGAACAGTACAAGGGAAGACCAGCCTCGCGAGAGGTGTTCTTGAGCTGGTGCGATGAACTACTAGGGTGAGTTCAGTCGCCTCTCTCTCTCTCTCTGCTAGGGTTCTACCAGATCTCTCGATGCCCCCCTACTCTGTGGTGGCTAGCCCTATTTATAGAGGCCCTGGGCCTCTCCCCAAATAATGAGCGGGAAGGGCGCCAACACTTGGCCATTTTGAAGGGGAACATATAGTACAAGTTATCCTGACCAAAGGTGGTCTTCGGCTGCCAAAAGTACCGGTGATGACGCCGTTTTGGGCTCGACGGTGACCTCCGTCCTGCCGCTCTGCTGGTCTTGGGCTCGTTGCACCGGAATGGTAACCTTTGCCCGATGCCTTGGCATGTGCTTGCCCCCTTTGCACCAAAGGGGAAACAAGGACACTACGCAGGCCGGCGCCCGCCTGGTCTCGATCGTCATGGCTTGCGTCACGGGCTCCTCGCGAGGTATCCCCGCCTTGATCTCTCCGCCTCCTCGCGAGCCTTCCTGGTGAGGCCGCCTCAGAGGAAGCTTCCGGTCATCCGCCCCGCGAGGCTTGGCCCCTCGCGAGGGTCTTGAGCTTGAGCTGATGAAGATGGGCCACGCTAGGCCCCCACTTGAGCCATGCCGCAGGCCGCAGGCAGGCAAGTCTGGGGACCCCCGTTCCCAGAACACCGACAGTAGCCCCCGGGCCCAAGGCGCACCCGGGCTTGCCCTAGCAGGGAAGCGAAGGGGCAAGCGCGAAGCACCGCGGGCCCTAACAGCCTGCGGCCTTGGGCGCCGCGTGGCGATTTATTGGACGTGCGTGTATGCGCTTCCCCATGATGCCTCGACGACCGCACGACTTGACAAGTCCCTGCATGCAGAGAAACCGGTCATGATTACCTGCGATCGTGGTGCTCGGCGGTTCGCCTCCTCCGGCTATAAGTACGGGGCTGGGCGAGCCCCTTCAGTCCATCCCTTCTTGCGGCTCCTTTTCTTCTTCTTGGCTACTCGCCGCCCCCATGGCCCCAAAGAGATTCTCGGCCGCGGAGAAAGGGAATCCCCCCCGGGCAGGGCCTAACCCCCCCTCCCGACCAAGTGCGGCCGAGGCCGCCCTTGCAAGTATACCATGGTCCCCGTGGTAGCCTCCCGCGACCATGGAGGCGGTTCCGTGCGTGGTGGTGAGCGCTCGGTTGCCGACGGGGGGCATGCCGTGGGTGTGCGCCCTCCTAGGCCACGCTTTCGCTCTGCGGAGGTGCTGCCGGAGTTCGTCATGTGGTCGGCGGACCCATCCAGCACCCGGCTTCAGCTCCCCCATTTCTTCGTAGATGAACTGCCGGCCAGCGCTCGGTGCGGCTTCTGGCTCCAGGCAGACGGCTGCTGCAGCAGGGCCTCCTGGGCTTCACTGGAGGTCTCCGTCTATGGGAACGGGGCTCTGACATGTGGCTGGCAAACATTTGCCCGCGCGTGCGGCCTGGGCCAGTGGTGTACCATGTATTTCAAGTTCGATGGCGACGCCACCCTCTATGTGAGGATGTTTGGGGAAGATGGTCGCCATGTCGGGTGATGCCCTGAAGACGACGACCGCGGCCGCCTACCCAGCCCCGGCACTGACCAAGATGAAGATGGTGACTGGCGTATAGGTGGCGGTGCTCGGGGTTCGCTGAGCTTCGGCCACCCCCTCTCAGGCAGCAGCTCCTCCAGCGGTGGCCGCGACCAGCCCCCGCGCCGTTGCGCCCGCCTGGGTGAAGGTAGCGGGTCAGCCCACCGTCGCGCCCCAGTGAAGCGAGAGGAGGGATCCGCCTGAGCCCCAGGAGAAACTCGAGCCTTCGTTGTGGGTTGGCGCAGGACGAATCACGCCCATTTTGTTTTCTTTCTTATCCTGCGTAGAAATAGAAAGTAATGTAGGGCCTCGCGGGGGCATGTTAGAACTGCTGTTGTTTAACCATCGCGCTGTTTCCACTATTTCTGTGCTGTGTTTCCGCGTCGCGCACCCATGTGCGGGAACTATTTTAGCTCGGTGGGGCTTGGCACGGTCCTCACCTCCCGAGGTCGTGGCCTCGTCGTGCGCTTCGTGCCCTGCAAGGATCAGTAGGAGGGGTAGCTTACGGTCTTGGTTGTGGGGGCGATCGGCCTAGGTCCTGCGCTCGTGTCCCGATGCCCGTGGGGCACGGACTGGGAGGGGTGCTCCCGCAGAGGACTCGGATAGGAAATCTCCAAATGATCGGGGCAGAAAACACTCGCGAGGGCGCCCGCGACTCCCTCGCGAGACTTGTGCGAGAGAAAACGAGGCAAGAGAGCAAGAAAGACAAAGAGTCACAAGCCAGGAACGTCAGCAACTCCAATAAAACTTCAAACGGGAATAAACAAGCCAACTGCAGAAAGCAAATGGGAAAGCCGCGTCCGGCACCTATTCTAGTCTTCGACGTCTTCTCACCAGCGTGGAGCTAAGTGCTGCCACTGGGCGTGGGAGGGAGCCCCCGAGGCTCGAGGGCGGCACTCCGGAGACTCCGGGGCGTGTACAACCCCACTCATTATTATGTGAGGGTGTCACGGGCGGCGAGCTTCACAGGCATTTGCCTTCTTCATAGGCACCAGGCCTTTCCCAAAACGCATCAGCTTCACAGGCATTCCCCTTCTTCATAGGCACAGGGCCTTTTCCAAAATGCAGTAGCTTCACAGGCATTCGCCTTCTTCACAGGCACCGGGCCTTTCCCAAAACACAACAGCTTCATAGGCATTCGCCTTCTTCATAGGCACCGGGCCTTTCCCAAAACGCAACAACTTCACAGGCATTCGCCTTCTTCACAGGCACTGGGCCTTTCCTAGGCGCTAGGCCTCACTCAGGGATAGAACCGCCAGAGATGTTGAATGTTCCACGCGTTCTGGATGGGTACCCCCTCCGTGGTCTCCAAGCACGCGGAGCCAGGCCTAAAAACATGAACAACCTTGAATGGGCCGTCCCACATGGGAGAGAGCTTGCGCAGCCCCTCCCTGGAGAGAACCCGTCTAAGAACAAGATCCCCTACCTCAAGAGTTCTGGGGCGGATGTTGCGGTAGTGGTATCGTCACAGCGCCTGTTGATACCTTGCCGCTTGCAGCGCGGCTTCTCAACAGCGTTCCTCCCCCAGCACGAGATCCGTCCCCCGCATGGCGTCCTGCTGCGTCTCATAGAACGCTAGGACCCGTGCGGAGCGACGCCTGACCTCGTGAGGGAGAACAACCTCTGCTCCGTAGACGAGGAAGAACGGGGTCTCGCCAGTCGGCTTGGTCGCAGTTGTGCGGATTGACCACAACACGGACTGGAGCTCGTCGTACCAGCCCCTGCCGCAGGCTTCCAGCTTCTTCTTGAAGGTCCTGGCTTTGAGGCCCCTCAGGACCTCTGCGTTAGCCCGCTCGGCCTGGCCGTTGCTCCGGGGGTGTGCTACCGAAGCGTAGCATATCTGCGTTCCAAGGTTAGCACAGTACGTTTTGAAGAGATTACTGGTGAATTGCGAACCGTTGTCGGTGATGATGCGGTTGGGCACCCCAAATCGGCTCACGAGGCCCTTGATGAATTTGACCGCTGAGCCTGCCGGGATTGTGCGGACGGCTTCCACCTCAGCCCACTTGGTGAATTTGTCCACGGCGACGTAGAGGTAGCGATAGCCCCCTGGCGCCCGAGGAAACGGGCCCAGAATGTCCAGCCCCCAAACTGCGAACGGCCATGAGAGGGGTATAGTCTGTAGACCCCCCGCAGGCTGATGGATCTGCTTAGCGTGAAACTGGCAGGCCTCGCAAGCCTTCACAAGCTCAACGGCGTCGTTGAGCGCCGTGGGCCAGTAGAATCCACTACGGAACGCCTTGCCGACGAGGGTCCGTGACGACGAGTGGTGCCCGCAGTCTCCGCCGTGTATGTCCGCCAGTAGCTCCTTCCCTTGCTCTCGGGAGATGCAACGTAGGGACACGTCATTTGGTCGCTTCCTGTAGAGCTCTCCATCCCTGATGCAATAAGCCGTGGCCTGCCGCGCCACACGCTCCGCTTCCTCCTCATTCTCCGGCAGAGTCCCTTGCATCAGGTAGTTCTTGAGCTCCGGGATCCAACACCCTTCCTGAGGCTCTAACGCCAGGAGCAGGCGTGCCCCTGAGGCTGGGCCGCAGACCGGGGCTCCTGAGGCAGGCGGCTGAGGGAGCTCCTCCCTTGGTTGCGCCGTGCTCGACAGTGACGGCACCACCGAGGGTTTGAAGAGCCGCTCCTCAAAGACGCCAGGCTCCTGAGGCAGCCGCCTAGATGCCCTCTTGGCAATGTCATCAGCCTCCTAATTGGTGTTGCGAGGCACATGCTGCAACTCCAGCCCCCAGAACTGTTTCTCCATCTTGCGAACCTCGGTGAGGTAGGCTTCCATGTGCTCGTCCTTTGGCCGTATATCTTGTTGGAGAAGTTGACGAGGAGCTGCGAATCGCCCTTGATGATGAGGCGCTTCACCCCTAAGGCAATTGCGGCCTTCAAGCCTGCTATTAGGCCTTCATACTCTGCTATGTTGTTGGAGACCTTTTCTCCATGCTGGAAGCAAGGTTGTACGGTGTAGTAGAGTTTGTCCTGGGTAGGGGATACGAGCACTGCGCCAGCTCCCGCACCATGTCGGGAGGACGCCCCATCAAAGTACATGACCCAGCCGTCCGGTGCTTCACTTCCTGGGGAAAGTGATCGGTCTTCGCCTGCCTTGAGACCTGGCGCTTTTGCCCATTCTGCCATGAAATCCGCAAGTGCGGCTCCCTTGATGACTCTGGTCGTACTGAATTCTAGCTGAAATGCATGTAGCTCGATGTTCCATTCAGCAACCCTTCCAGCTGAGTTGGGGCTCCTGAGCACTCTTTCCAAGGGGTATGCTGAGACGACTTTGATGGGATGTCCTTGGAAGTAGTGGCGCAGCTTGCGTGAGGCCACTAGTAGCGCGAGGAGGAGTTTTTGAGGCATGGGATACCGTGCCCTTGCGTCCCGTAGCACCGTGCTGACGAAGTACACAGGATGCTCGACGAGGTTGAGGGTGCTGGCGCTGGTTGCGTCCTCCAGAGGTCGAGGCGTCTCTTGAGACGACAGAGCTCCCAGTGCTTGTTCGCCTGAAGAGGCCTCTCCTGCTCCGAGTGCGTTCTCCTGATGCGGCTGTTCCTTTCCAGCTGCGGTTGTGGCCTTCGCGAGGCCCTCCTGGCTCTGCTTTGTTTCAGTTCAGATGGTCGATGCAGCCTTGGCACAGCGCTCCTCCCTGACCGCTACCAGGGCTGCGCTAGCGGAGTAGGGGGTGGCCGCAAGGTAGAGCACCAGGGGCTCGCGAGGATGCGGAGCTACCATCACTGGTGGACTGGTAAGGTACCTCTTGAGGTCTTGGAATGCCTTGTCGGCCTCTTCAGTCCATCCAAAGGGACCCTTTTTCTTCATCATCTTGAAGAAGGGCAGCGCTCGTTCCCCCAGCTTGGAGATGAAATGCCCCAGCGCAGTTACATGCCCGGTGAGCTTCTGCATTTCTCTGAGGGTCCTCGGCGGGCTCATGTCTTCGACTGCCTTGACCTTCTCCGGGTTGGCCTTGATGCCCCTGTGGGACACGAGGAAACCTAGGAGCTTGCCCGAGGGGACTCCAAACACGCACTTCTCCGGGTTGAGCCGTAGGTCCACTTCGTTGAGGCTCGCGAAGGTTTCTTCCAGGTCCTGTATCAGGGTTCTTGCCTCACGAGACTTCACCACAATGTCATCGACGTAAGCTTCAGCGTTCCTCCCGAGCTGCCGGCCTAAGGCGATGTGCATCAGCCGCTGAAAGGTCGCGCCTGCATTGCGCAACCCAAACGGCATGCACGTATAGCAGTACACTCCACACGGGGTCAGGAAAGCCGTCTTCTACACGTCTTCTACCACCATCTTGATCTGGTGATAGCCCAAGAAGGCATCAAGGAAGCACAATAGGTCACACTCTGTGGTGGAGTCGACTATCTGGTCAATGCGGGGGAGCGAAAATGGATCCTGCGGGCAGGCCTTGTTGAGGTTGGTGAAGTCGACACACATGCGCTCCTTTCCTCCCTTTTTCGGCACAACGACCGGATTAGCCAGCCAATCAGGGTAGCGGACCTTGTGGATAACTCCTGCCGCCTCTAGCTTCCGGGTCTCTTGAATGATGAAAGCCTGTTTCTCAGTAGACTACCGCCTTGCCTTCTGCTTCACGGGGTGCACATTGGGGCACACGTTGAGGTGATGCGCAATCACTTCCCTTGGGACCCCTGCTAACTGATCAGGTTCCCATGCGAACACCTTATTGTTCGCACGCAGGAACCTGATCAGGGCTTTCTCCTGCTCGAGCTCGAGGTTGGCCCCTATGGTGAAGGTGGCGCTAGCGGACCCGTCCTCGTCGACTGGTACCTGCTTGGTTTCTGCCTTGTCTTGGGTGAACATCTACTTCTTTTTAGCCGGCACAGCCCCCTTGGGCTCAAGGGCGTCGGTACTAGTGGGCTGCGCCACCGCGGCCGCCCTGAAAACAAGCTAGAGCACCTGCAGTGCATCCCTTGTGTATCCTGACACGGTGAGGACGCCGCTGCTCCCTGGCATCTTCATGAGGTTGTACGCCGGGTGAGTTGCTGCCATGAACCGAGCCAAGGCCGGATAGCCGAGGATGGCGTTGTAGGGGAGGCCAATGGGGGCGATGTCAAAGTCGATCAGCTCCGTGCGGAAGTTGTCGCAGGTGTCGAAGGTCACTGGGAGGCGGATCTTTCCCAAGGAGGCGGTGGAACCGGCTCCGACGCCCGAGAAAGGCCTGCTGGGTTGGAGCCGCTCTAGCGGCACGTGGAGGAGGCTGAAGGCCTCCACCGAGAGCACGTTGAGGCCGACACCACCGTCGATGAAGGTCCTGGTGACGGCCACTTGGCAGATGGTGGGGGTGCACAACATCGGGAGCATGCCCGAACCAATGGGGTTGAAGGGGTGGTCCTCCGAGTCGAAGGTTAGATCGGCCTCGGGCGCCACCCAGCCCGGGGGGGGGGGGCTTCACGGCGCTTGGAGGCGGCCCTGATCCGGCGGGTGAACGACTTAACGTGATGGCTCGAGGGTGGTGCCTGGGAGCCACCCAGGAGAGCTGCGACGACGGGCGGCGCTGGTGCGGCGAAACGGGCGAGGAAGAGGTCGCGCAGCTCCTCCCAGGAGGTGACAGAGGCCGTCGGCAGGTGGAGGAGCCACACGCGCGGGATGCCGGTGAGGGCCATGGGTAACCAGTTGGCCATCACCCGGTCATCACCCCCGGCTCTAAGGACGGCCTCCTCGTACGCCAGTAGGAAAATCATCGGGTCCGTCGTGCCGTCGTAGCGCGGCGGCGTCTTGGGCCTGAACTTGCGCGGCCACTACACCTGTCACAAGGCGGGGGCCAAGGCCCGGAGCCCCATGGCCCCAGTGTCGACATCCGTTGCTGGAGCGGTGATGTCTACTACACAACCTTCTTCTTGTAGACGTTCTTGGGCCTCCAAGTGCACAGGTTTGTAGGACAGTAGCAAATTTCCCTCAAGTGGATGACCTAAGGTTTATCAATCCGTAGGAGGCATAGGATGAAGATGGTCTCTCTCAAGCAACCCTGCAACCAAATAACAAAGAGTCTCTTGTGTCCCCAACACACCCAATACAATGGTAAATTGTATAGGTGCACTAGTTCGGCGAAGACATGGTGAAACAAGTGGTATATGGATGGTAGATAAAGTTATTTGTAATCTGAAATAATAAAAACAACAAGGTAGCAAGTGATAAAAGTGAGCGTAAACGGTATTGCAATGCGTGGAAATAAGGCCTAGGGTTCATACTTTCGCTAGTGCAAGTTCCCTCAACAATACTAACATAATTGGATCACATAACTATCCCTCAACGTGCAACAAAGAGTCACTCCAAAGTCACTAATAGCAGAGAACAAACGAAGAGATTATGGTAGGGTACGAAACCACCTCAAAGTTATTCTTTCCAATCAATCCGTTGGGCTATTCCTATAAGTGTCACAAACAGCCCTAGAGTTCGTACTAGAATAACACCTTAAGATACAAATCAACCAAAACCCTAATGTCACCTAGATACTCCAATGTCACCTCAAGTATCCGTGGGCATGATTATACGATATGCATCACACAATCTCAGATTCATCTATTCAACCAACACAAAGGACCTCAAAGAGTGACCCAAAGTTTCTACCGGAGAATCACGACGAAAACGTGTGCCAACCCCTATGCATAGGTTCATGGGCGGAACCTGCAAGTTGATCACCAAAACATACATCAAGTGAATCACGTGATATCCCATTGTCACCACAGATATACACGGCAAGACATACATCAAGTGTTCTCTAATCTTTAAAGACTCAATCCGATAAGATTACTTCAAAGGGTAAACTCAATTCATTACAAGAGAGCAGAGGGGGGAAGAAACATCATAGGATCCAAATATAATAGCAAAGCTCGCGATACATCAAGATCATATCATACATCAAGATCATATCATCAAACACATAGCTACTGGTACATACCCTCAGCCCCGAGGGAGAACTACTCCATCCTCGTCATGGAGAGCACCGGGATGATGAAGATGGCCACCAGAGAAGGATTGCCCCCTCCGGCAGGGTGCCGGAACGGGTCTAGATTGGCTTTCGGTGGCTACGGAGGCTTCTAACGGCGGAACTCCCGATCTAATCTCTCGGATGTTATTAGGGTATATGGAGATATATAGGCAGAAGAAGTACGTCAGGGGGGCCACGAGGGGCTCACGAGGGTGGAGGGCGCGCCCAGGGGGGTGGGCGCGCCCCCCTGCCTTGTGACCTCCTCGCAGAGCCCCCGACGTGGACTCCAAGTCTTCTGGCTTCTTTCCTTCCAAAAATGAGTTCCGTGAAGTTTCAGGTCAATTGGACTCCGTTTGATTTTCCTTTTCTTCGAAACCCCAAAATAGGGTAAAAAAAGAAACTGGCACTGGGCTCTGGGTTAATAGGTTAGTCCCAAAAATGATATAAAAGTGTATAATAAAGCCCATAAACATTCAAAACAGTAGATAATATAGCATGGAGCAATAAAAAATTATAGATACATTGGAGACGTATCAGCATCCCCAAGCTTAATTCCTACTCGTCCTCGAGTAGGTAAATGATAAAAACAAAATTTTTGATGCGGAGTGCTACTTGGCATAATTTTAATGTGATTCTTCTTAATTGTGGCATGAATATTCAGATCCATAAGATTCAAGACAAAAGTTCATATTGACATAAAAATGATAATACTTCAAGCATACTAACAAAGCAATCATGTCTTCTCAAAATAACATGGCCAAAGAAAGCTATCCCTACAAAATCATATAGTCTGGCTATGCTCTATCTTCACCACACAAAATATTTAAATCATGCACAACCCCGATGACAAGACAAGCAATTGTTTCATACTTTTGATGTTCTCAAACTTTTTCAATCTTCACGCAATACATGAGTGTGAGCCATGGACATAGCACTATAGGTGGAATAGAATGGTGGTTGTGGAGAAGACAAAAAGGAGAAGATAGTCTCACATCAACTAGGCGTATCAATGGGCTATGGAGATGCCCATCAATAGATATTAATGTGAGTGAGTAGGGATTGCCATGCAATAGATGCACTAGAGCTATAAATGTATGAAAGCTCAACAAAAGAAACTAGTGGGTGTGCATCCAACTCGCTTGCTCACGAAGACCTAGGGCATTTTGAGGAAGCCCATCATTGGAATATACAAGCCAAGTTCTATAATGAAAGATTCCCACTAGTATATGAAAGTGACAACATAGGAGACTCTCTATCATGAAGATCATGGTGCTACTTTGAAGCACAAGTGTGGTAAAAGGATAGTAGCATTGCCCCTTCTCTCTTTTTCTCTCATTTTTTTTATTTTTTTATTTGGGCCTTCTCTTTTTTATGGCCTCTTTTTTTATTTGGGCTTCTTTGGCCTCTTCTTTTTTGCGTCCGGAGTCTCATCCCGACTTGTGGGGGGATCATAGTCTCCATCATCCTTTCCTCACTAGGACAATGCTCTAATAATGATGATCATCACACTTTTATTTTTCTTACAACTCAAGAATTACAACTCGATACTTAGAACAAGATATGACTCTATATGAATGCATCCGGCGGTGTACCGGGATGTGCAATGAGGCATGAGTGACATGTATGAAAGAATTATGAACGGTGGCCTTGCCACAAATATGATGTCAACTACATGATCATGCAAAGCAATATGACAATGATGAAGCGTGTCATAATAATGGAATGGTGGAAAGTTGCATGGCAATATATCTCGGAATGGCTATGGAAATGCCATAATAGGTAGGCATGGTGGCTGTTTTGAGGAAGGTATATGGTGGGTTTATGGTACCGGCAAAAGTTGCACGGTATTAGAGAGGCTAGCAATGGTGGAAGGGTGAGAGTGCGTACAATCCATGGACTCAACATTAGTCTTAAAGAACTCACATACTTATTGCAAAAATCTATTAGTCATCGAAACAAAGTACTACGCGCATGCTCCTAGGGGGATAGATTGGTAGGAAAAGACCGTCGCTCGTCCCCGACCGCCACTCATAAGGAAGGCAATCAATAAATAAATCATGCTCCGACTTCATCACATAACGGTTCTGTTGGGGATCGTAGCAGAAATTCAAAATTTTCTACGCATCACCAAGATCAATCTATGGAGTAATCTAGCAACGAGGGGAAGGAGAGTGCACCTACATACCCTTGTAGATTGCTAAGCGGAAGCGTTCAAGTGAACGGGGTTGATGGAGTCGTACTCGCCGTGATCCAAATCACCGACGATCCTAGTGCCGAACGGACGACACCTCCGCGTTCAACACACATGCAGCCCGGTGACGTCTCCCATGCCTTGATCCAGCAAGGAGAGAGGGAGAGATTGGGGAAGACTCCATCCAGTAGCAGCACGACGGCGTGGTGGAGGTGGAGGAGCATGGCAATCCTGCAGGGCTTCGCCAAGCACCGTGGGAGAGGAGGAGGGAGAGAGGCAGGGCTGCGCCATGGAGAGGTCAAAACTCATCTATTGGCAGCCCCAAAGTCCTCAAGTATATATAGGGGAGAGGGAGGGGGGTGCGCCCCCTTTAGGGTTTCCACCCCAAGGGGTGCGGCAGCCCCAAACCCATCTAGGGTGGCGGCCAAAGGGGGGAAGAGGGGGAAACTTGCCCCCAAGCTAGGTGGAGGCGCCCCCTCCCCAAACCCTAGGCGCCTTGGGCCCTTGTGGGGGGGCGCACCAGCCCACCTGGGGCTGGTCCCCTCCCACACTTGGCCCATGCAGCCCTCGGGGCTGGTGGCCCCACTTGGTGGACCCCCGGGACCCTCCCGGTGGTCCCGGTACGTTACCGATAGTACCCGAAACTTTTCCGGTGACCAAAACAGGACTTCCCATATATAAATCTTTACCTCTGGACCATTCCGTAACTCCTCGTGATGTCCGGGATCTCATCCGGGACTCCGAACAACATTCGGTAACCACGTATATCTATTCCCTATAACCCTAGCATCATCGAACCTTAAGTGTGTAGACCCTACGGGTTCGGGAACCATGCAGACATGACCGAGACACCTCTCCGGCCAATAACCAACAGCGGGATCTGGATACCCATGTTGGCTCCCACATGTTCCACGATGATCTCATCAGATGAACCACGATGTCGAGGATTTAATCAATCCCGTATTCAATTCCCTTTGTCTAGCGGTATTGTACTTGCCCGAGATTCGATCATCGGTATCCGATACCTTGTTCAATCTCGTTACCGGCAAGTCTCTTTACTCGTTCCGTAACACATCATCCCATGATCAACTCCTTGGTCACATTGCGCATATGATGATGTCCTACCGAGTGGGCCCAGAGATACCTCTCTGTCACACGGAGTGACAAATCCCAGTCTCAATTCGTGCCAACCCAACAGACACTTTCGGAGATACCCGTAGTGTACCTTTATAGCCACCCAGTTATGTTGTGACGTTTGGCACACCCAAAGCATTCCTACGGTATCCGGGAGTTGCACAATCTCATGGTCTAAGGAAATGATACTTGACATTAGAAAAGCTTTAGCATACGAACTACACGATCTTTGTGCTAGGCTTAGGATTGGGTCTTGTCCATCACATCGTTCTCCTAATGATGTGATCCCGTTATCAACGACATCCAATGTCCATGGTCAGGAAACCATAACCATCTATTGATCATCGAGCTAGTCAACTAGAGGCTTACTAGGGACATGGTGTTGTCTATGTATCCACACATGTATCTAAGTTTCCTATCAATACAATTCTAGCATGGATAATAAACGATTATGATGAACAAGGAAATATGATAATAACTAATTTATTATTGCCTCTAGGGCATATTTCCAACAGTCTCCCACTTGCACTAGAGTCAATAATCCAGTTCACATCGCTATGTGATTAACACTCAAGGTCACATCCTCATGTGACTAACACCCAAAGAGTTCTGGGTTTGATCATGTTATGCTTGTGAGAGAGGTTTTAGTCAACGGGTCTGTAACATTCAGATCCATATGTACTTCGCAAATCTCTATGCTATATTTGGAGCCATTTCAAATAACTGTTCTACTTGGAGCTATTCCAAATTGTTGCTCCATTATACATATCCGGTATCTCTACTCAGAGCTATCCGGATAGGTGTTAAGCTTGCATCGACGTAACTCTTTATGTCGAACTCTTTATCACCTCCATAACCGAGAAACATATCCTTATTCCTCTAAGGATAATTTTGACCGCTATCTCGTGATCTACTCCTAGATCACCTTTGTACCCTCTTGCCAGACATGTGGCAAGGCACACATCAGGTGCGGCACTCAGCATGGCATATCGTATAGAGCCCATGACAAGAGCATAGGGGACGACCTTCATCCTTCCTCTTTCTTCTGCCATGGTCGAGCTTTAACTATTAACTTCATACCTTACAACTCAGGCAAGAACTCCTTCTTTGGCTGATCCATCTTGAACACCTTCAAGATCATGTCAAGGTATGTGCTCATTTGAAAGTACCATTAAGCGTTTTTATCTATCCTTATAGATCTTGATGCTCAATGTTCAAATAGCTCAATCCAGGTTTTCCATTGAAAAACACCTTTCAAATAACCCTATATGCTTTCCAGAAATTCTACAAACTTTCGGATCAACAATATATCATCCACATATACTTATCAGAAATGTTGTAGTGCTCCCACTCACTTTATTTTAAATACAAGTTTCTAACAAACTTTGTATAAACCCATAAAATTTGATTACTCCATCAAAGTATATATCCCGACTCCAATATGCTTGCTCTAGTCCATGGAAGGATCGCTGGAGCTAGCATACCTTTTAGCATCCTTAGGATCGATAAAACCTTTCTGATTGTATCACATACAACCTTTCCTTACGAAAACTGGTAAGGAAACTTGTTTTGACATCCATCTGCCAGATTTCATAAATGCAGCTTATGCTAACATGATTCCGACGGACTTAAGCATCACTACAGGTGAGAAAATCTCATCGTAGTCAACTTCTTGAACTTGTGAAAAAAAAAACTCTTCGCCACAAGTCGAGCTTCATAGACGATGACACTACCGTCCATGTCCGTCTTCTTCTTAAAATCCACATGTACCTAACAGCCTTACGACCATCAAGTAGTTCTTCCAAAGTCTACACTTTGTTTTCATACATGGACCCTCTCTCGGATTTTATGGCCTCGAGCCAATTTTCGGAATCCGGGCCCACCATTGCTTCTCCATAGCTCATAGGTTCATCGTTGTCCAACAACGTGACCTTTAAGATAGGGTTACCACTTAGAAGTTGTACACACCCTTGTCAACCCATGAGGTTCGATAGTAACTTGATCTGAAGCTCCATGATCATCATCATTAGCTTTCTCTTTAACTGAGGCAGGTGCCACATAAACATTTTTCCTGTGCTGCGCTACTCTCTGGTTGAAGTAAAGGTTCAACAACCTTATCAAGTTCTATCTTCCTCCCACTCAATTCTTTCGAGAGAAACTTTTCCTCGAGAAAGGACCCGACTCGAGAAATAATCCATATTGCTTTCGGATCTGAGACAGGAGGTATACCCAACTGTTTTGGGTGTCCTATGAAGATGCATTTATCCGCTTTGGGTTCGAGCTTATCAGCCTGAAACTTTTTCACATAAGCGTCGCAGCCCCAAACTTTTAAGAAATGACAGCTGAGGTTTCTCTAAACCATAGTTCATACGGTGTCATCTCATCGGAATTACGTGGTGCCCTATTTAAAGTGAATGTGGTTGTCTCTAATGCCTAACCCATAAACTATCGTGGTAATTTGATAAGAGACATCATGGTATGCATCATATCCAATAGGGTGCAGTTATGATGTTTGGACACACCATCACACTATGGTGTTCCAGGCTGTATTAGTTGTGAAACAATTTCCACAATGTCTTAATTCTGTGCCAAACTCGTAATTCAGATATTCATCTCTATGATCATATCATAGATATTTTATCCTCTTGTCACGACGATCTTCAACTTCACCCTGAAATTACTTGAACCTTTCAATAATTCAGACTCGTGATTCATCAAGTAAATATACTCAGCATCTGCTCAAATCATCTGTGAAGTAAGAATGTAACGATATCCACTACATGCCTCAACACTCATTGGACTGCACACATCAAGATGTATTACTTCCAACAAGTTGCTTTCTTGTTCCATCTTACTGAAAACGAGGCCTTTCAGTCATCTTGCTCATGTGGTATGATTTGCATGTCTCAAGTGATTCAAAATCAAGCGAGTCCAAAGATCCATCAACATGGAGCTTCTTCATGCGTTTTATACCATTGTGACTAAAATTGCAGTGCCACAAGTATGTGGTACTATCATTACTATCTTATATCTTTTGGCATGAACATGTGTATCACTACGATCGGGATTCAATAAACCATTCATTTTAGGTGTAAGACCATTGAAGGTATTATTCAAATAAACAAGTAACCATTATTCTCCTTAAATGAATAACCGCATTGCGATGAACATAATCTAATCATGTCCATGCTCAACGCAAACACCAAATAACAATTATTTAGGTTTAACACCAACCCCGATAGTAGACGGAGCGTGCGATGTTTGATCACATCAACCTTGGAAACTCTTCCAACACCTATCGTCGTCTCACCTTTGGCTAGTCTCCGTTTATTCTGTAGCCTTTTATTTCGAGTTACTAACACTTAGCAACCGAACCGGTATCTAATACCCTGCTGCTACTAGGAGTACTAGTAAAGTACACATTTAATATATGTTCAATGCATACTTCTGTCAACCATGTCAGCCTTCTCATCTACCAAGTATCTAGGGTGGTTCTGCTTTAGTGACTGTTCCCCTTATTACAGAAGCACTTAGTCTCGGGCTTGGGTTCAACTTTGGGTTTCTTCAGTAGAGCAGCAACTGATTTGTTGTTTCATGAAGTATCCCTTTCTTGCCCTTGCCCTTCTTGAAACTAGTGGTTTTACTAACCATCAACAATTGATGCTCCCTTTTGATTTCTACTTTCGCGGTGTCGCGAATAGCTCAAGGATCATATCTATCCCTGATATGTTATAGTTCATCACGAAGCTCCAGTAGCTTGGTGACAATGACTTTGGAGAACAATCACTATCTCATCCGGAAGATTAACTCCCGACCGCCACTCATAAGGAAGACAATCAATAAATAAATCATGCTCCGACTTCATCACATAGCGGTTCTGTTGGGGATCGTAGCAGAAATTCAAAATTTTCTACGCATCACCAAGATCAATCTATGGAGTAATCTAGCAACGAGGGGAAGGAGAGTGCATCTCCATACCCTTGTAGATCCTAAGCGGAAGCATTCAAGTGAACGGGGTTGATGGAGTCGTACTCGCCGTGATCCAAATCACCGATGATCCTAGTGCCGAACGGACGGCACCTCCGCGTTCAACACACATGCAGCCCGGTGACGTCTCCCATGCCTTGATCCAGCAAGGAGAGAGGGAGAGATTGGGGAAGACTCCGTCTAGTAGCAGCACGATGGCGTGGTGGTGGTGGAGGAGCGTGGCAGTCCTGCAGGGCTTCGCCAAGGACCGCGGGAGAGGAGGAGGGAGAGGGGCAGGGCTGCGCCATGGAGAGGTCAAAACTCATCTATTGGCAGCCCCAAAGTCCTCAAGTATATATAGGGGAGAGGGAGGGGGGTGCGCCCCCTTTAGGGTTTCCACCCCAAGGGGTGCGACAGCCCCAAACCCATCTAGGGTGGCGGCCAAAGGGGGGAAGAGGGGGAAACTTGCCCCCAAGCTAGGTGGAGGCGCCCCCTCCCCAAACCCTAGGCGCCTTGGGCCCTTGTGGGGAGGCGCACCAGCCCACCTGGGGCTGGTCCCCTCCCACACTTGGCCCATGCAGCCCTCCGGGGCTGGTGGCCCCACTTGGTGGACCCCCGGGACCCTCCTGGTGGTCCCGGTACGTTACCGATAGTATCCGAAACTTTTCCGATGACCAAAACAGGACTTCCCATATATAAATCTTTACCTCCAAACCATTCCGGAACTCCTCGTGATGTCCGGGATCTCATCCGGGACTCCGAACAACATTCGGTAACCACGTATATCTATTCCCTATAACCCTAGCGTCATCGAACCTTAAGTGTGTAGACCCTACGGGTTCGGGAACCATGCAGACATGACCGAGACACCTCTCCGGCCAATAACCAACAGCGGGATCTGGATACCCATGTTGGCTCCCACATGTTCCACGATGATCTCATCGGATGAACCACGATGTCGAGGATTTAATCAATCCCGTATTCAATTCCCTTTGTCTAGCGGTATTGTACTTGCCCGAGATTCAATCGTCGGTATCCGATACCTTGTTCAATCTCGTTACCGGCAAGTCTCTTTACTTGTTCCATAACACATCATCCCATGATCAACTCCTTGGTCACATTGCGCATATGATGATGTCCTACCGAGTGGGCCCAGAGATACCTCTCCGTCACACGGAGTGACAAATCCTAGTCTCAATTTGTGCCAACCCAACAGACACTTTCGGAGATACCCGTAGTGTACCTTTATAGCCACCCAGTTACATTGTGACGTTTGGCACACCCAAAGCATTCCTACGGTATCCGGGAGTTGCACAATCTCATGATCTAAGGAAATGATACTTGACATTAGAAAAGCTTTAGCATACGAACTACATGATCTTTGTGCTAGGCTTAGGATTGGGTCTTATCCATCACATCATTCTCCTAATGATGTGATCCCGTTATCAACGACATCCAATGTCCATGGTCAGGAAACCGTAACCA
This sequence comes from Triticum aestivum, assembly GCF_018294505.1. Lineage (NCBI taxonomy): Eukaryota > Viridiplantae > Streptophyta > Magnoliopsida > Poales > Poaceae > Triticum > Triticum aestivum. The sequence goes on from NC_057812.1 coordinate 245,572,400, forward strand.
TCTATTGATCAACGAGCTAGTCAACTAGAGGCTTACTAGGGACATGGTGTTGTCTATGTATCCACACATGTATCTGAGTTTCCTATCAATACAATTCTAGCATGGATAATAAACGACTATGATGAACAAGGAAATATGATAATAACTAATTTATTATTGCCTCTAGGGCATATTTCCAACAGGTTCACCATACGTGCATGCTACGGGAATCACAAACTTCAACAAAAGTATCTCTCAAATTCACGACTACTCAACTAGCATGACTCTAATATCACCATCTCCATATCTCAAAACAATTATCAAGTATCAAACTTCTCTTAGTATTCAACACAGTCATAAGAGAATTTTATTATTAATCTTGTATGCCTAGCATATTAGGATTTTAGGCAAATTACCATGCGATTTAAGACTCTCAAAATAATCTAAGTGAAGAATGAGATTTCATCTATTTCTTCAAAATAAAACTACGACCATGCTCTAAAAGATATAAGCGAAGCACTAGAGCAAATGACAAACTACGCCGAAAGATATAAGTGAAGATCAATGAGTAGTCGAATAATTATGCAACTATGTGAAGACTCTCTAACATTTAATAATTTCAGATCTTCGTACTCTATTCAAACAGCAATCAAAGCAAAATAAAATGACATCTAATAATAGCAAACATCATGTGAAGAAGCAAAAACTTAGGATCAACCAAAACTAACCGATAATTGTTGAAGAAAAAGGTGGGATTCCAATCGGGGAATCCCCAAGCTTAGATGCTTGAGACTTCTTGAAATATTATCTTGGGATGCCTTGGGCATCCCCAAGCTTGAGCTTTTGTGTCTCCTTAATTCCTCTCATATCACGGTCTCCCTAAATCTCAAAAGCTTCATCCACACAAAACTCAACAAGGACTCGTGAGATAAGTTAGTATAAACCATTGCAAAAATCTTATCATACTCTACTGTAGCAAATCACTAAAATTATTATTCAACATTGCATACTAAATGCCTCTGCATATTTAATAGTCCTATCCTCAAATAGAATCATTAAAGAAGCAAACATAACAGCAATCTGTCTAAACAGGATAGTTTGTAAAGAATGCTGCAACATCCATACTTCGCTAGCTCCAAAAATTATTAAAGAAAATTCCCACTGTAGTAAATTTATCAGAGCTTAATATGCAAAAAGTTTCAACATTTTATCACATTCTGACTTTTCTAGGGAATTATTGCAACAGCGGTAAACTTTCTGTTTTCAAACAGCAACATGTATACTTGTAACATAGGCATAGTAAAGGCTATAAATGCCACTTTTATTGAAATAAAAGATGCAAAACATTGTTCTAAATAAAATCAATCAAATGCAAACAAAATAAATTGACACTCCAAGCAAAACACATATCATGTGGTGAATAAAAATATAGCTCCAAGTAAAGTTACCGATGGAAGTGGACAAAAGAGGGGATGCCTTCCGGGGCATCCCCAAGCTTAGGCTCTTGGTTGCCCTTGAATATTACCTTGGGGTGCCTGGGGCATCCCCAATCTTAGGCTCTTGCCACTCCTTATTCCATAGTCCATCAATCCTTACCCAAAACTTGAAAACTTCACAACACAAAGCTTAACAGAAAACTCGTAAGCTCCGTTAGTATAAGAAAATAAATCACCACTTCAAGGTACTGTAATGAACTCATTATTTATTTATATTGGTGTTAAACCTACTGTATTCCAACTTATATATGGTTTATAAACTATTTTACTAGACATAGATTCATCAAAATAAGTAAACAACACATGAAAAACAGAATCTGTCAAAAATAGAACAGTCTGTAGTAATCTGGATCAAACGTATACTTATGTAACTCATAAAATTCTGAAATAAATTTATGGACCTGAGGAATTTATCTATTAATCATCTGAAAAAAGAATTAACTAAATATCACTCTCCAAATAAAAATGGAAGCAATTCTCGTGAGCGCTAAAGTTTCTGTTTTTTACAGCAAGATCACAAGACTTTCCCCAAGTCTTCCCAACGGTTCTACTTGGCACAAACACTAATTGAAACATAAAAGCTACATCTAAGTAGAGGCTAGATGAATTATTTATTACTAAACAGGGGCAAAAAGCAAGGAACAAAAATAATATTGGGTTGCCTCCCAACAAGCGCTGTCGTTTAACGCCCCTAGCTAGGCATGATGATTTCAACGATGCTCACATAAAAGATAAGAATTGAAACATAAAGAGAGCATCATGAAGAATATGATTAGCACATTTAAGTCTAACCCACTTCCTATGCATAGGGATTTTGTGAGCAAACAACTTGTGGGAACAAGGATCAACTTGCATAGGAAGGTAAAACAAGCATAACTTCAAGATTTTAAGCACATAGAGAGGAAACTTGGTATTATTGCAATTCTTACAAGCATATGTTCCTCCCTCATAATAATTTTCAGTAGCATCATGAATGAATTCAACAATATAATCAGCACCTAAAGCATTCCTTTCATGATCTACAAGCATAGAAAATTTACTACTCTCCACATAAGCAAAATTTTTCTCATGAATAATAGTGGGAGCAAACTCAACAAAATAACTATCATGTGATTGAAAATTAAGATCAAGATGACAAAGTTCATTGTTATTATCATTCTTTAAAGCATACGTGTCATCACAATAATTATCATAGATAGGAGGCATGCTTTCATCATAATAAATTTGCTCATCAACACTTGGGGGACAAAAAATATCATCTTCATCAAACATAGCTTCCCCAAGCTTGTGGCTTTGCATATCATTAGCATCATGGATATTCAAGGAATTAATACTAACAACATTGAAATCAAGCTCATCATTCAAATATTTAGTGCCAAACATTTTATAGATTTATTCTCCTAGCACTTGAGCACAATTATCCTTTCCATCATACTCACGAAAGATATTAAAAAGGTGAAGCGTATGAGACAAACACAATTCCATTTTTTATAGTTTTCTTTTATAAACTAAACTAGTGACAAAACAAGAAACTAAAAGACTTGATTGCAAGATCTAAAGATATACCTTCAAGCACTCACCTCCCCGGCAATGGCGCCAGAAAAGAGCTTTATGTCTACTACACAACCTTCTTCTTGTAGACGTTGTTGGGCCTCCAAGTGCAGAGGTTTGTAGGATAGTAGAAAATTTTCCACAAGTGGATGACCTAAGGTTTATCAATCCGTAGGAGGCGTAGGATGAAGATGGTCTCTCTCAAGCAACCCTGCAACCAAATAACAAAGAGTCTCTTGTGTCCCCAACACACACAATACAATGGTAAATTGTATAGGTGCACTAGTTCGGCGAAGAGATGGTGAAACAAGTGGTATATGAATGGTAGATAAATGTGTTTGTAATCCGAAATAATAAAAACAGCAAGGTAGCAAGTGATAAAAGTGAGCGTAAATGGTATTGCAATGCGTGGAAATAAGGCCTAGGGTTCATACTTTCGCTAGTGCAAGTTCCTCAACAATACTAACATAATTGGATCACATAACTATCCCTCAATGTGCAATAAAGAGTCACTCCAAAGTCACTAATAGCGGAGAACAAACAAAGAGATTATGATAGGGTACGAAACCACCTCAAAGTTATTCTTTCCAATCAATCCGTTGGGCTATTCCTATAAGTGTCACAAACAGCCCTAGAGTTCGTACTAGAATAACACCTTAAGATACAAATCAACCAAAACCCTAATGTCACCTAGATACTCCAATGTCACCTCAAGTATCCGTGGGCATGATTATACGATATGCATCACACAATCTCAGATTCATCTATTCAACCAACACAAAGGAACTCAAAGAGTGCCCCAAAGTTTCTACCGGAGAATCACGACGAAAACATGTGCCAACCCCTATGCATAGGTTCATGGGCGGAACCCACAAGTTGATCACCAAAACATACATCAAGTGAATCACGTGATATCCCATTGTCACCACAGATATCCACGACAAGACATACATCAAGTGTTCTTAAATCTTTAAAGACTCAATCCGATAAGATTACTTCAAAGGGGAAACTCAATTCATTACAAGAGAGCAGAGGGGGGAAGAAACATCATATGATCCATATATAATAGCAAAGCTCGCGATACATCAAGATCGTATCATCTCAAGAACACGAGAGAGAGAGAGAGAGAGAGAGATCAAACACATAGCTACTGGTACATACCCTCAGCCCCGAGGGAGAACTACTCCCTCCTCGTCATGGAGAGCACCGGGATGATGAAGATGGCCACTGGAGAAGGATTACCCCCTCCGGCAGGGTGCCGGAACGGGTCTAGATTGGCTTTCAGTGGCTACAGAGGCTTCTGGCGGTGGAACTCCCGATCTAATCTCTCGGATGTTTTTAGGGTATATGGAGATATATAGGCGGAAGAAGTACGTCAGGGGGGCACGAGGGGCTCACGAGGGTGGAAAGCGCGCCCAGGGGGTGGGCGTGCCCCCTGCCTCATGACCTCCTCGCAAAGCTCCCGACGTGCACTCCAAGTCTTCTGGGCTTCTTTCCTTCCAAAAATGAGTTCCGTGAAGTTTCAGGTCAATTGGACTCCGTTTGATTTTCCTTTTCTTCGAAACCCTAGAACAAGGTAAAAACAGAAACTGACACTGGGCTCTGGGTTAATAGGTTAGTCCCAAAAATGATATAAAAGTGTATAATAAAGCCCATAAACATTCAAAACAGTAGATAATATAGCATGGAGCAATCAAAAATTATAGATACATTGGAGACGTATCAAGCGGGCGGCGCGTTGTCCGCCATGAGGGTGGGATGCGATGTTGGGGGAGAGCGGGTCGTCAGGAGGGAGGACTCTGGCGCTCCCCTACCTGGCGTGCCAAATGTCGGATTTCGGGTTCCGGCAGACCCTTGAGGTTCGAACACAGGGGTGCGTGCGGAGATCTCTCGCCTACCGATCTACGACCAATCTCCTCGTGCGATCTAAGCTGGAAACAACAAACAACACAAGGGACATGAGGTTTATACTGGTTCGGGCCACCGTTGTGGTGTAATACCCTACTCCAGTGTGTGGTGTGGTGGATTGCCTCAGGGGCTGCCGACGAACAGTACAAGGGAAGACCAGCCTCGTGAGAGGTGTTCTTGAGCTGGTGCGATGAACTGCTAGGGTGAGTTCAGTCGCCTCTCTCTCTCTCTCTCTGCTAGGGTTCTACCAGATCTCTCGATGTCCCCCCTACTCTGTGGTGGCTAGCCCTATTTATATGTAACGCCCTCGATGCGGCTATATCTCCCACGTGTCGAAGCACGACTTAGAGGCATAACCGCATTGAAAGCAATGTCGCAAGTGAGGTAATCTTCACACAACCCATGTAATACATAAGGAAAAGATACATAGTTGGCTTACAATTGCCACTTCACACAATTACATGAATAAAGCATTACATCATCCAAATACAATCAAGGTCCGACTATGGAACCTAAATAAAAGAAGAACCCCAAATGCGACAAAGGTCCCCGATCGACCCCAACTGGGCTCCACTACTGATCAACTAGAACGAAACGACATAAAGGACAGATCTTCATCGAGCTCCTCCTGAGCTGGGTTGCACCAACTGTGCGGACTCATCGGCACCTGCAAACTGGTTTTGGAAGTATCTGTGAGCCAGGGGGACTCAGCAATCTCGCACCCTCGCGATCAAGACTATTTAAGCTTATGGGTAAGGTAAAGGTATGAGGTGGAGCTGCAGCAAGCGACTAGCATATATGGTGGCTAACGTACACAAATGAGAGCGAGAAGAGAAGGCAAAGCACGGTCATAAAAGTATGATCAAGAAGTGATCCTAGAACAACCTACGTCAAGCATAACTCCAACACCGTATTCACTTCCCGGACTCCGCCGAGAAGAGACCATCACGGTAACACACTCAGTTGATTCATTTTAATTAAGTTAAAGTTCAAGTTATCTACAACCAGACATTAACTAATTCCCATCTGCCCATAACCGCGAGCACAGCTTTCGAAAGTTCAAATCCCTACAGGGGTGTCCCAACTTAGCCCATCACAAGCTCTCACGGTCAATGAAGGAATAGACCTCCTCCCGAGACGTTCCGATCAGACTCGGTATCCCGGTTCTACAAGACACTTCAACAAGTTAAAACAAATCCAGTAACACCGCCCGAATGTGCCGACAAATCCCGATAGGAGCTGCACATATCTCGTTCTCAGGGCACACTCAGATGAGACATCCTACGAGTAAAACCAAACCTCAAGTTGCCCCGAGGTGGCCCCGCAGTCTGCTCGGTCGGACCAACACTCAGAGGAGCACTGGCCCGGGGGGGGGGGGTTAGAATAAAGATGACCCTTGAGTCTGCAGAACCCAAGGGAAGGTGGTAGGTTGTTAGTGCAAATGGTAAAACCAAGGTTGGGCATTGCTGGAGGAGTTTTATTCAAGGAGAACTGTCAAGGGGTTTCCATTATCACCCAACTGCGTAAGGAACGCAAAATCCAGGAACATAACACCGATATGACGGAAACTAGGGCAGCAAGAGTGGAACAAAACACCAGGCATAAGGCTGAGCCTTCCACCCTTTACCAAGTATATAGATGCATTAATTAAATAAGAGACATTGTGATATCCCAACAAGTAAACATGTTCCAACAAGGAACAACATCTCCATGTTCCAACAGGGAACAAACTTCAATCTTCACCTGCAACTAACAACGCTATAAGAGGGGCTGAGCAAAGCGGTAACATAGCCAAACAACGGTTTGCTAGGACAAGGTGGGTTAGAGGCTTGGTTCAACAATATGGGAGGCATGATAAGCAAGTGGTAGGTATCGCAGCATAGGCATAGCAAAAGAGCGAGCAACTAGCAAGGCAAAGATAGAAGTGATTTCGAGGGTATGATCATCTTGCCTGAGATCCCGCAAGGAAGAAGAATGAGTCCATGAAGAAGACAAACGGACGTAGACGAACGGGTCCTCACAAACGCGATGTTATCGGAACCAACCCGACGAAGCAAACACCGGAAAGAAGCACACAACATAGTAAAACAACCATCACATAATCATGGCACGAAGCGCAATCAAGTATGATGCATGTCCGGTTTAAATATGCATGGCATGGCAAAGTGCAACAACCAAAACTACAAATTAAGTGGAGCTCAATATGCAACGAGTTGCATATTGACGGAGCACCACATCAATTATTTAGTTCGATCTCGTTTATGTACCCAACAATATTAAATGTTGTTAGCATGGCAAGAGGGGAAACATAAGAAAACTAAACATTTAGGCAAGTTTAAATGAGGCCGGAAATAACAAACAACAAATCCGGTAAATCCCCATATGCAATTATCAATTTGGTGCAACAACAATTTTAACATTTAAATGTTATTATCATGATGCGAATGACATGTGCAAGTTTTATGCAATTTTAAGAAAAGTTGACAAGGGCATATTAAGAAGCATTTGTCAACGTGGCGGAAATAAAAAGGGGAGCCACGACAACGATAACGAAACGGTGCCACAGCAATGTTCCGGTTCTGGTAACTCGATTGAGATCCTGGTGCAAAGAAATTGCGACGGGAGCGTGACATGCAATAGAAGGTGGGGTGCTCCCGATTACCGGGTTCCCACATGATGGTGACAAGGTAAAAGAGGGCAACGTGCACCGACAAATCGAGCACGGTGCAAGCACGAGCATCTCATACATCACACATGCATTCGTTCAAGGACGTCGTCTCGGGGTTATACCTTCGAAGCGTGCAAACGGGATAGTTCTCGTTTGGTGCAAATTAGAGGAAGTAGACGTTCTCGCGATAGCGGTAGTGAAAGTAGTCGTTCTCGCACTCTCTAGGGTCGACGGTAGAGGTTCTCGCGATCTCGGCGGCAGTAGTGGTACATGTTTCGAAGAGGAACTTGACGAATCCGAGTAACTTGGGGTCGATGGTGGTCGTTCACGTTCATAGTTGCATGAGTTTCCGTAGATGTTCGAGTCATCGGTAGCGGTTTTCGATGAATCCCAAAACGGTCTTAGCGTCTTCATGCATAGGGGTACCCGGCGGCGTGGTCTTGGCAAGTTCCAGTGCAGCAGCGGAATGGAGGGAGACGAGGCCAGCTGGTTGTGCACGCGAAGAGAAAGGTCGGCCCCAGGCGAACCACGGCCTCGACGAGGCGCTCGCGACAGAGGCATGCAACAAGTGAGGCGCATGGAGGCGGACAGAGCTGATGGTCTTTGGCGCCATGTATCGAGCGGAGATGGACGAGGCAAGAGGCGGCGACGGACTTGGTGAGGACTTAGGCGCCTGGCGGCGCTCCAGCGAGCCGGGGCTTGGCGAGGCCAAGGCAGAGGAGGGACTACGCGAAGTAGGCCCAGAATGGGACGAAGATAGCGGGTTCAAGGCGAAGGTCGCCGGTTCTGATGAAGAACATGGCCGGAGCGGTGGCCTTGCTGTGATCAGGGGCGGCGTGGCTCGCCGTTGACGAGGAAGAAGCAAGGCGCCGGACTCGCAGCAGGGCTGCTAGAGGTTGGGGGCTCAGCGGCGGCGGCCATCACCGGAGTCGCTGGTGGAAGGAGGAGGCGGGGCACGAGGCTCGCGCGCCAAGGCGAGGTATGAGGGGGAGCTGAGGACGGGGATCGGGGGAGAAGGGTGGCTGCGCTCCTCTCTGTCGCTCCTGGCGGCGCGAGGAAGGAACGAGGGGAGAGGACAAGGGGATCGGGAGATGGGGGCTAGGTTAGATCGAGGAGGGGCTGGGCCTTAGAGGCCAGCGCTGGAGTGGTCCTAGAGAGGCCCAAGTGGGCTGCACGGCTGGGCTGAGCTCCCTCTCCTTTCCAAAATCCTCCCTTTCCTAAATTATTGTTTATATAAATAAACAATCAATAAAGGGGAAAATCCAGGGGTTTTTGGTTAGGAATATGAGATATATAAAAATATATCTGGAACCCTGGATTTATGTAGGGTTTGAATAAATTGCTCCGGCATTTTTAGAAGGTAGAAAAATAATTACAGTTTGAATTATTTTCAAACTTCAATCATTTTTGAACCTGACCAAAACAACTTCGAATGGGATGAAATCTGACAGAGAGGGTGTAGGAAAAAGGCAAGATTTATAGGGAAAAGATGAACATTAATGGAGGAGGAATAAGGTCGCTTGCAAAGACATGAAAAACGAAGGAAGTGGGAGGGATGATGCATGGGTATGGCTTGAGAGAGAGAGATGACAAGGAAAATATATGAAGTTAAGTCGGATAGAAGAAGAGTTGAAGAGTAATGCAATTGTGTGATGGGTGATTCCAAGTTAATGGGATATTTAATATAGCTCCCTAATATTGGGAGGATATGTTATAAAGAGAAGTCACTCTTCCCTAGATTTAAATGGATCGAAGATCCACACAATTTACTTAGTTGAGATGCAAAAGATTTATGAGATGATGGCATGATGACATGATGCAATGCAAAAATAAAAGGGCAAGCACAAATGAAACAAAAGACGAAACCCAGAATATATGGAAGTCTTCTCGAGCATCGGTCTCGGGGCGTTACATTATAGAGGCCCTGGGCCTCTCCCCAAATAATGAGCGGGAAGGGCGCCAACACTTGGCCATTTTGAAGGGGAACATATAGTACAAGTTATCCTGACCAAAGGTGGTCTTTGGCTGCCAAAAGTACCGGTGATGGCGCCGTTTTGGGCTCCACGGCGACCTCCGTCCTGCCGCTCTGCTGGTCTTGGTCTCGTTGCACCGGAATGGTAACCTTTGCCCGATGCCTTGGCATGTGCTTGCCCCCTTTTCACCAAAGGGGAAAGAAGGACACTACGCAGGCCGACGCCCGCCTGGCGCCCGCCTGGTCTCGATCGTCATGGCTTGCGTCACGGGCTCCTCGTGAGGTATCCCCGCCTTGATCTCTCCGCCTCCTCGTGAGCCTGCCTGGTGAGGCCGCCTCAAAGGAAGCTTCCGATCATCCGCCCCGCGAGGCTTGGCCCCTCGCGAGGGTCTTGAGCTTGAGCTGATGAAGATGGGCCGCGGTAGGCCCCCACTTGAGCCACGCCGCAGGCCGCAGGCAGTCAAGTCTGGGGACCCCCATTCCCAGAACACTGACAGATCCTATTTTCAAAATTTGAGAAAACTCAAATATGAAAATAACGAAATTCCCAACTCTCTACGTGGGTCCTTGAGTGGCGTAGAATTTCTGGATCAGGCCAAAAGCAATAAAATATGATATGCAGATGATCTAATGTATAACATTCCCAATTGAAAATTTGGGATGTTACATATACCTAAATCTACCCCAAATGGTTTTTTTTTGCCACATCATGTTCATGCCATTCCATGATAGCATGCCAAGTTTCATGAATTTCAGACGAGTTTTGGATTTACTAGAATTTAAAAACCATGTATCTCAATGTTTGCGGCCGAGTGACGATGCCGAGGTGTTTCAAATTCATTCCCATTTCTTGCGTGAGACCTAAGCATGCACCGAAGGACACGCATTTGATTTTTCAACACATTTTTCTAGACTGGAGCTTGTGCCTGTAGTGCAAATTTGAATTACGCACATAAAATGTCTAGAAAACTCAGTAAATTTATAAAAATGTCCAAACAAACACCCAAAAATTACTGAATTTAAAACGATACTCCTATTGTTCTATGTTGACACTAGAAAAAAAATTGAAAGCAAAAATAGGCAACGAATATCGTTTCGTCCACAATGGTGACACGTTCCCCTACTGGAACCATGAGGCTTCTTGTGAGAAACTCTGGTTTGTGAGAAGCTTATACCCAAATAGAATGCCAAGTTTCATGAATTTCAGACGAGTTTTCGATTTGGAATTTCAATACCAAGATTCTCAATGTTTGCCGTCCACCCACGGTGCCGAGGTGTTTGAAATTCATTCCCATTTCTTGCATTGTACATAAGTATCCAACTATGGACACATATATGATTTTACAACCCTTTTTTGGTGCAGAGGAGCATGTGCATATAGTTTAATTTTGAATTATGCACCTTAAATGCCTAAAAAACTTTGTTAATGTATAGAAATGTCCAAACGAACCCAAAATAGTTTCAATTTTTTGACTACACTCCCATAGTTGCATGTTCATTGCAGATAAAAGTTCTAGCAATTCAAACACCCTCCTTTGCCGATATGACTCCATTCTGTATTTCAAATCAAGACGAAAAACCAAGTTGGTCACACAAAGTTTATTATCACCAACTTTTTGTGATGCAGAACAAAATATCTTGGAGCGTCGTCGGACTAGTATATGGCTTACGCAAGAAGGTTCGTCGGCTACAGTCCACAGCCAGCATGTCAAGCACACTAGCTCGCTCCCAAAATATCATTTCACTATTAAATCATCACCGGTTAAAGATGGGGATGTGGACCTGCGTCGGGGCAACTTTGGCGGCCCACTCCGGTGAGAGTGCGGCCGCAACCGCCATGAGGGTGCTAACAACCTGCATGAGCGTGGCCGCAATCTGCGACCGGGCGGCCAAGACAGCCCAAACAGCTGCTATTGCTACTTAGGTGGCGGCAGCAACATCTGCGTCGGGGATATCAACTGGCGAGAGCAGCATGACAGTTTGTCTGTTCCGCAGTGGGTGCCTTAGCCCTGATGCAGGCCGCCCACGACCATGTTGAGGACGCCAATGCCCAGCTCCCGGCGGTCACCGAATAAATCGCACGAAGCCTTCTCCGAGCATGGTCGGCAACCCACGAACGAAGAGTTGGCACGATGGAGCCCGTCCAAGCCCAGACCGCGGGCGCCCACAACCAGCTCGTGGTGGCCTTTTCCGAAGAGATGGTGGACGCGGACGGCGAGATGCTTGCCGAGTATGGTGCGATGGATGCCATGGAGCCCCTTCCCCAGGAGATCGTCGGGCGTGAGCTGGACATGGAGGAGGCGGCGGAGACCGACGGGCACCAACCGGAGTAGTACTCTTCGTTTAATTAAGAGCGCCGGTCTTTAATTTTTTAGAGTAATGTTTAGGTCAGCTAGCTCTGTTTAATTGCTCTACTTGCACGATTAAGAAGTGTGGGTGTGCTATAGCCTCTTTTGTGTACCCAAATTATGCAATGACATGGATGACCACTATAACTAGGGAAATTCGGACCAAAATGTGCACGTTCAAACTCATCACACACGAGATAAGCTATATGAATCGTTTGTGATGTTCACATATTGTACACAGTGTTGAATAAGGGACCATGTCCGATGACACTTTGCGTGCCAATTTTTGCTTCACCGAGCCAAAATTTTCGGCTTCCTCGGAAATATCTACCTCCCCCCTTACCAAAAGCCACATTTCCCCTGTTTCCACCTTCGTTTCCAAGTTAAAACCTTCACTCCTTGCTTGCAGCGCCACCTCCTTGTCGGCGACCCTCCTTCATGATGCTCGATTGTAACATCCCAATTTTCAATTTGGATGTTATACCTAGTTCATCATATGCATATCATATTTTATTTGCATTTAGCCTGTGATCCTAGAAATCTTAATAAACTCAAGGACCCAAGGAGAGAGTTGGAGGTTTCGTTTATTTTCATATTTGAATTTTCTAATATTTGAAATGAGGGTCGTTTTGATTTTAATATTTTTTCTCTCCGAAATATTTCCAATATAAAAATAAAAGAGTAAAGATAAAATGACTTCTCCAAAATAAGAGGAATATTTGAGGGAAGATTTTCAAATCAAATAAATATTTTATTCAGTTTTTATTCGAGGTTTTATTTGAATTAGAAAATATGCATTTTTAAAAAATAGCATTTTCAGGCTAGAAAAATGTTCACTTTGTTCTAAAAAATTTATTTAGATGGTGAAAATTGTTTTGGAATTTTTAGATTTTTTAATATATTTATTTAGGATTTTTCTTCGACGGAATTCTTTTGAAAAAACTCTTCGCCGCCCGACTGGGCCAAAGGCACAGCCGAGCGAGGCCGCGCTCGCGCCGCTGCCGCCTCCCCGCGCGGGAGAGTCCCTGCCACCGCCACGTTCGAGTCCGGCCAGGGCACGCCTCCCGAGGCCGACCCCGACCCGGCGCCCCCTCGCCCAAGTCGTCCCCTGGCCCCTTTAAATAGCCGTGCCGCCCTCCCCACCTCGAGCCGCCGCAGCCGCTGCCGTCCGCCGCCCGCCGCCGCCGTTGCTCGCCGCTGCCGCTCACCGCGCCGCCACCGCAACCCCGCGCCGCCCGACGCCGCCGTCCGCCGCTGTCTGGTTTTCTTTCGGTTTTCATCGGTTTATTTTGGTAAACCCTAGATCTAGTTTGGTTTTTTAGTAGATCGGTTTTTCTCAGTTTTCTCCGGTTTCGTTAGTTAGCGGACGTTCGCCCGAACGCCCCTATTCGTGAACATGTTTGTTCGTTTGTCTCTGCTAGCGAACGTTCGTTCACTAGTCTTTTCTCTTTATTTTATTTTTGGCCAGGGACCTATCCGCGATTATTTTTATCACAGATTAGCCCCTTATCTTCAAACCCTCGCGACTTTTTAACCGTTCATCCAAATCCAGTGAATCCAATGCCAAAATATTCGTCTCAAACCCCTATTTCAAGATAAGCAACTTGAACATGATTCTGGCAATATAAAATTTGGTTGCAAGCAGATTTGAATTCGAACTTCTTTTGAGCGTAGTTTGAGTTTGGTAGCTCCGATTTGAGTGTTTCCTTTTGCAAATTGAAGCTCTTTAGTTGAACTTTCAATTTGGACTTTCTCATCTAAGTTTTACCCTTGCATCTATGCTTGAGTGCTTATGTATGCTATTGTTTGTTTGCGATAGAGTTTCCGGAGTGTGAAGCGTGCTACTACGAGTCACTAGGGTTTTCAGATCATCAGCAAGGCAAGTAACACTTTGATCATATCCCTTTTATTACCAAGTTTTTATGCATTAGATTCAATCCTCAAACACTGCGTGGTTAGGATTTGATAACTTGTGGGTAATGGGAAGTAGTAGTTGAGGTAGTACCTATTGCTCTTTTTATTTAAACCATGGGAGTTATTTCTACGTTAGGCTTATACTGGTATGCTGTGCTTGTAGACGTGGTTTGGTTTGAGTGATACATGACAGTTGTGAGCATTATTATGAACTAAGGATTTAATTAAGGTGGCTACTTTAACACACATCTGGGTGGATTGTTTGTGGGCACCTGGGGCAATCCAGTGCTGTCCAAGGAGATCCCAGGGAATCCGTGTGATCATCCTATGGCCCGCCACCCAGGCTCAAAGGGAGCATATTGTTATTCATGCTGGAAACTTCCGTGTGCAGCCACATGTCAATATGGGCTCTGGCATAGTTGAGTAAGTTGTGGGAATCCTTTCCATGATGGGCTAGCAGATGTAGGGGATTGTAGGTGTACCGGCCTATCTATCAGTTAAGGGGACCTCTTCTGAAAGACTGTGGCTCGGTCATCCGTTTCTCAAACATCACACAGTGCGAGAAATACAACGGAGGAGATCGAGTCTTGTGGGGAAAAGTGTGCAAACCTCTGTAGAGTGTACAAACTAATCATGATTAGCCGAGTCCCCGGTTATGGACATCTTGAATATCTGGTGCTTGAATTATTATGTTGATCTCATCACTTTATGTAATTAATAATTTTGTTGGGTTAATGATTACTTTAATTGGGCTTGAGATGGGGTTACCATTCTCAATGTTTTCAACAAACTTGATAGTTAAATAAAATATATTCCTTTATTGTAGGGAAAAATCGGCTTTTTGCAAAAACACAATAACCATAGAGCCTCCACCAGCCAAATATGCATTTAATTGTAGATGTTACTTGTCCATTGCTCTACAGTGTTATTTTGCCAGCATATTCCATGTGCTGGCCCGTTTTCGGGCTGCAACGTATTATGTTGTAGACTTTTCAGACGAAGAGTAAGGTGCGCTAGATCATCGTCGTGCACTCAGCTATGCCGTTGGAGTTGATGGACTCGCTTTATCTTCCAAGCCTTCTGCTGTTATCTTATTTAGATGGCCTTAAGCCATATTTTTGTAGTAAGTTCTCTTCTGAGACTATCGATGTATTAAGTGTGTGATTGAAACTCTGTTATAAATCCTTCAAGTACTGTGTGTGTCAGCATTACCGATCCAGGGATGACACTTATGCACAGAGATTTGACCATTTGAGGTCGGATCGCTACAAGATGGTATCACAGCACACGCTGATTGTAGGACGCGACCACTAAGATAAGCCATATGTCACTCTTCTCTACTCATTTATGACTCCTCTCCATTTTCCACTCTATAGATGGCGGACCCGAGGAATAAGTTTGCTCAACCAGATGAAGACACACCGTTTGGACGACATTTGAAACAAGTCACTAGGTACCTGAACATCGGAAAACCAAGCTTCACCGGGACCTACACCGCCACTTTACCAGAAGGGGAGCGCTGGATGATTCGAGTTCTTGTTCCAGGAAGGACATTCACGCCAGTTACTGAGCCCATAGAGTTTTCCTTTGATGCACCAACCTGGAGTCTAGGATAGAGCATGGAAGCCCACATCGCCATGGGACGCATTGGCGAAGTCTACAACAAGGATCTTAAGGACACAATCTACCAGATATGTGGGCGCCGAGATGAGCAATGGGAGATGATCAACACCAAGAGGGATAGGTCCATTGCAGCCTTCATCCAGGAGTTAAACCAGCACATTCGTCGTCAGGAGAACCAAATATGCACAAGCATGATAGATCTGAACAAGTTGATGACTAGGAACATGGAGCTTGAAGAGGAACTCAAGTCTACATGCGACCGATACGAGGAGGAAATCACAATACTAGTAGAAAAGAATGACGACCTGACGAGGAAGCTAGGAGTATTCATGGGAGACCCCGCGCCGGGAGGAGATGACGACCATCCCAAGGACTACATCATCATCGACGACACCGACAATAGTGATGATGATTATGAAGACGAAGCTAGAGCGGATATCATGGAGTCTTCCACCGATCAAAATTTCTAGATGACCCCCATATTATTAGTAGTATTCCCCCATGTATATAGTAGTAGTCCGAGTATTTTGTAATGGTAGCTAGATCGATTGTATGCCCTTGTTTGAATTGAGTGGTGTGATATGAATGTGTTTGTCTCATGTGCATATGGGTAGTGTTTTTCTCCTTAGACCTCATTCTATTCTAATCTCTCCCCTCTAAAACCATCAGATGCCTCCGAGATATGATCCCGGATTTGTCTTCCCAATGGAGCTCATTCAATTGATCCAACAACAGAATGCCTTGATGCAGCTACTAGTCCAGAACCAAGGCAACAACAACAACAACAACCCACCACCACCACCTCCAGTTGACAACCTAGCCTTTTTCTGAGGTTGAATCCGTCGGTGTTTTCCAGTAGCACCAAGCCGATTGTAGCTGATGACTGGCTACACAGGATTGGAAGGGAGTTGACCACCGCAGGTTGCACAAATGTGGAGAAGGTGCGCTTTGCCGCACACCAACTGGATGGACCCGCAACCTCATGGTGGGAGAATTACACAGCCACTTTTCCCGTAGCCAATGTTACTTGGGATCAATTTTAGCAAGCATTCCACACTGCACATGTCTCTACAAGAGCAATGAATATGAAGAAGCATGAGTTCCGCAACTTACGCTAGGGAAACCGTACTATGGGGCAGTACTGATGAGTTTAGCAAGTTAGCCCGCTATGCTCCAGATGATGTGGCCACAGATGCCGCGAAGCAGGAGAAGTTTATGGAAGGGCTAAATGATAAGATGAGTATGCAGTTGATGGTGGCAACATTCACTAACTATCAGGAGTTGGTAGACTGGGCCCTTATGATTGAAAGCAAACAGCAGCAGGTAGAGAGCCGCAAACGGAAGTATGGACAGGGGAAGTACAATTCAGGAGCTCAGCAGAAGCCTCACTTTACCCCTAACCCCGGAGGTTACACCCATAACCATGGAGGCCATACTCACAATGGATGAAGTTCCAATAACCACAGTGGGCCTAAGAATGGAAACAGGAATAGAGCAAGCAGTAGCCAGAACCGCCCCAACCCAGCAACGCCCGCCAAGAAGGACCTGAGCCATGTTACCTATTACAAGTGCGGGAAGACTGGGCACTACGCCAATGACTATTCTGAGTTGAAGAATGGTAATGGAAATGGAAGCTCTAGGAAGAAGCCCAACCCTTTCAATAGGGGACAAGTGAACCACGTTAATGTGGAGGAGGTTGAAGAGCAGCCAGATGCAGTTATAGGTAAGTTTTTGGTTAAGTCATTTACTGCACTCATTCTTTTCGATACTGGTGCATCGCATTCATACATTTCGAAGGGGTTTGTGGATAAGTATAAGTTGCCCACCAAAGTTCTTAAGACACCTATGTTAGTAAGCTCGCCAGGAGCCGAGTATATGGCAAGCCAAGGATGTTTTCAGATGCCATTGACCATAGGAAGGCACGTTTTCCCCTCGGACTTAATAATTCTGGAGTCACAAGGGTTGGATGTGATACTAGGCATGGATTGGCTATCGATGTATGGAGGGAACATCGATTGCGCCAGCAAGTCAATTCTGCTCACCACCCCGGAGGGAAAGAGGATTAAGTATGTGTCACGACATGCGCCGAAGAGGACCCAAGTGAATTCCCTCTCATGAGTTGTTCAAGAGGAAGTGCATGTTGTGAAGGATTACCCAGATGTATTTCCAGAGGAACTACCAGGCATGCTACCGGATCGAGACATAGAATTTTTGATAGAGTTGTTGCTAGGCACCAGACCGATATCAAAGAGACCGTATCGGATGCCCGCAAATGATCTGGAGGAAATTAAGAAGCAGATTAAGGAGCTACTGGAGAAAGGTTACATTCAATGAAGTTCATCACTGTGGGGAGCCCCAATGCTCTTGGTTGAGAAGAACGATGGATCTTTGAGAATGGTTGTTGATTATCATGCATTGAATGAAGTGACGATCAAGAACAAATACCCACTACCGATGATCAACGATTTGTTTGACCAGTTGCAAGGAGAAAAAGTATTCTCCAAGATTGATCTGCGATCAAGATACCACCAACTGAAGATCCGAGAACAAGATATACCTAAGACAGCTTTCACCACAAGGTACGGGCTATATGAGTACACGGTCATGTCATTTGGATTGACAAATGCCCCTGCCTATTTCATGAGCATGATGAACAAGGTGTTTATGGAATTCTTGGATAAGTTTGTTGTGGTGTTCATTGATGATATTCTGGTATACTCGAAGAATGAAGAGGAACACAAGGAACACTTGCGCTTAGTTCTCGAGAAGCTCAGGGAACATCAATTGTATGCCAAGTTTAGCAAGTGGGAGTTTTGGTTGAAGGAAATTGGATTTCTTGGACATGTTATATCAGGAGAAGGTATAGCAGTAGACCCCACCAAGGTTTAGTCTGTAACTGAGTGGTTGGCACCCACCTCAGTTGGGGAGATCCGCAGTTTTCTAGGACTTGTGGGATATTATCGGAGATTCATTGAGAATTTTTCCAAAATTGTGAAGCCTATGACGGAGTTGTTGAAGAAGGACACCAAGTTTAAATGGACGGATGAATGTGAGTCCAGTTTTTAGGAGTTGAAGAAACGTTTGGTTACAGCCCTAGTGCTGATTCTTCTGGTTATACGCAAGGATTACCAAGTGTATTGCGATGCTTCTCGCTTAGGACTTGGAGGAGTACTTATGCAGGACGGAAGAGTTGTTTCATATGCCTCACGACAACTTCGACCGCATGAGTTAATTTATGCCACGCATGATTTGGAGTTAGTAGCCGTGGTGCATGCGCTCAAGACCTGGAGACATTTTCATATTGGAAACCGATGTGATGTGTACACGGATCACAAGAGTTTGAAGTACATTCTCACGCAGAAGGAGCTGAATCTCAGGCAAAGGAGATGGTTGGATCTTATAAAGGATTATGATATGAAATTGTATTATCACCCAGGAAAGGCCAATGTCATAGCAGATGCTTTGAGCCGGAAGAGTTATGCCAATACCCTTGTAAGCAGAGGATTAGCGCAGGAGCTAGTCAGGAATCTCAAGGAGCTTCGTTTGGAGGTAGTTCCAAGAGGTTTTGTGGCAACAATGGAGGTTCAGTCTACATTATTGGGAAAGATTCGAGAAGCTCAGAAGGATGATAAGGAAATTGCTCAGATAAAGGAGAAAATGAGCAAAGGAAAAGCCAAGGGTTTCCGTGAGGATGAGCACGAGACCTTATGGTTTGACGATCGTGTTTATGTACCCAATAATGCAGAGATCAGGAAGTTAATACTTCAGGAAGCTCATGACTCGCGATACTCGATACACCCCGGAAACACCAAGATGTATTTGGATTTGAAGGAACGTTTTTGGTGGACAGGAATGAAGAAGGATATTGCCGAGTATGTAGCAGTATGTGATGTATGTCAGAGAGTGAAGGCGGAACTCAGAAGGCAGTAGGATTACTGCAACCTATGCCGATACCCGAATGGAAGTGGGACAAGCTTGGCATGGATTTTATCACTGGATTACCCAGGACCCTATCGGGATATGATTCAATCTGGGTAGTAGTTGATCGTTTGACAAAGGTAGCTCATTTTATCCCTGTGAAGACCACCTATACAAGCGCAAAGTTGGCCAAAATATATATGACCAGGATTGTATCTCTGCAGGGAGTTCCGAGGACCATCGTATCAGATAGAGGGACACAGTTTACCTCGAAGTTTTGGAATCAGTTCCACCAGGCTAGAGTTCAGTACAGCCTTTCATCCGTAGACAGATGGACAGACAGAGAGAGTCAATCAGATTCTAGAGGACATGTTGAGAGCTTGTGCGCTAGATTGTGGATCTAGTTGGGATGATAATTTGCCTTACACAGAGTTCTCATACAATAGCTATCAGGCTAGTTTGAAGATGACTCCTTTAGTAGCGTTTTATGGAAGGAGATGCCGGACACCGTTAATATGGGACAAAGTTGGAGACGGTTAGTTGTTTGGACCCGATTTAATCAAAGAGTCTGGAGAGAAGGTTAAGTTGATTCGAGATAGAATGAAGGTAGCTCAGTCTAGACAGAAGAGTTATGCAGATAATATATGCAAGGAGATAGTCTATGAGATTGGAGACCAAGCATATCTTCGTGTGTCACCACTGCGAGGAGTTAAGCGTTTTGGAGTTAAGGGAAAGTTAGCCCTGAGATTAGTAGGACCATATCGAGTTTTGGAAGTATGGGAGAGGTTGCCTACAAGTTGGAATTACCCGAAGGACTGTCAGGAGTTCATGATGTGTTTCATGTTTCCCAGTTGAAGAAGTGTCATGCAGAGATGGCTGATATTCCACTAAGAGATACAGTGCCTCTAGAAGCAATTCAGTTGGATAGTGATCTAACCTATGAGGAGAAACCTGTCATGATTCTCGAGTTTGCCAACCGGGTTACATGCAGCAAGGTTATCAAGTTTTGCAAAGTTCAGTGGAGCCACCATACCGAGGATGAAGCCACCAAGGAACGAGAGGAAGATCTACGGAAAGACCACCCACACCTATTTTCTAACCAACCCGAATCTCGAGGGCGAGATTCATCCTAAGGGGTGTACGTTTGTAACATCCCAATTTTCAATTTGGATGTTATACCAAGGTCATCATATGCATATAATATTTTATTTGCATTTTGGTTGTGATCCTAGAAATCTTAAGCAACTCAAGGACCCAAGGAGAGAGTTGGAGGTTTCGTTTATTTTCATATTTGAATTTTCTCAAATTTGAAAAGAGGGTCATTTTGATTTTAATAATTTTTCTCTCCGAAATATTCCAATATAAAACTAAAAGAGTGGAGATAAAATGAATTCTCCAAAATAAGAGGAATATTGGAGGGAAGATTTTAAAATCAAATAAATATTTTATTCGGTTTTTATTCGCATTAGAAAAATATGCATTTTTTAAAAATTACATTTTAGGCCAAAAAATGTTCACTTTGTTCTAAATATTTTATTTAGACGGGGAAAATTGTTTTAGCATTTTTAGAATTATATATATATTTATTTAGGATTTTTCCTTGGCGGAATTCTTTAAAAAAACTCTTCCCCGCCCGACTGGGCCAAAGGCCCAGCCGAGCCGGGCCGCTCCCGCGCCGCCGCCGCCTCCCCGTGCGGGAGAGTCCTCGCTGCCGCCGTGTCCGAGTCCGGTCAGGGCACTCCTCCCGAGGCCGATGTCAGGACCCCGACTCGATGCCACATAGGTCTAGCATGTAACACCTCATATCACTTTGCGGCCTCACGCACGGTATTCCCACGGGTGTCGCCTTACCTTTGCCCGGGACCGTTTGCGCCTTTTGGCTCACGTATATGATAGTGTCGCTAGCATCCGTATGATAAAGAGCCCGGGCTGACATGACTAGTCGTAAACCCAAAGTGGCACAGACTTACAGGGACAGGCATCCATGACCCAGCATCGAACGTGTCGGTCATCAGCGAGTGAATCCAGGCTGTAGCACTGGGCTAGCAGGACTCCGGTGAACCGGGCTGTAGCAGGCTAACAGGACTCCGGTATTCATCGCGTGACATTTCCCCGAAGGGACAGACACAGGAACGAAGAAGGACACATGCCGGCCAGCCTAAGTGTTCCGGAGCAGTAGCAAGCTACCATGGCTCGGTGGAAACACTAGGAGACATTTCCCCGTAAGAGAGGCTACTAAAGATAAACAACTAGATGGTCAGATCCCACACATACCAAGCATTTCAATAACATACACACAATATGCTCGATATGTGCAATACAACATGGCATCACAAAATGACTCTACGACTCAAGTAGTTTATTCAATAGGCTCTGAGGAGCGAGATATTACAAACATGGGTCTCACGACCCAACAATCAGAGCATACAAGTCAAAGCACAAGCGGAAACTATCATGTCTGAGTACAGACATCTATAAATGAAAAAGGCTGAGAAGCCTGACTATCTATCAGATCCTGCCGAGGGCACAAGATCGTAGCTGAGGTATCAAGCTAAACGTCGAAGTCCAAGCGGAACTACTAGTGAGACTGAAGTCTCTCTGCAAAACATAAAATAGGCAAACGTGAGTACAAATGTACCCAGCAAGACTTACATCAGAACTATCTACATATGCATCATTATCAACAAAGGGGATGGTGGGGTTTAGCTGCAGCAAGCCAGCTTTGACTCGGTGGCTATCCTGAACTACGACTGCGAGTAACTTTTTTGAGGTGGCGCACACGAGTCCACATATTCACCATAGCAATACACCACTATGGATCCGCTCCCGTCTCCCTACGAGAACGCCATCCATAGCACTCACGCTTATCTTGCGTATTTTAGGGTATCCACTTTCACTTGTCTATGAACTGATATAAGCAACCCAGAAGTCCTTTACCGCGGACACGGCTATTCGAATAGATCATAGTTAACCCTGCAGGGGTGTACTTCTTCACACACGCTCTCACCACTTACCGCCGTTTACACGACATGTACTCGGCAACCTTCAAGCGGAAGCCCAACGTGGGTGTCGGCCACGGCCTGCCTAATCACCTCAAGTCTCTAGTCCAGGTTTATCGCCTATTCGGGTTCCATCCATGAGGAGATCCGGCCGGAGTTTCGCTCACAGCCCCAAACGATGTGAACAGGGTTCCCGAGACACCAAACGGGCGCCCGGTACACCGTGCCACGTGCCTACCGCATCACAGCCCACCCCTACGGTCAGCGCTGCGCACGGCCTCCAGCATACTACAAACACCAGAAACTACTTGCAACTCCTGGACAGAGGACAAGGGTGATCAAGAAGCCGAGAGGGTCCATTGGTTTCGGGCCCAATGCGTGGTAGTAGCTGAATCATGGATCACAAACACAGAACTCAGTTCCTGAGGACGGCTGCAATGAGACAACCCACCATGTACTCCTACATGGCCTCTCACCGCTACCTTTACCAAATCGTGTTCACACACTTAGCTCACACACAGTAGGACAGGTTCACACGCCTCTGATTCATCCCCGATGAATCAGACCTGACTCAACTCTAAGCAGTAGCAGGCATGACAAACAAGCATGAATGAGTAGGCACAACAGGGCTCAAACAACTCCTACTCATGCTAGTGGGTTTCATCTATTTACTGTGGAATGACAGGTCATGCAGAGGATAAAGGGGTTCAGCTACCGCAGCAAGTAACAGATGAATCGGTGTTGTCCTAATGCAGTAAAAGAGAGCAGGAGCGAGAGAGTAGGATTGTATCGGAATGAACAAGGGGGTTTTGCTTGCCTGGCACTTCTGAAGATAGCATTGAGTCTTCATCAGTGTCAACGATCACATCGTCGATACAACGTCTACCGAGGGGGAACAACACCGGCAAACACAGAAGGAAACACAATCAATGCAATGCACAATATGATGCATGCTATGACATGGCAATATGAATGTGTTTTGGGCTAATGCACCTAAAACCAGATTAAATGAAGTTGGTTTGAATCCAAGATTCAAATTCAAACTCCATATGTGGATATTTAAATGCCATTAGTATGATTTGTGTTAAACAGCATCTATAAGTTGTTCTAACATGCATGAAAATGGTACAGATGGATTCCTTGAATTTTTCTGATGATTTTTCATATATAATTTATTAAATTTGGAGTTACGGTTAATTTTCTATGAATTTTAGAAGTTTATATAATTTTCTGGAATTTATAAATCATTTAATAATTATCTAAATTCCAGAAAGGAATTATTGCGTCAGCACTAGGTCATGCTGACCTCAGCATAGTCAACAGGGGCTGGTCCGGGTCAAACCTGACCAGTGGGGTCCACTGGTCAGTGACACAGGGACTAATCCCGCGTTGACCCGGGCTGGTTAGCTCTGACTAAGCCCTGGGGCCCACTGTCAGTGGCCTAGGGGGGTGGTTAACGGGGGTAGTTAGGCCCTAATGACTGGCCACGTCGGCTCCTGCCGGAGTTTCGCCGGCGGCGACCATTAGCGCGGCGGCGAGAGTGGTTTTGGCCACTCCGGCGACCAAATGGGCCGCGGAGGGCATCTAGGAGGAGCTGGGGACGAGCCGAAGCTCCTGGTGGAGTCGGTTGCGCTCGGGGCGGCCGGGGTTCGCCGGAATGGAGCCCGAGGCGGCTGCCGGAGCTCGGGTTTGGGCGGAGCGGGGTTACGGGGCGCTAGGGGGCTGGCTGAGGGGCTATGCGGACTCCTGGGGCAGCTAGGAGCACGCTAGGCTCGTCGGACTGGCCGCAGCAGCACGTCAGTGCCATGCCCGGCGTCCATGGCGGACGGTGGCGCTCGGGAATGTGGCCGGGGTGCTACGGCACGGGAACGAACAAAATGGAGGAGGGGAAACGGAGTGGAGCTCACAGGGGTTGCGACGGTGGCCTCGGGGAGCTCGGGGAGGCGTCGGAGGCGGCGAATTTGACCGCGGCGAACTTCGGTGGCCGGCGACGGAAACGGCGATGGTGGCGGCGTTGCGGGGCTTCCGGAGGGCCGCGGGTCGGTGGGGAGGAAGGAGGGGGTCGAGGCGGAGCTCGCAAGCATGGCGAGGGGTCGAGGGGGAGACGGTGGCTGCGGTGGTGCTCGTCGGTGGCGGCAGGCGCATTCAATGAGCGAGAGGGAGAGGCAAACAGGGGGGAAGAGGGGCACGGGGAGAGGGGAGCGGTGCAGGGGGTGCGTGGCGTCGTCCGGGGCGTCGCTGGGGAGGCCAGGGAGGAAGCAGGAGGTGGCTGGGGGGGGGGGAAGCAGGAGGTGGCCGGGCAGCGTCGGCGAGCGCCACGCCTCGCCTCTGCTCGTCCTCCTGGCAGGGGGGGAAGAGGACAAAGGAGGAGGAGGTGGGCTGGGCCGGTTGGGGGAGCTGGGCCGGCTCTGGTGGGCTGCACGGTGAGGCCAGGTAAGCTCTGTTCTTTTTATTATTTACTGTTTTCTATTTTCTGTAGTTTGTTTTGATTTAGTTTAGCAACTAAATCATTTAAATAAATTCTGTAGATTTTTATGTGGCTTGCCAAAATATATACAAAGCCACTCACAAACTTCCAGAATTATTGGAGTCATATTTAATATATATTAAATATAAATCCAAAGCAAATAGTTATTGGATTAATTCAAATGGCCCAAAACAATTAACTCTGAGATACCAAAAATATTGTTTTGAGTTTTACCTCCTTGCAATATTTTCAGAGACTAAGAGGAACATTTCCTTGGACACATTTGAGAAGATTTAATTGTTGGTTATTTTTAGAGGTTTCTGAGGCTTTGAAAATTCCTCAATTCAAATTTCATTTGAATTTAAACATAATGCTCACATGAAGCTAGGCTAGAGCAATGCCTGAAGCTAGGGATGTGACAACTCACCCCCACTAAACAAGAATCTCGTCTCGAGATTCAAGCGTAGGGTAGGATGAAGGGGAAACGCAACTAGTATAATCTTCATGATCCAGGGTGCACTTCATAGAAACGTTGATTCGAACACCATCTTTGTCTTGTCGTCTTGCTCTGAGAACTCCAGCTAATCATGACAAGAGGAGGAAAGGAAAACTCTGGAAGGATCGGTCTTCTCGAAGATCGAACAACTCAGGATTATCTCCCGGAATGAGACATAGAACCATCTCTCGAGTTGAGACACGAGATACACATCCATAGGAATGGAGTGAAGCAGATGACGAAGGTTCACTAGGTAGACCACAATTTCACGCTTAAGGTGGTAATCGGTTGTCAACGTAGCGAGGAGTTGAATTTCCATGATACCATAACGATACACCTTAGGGAAGGTGACTCGAAGATACATCCCCTTAAGTGGCAAAAAGAATTACTTTTGATTCAAAGATCATTGAAACTCTTTAAACCAGCCTAAGACAATTCTCGAGCGATCGTTTGGAGGGGGTCAGTAGAATGGTATACTCAGACTTGGATGATGTGGATTACCTTGTTGAAGACAATGTAATGGATGAATTTTGCTTATCACCGGAAATGGAAGAGACCCATGGTAGAATGGCACATTGGCGGTGCAAGCTGGAAACAAAATGCAAATGCTGGGAATGATTCTGGTAACTGGGGAGGAACCCAACAATAAAGAGTGAATTCACTGTTGGAGTGGTTATAGCATAACCGAAGAATCTGGGGCAATCCCAGCTAGTGCCGATGATAAGACGTAGCGCTTGTGCGTGCTCTCAAGAACTTGAGCAATTCCATAATCATCAAGGTTTTACCAACATCCGTGTCAAGGATCCTGGCAACACAACTTGCTACCACGATGAATGATGATAGATGATGCAGATGCAAAGGAAGATAACACTTTCTCAGATTTCACCTTAGCGAGGTTAAGCAAATAAAATCTGGATGATCGACCGAGAGACATTTAGCACTCCGCTTCTAATGTTCTCCTTGATGTGCTAGTATAACCCATTCATAGATATGGTTTGATATCTAAAACATCAAGTAAAAGGTCGGACTTCGGGAACATAAAAATCCATAGGGGCAACTAGGGAGTAAATCCTACGAAATCCCTAGGGGAGGGGGTGGCCAACTTCCTCAATCAAGATATTATAATAACAGGTCTACCGGATGGGTGTGTTGGCCACGACATCCACCTTACCGGTTATCGAGAGACCAATATTATAGTTCTTAGGGAAATGTTCCAACCATCATATCTGCCTGAGATTCAGCTCTGGTTGGAGTTAGGATATTCCAGGCTCATCGAGTCTTAGGAAGAAAATGAAAGTTTGCAACACAAATCGACGAGGTGACGTTGCGGGATTCTCGGGAGATGAATTACGATAGCAAGCTCCAAAACATGAGCTGATTCTGCTACAAACATGTGAACACGTTGTCCCAGACAAGCATGCCCTCATGGTAGTCTTACAATAAAACACTACCGAGTTCAGGAGGGGAACCATCAATGAGGGTATCGAAGTCTTGTGCATTACCATGGATTAACACTTAACTCCTTTTCTCGAACAAATCAGTCAGTGGCTTGGGGTGCTACGGAACACATATGGAATGGAGGTTGCAAGTCTCCGAACCACAGAATACTTTCGCACGTATGCATGACTGATTTGGGATGATTCCAAAGAAAGCAACATTGACTTTCTCGAATCCACGGCGGCAACTTGCATCAGATGCACATGAATTAAAGGAAGTCACTACCTTCATCCAAACATATGCTTCATGAGCTAGCATGAACAAATGCTTTCAAAAGTTTCCAACACTAGCTTAATGTTCAGCAAAATTATGGAGAAGACAAGGATGTTGTCAATGGGCTCAGCAACAATTCATCCAGATTCCCATGGAGATGGAATTCCATAACTATGTGATCAAGGTGATAGTATTGGTCAGACCAAAGATGTAATGGTGTATGCTCGAGGGATCCACCACGAATAAGACAACATTACGAGCATCGTTGGTACTGATTTGATTTGACGATAGCCCACACTCAAATCAAAGGATTGATAAGACAATAGGTCCAGCAACTGATCACAGGGACCAATCGATGAAGATATCATCTTTCTTCAACACACATTACACAAGAATATCCTTTTGAAAAATGAACTAAGTTAGGCAAGCTTTTATCTTCCAACTCTCCAAGTTGTTGTCTAGCTTAACCAACTAGCTCCGGGATATCCAACACAGATTCTTGGAGAAAGGGTGGTTCACAAGAAACCAACTTGATCACGAGCTCAACATAACGGTCAGGTGACGACCTGGTGATACTTCCGAGAAGACATTCAGAAAATCACGAACCACCGGTATGTTACTAAGCTCGAGAACAATCTTGCTTTTGAGGGCAAGACGGTATGATCAAATGAGTGAGGACTTAACAAATCCTATCTCATCAATCGAGGAGTGCACCAGGAAAATGGACTAGGTGGCACAATCAACCTTAGGGTGATGATTCAATAGTCAACTCGCTAAGGATGACGTTATCGTCCATTTAACTACCAAGCAACGGAGTTGCTAGGAGTATTGATTTCACACATCATGATTCACTTGTCGGCACTCCGGCTGCAACAACACGGAACCGAGGAATGAAAAAGGATGGCGTGAAGTATCACTATGTCAAGAATTCACAAAAGGTGGTGCAATTCTCATGAAATTCCTGTCATAAAGAAGGTAATACTTCAGGGTAGAGCAGACCAGAAGCTGGATTGTATCTTGATCTGCGGAACACAACTACTTTGACCCAATCCTAAATATGGATGAGGTACTGGAGTTTGTTTCTCCTAGTCATTCTGCGATAGAATGGCTTGACGGACCACAAGAGTAATAGGCATCGATAAACGAACGCACGCATACTCTTGACTATCAATTGATAGACGAGGGTCAGAATGCAACTAAAGAGAACAACTCAAAGGAACATATAACTTTCTGAGTTGTGGATACATGGGTTAGTATGTCGAACCAAGTTCAACATATTTCTTCCGAATAACCCATGCAGAAAGGTAGAACTGGCAGAGTCATGATTTATGAATGGAGAACTCCTCAAGAGTACTCTAATTGTGATTTTTTTTTGATCCAATAAACATCTGCCATAAGTAGTTCATGGTATTTGGAAGAAGAAGATACCACGGACTTCAAGGACTATCGCAAAGGTTACTAATATCCTAAAGGCACTAGCAATTACTATCAACATGAAGTAGGTAGAGTGAATCTCGGGTTCAGAACCCAGGAGTAGAATACCTACTACTAAGTGGCATCATGGGATGCTTTCGAGAATAAAAGCCAGAATCATCACACTGGGGATCACAAAACATTGCTAGATTACTAGGTGACTCCCTAAACACCTAGGGCCATAATAGTATCTCCAACATATATGTCAAGGTAACGGAGTACCTCAACTCACTGATTAGTGTGGTTAATCTGGCCCATGGGAACATTGAAACGGGAAGAAAGGATTTGCAAATGCATCAGACTCTTTAGAAACCTGGGATGACTCGGACAGCATAACGGCTGTAAATGCTCAGAAAAGATTTGAGACATTCACAAAAATGGTGGCATAACCACTCAGAAGCACAATATCAAGGTTTCGAGATCAACAATTAACATATGGAGGTAGTAGGAACTGAACTCAAGCTTAAATCCAACAATCTTATAAGTCTACGGATTAGTAACACGTGATCCTAATAGAAAGAAGAGATAGCCTAGTTCTTAATCCCCGTAGAAGAGAAGATGATGACTCAGATCAGAAGGCCATGAGGTATAAGGAGTAAAAGAGCCTTACGTTCCATCCCACAATCAATTCCCTTATATAACTAAAGAATTTCTAGACTCAACTTCGACCAGTTTGGCTTGGTAATCCTACAGGCAGTCAAGCTCTGATACCAACGCTGTCAGGACCCCGACTCGATGCCACATAGGTCTAGCATGTAACACCTCATATCACTTTGCGGCCTCACGCACGGTATTCCCACGGGTGTCGCCTTACCTTTGCTCGGGACCGTTTGCGCCTTTTGGCTCACGTATATGATAGTGTCGCTAGCATCCATATGATAAAGAGCCCGGGCTGACATGGACTAGTCGTAAACCCAAAGTGGCACAGACTTACAGGGACAGGCATCCATGACCCAGCATCGAACGTGTCGGTCATCAGCGAGTGAATCCAGGCTGTAGCACTGGGCTAGCAGGACTCCGGTGAACCGGGCTGTAGCAGGCTAACAGGACTCCGGTATTCATCGCGTGACATTTCCCCGAAGGGACAGACACAGGAACGAAGAAGGACACATGCCGGCCAGCCTAAGTGTTCCGGAGCAGTAGCAAGCTACCATGGCTCGGTGGAAACACTAGGAGACATTTCCCCGTAAGAGAGGCTACTAAAGATAAACAACTAGATGGTCAGATCCCACACATACCAAGCATTTCAATAACATACACACAATATGCTCGATATGTGCAATACAACATGGCATCACAAAATGACTCTACGACTCAAGTAGTTTATTCAATAGGCTCCGAGGAGCGAGATATTACAAACATGGGTCTCACGACCCAACAATCAGAGCATACAAGTCAAAGCACAAGCGGAAACTATCATGTCTGAGTACAGACATCTATAAATGAAAAAGGCTGAGAAGCCTGACTATCTATCAGATCCTGCCGAGGGCACAAGATCGTAGCTGAGGTATCAAGCTAAACGTCGAAGTCCAAGCGGAACTACTAGTGAGACTGAAGTCTCTCTGCAAAACATAAAATAGGCAAACGTGAGTACAAATGTACCCAGCAAGACTTACATCAGAACTATCTACATATGCATCATTATCAACAAAGGGATGGTGGGGTTTAGCTGCAGCAAGCCAGCTTTGACTCGGTGGCTACCCTGAACTACGACTGCGAGTAACTTTTTTGAGGTGGCGCACACGAGTCCACATATTCACCATAGCAATACACCACTATGGATCCGCTCCCGTCTCCCTACGAGAACGCCATCCATAGCACTCACGCTTATCTTGCGTATTTTAGGGTATCCACTTTCACTTGTCTATGAACTGATATAAGCAACCCAGAAGTCCTTTACCGCGGACACGGCTATTCGAATAGATCATATTAACCCTGCAGGGGTGTACTCCTTCACACACGCTCTCACCACTTACCGCCGTTTACATGACATGTACTCGGCAACCTTCAAGCGGAAGCCCAACGTGGGTGTCGGCCACGGCCTGCCTAATCACCTAAGTCTCTAGTCCAGGTTTATCGCCTATTCGGGTTCCATCCATGAGGAGATCCGGCCGGAGTTTCGCTCACAGCCCCAAACGATGTGAACAGGGTTCCCGAGACACCAAACGGGCGCCTGGTACACCGTGCCACGTGCCTACCGCATCACAGCCCACCCCTACGGTCAGCGCTGCCCACGGCCTCCAGCATACTACAAACACCAGAAACTACTTGCAACTCCTGGACAGAGGACAAGGGTGATCAAGAAGCCGAGAGGGTCCATTGGTTTCGGGCCCAATGCGTGGTAGTAGCTGAATCATGGATCACAAACACAGAACTCAGTTCCTGAGGACGGCTGCAATGAGACAACCCACCATGTACTCCTACATGGCCTCTCACCGCTACCTTTACCAAATCGTGTTCACACACTTAGCTCACACACAGTAGGACAGGTTCACACGCCTCTGATTCATCCCCGATGAATCAGACCTGACTCAACTCTAAGCAGTAGCAGGCATGACAAACAAGCATGAATGAGTAGGCACAACAGGGCTCAAACAACTCCTACTCATGCTAGTGGGTTTCATCTATTTACTGTGGAATGACAGGTCATGCAGAGGATAAAGGGGTTCAGCTACCGCAGCAAGTAACAGATGAATCGGTGTTGTCCTAATGCAGTAAAAGAGAGCAGGAGCGAGAGAGTAGGATTGTATCGGAATGAACAAGGGGTTTTTGCTTGCCTGGCACTTCTGAAGATAGCATTGAGTCTTCATCAGTGTCAACGATCACATCGTCGATACAACGTCTACCGAGGGGGAACAACACCGGCAAACACAGAAGAAACACAATCAATGCAATGCACAATATGATGCATGCTATGACATGGCAATATGAATGTGTTTTGGGCTAATGCACCTAAAATAAGATTAAATGAAGTTGGTTTGAATCCAAGATTCAAATTCAAACTCCATATGTGGATATTTAAATGCCATTAGTATGATTTGTGTTAAACAGCATCTATAAGTTGTTCTAACATGCATGAAAATGGTACAGATGGATTCCTTGAATTTTTCTGATGATTTTTCATATATAATTTATTAAATTTGGAGTTACGGTTAATTTTCTATGAATTTTGGAAGTTTATATAATTTTCTGGAATTTATAAATCATTTAATAATTATCTAAATTCCAGAAAGGAATTATTGCGTCAGCACTAGGTCATGCTGACCTCAGCATAGTCAACAGGGGCTGGTCCGGGTCAAACCTGACCAGTGGGGTCCACTGGTCAGTGACACAGGGACTAATCCCGCGTTGACCCGGGCTGGTTAGCTCTGACTAAGCCCTGGGGCCCACTGTCAGTGGCCTAGGGGGGTGGTTAACAGGGGTAGTTAGGCCCTAATGACTGGCCACGTCGGCTCCTGCCGGAGTTTCGCCGGCGGCGACCATTAGCGCGGCGGCGAGAGTGGTTTTGGCCACTCCGGCGACCAAATGGGCCGCGGAGGGCATCTAGGAGGAGCTGGGGACGAGCCGAAGCTCCTGGTGGAGTCGGTTGCGCTCGGGGCGGCCGGGGTTCGCCGGAATGGAGCCCGAGGCGGCTGCCGGAGCTCGGGTTTGGGCGGAGCGGGGTTACGGGGCGCTAGGGGGCTGGCTGAGGGGCTATGCGGACTCCTGGGGCAGCTAGGAGCACGCTAGGCTCGTCGGACTGGCCGCAGCAGCACGTCAGTGCCATGCCCGGCGTCCATGGCGGACGGCGGCGCTCGGGAATGTGGCCGGGGTGCTACGGCACGGGAACGAACAAAATGGAGGAGGGGAAACAGAGTGGAGCTCACAGGGGTTGCGACGGTGGCCTCGGGGAGCTCGCGGAGGCGTCGGAGGCGGCGAATTTGACCGCGGCGAACTTCGGTGGCCAGCGACGGAAACAGCGATGGTGGCGGCGTTGCGGGGCTTCCGGAGGGCCGCGGGTCGGTGGGGAGGAAGGAGGGGGTCGAGGCGGAGCTCGCAAGCATGGCGAGGGGTCGAGGGGGAGACGGTGGCTGCGGTGGTGCTCGTCGGTGGCGGCAGGCGCATTCAGTGAGCGAGAGGGAGAGGCAAACAGGGGGGAAGAGGGGCAACGGGGAGAGGGGAGCGGTGCAGGGGGTGCGTGGCGTCGTCCGGGGCGTCGCTGGGGAGGCCAGGGAGGAAGCAGGAGGTGGCTAGGGGGGGGGGGGGGAAGCAGGAGGTGGCCGGGCAGCGTCGGCGAGCGCCACGCCTCGCCTCTGCTCGTCCTCCTGGCAGAGGGGGAAGAGGACAAAGGAGGAGGAGGTGGGCTGGGCCGGTTGGGGGAGCTGGGCCGGCTCTGGTGGGCTGCACGGTGAGGCCAGGTAAGCTCTGTTCTTTTTATTATTTACTGTTTTCTATTTTCTGTAGTTTGTTTTGATTTAGTTTAGCAACTAAATCATTTAAATAAATTCTGTAGATTTTTATGTGGCTTGCCAAAATATATACAAAGCCACTCACAAACTTCCAGAATTATTGGAGTCATATTTAATATATATTAAATATAAATCCAAAGCAAATAGTTATTGGATTAATTCAAATGGCCCAAAACAATTAACTCTGAGATACCAAAAATATTGTTTTGAGTTTTACCTCCTTGCAATATTTTCAGAGACTAAGAGGAACATTTCCTTGGACACATTTGAGAAGATTTAATTGTTGGTTATTTTTAGAGGTTTCTGAGGCTTTGAAAATTCCTCAATTCAAATTTCATTTGAATTTAAACATAATGCTCACATGAAGCTAGGCTAGAGCAATGCCTGAAGCTAGGGATGTGACAGCCGACCCCGACCTGGCGCCCCCTCGCCCAAGTCGCCCCTCGGCCCCTTTAAATAGCCGCGCCACCCTCCCCACCTCGAGCCGCCGCAGCCACCGCCGTCCGCCGCCCGCAGCCGCCGCCGTTGCTCGCCGCCGCCGCTGCCGCTGCACGCCGCCGCTGCTCGCCGTGCCGCCACCGCACCCCCGCGCCACCCGACACCGCCGTCCGCCGCCGTCGCCGATCGGATCCGTCGCCGCCGTCGCTGACCGGATTTGTTTCGGTTTTCGTTGGTTTATTTCGGTAAACCCTAGATCTAGTTTGGTTTTTTTAGTTGATTAGTTTTTCTTGGTTTTCTCCGATTTCGTTAGTTAGCGGACGTTCGCCCGAACGCCCCTATTCGTGACCACGCTCGTTCGTTTGTCTCTGCTAGCGAACATTCATTCGCTAGTCTTTTCTTTTTATTTTATTTTCGTCCAGGGACCTATCCATGATTATTTTTATCGCAGATTAGCCCCTGATCTTCAAACCCTCGCAACTTTTTAACCGTTCGTCCAAATCCACTGAAACCCTCGCAGATTATTTCTATATCTATACCCCTATGTACTATATTTTATACTTTTTATAGCGGATAACTTTAATTAACTTTGAAAGATGGTCGTTGGATGAAGCCAATCCGATGGTGAAGAGATGGAAAATTTGAGCACTACTGGCCATTGGATATCATCTTGATTCAACCAAATTTTGCCACATGTACAATATAGAAGACTCCATGGTTGAACTTAAGCATAATGCACAAACCTCAAAACACAAGCACTTCTTCTTTATTCTAGAATCTTCTGTATCAGAATTGCCCAAATGTGTTTTCTACATGATTTGCCATTATTTGTTTTTACTTTATGCTTTACAACGCATAATTCCATGAATCTTAAAATAGATTAGCTTTCTTATAAAAACTAGATGATTTTGAATGAAATGAACTATAAGAATTAAATGAACATCTACATCATGCATATATGACTCAAAGCTTACATGCTATAATGTGGTATTTATTCAGAATTTGGTTGCCAAATCTCATGCGTGCAATGCACGTGTACCTTACTAGTCTAAATGGTGTTTGTGTGTGTGTTGTGCATGTTAAACACATTGTACGTAGTATCATACATGGTTTAGATTCCGAACATCTAGCTAGAGCATACATGTACTATGATTTTAATTCAACATAAAATGGATACATATATTTGAATTTGAGATCGTATGTACATGTAGTTCGTATTTATATAGGAATTTACTTCTCGTATATTCATGTCATGTGTTGTGAAGATAATATTTAGATAGTTGTATAACTAACCCAAGTACAATCCCATTCAAATAGGTAAAATGTACTCAAATTTAGTCCATATGCTAGACAACACATGATGTTTTTTATTGTTGAGGGAAGTGCAAATTGTTTTGGTACTGTACACGTTATGTTTGTTGTCCCGAATTTTTTAGTTTTTTTGTTGCATTTGAATGCATTTCTAGTAATATAGTAAAATGGGACATGGCTCTCTCTAGTGATGAGATGCAAATTGTCTTTTTTGGGGTGCACGTTAAGCTTGTTCTCCCGAAATTTCAAGCCGCGCCTTGTTATGCCGAAATTTCAAGCTAGCATCTCTGTCTATCATGCTGCGAAACTCCCACCTCTTCAACCCGCGCCTTGTTACCCTGAAATATTAAAGATATATCTTTGTCTCGTTGTGCTCCGAAAACTCCCTCCATCTCAACACGCGCCTTGCTATCCCAAAATTACAACGTGCGTGAAAACTCCCACCTCCTGCGAAATCCCTACACGCGAAATGCCCGTGATACCCCTGAACCGAAAGAACCACCTAGCACAAATCGGTGGGGGTACTTTTGTAACTTACCCGACATTTCGGACAAGCGCGTCCCTAAGCCATGGTTCCACACTCCCATCCCATCAGCCCACCCATTCGAACACCGAGGCCGCAAAAACCTGCGAAGCCCCACACCCTCCTATGTCCGCCACCCAGCTAGAGCCTCTTCGCCGATGACGTCGTCCACAGCAACACCTTGACGTCCCTCATCCACTGTACGGATGAGGATCCGTCGTCGATCTCGTCGTCCCACCGGTTCAGCCACCCCGTCCTCCACCTCCAAGGAGTTGCCCCGATGTTCCCCTCGTCTTTCGCGCCACCTCCATTCCCACACCGCTGTCTTCACCTACACCACCGGAAGAGCATCATCATCACCGTTTCCTCGGATAAAGTTAAGGCCTAATCGGTGCCACCAAAGAGGTTGTACACTAATCGCCTGATTTTCTTCTTGATTCGATCTCACGGTGCTGCCGGCGCTCGGTCCCGAGCCGACATGGCACGGCTCCATCCACGGCGGCATCGCCGACCACTTCCTCCACGACGTCGCTCCCTCGGCGGCGATGTCCACATCAGTAGGAGTTGCTGCTGCTTTAGCTCTCGCTCGCGCTGCTACTTTGCTCTTACTCTCGGTCCCCTGCCTGGTCTGCTCTTGCTATTGCTCTTGCTCCTGCTCGTGCTGCTGCTCTCGCTCTTGCTCTTGCTTGTGATGCTACTCCAATTTGGTACACTTCAGTCGACTGAATCGACTTCTAGGTCAGTCGATTTTTAGGGGGTCGGGGGGCTCACCGGAGTTAAGGTAGAACAAGCCGCAAAGGGTAGGGGGCTCGCCGGAGAGGTACCCCACTATCTATCTTAGGGTACAGGATGGGGGTGGTGGTCGCCGGTGGTGGTGGGGCGGTGGCGTGGGGATTGCTGGAGAAAAAGCTCGGCACGGGGGATCCTAGAGGGATGGCCGGGGCGGCGGCGGATCGGCGGTGAGGAGTGGTCTTGGGGCGGGCAGGGCGGCGCACCGCCGGCCACAAGCGGCGGGGGGCAGCGGTTTGGCCGGTGGTGTCAGTCGACTGAGGCTGCTACAAGGACAGCTGCCCCGACTCTCGCACACACTGCTGCTAGTGCTTTTCTTCTACTAGTGCGTTTAGTTTCGACAGTAAAATTCAGTTTCGACAGCAAAATTCAGTTTCGACAGTTAAGTTCAGTTTTGATGGTTAAATTCAGTTTTGACAGTTAAGTTCAGAGATGAGCGGCTGATGTATTTTACATCTAGCACTTTGTGGTTATGTATTTTACATCATCTATTGGAGATGCTATTAGAATTCCACTCAGGTTAACATTATCTCTGTTGTCCAGCTTCAGCCTCGGCATCGTACAACTCACTGGAGCTGCTCCAACGACGAAACCCTCCATCACAGTGGAGCAGTACCCCAGGCTCCATCTCTAGACGCCTAAGATCTTCTTCCCCTCCCCCGATAG
This sequence comes from Triticum aestivum, assembly GCF_018294505.1. Taxonomy (NCBI): domain Eukaryota; kingdom Viridiplantae; phylum Streptophyta; class Magnoliopsida; order Poales; family Poaceae; genus Triticum; species Triticum aestivum. Next base: position 245,609,097 of record NC_057812.1, read on the forward strand.
TGAAGTTAGTCGGAGCAGCCTCACCGACGAACCCAATCACGCTGAGATCGTCATGGCTTCGCCAAAGAGGTTGTACACTTGTTCCATCTCTTTGTTACTCTACAAGTTATATATATTGTCCACTGAGAACATGTAGTAATGTGAAATACGATTATTTTATCATACTATATGACAAGCAGTGAGGTACCAGGCAACTTAGCTATCCGTGATGGACTCTCTTGAATGCCATCATTATTTATCTCAGCGCGTTTGAGCTGTGCATTTGTCGATGGGTGTGGGAGTTGAACTAGTAGGGCAGTGGCCTCTGTCCAAAGTAGTAGAAGTAGCATAAAACATTTTTTGAGTGTAGGCTTTTCCTTGCTCAAGCCTGCCTACTAGAATCGCCAATGCTTGAAAGGAAAAGTGAAGGGAAAACATAGGAATTGGAAAGTTTCCTATGGTACTACTATTCATCCATTTGGTTCAAAGGAATGGAGCAAAGGAAAACTGTAGGATTTGTTCCTTTAGTGTCTCCTTGAAAGAAAAACCGTAGGAATTTAAATTTCCACTTGTCCTCCTTTTCAAATTCCTATTCATGAAGCACAAGACTAAGAGATAATAGCATAATAGCATTATAACCGTACATTTTCTTGTGGTTTGACTTAATCTCACCATGCTTCTTTGCATCCTGTGATCTTCCCATTCTTGTGAACCAAACACCTAGATTGGCAGAAATCCTGTGTTTTTAAATTCTCTGTTTTGGACGTGGATTCCTATCCTATTCCTGTCTATTTCCTATCCCTGCATTGTTAGAATCCTCAAATTCAAACAAGCCCTTACATAATTACTTCTGTTATAGATATGTGTCAAAGAAAACCTTCTATGGTTTGTCCTGCTCCTGCTGCGCTGTGTTCCACCCCAGCTCAGCTGCTCCAACGATGGAAGGGTTCACCACAGCAGGGATCCGCTCTCCAAACTATCTTTCGCCGCATCAGATCTTCTTCCCCGCCGCCGGTAGCCATGACAACTGCATTACCATCATCAACTGAGTAGATGACCTTGAGGACTACACGGGCCCGCAAGAGAGGTCGCACTCTTCTGCGTCTCCTTACGTTATGCATCGCTTAATATGATGGCATGCTACTTTATCGTCGTGTTCACCTATTAGACTCCGAATCAGGTCCAAACTAATGCTTAAACTTGAGTTTTTAAATGGTTGTGGGGTACATATTGGGGCAACATCCAGTACTATCTGGTTAATCTTGGGTGTCTACTATGAGTTTCATGTTGGGTGCAAAAAACATTAAAGGAGGCATTATTTGTATTTTTTAACTAAAGCTATTATCTGCCTGCTATCATTGGTTTTGGGTCTATCCACAGTTTGCTACCATCACTTTGGATTTGTGCATGCACTCCTTACATAATCTCACTATGTTTTATTCCTACGCATGTCAGTTATTGTACACAATGGAACTGAACATGTAGAGCAAAAGAGGCGAGCCTTGCATGGAAATAAAATTTCATGCAGACATCACTCTATGGTGGGCGCAAAGGCAGCCCCCCTCCACCCATTTCGGATTGTAATCAAGAGGAAGATAACTATTCTAAGGGGGATTCAGAAGGAGAAGACCACTCCTATTTACCCCCTGAGGTCTTTGCTCTAACTTGGCATGCTAATGTTGGTAATGTCATGCATATGGTGCCTTGCATAGCTTACTTTATACATCAAATATGTCATCTGCTTAGTTTAGACATGCTTTGTGTGAATGCCATCTGTTTACTTTCTTAATCGTATATGTGAATCATGCAATGCCTTCTTGTTTAGCCAGACATCATATATGTGAATTTTGCAATGCCACCCAGGTTAGCCAGTCATCTTATATGTGAATTATATCATGCCATCATTTTTTTTATTACATGTTAAATTTGTCAACAATTTTAGTACATTCAATTACTCTTCCTGTGCATCAGCCATTCGGCACAGTCATGGAAAAATCTAGAGTGGAAACAAGGTCTTCAGAGCAGACAATGCTATCTGAGGACGCGCATGTCTTGCTAGTTACGGATAGCTCATTAGAGGAGGATTCAGAGACAGATGACCAGTCCTATCCCCCCCCCCCGAGGTGCATGCTCTAACTTGGCAGGTTATGTTGCTCATATTGTGTGTATGGTATTTTGCATTGCTATGTCACTTGCTTAGTTTAGACATGCACATGCTTTGTGTGAATGCCACCTGTTTAGTGTCTAATTACCATATATGTGAATTATGCAATGCCATCTTGTTGCAAGACATCATATATGTGAATTATGCAATGCTATCTTGTTGCAAGGCAATATATATGTGAATTATGCAATGCCATGCTGTTTAGCCAAGCGTCATATATGTGAATTATATCATGTCATCCTTTTTTTGTATTTCTCGTTGCATTTGTCGACAATGTTTGTATATGCAACTGCTCTTCCTGTGCATCAGCCATTTGAATTGGTGATGGAGAAATCTAGAGTGAAAACAAGGTCCTCAGAGCAGACAATGCTACCTGCTGAAGCAGATATCTTGCTGGTTACAGATAGCTCTTCAAAGGAGGATTCAGAGGTAGATGACCAGTCCTATTATCCCCCTGAGGTGTATGCTCAAACTTGGCAGGGTTATATTACTCATATCATGCATATGTTGTATTGCAATGCTTAGTTTTTACATCATATACAAAATATTGAATGCCATCTCCTTAGTTGACACATCATATATGTGATTGCCCTCTGCTCACTTGCTTATTATATAAATCATATATTTCAGTTATATCATGCCATGATGTTGACATAGACAGCATGTATCAGAATTATGGCATGCCAACCCATTTTCTAAAGACATAATATAGTTATATCATCTAATCCAGTTTACATAGTCATCATATTTTGAATTATGTCATTCTATCCATGAATTATATCATGCCATCATGTTTCCATCGCTGGCATGTTTGAGATTTATGGCATCCAACCACTTTAATAGACACATCGTAAAGTTATATCATGTCATCCTGTTTACATAGTTATCATATTTTGAAGTATGTCATTCTATCTTGTTTAGTTAGTCATCATACATGTGAAATTGTGTCATGCTATCCTGTTTAATTAGCCATCATATATGTGAAATTATGTCCTGCCATTCTGTTTGGTTAGACAACATAAATGTGAATTATTGCATGCCCTGTTTTCTTCCCTACTATCCATTGCACCTGTCTATCTTACAATGTATGTACATTCAATTACTTTTCTTGTTTACCAACCATTTCAATTGGAGGGGGTGATGGCAGTATCTGTGGGAGTAAAAACACGGTCTTCAGAAAAGATCGTGCTACCTAACGATGCAGATAGAACCATGATTGTACTTGCCTAAGAACCAGCCCCACCACACATAACCCAGACTCATGCAGATTGTACCCCTACCCAGTTGGACAGAGAACCAGCTACACCCCTTCTAACCCCAACCCCAGCAAATAGTAACCCAGTTCCAGTTGACACAACACCGTCTCCACCACAGAGCACCCAAACACGAGCAGTTAGTAAGGCAACTGCAGTGCCCAAAGTACGAGGACCCCCACTCTGAACCCCAAGTCAACTCTTAAAGCAGAAGAAGAATTGTTCTCAGCTCAGGTTCCGTAGCTATGCTTCATACTACTTTGCTCTTGCATAACTGTATTTACTCATACCAACTAAGTTCAAATTTGAAGGATGCAATTGAAACTCCAATGACGCAACAGGTATGTTTTAAACCTGTTTCTTTAACGTGTTTGCCGTTGTAACTTGCTCTATGTTGATTTCAGTTTCAATAGAATAAACAGTTATGTTCTCATGCCATGCACATTACAAGTGTTGTTATTGCTGTGTAGTTTCCCACACTTATATTCTGTCTATGCTGCTTTGTCTTAAATAGATATGATTTGAACTGTCTCTATCTTGATTTGGCAACATAAACGAGAATGATATAGACCATACAGTGACCATACTACATAGATATATGTTTGTTTCATGTTGTTATCATGTCCACCTTACTACTGAACTGGTTTACCAAAATGAGTTTCATATACAACATGGTAAACATGTGATGTGTTTGTTTGTTTCTCTTTTAGAACGCGGATAAAATAGTGGAGAAGAGTACCCCGTTATGCAATGGTAAAAGAAGTAATGCAGATAAGGTTCAAGATAGTGAGACGTCCCAAAGTCCTGTCTTGATGTAGTGTTCGAGTTAGTGGCTACTACTGCTGGCACCAGCTCTTCGAACTCGCTGCCTGAATTAGTTCGGCTTCTTGAGTATCAACTTCAAGTTGAAAGACATCAATCAAATGTTATGCGACAGGAAGTCGAAGGACTGAGGAAGTCCCTGTAGAATTCAGATGCATACTTTCTGGTGCAACAACAAGTGCTGGAGGATTTAAGCGCCAAACAAGAGAAAGTTCATAAGCTTGCTAAGCATATTTCCATCATTATGGGTACCCAGGATATTGTTTCTTGAGCTCTTCTGAAGTGGTTTCATTTCTGGACTTGTTTTGTTGCGGCATTTATTTGCACTGGTCACCGACTTTGACAACCAGTGTATATGATATGCTGCTTTGTTCCCTATATTTGCACTGGTGGCGAACTTTGATGCCTAGTGGAGGTAATATGTGTAATAGCCATGATAGCCTAGTGTAAGTTGCTTGCTCATTTATTTCCTTGTTGTCTTGTTTATTTCTTTGCTTGTAGTCAGTGTAGTTATTTTTCCACGGTTTGCTAGTGGCCGCAATAACCTATTTTTTAAAACTAGGCCACAATATCCATGGGCTACATATTTACTGTAGTTACCATGGGCCTCCTACGGGCCGTAGAAACAATGGGACTTCTAAGGTCCATAGAAACAATGGGCCTTCTACGGGCCATAGCATCAATGGGCCTTCTACGGGCCGTATGATCGATAGGCCAAACATGGGCCAATAACAGAACGCATTATGGGCTGTAAACGGGCTAGATTTGGAATCTTCCATTCATGGGCCGACAATAATGGGCCGTCGTTAATCGGCCGTATTTAATGACGCTATGAAAACGGCCCAACGGATTAATGGGTCGCAAACGGGTCGATTGTAACAACGGGCTGAATTGGCCCACAAGCAGAAAAGGCTAGTAACGGGCCGTAAGTAACCGAATGCTAGAAATGAGCCCAAGAATAAATGGGCCCTGAGAAGGCCGAAAGATAACACGGGTTGGAAACGGCCCAATGGAATAATGGACCGTTGATGGGTATAAAGCGATACACTGTTCATTGCGGGCCAGATTCACCACGGGCCGTTAATGGGACAAGAGTTACAAAATGGCCTCGTATGGGCCAAAAGACTTCATGGGCCATACATGGGATGGAAGTTACTAATACCTCTCCAACGTATCTATAATTTTTGATTGTTCCATGCTATATTATATCCTGTTTTGGACATTATTGGGCTTTATTATACACTTTTATATTATTTTTGGGACTAACCTATTAACCGGAGGCCCAGCCCAGAATTGCTATTTTTTGCCTATTTTAGGGTTTCATAGAAAAAGAATAACAAACGGAGACCAAACGGAATGAAACCTTCGGGAACGTGATTTTAGGAACGAACATAATCCAAAGGACTTGGACCCTACATCAAGCAATCAACTAGGAAGGCACGAGGTAGGGGGCGCGCCTACCCCCCACCCCCAGGCGCGCCCTCCACCCTCCTGGCGCCCACGTTCCTCCACCGACGTACTCCTTCCTCCTATATATACCTACGTACCCCAAACTACCAGATACGGAGCCAAAACCCTAATTCCACCGCCGTAACTTTCCGTATCCACGAGATCCCATCTTGGGGCCTTTTCCGGAGCTCCGTCGGCGGGGGTATCGATCACGGAGGGCTTCTACATCAACACCATAGCCTCTCCGATGAAGTGTGAGTAGTTTACTTCAGACCTACGGGTCCATAGTTATTAGCTAGATGGCTTCTTCTCTCTTTTGGGATCTCAATACAAAGTTCTCCCCCTCTCTTGTGGAGATCTATTCGATGTAATCTTCTTTTGCGGTGTGTTTGTTGAGACTGGTGAATTGTGGGTTTATGATCAAGTTTATCTATGAACAATATTTGAATCTTCTCTGAATTATTTTATGTATGATTGGTTATCTTTGCAAGTCTCTTCCAATTATAAGTTTGGTTTGGCCTACTAGATTGATCTTTCTTGCAATGGGAGAAGTGCTTAGCTTTGGGTTCAATCTTGTGGTGTCCTTTCCCAGTGACAGTAAGGGCAGCAAGGCATGTACTGTATTGTTGCCATCGAGGATAACAAGATGGGGTTTATATCATATTGCATGAGTTTATCCCTCTACATCATGTCATCTTGCTTAAAGCGTTACTCTGTTCTCTTGAACTTAATACTCTAGATCTATGCTGGATAGCGGTCGATGTGTGGAGTAATAGTAGTAGATTCAGGCAGGAGTCGGTCTACTTGTCTCGGACGTAATGCCTATATACATGATCATACCTAGATATTCTCATAACTATGCTCAATTCTGTCAATTGCTCAACAGTAATTTGTTCACCCACCGTAATACTTATGCTCTCGAGAGAAGCCTCTAGTGAAACCTATGGCCCCCGAGTCTATTTTCCATCATATTAATCTTCCAATACTTAGTTATTTCCTTTGCCATTTATTTTACTTGCATCTTTATTTCTCTTTACCATAAAAATACCAAAATCTTATCTTATCATATCTATCAGATCTCACTCTCGTAGGTGACCGTGAAGGGATTGATAACCCCTTTATCGCATTGGTTGCGAGGAGTTTATTTGTTTGTGTAGGTGCGAGGGACTCGTGCGTGGCCTCCTACTGGATTGATACCTTGGTTCTCAAAAACTGAGGGAAATACTTACGCTGCTCTGCTGCATCACCCTTTCCTATTCAAGGGAAAACCAACGCAATGCTCAAGAGGTAGCAAGAAGGATTTCTGGCGCCGTTGCCGGGGAGTCTACGCAAAAGTCAACATACCAAGTACCCATCACAAACCCTTATCTCCCACATTACATTATTTGCCATTTGCCTCTCGTTTTCCTCTTCCCCCACTTCACCCTTGCCGTTTTATTCGCCCTCTCTCTCTCTCTCTCCTTCCTCCCTCTCTTTCTCTACTCGTCTCTTTTTGCTTGTTTCTTGTTTGCTTGTGTGTCGGTTTTCTTGCTTGTCACGATGGCTCAAGATAATACCAAATTGTGTGACTTTACCAATACCAACAATAATGATTTTATTAGCACTCTGATTTCTCCTCTTACCGATGCTGAATCTTGTAAAATAAATGCTGCTTTGCTGAATCTTGTCATGAAAGATCCGTTTTCCAGCCTTCCTAGTGAAGATGGTGCTACCCATCTAAACAACTTTGTTGATCTGTGTGATATGCAAAAGAAGAAAGATGTGGACAATGATATTGTTAAATTAAAGATATTTCCTTTTTCGCTTAGAGATCGTGCTAAAGCTTGGTTTTCGTCTTTGCCTAAAAATAGTATTGATTCGTGGAATAAGTGCAAAGATGGTTTTATCTCTAAATATTTTCCTCCTGCTAAGATCATCCCTCTTAGAAACGTTATTATGAATTTTAAGCAACTTGACCATGAACATGTTGCATAAGCTTGGGAGAGGATTAAATTAATGATACGTAATTGCCCTACACATGGTTGGAATTTGTGGATGATTATACAAAATTTTTATGCTGGATTGAATTTTGCTTCTAGAAATCTTTTAGATTTGGCTGCGGGAGGCACTTTTATGGAAATCACTTTAGGAGAAGCTACTAAACTCCTAGATAATATTATGGTTAATTATTCTCAATGGCACACTAAAAGATCTACTAATAAGAAAGTGCATGCGATAGAAGAAATTAATGTTTTGAGTGGTAAGATGGATGAACTTATGAAATTATTTGCTAATAAAAGTGTTTCTTCTAATCCTAATTATATGCCTTTGTCTACTTTGATTGAGAATAATAATGAATCTTTGGATGTGAATTTTGTTGGTAGGAATAATTTTGGTAACAACGCGTATAGAGGAAACTTTAATCCTAGGCCGTATCCTAGTAATTCCTCTAATAATTATGGTAATTCCTACAACAATTCTTGTGGAAATTTTAATTAGATACCCTCTGATTTTGAATCTAATATTAAAGAATTTATTACCTCGCAAAAGAATTTCAATGCTTTGATTGAAGAAAAATTGCTTAAGATTGATGAGTTGGCTAGGAACGTTGATATAATTTCTCTTGATGTTGATTCTTTGAAACTTAGATCTATTCCACCTAAGCATGATATAAATGAGTCTATAAAAGCTACGAGAATTTCCATTGATGAGTGCAAGGAAAGAACCGCTAGGATGCGTGCTAAGAAAGATTGCTTTATAAAAGCGTGTTCTTCTAGTTTCCATGATAATAAAGATGAAGATCTAAAAGTTATTGATGTGTCCCCTATTAAATCTTTGTTTTGCAATATGAATCTTGATAATGATGGGACTGAATATGATCCACCTTTACCTAGAAGACGTTCCAAAAATTCGGAGTCTTTAGATCTTGATGCTAAAGTTGTTAAAAGTGGGATTGAAGAAGTCAAAACTTTAAATATTAATGAACCACTATTTTGGATTTTAAGGAATTTAATTATGATAATTGCTCTTTGATAGATTGTATTTGGTTGTGGCAATCCGTGCTAAATTCTCCTCATGCTTATAGTCAAAATAAAGCCTTTACCAAACATATCGTTGATGCTTTGATGCAATCTTATGAAGAAAAACTTGAGTTGGAAGTTTCTATCCCTAGAAAACTTTATGATGAGTGGGAACCTACTATTAAAATTAAGATTAAAGATCATGAATGCTATGCTTTGTGTGATTTGGGTGCTAGTGTTTCCACGATTCCAAAGACTTAGTGTGATTTGCTAGGTTTTTGTGATTTTGATGATTGCTCTTTAAACTTGCACCTTGCGGATTCCACTATTAAGAAACCTATGGGAAGAATTAATGATGTTCTTATTGTTTCAAATAGGAATTATGTGCCTGTGGATTTTGTTGTTCTTGACATAGATTGCAATCCTTCATGTCCTATTATTATTGGTAGACCTTTCCTTAGAACGATTGGTGCAATTATTGATATGAAGGAAGGGAATATTAGATTCCAATTTCTGTTAAGGAAAGGCATGGAACACTTCCCTAGAAAGAAAATTAAATTACCTTATGAATCTATTATGAGAGCCACTTATGGATTGCCTTCCAAAGATGGCAATACCAAGATCTATCCTTGCTTTTATGCCTAGCTAGGGGCGTTAAACGATAGCACTAGTTTGGAGGCAACCCAATTTTATTTTTATTCCTTGATTTTTGCTCCTGTCTAGTAATAAATAATTTATCTAGCCACTGTTTTTGTTGTGTTTTTTGTGTTTAATTAGTGTTTGTGCCAAGTAGAACCATTGGGAAGACTTGGGGAAAGTCTTTTTAATCTTGCTGTAAAATACAAAAACTTTAGCGCTCACGAGAACTGCTGCCATTTTTATTTGGAAAGTGATATTTAGTTAATTATTTTTTTTCAGATGATTAATAGATAAATTCCTCACGTACAACAATTTATTTTAGAATTTTTGGGGTTCCAGATCTTGCGTTAGCTACAGATTATAGACTGTTCTGTTTTTGATAGATTCTGTTTTTCATGTGTTGTTTACTTATTTTGATGAATCTATGGCTAGTAATATAGTTTATAAACCATAGAGAAGTTGGAATACAGTAGGATCAACACCAATATAAATAAAGAATGAGTTCATTACAATACCTTTAAGTGGTGTTTTGTTTTCTTTCGCTAATGGAGCTCACGAGATTTTCTACTTTAAGTTTTGTGTTGTGAAGTTTTCAAGTTTTGGGTAAAGCTTTGATGGATTATGGAACAAGGAGTGTCAAGAGCCTAAGCTTGGGGATGCCCATGGCACCCCCAAGATAATATAAGGACACCTAAAAGCCAAAGCTTGGGGATGCCCCGGAAGGCATTCCCTCTTTCGTCTACTTCCATCGGTAACTTTACTTGGAGCTATATTTTTATTTACCACATGATATATGTTTTGGTTGGAGCGTCTTGTATTATTTGAGTGTTTATTTGTTAGTTTTCCACAATCATCCTTGCTGTACACACCTTTTGAGAGAGACACACATGATTCGGAAATTGTTAGAATAATGTATGTGCTTCACTTATATCTTTTGAGTTATATAGTTTTTTGCTCTAGTGCTTCACTTATATCTTTTAGAGCACGTTAGTGGATTTGTTTTATAGAAACCATTGTTCTCTCATGCTTCACTTAGATTATTTTGAGAGTCCTACAAAACAGCATGGTAAATTGCTTTAATTATGTTAGGCATTCAAGATTAATAATAAAATTTTCTTATGAGTGTGTTGAATACTATGAGAAGTTTGATACTTGATAATTGTTTTGAAATATGGAGATGGTGATATTAGAGTCATGCTAGTTGAGTAGTTGTGAATTTGAGAAATACTTGTGTTAAAGTTTGTGATTCCCGTACCATGCACGTATGGTGAACCGTTATGTGATAAAGTCAGAGCATGCTTTATTTATTGATTGTCTTCCTTATGAGTGGCGGTCGTGGACGAGCGATGGTCTTTTCCTACCAATCTATCCCCCTAGGAACATGCGTGTAATACTTTGGTTTGATAACTAGTAGATTTTTGCAATAAGTATATGAGTTCTTTATGACTAATGTTGAGTCCATGGATCATACACACTCTCACCCTTCCATCATTGCTAGCCTCTCTAATACCGCACACCTTTCGCCAGTATCATACACCCACCATATACCTTCCTCAAAACAGCCACCATACCTACCTATCATGACATTTCCATAGCCATCCCAAGATATATTGCCATGCAACTTACCACCGTTTTGTTTATTATGACACGCTCCATCATTGTCAGATTGCTTCGCATGATCATGTAGTTAACATCGTATTTGTGGCAAGGCCACCGTTCATAATTCTTTCATACATGTCACTCTTGATTCATTGCATATCCCGGTACACCACCGGAGGCATTCACATAGAGTCATATTTTGTTCTAAGTATTGAGTTGTAATTGTTGAGTTGTAAGTAAATAAAAAAGTGTGATGATCATCATTTTTAGAGCATTGTCCCAAGTGAGGAAAGGATGATGGAGACTATGATTCCCCCACAAGTCGGGATGAGACTCCGGACTAAATAAAAAAAATAAAAAAAGAGGCCATAAAAAAAGAAAAGGCCCAAATAAAAAAATGAGAGAAAAAGAGAGAAGGGACAATGCTACTATCCTTTTACCACACTTGTGCTTCAAAGTAGCACCAAGATCTTCATGATAGCGAGTCTCCTATGTTATCACTTTCATATACTAGTGGGAATTTTTCATTATAGAACTTGGCTTATATATTCCAATGATGGGCTTCCTTAAAATGCCCTAGGTCTTCGTGACTAAGCGATTTGGATGCACACCCACTTAGTTCTTTTTGTTGAGCTTTCATATACTTATAGCTCTAGTGCATCCGTTGCATGGCAATCCCTACTCACTCACATTCATATATATTAATGGGCATCTCCATAGCCCGTTGATACGCCTAGTTGATGTGAGACTATCTTCCCTTTTTGTCTCCTCCACAACCACCATTCTATTCCACATATAGTGCTATGTCCATGGCTCATGCTCATGTATTGCGTGAAGATTGAAGAAGTTTGAGAACACGAAAAGTATGAAACAATTGCTTGGCTTGTCATCGGGGTTGTGCATGATTTAAATACTTTGTGTGGTGAAGATGGAGCATAGCCAGACTATATGATTTTGTAGGGATAACTTTCTTTGGCCATGTTATTTTGAAGAGACATAGTTGCTTAGTTAGTATGCTTGAAGTATTATTATTTCTATGTCAATATTTAACTTTTGTCTTGAATCTTTCGGATCTGAATATTCATACCACAATTAAGAGAATTACATTGAAATTATGCCAAGTAGCAATCCACATCAAAAATTCTGTTTTTATCATTTACCTACTCGAGGATGAGCAGGAATTAAGCTTGGGGATGCTTGATACGTCTCCAACGTATCTATAATTTTTTATTGTTCCATGCTGTATTATATCCTGTTTTGGACATTATTGGGCTTTATTATACACTTTTATATTATTTTTGGGACTAACCTATTAACCGGAGGCCCAACCCAGAATTGTTGTTGTTTTGCCTATTTTAGGGTTTCGCAGAAAAAGAATATCAAACGGAGTCCAAACGGAACGAAACCTTTGGGAACGTGATTTTCGGAACAAACATGATCCAAAGGACTTGGACCCTACGTCAAGCAATCAACTAGGAAGGCACGAGGTAGGGGGCGCGCCTACCCCCCCCCCCCCAGGCGCGCCCTCCACCCTCGTGGGGGCCATGTTGCTCCACCAACGTACTCCTTCCTCACGTACCCCAAACTACCAGATACGGAGCCAAAACCCTAATTCCACCGCTGTAAGTTTCTGTATCCACGAGATCCCATCTTGGGGCCTTTTTCGGAGCTCCGCCGGAGGGGATATTGATCACGAAGGGCTTCTACATCAACACCATAGCCTCTCTGATGAAGTGTGAGTAGTTTACTTCAGACCTATGGGTCCATAGTTATTAGCTAGATGGCTTCTTCTCTCTTTTTGGATCTCAATACAAAGTTCTCCCCCTATCTTGTGGAGATCTATTCGATGTAATCTTATTTTCCGGTGTGTTTGTTGAGACCGATGAATTGTGGGTTGATGATCAAGTTTATCTATGAATAATATTTGAATCTTCTCTGAATTCTTTTATGTATGATTGGTTATTGTTGCAAGTCTCTTCGAATTATAAGTTTGGTTTGGCCTACTAGATTGATCTTTCTTGCAATGGGAGAAGTGCTTAGCTTTGGGTTCAATCTTGCGGTGTCCTTTCCCAGTGACAGTAAGGGCAGCAAGGCACGTATTGTATTGTTGCCATCGAGGATAACAAGATGGGGTTTATATCATATTGCATTAGTTTATCCCTCTACATCATGTCATCTTGCTTAAAGCATTACTCTGTTCTCTTCAACTTAATACTCTAGATGCATGCTGGATAGCAGTCGATGTGTGGAGTAATAGTAGTAGATGCAGGCAGGAGTCGGTCTACTTGTCTCGGACGTGATGCCTATATACATGATCATACCTGGATATTCTCATAACTATGCTCAATTCTGGCAATTACTCAACAGTAATTTGTTCACCCACCGTAATACTTATGCTCTCGGGAGAAGCCTCTAGTAAAACCTATGGCCCCCGGGTCTATTTTCCACCATATTAATCTTCCAATACTTAGTTATTTACTTTGCCATTTATTTAACTTGCATCTTTATTTCTCTTTATCATAAAAATACCAAAAATATTATCTTATCATATCTGTCAGATCTCACTCTCGTAGGTGACCGTGAAGGGATTGACAACCCCTTTATTGCGTTGGTTGTGAGGAGTTTATTTGTTTGTGTAGGTGTGAGGGACTCGTGCGTGGACTCCTACTGGATTGATAGCTTGGTTCTAAAAAACTGAGGGAAATACTTACGCTGCTCTGCTGCATCACCCTTTCCTCTTCAAGGGAAAACCAACGCAGTGCTCAAGAGGTAGCAGTTACAGCGGGCTGGAATCATATTGGACGGCCCTGATGAAGCTACTGGGCTTAATTCCGATAGGTCGTAATGGGCCATGAGTTAGCGGGCCGTAAATGCGCTATATATGAACAGGCCGTTAACAGGCTTTCCGTGGGCCAGCCCGTTACCTTTTGACCAAGTCAAACGGACCGGCCTTTTCACCGGAATGGGCCTCTGTTGGGCCGTGCCATGTGTCGACGTATCATAGGCGCCTCCTGTCCAATGAATGGATGACATCTATCCCAACAGTGAGCCAACACGTGTTTCCTCCGGCCAATGAGAATTTACACATGGAAAATCCTCATTGGTCCGGGCTGTTAGCGGGTTATTGGATCCCAAACCCGACTCGATAGCTTAACGGCGATCCGTTACGCTGGATGCCACGTGTCGGTCACCCTTGACGAAAGAACTTGCATGACGCGCGATTTATCGTCATGGAAGTGGACACTTCCGTGCTGATAATTTTGGTTATGTCATGGAACACTTCTACGACAACACATGTATGACTATCTTGATTCTGTCATAAAATCGTCATGTATGTACATGCATGACAGAAAACATGACCCACTGTTACAAACACGTATCATCACGGAAGTGTATTTTTTTTGTAGTGTAAGGATATGTTTCTTGTTTATGGAGGTGATAAAGAGCTCGTCGTAAAGGGTTACGTCGATGGTAGCTTCGACACAGATCTGGATGACTTCAAGTCACAAACCGGATACATGTACATTTTAAATGGTGGGGCAGTCAGCTGGTGCAGTTGCAAGTAAAGTGTCGTGGCGGGATCTACATATGAAGCAGAGTACCTAGCTGCCTCGGAGGTAGCATAGGAAGCAGTCTGGATGAAGGAGTTCATTACCGACCTAGGAGTGATTCCCAATGCGTCGGGCCCGATGACTCTCTTCTGTGACAACACTGGAGCTATTGCCCTTGCTAAGGAGCCCAGGTTTCACAAGAAGACCAGGCACATCAAGCGTCGCTTCAACTCCATTCATGAATATATTCAAGATGGAGACGTAGATATTTGTAAAGTGCATACGGATCTGAATGTCGTAGATCCGTTAACTAAACCTCTTCCACGAGCAAAACATGATCAACACCAGAACTCTTTGGGTGTTCGATTCATCACAATGTAACTAGATTATTGACTCTAGTGCAACTAGGAGACTGTTGGAAATATGCCCTAGAGGCAATAATAAAATAGTCATTATTATATTTCCTTGTTCATGATAATTGTCTATTGTTCATGTTATAATTGTATTAATCGGAAACCGTAATACATGTGTGAATACATAGACCACAACATGTCCCTAGTGAGCCTCTAGTTGACTAGCTCTTTGATCAATAGATGGTTGTGGTTTCCTGTCCATGGACATCGGATGTCGTTGATCATGGGATCACATCATTAGGAGAATGATATGATGGACAACACCCAATCCTAAGCATAGCACAAGATCATGTAGTTCGTTTGCTAGAGCTTTTCTAATGTCAAGTATCATTTCCTTAGACCATGAGATTGTGCAACTCCCGGATACCATAGGAATGCTTTGGGTGCATCAAACGTCACAACGTAACCGCGTGGCTATAAAGGTGCACTACAGGTATTTCCGAAAGTGTCTGTTGGGTTGGCACGAATCGAGACTGGGATTTGTCACTCCGTATGACGGAGAGGTATCTCTGGGCGCACTCGGTAATGCATCATCATAACGAGCTCAATGTGACTAAGGAGTTAGCCACGGGATCATGCGTTATGGAACGAGTAAAGAGACTTGCCAGTAACGAGATTGAACGAGGTATGGGGATACCGACGATCGAATCTCGGGAAAGTAACATACTGATGGACAAAGGGAATTGTATACGGGATTGATTGAATCCCCAACATCATGGTTCATCTGATGAGATCATCGTGGAACATGTGGGAGCCAACATGGGTATCCAAATCCCGCTGTTGGTTATTGGCCAGAGAGATGTCTCGGCCATGTCTGCATGGTTCCCGAACCCGTAAGGTCTACACACTTAAGGTTCGGTGACGCTAGAGTTGTTATGGGAAATTGTATGTGGTTACCGAAGGTTGTTCAAAGTCCCAGATGAGATCCCGGATGTCACGAGGAGTTTTGGAATGGTCTATAGGTGAAGATTTATATATGGGAAGTCCAGTTTCAGTCGCCAGAATGGTTTGCGGGGTTATCGATATTGTATCGGGACCACCAAAAGGTGTCCGGGGTCCACCCGGTGGGGCCACCTGCCCCGGAGGACTTAATGGGCTGAATATGGGAGGCAACCAGCCCCCTAGTGGGCTGGTGCGCCCCCCAAGGTCCCAAGGCACCTAGGGTTGGAAACCCTAGCGGGAGGGGCGCCTCCCACCTGCTTGGTGGGCAAGTTTCCCCCCTCCTGCCCCCCCCTCTAGATGCATCTAGGGGGCCTTCCCACTCTTCCCTTCCACCTATAAATAGTGGAGGGGGTGGGAGCGCAGCCATACCCCTTCCCCTGGCGCATCCCTTCCCCCTCCAACACCTCTTCCTCCTCTGTAGTGCTTGGCGAAGCCCTGCCGGAGAACCGCAAGCTCCACCACCACGCCGTCGTGATGCCGGAGCTCTCCCTCAACTTCTCCTCTCCCCTTGTTGGATCAAGAAGGAGGAGACATCCTCGGGCTGTAAGTGTGTTGAACGCGGAGGCACCGTCCGTTCGGCACTTGGATCAGATCTTCCGCGATTTGAATCGCTGCGAGTACGACTCCATCAACCGTGTTCTTATGATGCTTCCGCTTAGCAATCTTCAAGGGTATGAAGATGCACTCCCTCTATCTCATTGCTAGCATCTCCTAGATTGATCTTGGTGACACGTAGGAAAATTTTGAATTATTACTACGTTACCCAACAGAACCAATCTAGGGCTCCGACGGAGCTGTTCTGCCGGGGAAACATCCCTTCGAGAAGGGGGAAATCATCGCCATCGTCATCACCAACGATCCTCTCATCGAGAGGGGGTCAATCTCCATCAACATCTTCACCAGCACCATCTCCTCTCAAACCCTAGTTCATCTCTTGTATTCGATCTTGATCCCAAAACCTCATATTGGTACATGTGGGTTGCTAGTAGTGTTGATTACTCCTTGTAGTTGATGCTAGTTGGTTTATCCAATGGAAGATTATATTTTCAGATCCTTAATGATAATTAATACTTCTCTGATCTTGATTATGAATATGATTTGTGAGTAGTTGATGTCTACTACACAACTTTATTCTTGTAGACACGTGTTGGGCCTCCAAGCGCAGAGTTTTGTAGGACAGTAGCAATTTTCCCTCAAGTGGATGACCTAAGGTTTATCAATCCGTGGGAGGCGTAGGATGAAGATGGTCTCTCTCAAACAACCCTGCAACCAAATAATAAAAAGTCTCTTGTGTGCCCAACATACCAAATACAATAGTAATTTGTATAGGTGCACTAGTTCGGCGAAGAGATGGTGATACAAGTGTAATATGGGTGGTAGAAATATATTTTTATAATCTGAATAATTAAAAACAACAAGGTAGAAAATAGTAAACGGGCAGAAAACAGTATTGCAATGCTTGAAAATGGGTCCTAGGGTCCGTACTTTCGCTAGTGCAATCTTTCAACAATCCTAATATAATTGGATCATATAACCACCCCTTAAAGTGCGATGAAGAAGCACTCCAAAGTTCCTATCTAGCGGAAAACATAAGAAGAAATTATTTGTAGGGTATGAGACCACCTCGAAGCTATTCTTTCCGATCGATCTATCCAAGAGTTCGTACTAAAATAACACCAAATAATTTCATATTCATAATACTCAATCCAACACAAAGAACCTCAAAGAGTGCCCCAAGGTTTCTATCGAAGAAACAAATACAAGAATGTGCATCAACCCCTATGCCTAGATTACCCCAATGTCACCTCGGGAATCCACGAGTTGAGTGCCAACACATATATCAAGTGAATCAACACGATACCTGTCGGATGTGGGGTTCCGGCAAACCCTTAAGGTTCGAACATTGGGGTGCGTCCGAAGTCTTTCCTTCCTACTAATCTACGCCCTAGCTCACTAAGATCTCGTGGACGACCTCGCAACACAGAAAGACACAAGATTTATGCTGGTCCGGGCCACCGTTGTGGTGTAATACCCTACTCCAGTGTAGTGGTGGTGGATTGCCTCTAGGGCTGATGGTGAACAGTACAAAGGAAGAACAACCTCCTGAGGTTGAGGTGTTCTTGAGCTCGGTGAGCTTGTGAGTATTAGGATGGTCCGAATGATCCATCCCCGAATGATCTGTGCCTTCGTGATCCGTCCTCTCCCCTTGCTAAGGTGTGGCTACCCCTATTTATATTGGCCCTGGTCCTCTTCCCAAATATCGAGCGGGAAGGGAACCAACAATGGCGGGCTAATTCGAAGGGAACGGCTAGTACAAGTTATCCTGACAAAAGTGGCATTCGCCTGCCAAAGGCTCTGGTGGTGACGCCATCTTGGGTTCCACGATGACCTCCGCCATGCCGTCCTCCTGGTCTTGGTCTCGTTGCACCAATATAGCAACCTTTGCCTGATGCCTCGGTACTCTTCGCCTGTGCTGGCCTCCTTAGCACCAAAGAGGAAACAAGGACGCTGCACGTGCTGGCGCCCACCTGGCGCCCCCTGGTGATGTGTGTCATGGCTCATGTCACGAGGGTCTCATGAGGTTTGCCCCGCCTTGATATCTCCGCTCCTCGTGAGCCTGCCTAGCTGGGATACTCTCGAAGAGGTCTTGCGTCGTCCCAGGCTAGGCAGGCTCACGAGGGTCTTGTATGCTTTGCTGGTGAAGATGGGCCGTACGGCCTGCAGGCTCAGCCACGCCGCGGGCCGCAGGCAGGCAAGTCTGGAGACCCCCGTTCCCAGGACGATGACAGTAGCCCCCGGGCCCAAGGTGCGTTCGGTCTTGGCTTCGCGGCGAAGCCAAGGGCCAAGTACGGAGCGCCGCGGGCCCCCAAAGCCTATGGCCTCGATTGACGTGTGGCAGTTGATTGGACGTGGGCGCCTCCGCTTCCCCATGCTGCCTCGACAACTGCACGGCTTGAAAAGTCCCTGGGACATGCGAGGAAAACCATCATTACCTGCAATCGTGGGAGACGCCGGTTGGCCTTCCCTTGCTATAAATGGGGAGGGGGCGGAGCCCCCATTGCCCATCTCTTCCTCGCTTGCTTGCTTCTTCCTCCTTGCTCCACTGCCAACAACAATGGCCCCCATCTGAAAGTTTTCTACTGAAGAGAAAGGAAAGGCTCCCCGCGATGATCCGGGGCCTCTTCCGCCGAAGAAGAGGTCGATCCATCGCCGCGATGAAGCGGCGATGCAGGTGGTGTCGAGGCCTTGGTGCGAGCGGCCTCCTCCGGGGTACCCACCGCCCTTGTATGCTCAAGCCGAAGGCTTGGGAGGACGGAGTGATGAGCAGTACCGCCCATGCTGCAACAAGGGTCACCGCGCCACGGCGACACGCGCCGTCACCCCTGGGGTTCACGCCGCGGACTCCTCGCGCGAGTTGGTGCTGTGGGCGCCGATGCCTCCGAGCTCCTGGATCCGCTTCCCTCGGTTCTTCTCTGACGTGATGCCGCCGAGGGGGCCTCTCAAGCTCCGGCTGCAGCACGCCGACTGCAGCGCCCCGGCGACCGGAGCGGAGATCGAAGCGGTCCCCACCGGCAAGATCTTCATGACGCGCGGCTGGGGTGAGCTCGCGTGGGTCTGCCGTGCGAGGGGCACCCTCGTGATCCACTTTGAGTTCGACGGCGCCTCCATGCTCTTCTTCAAGGTCTTCGATGCCGAGAGCCGCCGCCTGGAGTGCTGCTCCGGAGAGGAGCACGAGGCTGATGCGCGCCCCGCTCACGACCACTCCAGCAGCAGCAGCCCTTGGGAGTCCAGCAGCTCTCCTGAGCTCTACGAGACTCCGGAGACGAGCGATGACAGCTACGTGCCCCCGAGCTCTCGCCGCGCTCGGAGTAGAGCTGCGGTGTCCGGCCGTCGCCGCTGCTGGTCTGTATGGGGTTGGCGCCGGCCTCCCGGGGCCCACTGTTGTTGATGGCGTCCACCACGGAAGGATGTATATAGGATTTCCCTTCGTATCGGCTTTTGTTTCCTGCAATGAATCATAAATTACCCCGTGGGGGCATGTAAGGGTCTGTAATGTCCTTTGTGCTTATCTTCCTTGTTGTGAAAATTTGGTGAATGCATGTCCCGTTAAGGCTCGGTCCCCCCTTTCTTTCCTCGTGATAGCTTGTTGCTCTACGCCGACAGGTCCCGGTCCCTAGGTAGGCTACAGCCGTCGCTGGTATGCCAGGTCGTGTGCCGTGGTCAAGGCCAGGAGGTGTACGGCCCGAGGTCCAGTAACAGCCCCTGAGGCGCGATGCTCAGGAGGCCCCCCTTAGCGCTCAAGCAGCCATGGTAAGGCGAGAAAGGGAGTTGACATGGCCGCAACGGGGCTGCGGCAAGGCGTGAGTCACCATTAGGCCCAAACATTTAGCCAATCCGAGTGCGGGACTTATCTCGTTGATCTCGTGGCGACTCCTGACGTTGCGCTAGGGCTGCGCGCCTACTCGTGTGGCATAGCTAGGCTGGCCCATACGAGCTTCCCTCCCCTCATGCTCTCCTTAGTGCTCTACGTCCTCAGGTCCCGGCCCTCAGGCGAGCTCAGCCGCCGCTGGTATGCCAGGTCGCGATGCCGTGGTCAAGGCCAGGGGGTGAGGGCTGGAGAGCTAGTAAGAGCTCCTGAGTCGCAGTGCTCAGGAGTCCCCCCTTTTAACGTGCAAGCGAATTGCACAAGAGAAAAGGAGACTCGCGGTGCCGCCTGCTATCCTTCCCACAGGGTCCCTATGAATAGGCACAAGAAGAAACACAGTTTGCCGTTACAGCTGTCAGTCTGCGACTGGTTTCTCTAGATGAGGAGAAGGCACTGAGGGCCTGGTGAGGTGGCGTGCACGGGGCGTGCCGCGACCCAGAGCTCGACTTCGCAGATTTGTCGGTGTGGCAGGGACGGACCCATGCACCAGCGCTGTGCCTATGCGGATGCCCCGGGGGAGGCGATGATCGAGCAGGTGATAGCAGTTGGCAGGTTAAGCATGGAGAGCAGATCAACTTGGATAAATGCAGGAGGGTACATGCCACCGGGTCCGGCCCGAGCGGCTTGGGGATGATGTAGCCCGAGGGGCGCCCCCAACAAGGTAAGCTGAAAACATAAGCAAAAGGGATACATGCCGCAGGGACGGACCCACGCGGCCTGGAAATAATGCAGCCCGAGGGGCACTCCCAGCTAAACGAGCTTGGAAAATGTCACCTGGTTCTGTATACGAAGCAGAGTATGTGCAGCTGAAGGCGTGCGTTGGAGAAATGACTCCTCATGAGCCGCCAGGACCCTGAGCCTCAGGAGGCTCTGGGGGCTCGGGAGGTTCCCTGAAGACCATCTCCATCTCCTCCAGAACGGCGTGGTACCTGGCTTCCTGAGCCACCAGGACACGTCGCATGTTGTGCTGATAGGCCGACGCCACGCTCGGCAAGCCAAAGGGCATACGAACATAGCTGTGCGGCGGGCCCTTGCAGCGGCCCACATGCGAAGGCCAGAAACGCTCCTGAGACCCGGCCCTGTTGAGCCCTGGGACATCAATGTAGACACGTAGCCCAGCATCCTCGCCTGGATGCGGAGCTGCGCCTTGTGGGAGGCCGTCGCTGCGCATGGCTCTTGGTTCTTGCAGTTCCTAGATGGTCTTGGTGATGAACTCCTTATTGGTGCGCACTCCTTGCCCTGTGCTCTCCTGAGGGTCGCGTACCGCGAAGCACGCCTCCAAATGGTGCCCAAGCGCCTCCCTCGTGAGGTTGGCAAGGTCTGACGCCCTCCAGAAGAGAGCCCCCGAGCCCTACCTGAGGAGGGCGCTGGGCGCGCCTTCCTATGTGATGGAGGGAGGCGCCCCTGGAGCGGGCGCTGGTCCTGACGTGGCTTTTGCCGCGACGCCGTCCTCCTGAGGTCCTGCGTAGCACGACTTCTTCTTCTTGGGGATGGTCTCCAGAGGGCCTTCATTTCTGCTGTCGGGGTCATCGATTACAGTGGCTTGAAAGGCGCGCTCAAGGGAGCACACCACATCTCTCTCTTCACACGGGACCGTGATGATTCCTCTGCTTCCTGGAATCTTGAGAATGTTGTCGCCGTGATGAGTGACTGCCATGAACTTGGCCAGGGCTGGATACCCAAGGATGGCATTGTACGGCAGGCGGATGTGTGCGACGTCGAAGTCGATGAGCTCGGTGCGGTAGTTCTTGCGCTCCCCGAAGGTAACAGGCAGGCGGACCTGCCCTATCGTCATGGTGGAGCCATCGGTCACTCCTGAGAAAGGCTTGGTGGGCTGGAGCTGCTCATATGGCACTTGGAGGTTGTCAAAGGCGTCGACGGACAGGACGTTGAGCCCTGCGCCATCGTCGATGAGGGTCTTGGTGACCTGCACATTGCTGATGACTTGGGAACACAACATAGGGAGGGTGCCAGCGGTGGTTGCGCACTTGAGCTGATCCGCCGAGTTGAAAGTGATGGCGCATTGGGACCACCTGAGCGGGTGCGTGGCCTCGAGCTTGGGGAGCACCGCGTTCACCTCGCGAGCAAACTGCTTGAAGACGCGCTGAGAGGTTGGGGCCTGGGCACCGCCCAAGATGCAGGCGATCGCACGCGGCTCCTGGAAGCCCCCAACCCACTCGTCCTGGTGGGGGTCATCGTTCCTTCTTAGTAGCAGTAGCGGGGGAAGACCGGCGTTGCCCTAGGGGCGATCCTCACAAGGCGGGTCCCTCTAGGCGCCCTCACGAGGCTGGTCCTGCCAGCGGTCCTCACGAGGTCTGTCGCGCCACTCCTGGCGCGGGCCACGGTTGTCCCAGCGTCCGCCTCCACATCCTCCTCCGCGGCCGTAGCGCCGGTCGTTGCACTCTGGGCGTCGACCCTAGCGTCCTTCTTGTATGGCTCTGAGCTCTTGATAGTCACTGGTGTTGTGGGTGTTCAGGTTGTGGAAGGCGCAGAATGGTCGGCCATTCTTGGATGACTCTGGCTGATCTCTGCCCCGCTTGATGTCGGGCTCCGCTGGGAGCACACCTACCTCCTTGCGATTTACATCCTTGGCCTTGGCCTTCTTCTCCTCCATGCCCATGGCTGGCAGCTCAAGGAGAGAGAGGCGCCCCTCCTCAGCTCTTGCGCACCTGTTCGCCAGGTTGAACAACTCCTGAGATGTGCAGAGCTCCTCGTGGATGGCGAGCTCTTCCTTCATCTTTACGTCACGAACACCGTCGAAGAATGCGGAGATGATGGCCTTGTTCGTGAACTTGGGGATCTTGAGGCAGGTGTTGCTGAAGCGCTGGATGTACTTCTGGAGGGTCTCTCCTGGCTGTTGCCTGATGCGGCGCAGGTCACCCGTGGCCGGTGGATGGTCGCGAGTGCCCTGGAAGTTTGCGACGAAGCGGTCGCGCATCTCGTCCCAGGAGGAGATCGAGCCGTGCTGCAGGTTCAGGAGCCAGGAGCGAGCTCCATCCTTGAGAGCCATGGGAAACCAGTTCACCATGACGTTTTCGTCGCCGTTGGCCGCTTCGATGCTCAGCTCATAGAGCTGCAGGAACTCCGCGGGGTCGGCGGTACCGTCGTAGCGAGGAGGCAGATCCGGCTTGAACTTGCCCGGCCAGGCGACGCTACGAAGCTCGGGAGTGAAGGCGTGGTAGCCAGCCGTGGTTGTCGGGGCCCGCCTCGGAGGTGGAGCTTGGTCTTGACATGGTGCGCGCTGCACCGCTGCGGGCAGTGCGCGGTCTTGACGAGGTGGCGCGGGGAGCGCGGATGCAGCTTCTCGTGACCGTGGAATTTCTTGGCAGCTTCTCTCTTCACGCACGGGCGCCGGGCACGGCGGATCACGTCACAGAGCCACGCGCCTTGGTGCTAAGGCGACTTCTTGGGGATGAGGTGGTGGAGGCACGCCATGAGCCCCGTCGCCCGCGGCTGGTTGAGGGGGAGGTAGAGAGTGGGACGGTGCCGGAGAGCCCCCCGCGGCGCGGACGAGCTCGGCGACGCATTCGAGCCACTCCTCGTAGAGGTCGTCGATGGGGCGGTAGCGCAGGAGCTCATTCGCTGCGAGGGGCGCGACCCGTGCCTCCATAGGAGCACGGTGCGCGTGAGACAAAGAACCGGCAGGGGTCAGTGAAGGAGTGGAGGTGCGGCCGTCCTGCCACACTGAATGATGCAGCAAGGACGCCTGCTGCTCGTTCCTCGCCGGGCCGGTGGAAGCATTGGCGGCGGGGGACGGAGAACGGTGATGTGGCCCACCGGCGGGAGCCATCTGAGCGACACGGGCGGTGAGGGCAGCCCGACGCTCAGCTCGAGCACGGCGAGCGTCCGCCATGGAGACGATGGAGCAACGGAGCGACGAACTAATGGAAGGGAGGCTACGGCGCACCCCTACCCTGCGCGCCAAATGTCGGATGTGGGGTTTCGGCAAACCCTTAAGGTTCGAACACTGGGGTGTGCACGAAGTCTTTCCTTCCTACCAATCTACGCCCTAGCTCACTAAGATCTCGCGGACGAACTCGCAACACAGAAAGACACAAGATTTATACTGGTTCGGGCCACCGTTGTGGTGTAATACCCTACTCCAGTGTGGTGGTGGTGGATTGCCTCTAGGGCTGATGGTGAACAGTACAAAGGAAGAACAACCTCCTGAGGTTGAGGTCTTCTTGAGCTCGGTGAGCTTGTGAGTGTGAGGATGGTCCGAATGGTCCGTCCCCGAATGATCTGTGCCTTCGTGATCTGTCCTCTCCCCTTGCTAAGGTGGTGTCTAGCCCTATTTATATTGGCCCTGGTCCTCTTCCCAAATATCGAGCGGGAAGGGATCCAACAATGGCGAGCTAATTCAAAGGGGGATAGCTAGTACAAGTTATCCTGACAAAAGTGGTCTTCGCCTGCCAAAGGCTCTAGTGGTGACGCCGTCTTGGGCTCCACGATGACCTCCATCTTGTCGTCCTCCTGGTTTTGGTCTCATTGCACCAATATAGCAACCTTTGCCTGATGCCTCGGTACTCTTCGCCTGCGCTGGCCTCCTTAGCACCAAAGAGGAAACAAGGACGCTGCGCGCGCTGGCGCCTGCCTGGCGCCTGCCTGGTGCCGTGCATCATGGCTCACGTCACGAGGGTCTCGTGAGGTTTGCCCCGCCTTGATATCTCCGCTCCTCGTGAGCCTGCCTAGCTAGGCTACTCCTGAGGAGGTCTTGCGTCATCCGCCTCGCGAGGCTTGGACCCTCGCGAGGGTCTTGGATGCTTTGCTGGTGAAGATGGGCCGTACGGCCTGCAGGCTCAGGCACGCCGCGGGCCGCAGGTAGGCAAGTCTAGGGACCCCCGTTCCCAGGACACCGACAATACCCCATTGTCACCAAGTGCTCTCAAATCCATAAAAGTATTCAATCCGATAACAACGAAATCTCAAAGGGAAAAATGCAATTCATCATAACAAAATAGAGAGGGGAAAACACCATATGATCCGACTATATTAACAAAGCCCACGATACATCAAGATCGTGACATCTCAAGAACATGAGAGAGAGAGAGATATTAAACACATAGCTACTGGTACAAACCGTCAGCCCCGAGGGTGGACTACTCCCTCCTCATCGTGGTGGCCGCCAGGATGATGAAGATGGCCACCGGAGATGATTCCCCCCACCGGCAGGGTGCCGGAACAGGGTCTAGATTGGTTTTCGGTGGCTACAGAGGCCTATGGCAGCGGAACTTCTGATCTAGGTTAACCCCGAGGGTTTTTCGAATATTTAGGAATTTATAAGGTAAAAGGGGGGTGCAGGAGGCCACTGAGGTGGGAACAACCCACTTGGGCGCGCCTGGGCCCCCAGGAACGCCTTGGTGGGTTGTGCCACCCTCGGGGCACCCGCCAGGTGTAGCTTTGGCCCGTTGGTGGTCTTCTGGTCCATAAAAAATCCACAAAAAGTTTCGTGGTGTTTGGACTCCGTTTGATATTGATTTCCTGTGATGTAAAAAATAAGCAAAAAACAGCAACTGGCACTGGCCACTGGGTCAATAGGTTAGTCCCAAAAAATGATATAAAGTTGCTATAAAATGATTGTAAAACATCCAAGAATGATAATATAACATCATGGAACAATCAAAAATTATAGATACGTTGGAGACGTATCAGTAGTTACCTTTGTTCCTGAGGACATGGGAGAAGTCTTGCAATTAGTAATCATGTGAATTTGGTATTCGTTCGATATTTTGATAAGATGTATGTTGTCTCTCCTCTAGTGGTGTTATGTGAATGTCGATTACATGACACTTCACCATTATTTGGGCCTAGGGGAAGGCATTGGGAAGTAATAAGTAGATGATGGGTTGCTAGAGTGACAGAAGCTTAAACCCTAGTTTATGCATTGCTTCATAAGGGGCTGATTTGGATCCATATGTTTCATGCTATGGTTAGGCATACCTTAATTCTTCTTTCGTAGTTGCGGATGCTTGCGAGAGGGGTTAATCATAAGTGGGAGGCTTGTCCAAGCAAGCGCAACACCCAAGCACCGGTCCACCCACATATCAAATTATCAAAGTAACGAATGTGAATCATACGAGCACGATCAAAACTAACTTGACAACAAATCCCAAGTGTCCTCGGGAGCGCCTTGCTTTATATAAGAGTTCGTCTAGGCTTGTCCTTTGCTACAAAAAGGATTGGGCCAGCTTGCTGCACCTTAGTTACTTTATTTACTTGTTACCCGTTACGATTTATCTTATCACAAAACTACCTGTTACCGATAATTTCAGTGCTTGCAAAAATACCATGTTGAAAACCACTTGTCATTTTCTTCTGCTCCTCGTTGGATTCGACACTCTTACTTATTGAAAGGACTACGATAGATCTCCTATACTTGTGGGTCATCATGGCTCCTGGGTCCCACGAGGCTCCGCTGACCACTATAAATTCATAATTCTCGAGAAGAAAATAAGGGAGGAAGTGATACGTCTCCATCGTATCTATAGTTTTTGATTGTTTCATGCCAATATTATACAACTTTCACATATTTTTTCAACTTTTTATATGATTTATTGGACTAACCTATTGATCCAGTGCCCAGTGCCATTTCCTGCTTTTTGCATGTTTTTGTCTTAGAGAAAATCCATATCAAACGAAGTCCAAATGCAATAAAATTTTAAGGTGAATTATTTTGGAATATATGTGATTTTGGGAGTTGGAATCACCGCAAACGGAGGCCCGCACAGTCCACAAGATACCAGGGCGCACCCCAGGACCCTGGCGCGTAGTGGTGGGTTGTGCCCTCCTCGAACGTCGGTTGGAGCTCTACTTCAGGCGCAAGGAAGCTTATATCCAAAAAAATTCGTCTTAAAATCTCAGCGCAATCGGAGTTACCGATCTCTCGGAATATAAGAAACAGTTTTCGGCTAGATCTCGGGAACGCGAAACAGAAGAGAACAAAGAGGGAGATCCAATCTCAGAGGGGCTCCCGCCCCTCCGCCACCATGGAGGCCATGGACCAGAGGGGGAACTCTCCTCCCATCTAGGGGGAGGCCAAGGAAGAAGAAGAAGAAGGAGGGGGGCTCTCTCTCCCCCTCTCTCCCGGTGGCGCCGGAGTGCCGCCGGGGCAAGGACCGTGACAACGATCTACATCAACAATCTTGCTACCATCAACACCAACTTTCTCGTCCTCTATGCAGCGGTGTAACACCCCTTCTCCCCGCTGTAATCTCTACTTAAACATGGTGCTCAACTCCACATATTATTTCCCAATGATATTTGGCTATCCTATGATGTTTGAGCAGATCTATTTTGTCCTATGGGTTAATCGTGATCTTGGTTGGTATGATTGTATATTTTATTTATGGTGTTGTCCTACAGTGCCCTCCGTCTAGCACAAACGTGAGGGGCCCCCACTGTAGGGTGTTGCAATATGTTCATGGTTTGCTTATTATCAGTGTAGAGGGGGATGACAGCAGCCGAAACGCGGATAAGTGGGTTATGGCGTATGGGATAAAGAGGACTTGATACTTAATGCTATGGTTGGGTTTCACGACCTTAATGATCTTTAGTAGTTGCGGATGCTTGCTAGGGGTCCAATCATAAGTGCATATGATCCAAGTAGAGAAAATATGTTAGCTCATGCCTCTCCCTCATGTAGAATTGCAAGAATGATTACCGATACTTGTTATCGGTTACCTAGGGACAAATGACTTTCTTGTTGACAAAAGCTATCCACTTTTATTACCTTGCAATTTATTCGTAGTTTTATTCTCGCAAAGTACTCGTAGTTTTATTCTTTCAAAATAGTTTCATACTTGTTTTAGGTAAAGCAAACGTCAAGTGTGTGTAAAGTTGTATCGGTGGTCGATAGAACTTGAGAGAATATTTGTTCTACCGTTAGCTTCTCATTGGGTTTGACACTCTTATTTATCGAAGAAGGCTACAAACGACCCCCTACACTTATGGGTTATCAACACCTTTTTCTAGCGCTGTTGCCGGGGAGCAATAGCGTGGGGTGAATATTCTTGTGTGTGCTTGTTTGCTTTATCACTAAGTAGTTTTTATTTCCTATTCTAAGTTGTTCTCTATCTTTAGTTATGGAGATGGAACACGAAACACCAAAAAAATTAGTTGTACTTGCTACTCATGGAGATGGGGAACCTCCTAAAACCCTCAATGCTCGTTAAGTGAAAAATATTATGCACTACTTTGATAATCCTGAGAAAACCCCATTCAACTTGATAATGGGAGTAACATTGGATCAACGTGAATACTTTAGGGATTATCGCTTGACACAAAAAGGGAAAATATTATGGGATCAAATTCATATGTTGCATTGGTATGCTCGGGAACTATGGTTGAGATATGATTATACTTGTTGCTCTAGGATGAAGGCTCGACATCTTCCCTTTTCATGCAAATTTAACGATAATGAAACCTTAGCTTCTTATGCTAATGGTAGATATGATTACTATGATGTGGAAAGAATAGAAGAATTTGTTGCTTTTAAGGGTGCTTATGAAATTGAATCTTTGTTTGAAAAGTTTGAAGATTTTGATGATTCAGTTTATAGACCTAAATTTTTTGCTATCCTTAAATATTGCTATGATAATTATAAATACAATTCCGATATTGATGCGTTTATTGAGAAAGTCTCCACTGTCCAAGAAGAGACTAATATTTTGCAGGAGTCTATGGAAGAAGAAATTTATGAAACTATGAGCTCATTGGATGAAAAAGATGATGATGGGAGTGAAGAACAAAAGGAGATAGCTACCCGTGCCCACCTTCTAATGAGAGTAACCCTCCAACTCATACATTGTTTAATGTCCCGTCATTCTTTCAGAAGGATGAGTGCTATGATAATTGCTATGACCCCGTTGATTCTTTTAAAATATCCCTTTTTGATGAACTTGATGCTTGTGGCCATGATGCCAATATGAATTATGCTTATGGAGACAAACTTGCTATAGTTCCATATTAAGAATGAAATTATTGCTATTGCACCCACACATGATACTCCTATTATCTTTTTGAATTCTCCCAACTACACAATATCAGAGAAGTTTGCACTTATTAAGGATTACATTGATGGGTTGCCTTCTACCGTTGCACATGATAATTTTGATGAATGTAATATGCATGTGCTTGCTGCTCCTACTTGCAATTATTATGAGAGAGAAACTATATCTTCGCCTCTTTATGTTTCCAACATGATAAAATTGCAAGAAACTGCTTATGTTATGTATTGGCCTTTACTTGATGTGCATGAATTGTTCTTGTATGACATGTCGATGCATAGGAAGAGAGTTAGACTTCGTCATTGCATGATATATGTTGCTTTGTGCTCACTACTAAATGCCAAATCATTTTTAATTAAAATTGGCTTTGATATACCTTGGGATCTTGGTGGATCCATTACTTGAGCACTTTATGCCTAGCTTAATGGCTTTAAAGAAAGCGCTGCTAGGGAGACCACCCAGAAGTTTTAGAGAGTCATTTATTTCTGTTGAGTGCTTTTATAAAGTTTAAAAACAAAAAAATAGAGGGGAACTTAAAACTTCACATCAAAAAGAAAAGTGAAAGTGAGATAGACGAGCACCGTGGAAGCGGGAGCATGCCTTGAACTTTGTTCATGCCCATGGAAACTTTTTGATCTTGAATTGCAGAAACTTATCAACAAAAATAATTATACTCTTGTACAATTCCATTGTATTATAAAAATAATATGCCAAGATTTGCCTTTAGGATGTTTAGATTGCTTGTTGGTATGTGTGGTGCAGAAACAGAAACTTTGGCTGTAGTGCGCGATTTTACATTTTTACTGGAACGTCCAAAGCTTCTGAATTTTTTTGCACAGTCTTTATATACAAAATATTTATTTTTCCTAATTGTTTCAGATTTTTTGGAGTACCATAAATATGGTGAATGTCCATATTACTACAGACTGTCCTGTTTAAGACAGATTCTGTTTTTGATGCATTCGTTTGCTTGTTTTGATGAAACTATCGATTCTATCAGTGGAATAAGCCATGGAAAAGTTATATTACAGTAGCTACAATGAAAAAACAAAATATTAATTGGTTTGAAACAGTACTTAGAGTAGTGATTTGCTTTATTATACTAACGGATCTTACCGAGCTTTCTGTTGAGCTTTGTGTGGATGAAGTGATCAAAGATCGAGGAGGTCTCAATATGAGGAGAAGGAGGAGAGGCAAGAGCTCAAGCTTGGGGATTCCCAAGGCACCCCAAGTAAATATTCAAGTATTCTCAAGCATCTAAGCTTGGGGATGCCCCTGAAGGAATCTCGTCTTTCTTCAACAAGTATCGGTATGTTTTCGTTCTCGTTTCGTTCATGTGATATGTGTGAATCTTGGAGCGTCTTTTTTGTTTATTTTTCATTTTTATTTTCAGCACCATGCTGGTATGAGATAGTCCATGGTTGACTTAGAGAATGATCATTGCACTTCACTTATATATTTTGAGTGTGGCTTTATAGAATGCTTCATGTGCTTCACTTTTATCATTTGAAGTTTGGATTGCCTGTTTCTCTTCAAATAGAAAACTGTTGTTTGTAGAATGCTCTTTTGCTTCACTTACTTGTTAGAGAATGGTATTTTGTATAAAGAATTAAACTCTCATGCTTCACTTGGATCTATTTAGAGAGTCAACAGGAATTGGTCAATTGCATGGTTAGTCATAAAGTCCTACATAAAACTTATGGATCACTGAATATGATATGTTTGATTCCTTGCAATAATTTTGCGATATAGAGATGGAATATGTGGGAGGTACTAGTAAATGGTTGTGTTTAGTAAGAATGTTGGTGTTAATGTTTGTGATTCCCGAAGCATGCACATATAGTCTCTCATTATACTATGATGTTGGAGCATATTTATTATTGATTGTCTACCTTATGAGTGGCGGTCGAGGACGAGCGATGGTCTTTTCCTACCAATCTATCCCCCTAGGGGCATGCGTAGTAGTACTTTGCTTCGAGGGATAATAAACTTTTGCAATAAGTATATGAGTTCTTTATGACTAATGTGAGTCCATGGATTATACACACTCTTACCTTTCCGCGATTGCTAGCCTCTACGGTACCGTGCATTGCCCTTTCTCACACTGAGAGTCGGTGCAAACTTCGCCGGTGCATCCAAACCCCCTGATATGATATGCTCTATCACACATAAGCCTTATTATATCTTCCTCAAAACAGCCACCATACCTACCTATTATGGGTTTTCCATGGCCATTCCGAGATATATTGCCATGCAACTTCCACCGCTTTCCATTTGTTGACTTGAGCATTCATTATCATATTGCTTTGCATGATCATATAGTTGACATAGTAGTTGTGGCTCAGCCACCGTTCCTCATTTTTCATACATGTTACGCTAGATAATTGCACATCCTGGTACATGCCAGAGACATTCATATAGAGTCATACTTTTTCATAGGTATCGAGTTGTAATTTTTATTTATTTTGAGTTATAAGTAAATAGAAGTTTGATGATCATCATTATTCATTTTTAGAGCAGTGCCCCAGTGAGGAAAGGATGATGGAGACAATGATTCCCCCACAATTCGGGATGAGACTCGGGACAATGAGAGAAAAAGAAAAGGAAAAAAAGAAAGAAAAGAAAGAAAGAAAAGAAAGAAAGAAAAAAGAAAGAAAGAAAAAGAAGAAATAATAATAATAATAAACAAAGAGAGAAGGGGCATTGTTAGTATACTTTACCACACTTGTGCTTCAAAGTAGAACCATGGTTTTCATATGGAGAGTCTCCTATGTTGTCACTTTCATATACTAGTGGGATTTTTTCATTATAGGATTAGATGCACACCCACTTAGTTTTTCATATTGAGTTTTCATACACATATAGCTCTTACTGCATTTGTTGCATGGCAATCCCTACTCCTCTCATTGATAACAATTGATGGGGACCTCCATAGCCCGTTGGTTAGCCGCGTCGATGTGAGACTTTCTTACTTTTTTGTCTTCTCTATATTTACCCCTATCATCATACTCTATTCCACCCGTAGTGCTGTATCCATGGCTCGTGCTCATATTTTGTGTGAGGATTGAAAAAGCTGAAGCGCGTTAAAAAGTATGAACCAATTGCTCGGCTTGTCATCGGGGTTGTTCATGATAAATAGTTTGTGTTAAGAAGACAGAGAATGAAAAGACTATATGATTTTATAGGGATAACTTTCTTTAGCGTTGTTATTTTGAAAGACATGACTGTTTGTTGGGATGCCTGAGTATTGATGTCTTTATGTCAAATTATAGACTATTGCTTTGAATCACTTATGTCTTAATATTCATGCCATGGTTAGATATATGATCAAGTTTATGCTAGGTAGCATTCCACATCGAAAATTATCTTTTTTATCATTTACCTACTCGAGGATGAGGAGGAATTAAGCTTGGGGATGATGATATGTCTCTGTCATATCTATAATTTTTGATTGTTTCATGCCAATATTATACAACTTTCACATATTTTGGCAACTTTTTATATGATTTATTGGACTAACCTATTGATCCAGTGCCCAGTGCCAGTTCCTGTTTGTTTGCATGTTTTTGCCTCGTAGAAAATCCATATCAAACGAAGTCCAAATGCAATAAAATTTTACACATAATTATTTTGGAATATATGTGATTTTTGGGAGTTGGAATCACAACAAACGGTGCCCACATAGCCCACAAGACACTAGGGCGCGCCCCAGTCCCCTGGCGCATGGTGGTGGATTATGCCCTCCTCGAACATCGGTTGGAGCTCTACTTCGGGCGCAAGGAAGCTTATATCCAGAAAAAATCATGTTAAAATATCAGCGCAATCGGAGTTACGGATCTCCCAGAATATAAGAAACGGTTTTTGGCCAGATCTGGGGTACGTGAAGGAGAGGAGAATAGAGAGGGAGATCCAATCTCGGAGGGGCTCTCTCCCCTCCGCTGCCATGGAGGCCATGGACTAGAGGGGGACTCTCCTTCCATCTAGGGGGAGGCCAAGGAAAAAGAAGAAGGAGGGGGCTCTCTCTCCCCCTCTCTCCTGGTGGCACCGGAGTGCCGCCGGGGCAAGGATCGTGACAGTGATCTACATCAACAATCTTGATACCGTCAACACCAACTTTCTCCCCCTCTATGCAGTGGTGTAACACCCCTTATCCCTGTTGTAATCTCTACTTAAACATGGTGCTCAACTTGATATATTATTTCCCAGTGATATTTGGCTATCCTATGATGTTTGAGTAGATCTGTTTTGTCCTATGGGTTAATCGTGATCTTGGTTGGTATGATTGTGTATTTTATTTATGGTGCTGTCCTATGGTGCCCTCGATCTCGCGCAAATGTGAGGGGCCCCCGCTGTAGGGTGTTGCAATATGTTCATGTTTTGCTTATAATCAGTGTTGTGGGGGATGACAGCAGCCCAAACGTGGATAAGTTGGTTATGGCGTATGGGATAAAGAGGACTTGATACTTAATGCTATGGTTGGGTTTCACGACCTTAATGATCTTTAATAGTTGCGGATGCTTTCTAGGGATCCAATCATAAGTGCATATGATCCAAGTAGAGAAAGTATGTTAGCTCATGCCTCTCCCTCATGTAGAATTGCAAGAATGATTACCGGTACTTGTTATCGATTGCCTAGGGACAAATGACTTTCTTGTTGACAAGAGCTATCCACTTTCATTACCTTGCAATTTATTCGTAGTTTCATTCTTGCAAAGTACTCGTAGTTTTATTCTTGCAAAATAGTTTCATACTTGTTTTAGGTAAAGCAAACGTCAAGTGTGCGTAGAGTTGTATCAGTGGTCGATATAACTTGAGGGAATATTTGTTCTACCTTTAGCTCCTCGTTGGGTTCGACACTCTTATTTATTGAACAAGGCTACAAATGATCCCCTACACTTGTGGGTTATCAGGAAGTTTCATCACGTTTTATGATTCGGAGCCACCGCCACCTCCTCTTCATCGGGAGGCCAGATCTGGAGTTCGTTCGGGGCTCCTAAGAGGGGGATTCATCTCCATCGTCATCATCAACCATCCTCCATCACCAATTCCATGATGCTCATCGCCGGGAGTGAGTAATTTCTTCATAGGCTTGCTAGACAGTGATGGGTTGGATGATATTTATCATGTAATCGAGTTAATTTTGTTAGGGCTTGATCCCTAGTATCCACTATGTTCTGAGATTGATGTTGCTATGACTTTGCTATGCTTAATGCTTGTCACTAGGGCCCGAGTGCCATGATTTCATATCTGAACCCTTTATTCTTTCATGAATATATTTGTGTTCTTGATCTTATCTTGCAAGTTATACGCACCTATTACGTGTTATGATATGCATACCCCAAGGTGACAATAATTGGGATTCTTTCCAGTGATTACCGTAGTTTGAGGAGTTCAGGTATTCACTATGTGTTAATGCTTTGTTCTGGTGCTCTATCAAATGGAGGCCTTAACATCCCTTAGTTTTCTTATGGACCCCGCTGCCACGGGAGGGTAGGACAAAAGATGTCATGCAAGTTCTTATCGCAAGCACGTATGACTATTTACAAAATAAATGCCTATATTACATCGATGAATTGGAGCTAGCTCTGTGTCGCCCTAGGTTGTAACTGTTACATGATGAGTGTCATCCAACATAATTATCCATCACCGATCCAATTCCTATGATCTTTTCATGTATTGATCTTGTTAAGTTATTACCGTTGTTACTACTGATGTTACAATTGCTACAAAACTATCACTGCTACTGTTACCGTTACTATTGCTATTGCTCCTATCACTACCAAACTATCATACTACTGTGCTACTGATCACTTTGTTGCAGATATATAGTCTCCGGGTGTGGTAGAATTGACAACACAACTGCTAATACTCGCAAATATTCTTTGGCTCCCCTTGTGTCAAATCAATAAATTTGGGTTGAATACTCTGCCCTCGAAAACTGTTGCGATCCCCTGTACTTGTGGGTTATCAATATGGCGGTTACCTTGCTCTGTTTCAGGAGGAGTTGCAAGGCAAGTATTTGTATTGTTGCTACTAAGAGTAAAATGACGGGATTTGAACATATTGCATGATCTAATTCTTTCTACATTATGTCATCTTGCTTAAAGCGTTACTCTATTTTCATGAACTTAATACTTTGAGATGCATGCTGGATAGAGGTCTTGTGGTGGAGTAATAGTAGTAGAAGTCAGTAAGTTTAACTGTCTACTTGTCGGGGATGTAATGCATATATATAATTATGCCATGAAGAATCAGCATAACTATGCGATATTCTATCAATTGCGCGACAGTAATTTGTCTATCCACCATTTCTATGCTTATGATAGAGATGTCTTTGGTGAACCTATGCCCCCAGGTCCATTTTCCATATTTACTAAAACCCTAAATTTTCTCACTATTTTTAGTTCTATTTTATTTTATATATCTACCACTATCAGATTTAATCCTTGGAATTGGCGAGAACAAGGGGACTGACAACCATCTTGCTTTCATTGGGTGCAAGCATTTGCTTTATGTGTGTGTGCATGTACCGCTTATCTTGTTTGTATGGTGTCTCCTACTAGTTCGATAAACCTTGGTTCTTAACTGAGGGAAATACTATATGCTACTATACTACATCACCCTTCCTCTTAGGGAAATCCCAACGCCTATCACAAGTAGCAGTGGCGGCGGCTCGTACGTAAAACGCGATGAAACTTTCTCTCTGGTTTTTTTCTCAGTAAGATGGAATATATAGGCTTCGAATTAGGTCGGATGGAGGTTTATGGGGCCCACAAGTCACCTGGGCGCGCCCCTTGGCTTATGGCCCCATGGTGGCTCCCCTCCGGTACTTCTTTGCTCCGGTATTCTTTATTTATTCCATCAAAATTCGTCATGCAGTTTCGTCCATTTCCGAGAACTTTTTATTTCTTCACAAAACAACATCAAGGTAGTTCTGCTGAAAAAAAACATCAATCCTGGTTAGTTTCACACAAATCATGCAAATTAGAGTCCAAAACAAGTGCAAAAGTGTTTGGAAAAGTAGATACGTTGGAGACGTATCATCTCCCGCTACATTCGGACGCCCGACGAACTGCACCACCTTCGGTGAGGCAGCAGCGACACACCTCATGCTGGATCCATGCGCCATTTGGGCGGATGCAATGAATACCCAAAGAATGGAGTCCGAGCGCTGCCATCGGACGGCCTCCTCCGAGGAGCATTAGATCGCAAGGCGGGCGGTGATTTCCTCCTCAGGGCCGCATGGGATGAGCTCTGGATCAATGGATTTGGAGGTGTAGGATTCAGATCCATTGCCCGCTATGCTGGAGAAGGCCGGAGACCTTCGGGTGGGAGCTTGGGGAGCGGAGTGGAGTGGAGTTAATAGGGTTTGGTGCGGGGAGTGGATGGGGATGAATATATGTGGGGCCGACTGGGCCATCTTGGGCGGTTCCGATGTGGCAGACCTCCCGGTTGTGTCTGTCCCTCCCCATATCCGCCCCATGTTTGGGCTGGATATGAGGGGTGTCGTTCAGCCAGGGCATTTCAGGCCGGTTGAGGCGCCCGTCAGGGTCTGATTTTTTAGTGACCAGTGACTGGGCTTTCCTCCTGGGCGTTTGAGGGGTGTTCAAGGCGCCCGACTGTAGTGCTCTTATATTGTGGGAGTGAGCGAGTACATTTGACAACAAATCTACATATATTTTTTGTAAAATATAATACATATTTCTATAGTTAAATTGAAGATCTAACTCAAGGGAGTACATAGTATAATTTGTTAGATTTGGTTACTGTATACCATCAGATATGTATTGTATATCCTGCAAAAAAGATATGTATTGTATATACGTAGCATGATCCTTGGTTGGCTCAAGGCTGATCCTTGAAGCTCATACATTTTTCTCGATGGATGTAAGTGCATTTAGTATCTTTTCATGGGTTCTAGATGTCTCACAAAATAAAGAGGATTAATGTATTTGTGAATATACATAGGTGAAAGTCTCTGAGGTTTGATTTATTAGTGGATCATGACCCCCTAAAAATAATGTAAGAATGTTTAAGTCTTTGGAATGCCATATAAAGAATTGGAATCCGAAGAGTATTATTTTGTTTACTTGTTTCTTTACTCTTCATTGAGTTATAGGGCAGTTCATAATATTAAGGGGTTGTAATTGAAGCAATAGTGCAATACTGAAAGTGTTTGTGTGTGTGCTCAATCGAACATATATACACTTGTGAGTGAAGGACTGGAAATTTCCTTCCACGTAAAACCTTCTAGCTCGTGTGTCGAAGTTAACTCTGCAGACACTTGAGTTAGAATTTGATGGCACAACATTTCGGGGGTGTGCCAGCAACTAGAAGTCGTCCCATCAGGTTGTACCACTTACTGGACAGAAGTCGTCGTGGTTGTTGACAGTAAAAGCCACGGTGCCCACGTGGATCGTGCAGACAAGGTGGGTTGGTGGGTTGATGTGACCTGGACCACCCTATTGGCAGTGAAGGTGGGGGAGCCAAAGGTTAGGCTCTCTCCCAGCGAGAGGCCTCCATAGGATGGAGAAGATCCAATCTGAGATCGGTCTCCAGCTAATATGTCTCGTGCCTGGCGCACCAAGTAACGGTGCAGAAAACCGCCAGATCTCTCGGTAGGGGTCCAAGCATAGCTGGAAGTCACAGATCAGAAGTCACATGAGGGATTTACCCATGTTCGGGCCTATGGAGAGTAACACCCTACATCCTGCTTGTTATTGTTATTCATTGTAGAGGGATACCTCGGGCAAGGGGTTACAATGGTATATGAGATTGCTACCGAGAGTTTCTATCTGAGAGCAGATGGGAATGAGAGCCCTCTAGCCTCCCCTTGTATGCACGATGAAGGCTAAGGTTTTACATGTGGGCAGATGCTATCTTTATCGCCACCGCCCTTGGCTTGGGGAGCAAGGTGGTCTACGGCGGCCATCTTCTTTTTTGGGGCTCCCTTCTGTCGTGGGGCTTCGTGGGCCCCTGGGCAGGCCTTCTATCGGTCTCCCCTTGGTGAACCACCCTCGGTGTATGACACCATCAATGTCTGCTCATGCCAGATTCACCAGGGAAGAGGAGAAATCATTGTTCGAGACCATTGGGATCCTCTTTAAGATGTGTCAATCATTCAACGCATACTGATTGATGATATCAACAAGGGCAAGCTATATAAGCGAAACAAAAAGGCAGATATGGCAGCAACTGGCATGGAGACTCAGCTGATAACCCACAAGTATAGGGGATCATTTGTAGCCTTCTTCGATAAATAAGAGTGTCGAACCCAACGAGGAGCTAAAGGCAGAACAAATATTCCCTCAAGTTCTATCGACCACCAATACAACTCTACGCACACTTGACGTTTGCTTTACCGGAAACAAGTATGAAACTAGTTTGTAGGAGTAATGCTAGAACTATGTTGCAAGAATAAAACTAGAAGTAATTTGAAAGATAATAAAAGTTAGGTGTTTAGTAAAAGGGTTTGTGTCAACAAGAAAATTATTTGTCCCTAGGCAATCGATATCAAGTACCGATAATCATTCTTGCAATTTTATATGAGGGAGAGGCATGAGCTAACATATTTTTCTCTTCTTGGATCATATGCACTTATGATTAGAACTCAAGCAAGCATCCGCAACTACTAAAGATCATTAAGGTTGTGAAACCCAACCATAGCATCAAGTATCAAGTCCTCTTTACTCCCATACGCCATAACCCACTTATCCGCGTTTAGGCTGCTGTCACCCCCGCAACACTGACAATAAGCAAACCATGAACATATTGCAACACCCTATAGCGAGGGCCCCTCACGTTTGCGCGAGATGGAGGGCACCGTAGGACAACACCATAAATAAAATATACAATCATACCAACCAAGATCACGATTAACCCACATGACAAAACGGATCTACTCAAACATCATAGGATAACCACAGATCATTGGAAAATAATATATGGAGTTGAGAACCAAGTTTGAGTAGATATTACTGCGGGGAGAAGAGGGGTTACACCGCTGCATAGAGGGGGAGAAAGTTGGTGATGACTGTAGCAAGATTGTTGATGTAGATCACCGTCTCGATCGTTTCCTCGGTGGCACTCCGGCGCCACCGGAAGCGAGGGGGAGAGAGCCCCCCTCCTTCTTCTTCTTCCTTGGCCTCCCCTAGATGGAAGGATAGTTCCCCCTCTGGTTCTTGGTCTCCATGGCCGTGGAGGGGTGGGAACCCCTCCGAGATTTGATATCCCTCTCTGTT
Source organism: Triticum aestivum (assembly GCF_018294505.1). Taxonomy (NCBI): domain Eukaryota; kingdom Viridiplantae; phylum Streptophyta; class Magnoliopsida; order Poales; family Poaceae; genus Triticum; species Triticum aestivum. The sequence continues at coordinate 245,648,579 of NC_057812.1, forward strand.
CTCTTCTGTTTCGCGTTCCCCAGATCTGGCCGAAAACCGTTTCTTATATTCTCGGAGATCCATAACTCCGATTGCGTTGAGATTTTAACACGATTTTTTCTGGATATAAGCTTCCTTGCGCCCGAGGTAGAGATCCAACCGACGTACCGGGTGGGCACCACCCACCACCATGCACCTGGCTCAAGGGTCGGACCCTGGTTTGTGCCCACCACGGGACTCCGTTTGTGGTGATTCCAACTCCCAAAAATCACATATATTCCAAAATAATTCTTCGTGAAATTTTATTGCATTTGGACTTCTTTTGATATGGATACTCTGCGATACAAAAAAACTGCAGAAAACAGGAACTGGCACTGGGCACTGGATCAATAGGTTAGTCCAATAAATCATATAAAAAGTTGCCGAAAGTATGTAAACGTTGTATAATGTTGGCATGAAACAATCAAAAATTACAGATACGACAGAGACGTATCAACATCCCGAAGCTTAATTCCTACTCGCCTCGAGTAGGTAAATGATAAAAAAAGATAATTTTTGATGTGGAATGCTACCTAACATAAACTTGATCATATGTCTAGTCATGGCATGAATATTAAGACATAAGTTATTCAAAGCAATAGTATATAATTTGACATAAATACATCAATACTCAGGCATCCCAACAAACAATCATGTCTTTCAAAATATCAACGCTAAAGAAAGCTATCCCTACAAAATCATATAGTCTTGCCATGCTCTGTCTTCTTAACACAAAGTATTTATCATGCACAGCCCCGATGACAAGCCGAGCAATTGGTTCATACTTTTTAACACGCTTCAGCTTTTTCAACTCTCACGCAATACGTGAGCTCAAGCCATGGATATAGCACTACGGGTGGAATAGAGTATGATGACAGGGGTAAATATAGAGAAGACAATAAAAGTAAGAAAGTCTCACATCGATGCGGCTAACCAACGGGCTATGGAGATGCCCATCAATTGATATCAACATGAGGAGTAGGGATTGCCGTGCAACTAATGCAATAAGAGCTATAATTGTATGAAAGCTCAATATGAAAACTAAGTGGGTGTGCATCTAATCCTATAATGAAAAATTCCCACTAGTATATGGAAGTGACAACATAGGAGACTCTCCATATGAAAAACATGGTGCTACTTTGAAGCACAAGTGTGGTAAAGGATACTAACAATGCCCCTTCTCTCTTTGTTTATTATTTTTTTATTTTTTTATTTTTTTTCTTTCTTTTACTTTTTCGTTCTTTTTCTTTTTCCTTTTTTTCTCTCATTGTCTGGAGTCTCATCCCGACTTGTGGGGGAATCATAGTCTCCATCATCCTTTCCTCATTGGGGCACTGCTCTAAAAATGAATAATGATTATCATCACACTTCTATTTACTTATAACTCAAAAGAAAATAAAAGTTACAACTCGATGCCTATGACAAAGTATGACTCTATATGAATTCCTATGGCATGTACCAGATGTGCAATGATCTACCGTAACCTGTATGAAAAATGATGAACGGTGACTGAGCCACAAACACTATGTCAGCTATATGATCATGCAAAGCAATATGACAATGAATGCTCAAGTCATCAAACAGAAGCGGTGGAAGTTGCATGGCAATATATCTCGAAATGGCCATGGAAAAGCCATAGTAGGTAGGTATGGTGACTGTTTTGAGGAAGATATAATAAGGCTTATGTGTGATAGAGCATATCATATCATGGGGTTTGGATGCACCTGCAAAGTTTGCACCACGTCTCGGTGTGAGAAAGGGCAATGCATGGTACCATAGAGGCTAGCAAATTGCGGAAAGGTAAGAGTGCATATAATCCATGGACTCACATTAGTCATAAAGAACTCATATACTTATTGCAAAAGTTTATTTGCCCTCGAAGCAAAGTACTACTACACATGCCCTTAGGGGGATAGATTGGTAGGAAAAGACCATCGCTCGTCCCCGACCGCCACTCATAAGGAAGACAGTCAATAATAAATAATGCTCCAACATCATAGCATAACGAGAGAATATACGTGCATGCTTCGGGAATCACAAACCTTGACACCAATATTCTTACTAAACACAACCGTTTACTAGTAACTCCCACATATTCCATCTCTATATCGCAAAAACTATTGCAAGGAATCAATCATATCATATTCAGGGATCCGTAAGTTTTATGTAGGATTTTATGACTAACCATGCAATTAACCAAGTCCTTTTGACTCCCTAAATAGATATAAGTGAAGCATGAGAGTTTAATTCCTTCTACAAAATACCATGCTCTAATAAATATAACTGAAGCAAAAGAACATTCTACAAACAACGGTTTTCTATGTGAAGAGAAACAGGCAATCCAAACTTCAAATGATATAAGTGAAGCACATGAAGCATTCTATAAATCCATACTCAAAAGAAATAAGTGAAGTGCAATGAGCATTCTATAAATCAACCATGGACTATCTCATACCAGCAGGGTGCATAAAACAAAAGTGAAAACTAAATGCAAAAGACGCTCCCAGATTTGCACATATCGCATGAACGAAATGAATCCGAAAACATACCGATACTTGTTGAAGAAAGATGGGATGCCTTCCGGGGCATCCCCAAGCTTAGACGCTTGAGCCTCCTTGAATATTTACTTGGGGTGCGTTGGGCATCCCCAAGCTAGCGCTTTTGCGAAAGTGTGTTAAGTCGACTAGAGGGGGGTGAATAGGCGATTTTTATAAATTCTTCACTATGGAATTTCAGGGTGAGGAAATTCCTAAGCGAAGAACTACTTGCAGCGGAATAAGTACTTAGATGCAGACATGACATAACATAAGCATGGATATCATGATGAATTAAAACAAGGCACAGAGTACAGAAAGCGTAAGCACAGGATAAAACAGGGTGAAGACAAACAGACTGAAGAAATTGAACTAAGGAAATTGAGGAAGTCTTCAGTCAAAGCCTTCAAACAGATATGAAGAAGCACACAACACAGTAATGAGGAAATGGAAGGGTTGAGGAAATAGAACTAGTTAGCTCGGTGAAGACAATGATTTGGTAGACCAGTTCCAACTGTTGTGACAGTTGTATGTCTGGTTGGAGCGGCTAGGTATTTAAACCTGAGGACACACTGTCCCGGACACACAGTCCTCACCGTATTCTCCTTGAACTAAGGTCACATAGACCTCATCCAATCACTCGTGGTAAGTCTTCATATGACTTCCAAACCTTCACAAACTTGGTCACCCAACGATCCACAATTTCCTCTTGGATGCTCTAGACCATGACGCCTAACCGTCTGGAGGATGCACAATCCTCAAAGGTAAAAAGCGTCGGTTCCACATAGGACCAATCTCTTCAGTGATGCTCAATCACTTTGGGTTTGTAGGTGTTTGGTTTGGGGTTTTGGGTTTTTCCTCACTTGATGATTTTCGCTCAAAGTCCTCGGAGGATGGGATGCTCTCAATGACAAGTGTCAGTTTCTCGCGGAGCATCCAACCAGCTAGTGGTTGTAGGGGGTGGCTATTTATAGCCTAGGGAGCAGCCCGACATGATAAGACATAAATGCCCTTCAATGATATGACCGTTAGGTGGATATTTTGGGACAGCTGGCGCGTAGCACAACAACGGTCGGAAATTTGGCTATAAAATTCCTTAGGGCTATCATGTTCCTCACTTGTAGGCAACCCGCACTGGCAAATTTCTAACTCCTCAGTCAAAACAAATTCATCAGAGACCAGAAGATCTTCGTCTCTGTCACTGAAGAAATTGACTGAACTGTATGAGATTTCCAATGCTTCACTCGAAGGAATTAGTAGGTGTAGGATTTTGAGATGAGCATCACTCCGAAACTTTTCCTTAGTTTTACCTCGACCCCCTTTAACAGTACGGTGTTTCCTATGACTCAAGAAAGAGGAAATGAAACTACGAAAACAAAAGTCTTCACGCTTCATGTTCCTCATATGAATATCAAGTCTTCACGGTCACACCAATTTCTTCACTTTCAAAGTTTTCAGAAAGTCTCCAAAAATCCAAAGTCTTGAGTCGAAGACATTCATTTTTAGGGGTCAACTTTCTCTGGAAATATCAAACTCCTCATAGACTTATAGACCTGTGTACACTCACAAATGCATTAGTCCCTTAACCTACAAGTCTTCAATACACCAAAATCACTAAGGGGCACTAGATGCACTTACAATCTCTCCCTTTTTGGTGATTGATGACAATATAGGTTAAGTTTTCAATGGGGATAAACATATGAAGTGTAAATACTGATATTGAGGAATTTGATTGCAAGATATAGAAGAACTCCCCCTGAAGATGTGCATAGTGAGGAATTTGCTTTTGAAGCAATGCACATTTGAAGAGTAAAATCATGGAGATCTCCACCTATATCTTGTAATTCATACACGCATTTAACATAAGATATGAATAATTTGAAATGCATGATGAAATATGGTGACTGATATGATTCAGCATGCGTGCATCTGCATATATGAGGAAATAGCATGCAGAAGAACATAGCAAAAGTATCAGACCACCATCGGGTTTAAGTTTACAACTCGATCCAATAAAACTTCAGAAGAACGAGAGTTGTAACTTAGAAAAAAATGCCCATATAAAGAGACCCGCTTGAAGACTAACTCAAATTTCTCCCCTTTTGTCATCGAATGACCAAAAGGGACGAAAAGTGAGGACTAACGCCCCTGAAGAATATCATCACTGAGTCGATGAAGGAGCGCCAGTGTTGTTGGGGTCGGTTGTTGAGGTAGGGCCTGCCGTAGTGTCGTCCAAATCTTCATGCTCATCAGTCTCGCGCGATGAAGAATATGAGCTGACTACCAAGGAAGGAACTTTGGTCTTCTTGAATTTCTTCACTGGTGGTTGAGACTATTCAAAGTCCTGCTTGAAACCCATTTGCTTCAAATCTTCTTCACCATACAGATGAGACAGAACAGCACAGATGCGATTGAATACTTCATGGAGGTAGAAGTGGTTCTTCTTCACTGCACTGTGTGTAGCAGTCATGTTGTGAAGAATAGAACCAAACTGACGCTTAACCCATTTGTGGTTGTGATCGACCTTCTGGTGAAGACTGAGGAGAAGCTCACGACTAGTCATCACCCTTGGAGCTGTGCCTTGAGGATTTTGTTTTGAGGCATTGGCAGCAGAGTCATGAGTGGCAGAGTGATCATTGGTGGAATAAGATGCAGCTTTGCGGAACTGACCATCCAATGGACGGATGCCTTCATCAATAATAGCAGTAGCCTTGCCGCTTGAGGACTTCTATTGGGGGCAAGTAACTGACGTGATTCTGCAAATCAGCCTTGTAGTTGATTGAAGACCTTGATCTGAGTAATCTCATAATCCAGGGAGCGTAAGGCTTCAACTCAAAGGGAGACAATGCAACATTGGCCAGAGTCCTCATGAAGAAATCATGGTAGTTGACAGGGATGCCATGAATGATGTTGAATAGCAGATTCTTCATGATACCAATGACCTCTTCTTCATTAGAGTCGTGGCCCTTGATAGTACTCAGAGTCTTGGACAAGATGCGATATATGGTCTGTGGTACATACAGCAATCCCTTCACGAGGAATTTGGTTCTTGAGGCTTGACCGGGCTTCAGCGGCTTCATCAACACTTGCATATAATGGTCAGTAAGTTCAAGTTCATGATACATACAACGTGCACCTTCAAGGGGAGGACTGACAGGCAAGGCATGAAGCAATTCAGAGGCCGGTGCTTTGAAGTGAGTATTCTTTGTCATCCAGTCCAATACCCAAGAGTTCACATCTTCAGCATTTCCTATGATGTGAAGCGTTGCATAGAAGTGAAGAATTAGTTCTTCATTCCAATCACATATATCAGTGCAGAAGTTGAGAATGCCAGCATCGTGAAGAACACTGAGGACTAGCGTGAAGCAAGGTAGTGCTTCCATGTCCATATGAGGAATATTTGCATGATCAAATACTTTGTCCTTATTGAAATGCGGTGAAGAATAGAAGTTGGCTTGGTTGGCAGTCCAGAAACGCTTCCTTCTAAGACGAGCAGAGTCATACGGGTTGTAATCTGTGAAGAAAACGTGTTCATGGAAGAAGTCAGCGGCCTTAAATTTTGCTTCTTGGAGAAGGGATTCTTCGGCTTGAGCTGAGGAGTGTCAGTCAAAGTCATCACAGCCTCAAGAATCACGTTCTCAGGAACCACATGCTGAGGAATATCAGTTTCAGTTACATCATGGCTAATCTTTCCTTCAACAGCTTTTTCATCAGCACTAGTGGCTGGAATTTCTTCAGGAATACGAGGTTCTTCAGAGCCCGTAACAACTTCAGTGTGCACAGGGGACTGAGGGATTTGTTGTAGTGGGGTGAAGAGTGGAGAGTTGGGGTGCTGACTATCCCAATAGTCATCATTTAGCACTAGAGTGGAGCACCCAATATCCACGTCTTCATCTTCTTCATTTAGTTCTTCAACGCCTGCCTCATCAGCTGTGAACTAAGGCATAGGCGATGAGATGATAGGAGTTGAAGGGATATCATCCGCTTCAATTTCTCCGTCCATCTTCTCTGTAGAAGCAGCAGAAGGAACGTCTTCATCCGATCCACTTGGGATCACATAGTCTTTACCAAAAGGAACGAGTTCCTTTGATCGCATGCTCGAAACTGGAATAGCATTAATCAGATTTTCAAATGAGCTTGTCAATTTATTCATCTTCTTTGGTGCTGAAGACTGAGATGAAGTAGATGCTTTCCTTTTCTTCACTGTTGTTCGCTCCGCAACTTTGGTTTTCTTCGCTTCTGATGTAGAAGGAAGAACTGAGCTTGTTGTTGGTGCAGGAGGAGCAGAGGAAATAGGTTCAGTTTCTTCAGGCGCAACTGATGCAGTTGCCCTGGTTGATTCAGATTCTTCAGGCTCAGCGGTTGATGCCTCAGCTGGCCTGGCTTATTCTTCAGGCGCAACACAAGTGGTAGCCCTGGCAATGTCATCAGTAGCTGGAATGCAGTCATCAGCCCTGTTACTCTTATTTTCTTCAGCAGCCTGATTTTCATCAGTGGTGCTGGCATGTTCTTCAGTCGGCTAAGCAGATGCTTTACCTTAGGAATTTCAATGTGCGTTTGGGTAGCAACATTGGGGGTGAATGTCTTTGCCAATTTCACGAATCTGAACTTGGCTCCCTTCCAATCAGCATGGTAGGCATCAAATTCATCACTAAGGTTTTTGATCTCAGCTTGAACAGCCACAAGTTCATCAGTTGTCATCTTGACAACGTTTTTCTTCAGATAGCGCTCTTTCTTGTACTGCACTTTCTTCAGCTGACTGGCCTTTTCAAAACTTCCATTTTTCTTTGCCTATGAAGGCGGTCAGCATGTGACTTTGGCCAGAAGTCAGCTTGAAGTCTGGCATAGGAGTGTTGGGCTGCCAGAGATCAATGTATTCAAGGATCACCTTTGGATCCAGTAGGAGAGGAGCTTCACTTCCTTTGGCTCTAGCGGCCCTGTGCTGTCTGTCTCTGATGATTTCTTCAAGTTCTTCATCATCAGCTTTGTCATCACTGGATAGCACATGGAAGGCAACATGCTTCTTTTGAGGATTTGGTCTAGTGCCTCGTCCAACAGTGGACTTGGTCTTCAGCAATGTGGGGCCTGTTCAGGAATTCAAAGGAGCTGAAGAACTTGCAGAGGCTCCTGAGGCAATTGATTTGCCCGTGGTCCTTTGACACGAGGCGATATGCACATGTGCTGAGGACTTTGTCAGAGGAGCTGAGGGTTTTGGAGCTTGAGGAACTGGGGCAGCTTGAGGAGTTGGCCGTGAGGGCTTAGCAGAAGAGCTTGGCCGTGAGGGCATTTAAGAAGAAGTGCCTGTCTTATGTGCGGGCTTCTTGGGCATAGCCTTCTTAGGCTTGCTAGCAATGTTCTCAGCAGTGGCATCAGCAGAGTCTTCATTGAATTTCCTCACTGCTTTTTTAGCCATTTTGGCTAGTTTTGCTTGGCGCTTGGCCCATTCATTAGGATAGTCCTCACCACGCTTGAGGCTGGTGGGATTAGCTTCTTGGCCAGGTGCCAGTGGAGGTCTTGGGCAAGGAGGGTGAAGAGCGAATTTCTTCATGTACTTTGGAGTTACATACCTGTACTCCCTCCATTCCTGTGCCCATCTCCTCTCTATCCTTTGTATGCACACCTTGAGATGATTTTTGTCCTCCTTTCCATGTTTGGCCTCATCAGGAGTGCAATATTCCTCATAAATGTCATTAGGGATCTCAAAACCTGTGTTGACTTCCAGCTTCTTTCCTACCTTCTAAGGTTTCTTTCCATCAACCATTTTCTTCAGCTGAGGTTTTGAACAATTGAATTCTCTGAAGTGGTATGTTGTTTTTCTTCGAGGAATAGTGCAAATGAGTTAAGTTGATGAGAACCTAGTGATTCAGCAGCAGACATGTGTACGTGTGAACAGAGTATAGGTGTGAAGAATTTGGAGAGGTCGCATGCGTTCTCAGAAGTTTTTGCAAAAAGAACAAGTTTGAGGAATTTGACCAGATGTGTCTTGAGGAATTTCACTAAGTGTTCTTTGAATTACTCCCTCCATTCCTTTATGTAAGGTGTATTTGTTTTTTAATAAAATTCTAGAATGTAAGGTGCATTTCATCTAATTCCTCCTAATTCCCTTGTTAGCCCTCCAGAAAAAGGAAAGTATCTCCCTCCTGATTGTTTGTATCTATCCTTCTAGTAAAAGAAGGAAACTATCTCTATGTCGATTGCATGTATCTCTTACTTTTCTGGACTAACTGATTTACTTGCCACTAACCAATAAATTTGCGAAGGGTAATTTCGTCCTAACATATCTATAATTATGTGCCTTGGTCACCGTGCTGAAAATAATACACCTTACATAAAGGAACGGAGGGAGTAGGTTCTAGAGTTGTATAGATTGAAAATCCACACAATTGAGGAATCTTGAAGAAAAAAACATGGCTTAGGAAACAGATCAAGAACAGATGTTTGTGTGAGGTGTTTAGAGTGTGAAGATTGAAGAATAAACACCTTTTGAAGATTTTGACAAAACCACTAGAATCAATAAGGGCAGTAAAAGTAACTTTTAATTACACACGACAAACTGGGAATGTAGATTGGAAGTTCGTCAGTGCAGATCTTCCACGCCATAACTTGGCAGAGGAAGATGGCTACGGCTGTGGCAGAGTGAAGAAATCCGTGGCCGGTGTCGGTGTCAAAACCGGCGGATCTCGGGTAGGGGGTCTCGAACTGTGCGTCTAAGGTGGATGGTAACAAGAGGTGGGGGACACAATGTTTACCCAGGTTCGGGCCCTCTCGATGGAGGTAATACCCTACTTCCTGCTTGATTGATCTTGATGATATGAGTATTACAAGAGTTGATCTACCACGAGATCGGAGAGGCTAAACCCTAGAAGCTAGCCTATGGTATGATTGTTGTTGTCCTACGGACTAAACCCTCCGGTTTATATAGACACCGGAGGGGCTAGGGTTACACAGAGTCGGTTACAAGGGAGGAGATCTACATATCCGAATTGCCAAGCTTGCCTTCCATGCAAAGGAGAGTCCCATCCAAACACGGGACGAAGTCTTCAATATTGTATCTTCATAGTCCAACAGTCCGGCCAAAGTGTATAGTCCAGCTGTCCGAGGACCCCCTAATCCAGGACTCCCTTAGTAGCCCCCGAACCAGGCTTCAATGACGATGAGTCCGGCGCGCAGATTGTCTTCGGCATTGCAAGGCGGGTTCTCCTCCAAATCCTGAGTACCTATTGTAACGAGTTGTGTCCGGCCTCCCATGAATGTTGCACTCCTCGGCTTCTGTGCCTTAATAATGGCTATCTTCCACATTTCGAGGGAATGCGAGAGGTCGGGTGGTTTTACATTTACCACCCTAACCAGACAGATGAATCATCTATTTAAACAGTCGGGGATCTTCAGATCTAGATCACACCACCTTCCCACAGCGAGTATCCATCGGAGCATGCCCGGAAAAATCCATCCCATCATGGCCGGCCACCGCAGCTCCTCCTCTCGCCCCATAGCCCTAAGCCAGGTAGTTGGGAGAAGTGTTCTACTACCCATAGACAGCTAGTAGAGTTGCAGACCCAGGGGTTTCTCCCTCCTGCGTACATGGTCCCCATCCGAGCCGTACTAGCCACTTATAATGGCGGGGAGCAAGAGGAAAGCTTTCCCAACCCATCCACGGGGGAGCGGGTATGCCTTGTCCCTTATTTATTGAGGGGATTCGGATTTCCAATCCATCCATTCCTCCGCAGGCTCCTGGAGTTCTATGGCCTCCAGCTGCATAACTTTACTCCCGCCTCCATATTACACATCACAGGCTACGTTGCCCTTTGTGAGCTATTTCTGGGATGCGAAGCTCATTTCGCGCTATGGCAGAGGCTATTTTGCCTCGTGCCCCGTACACAGAAGGGGCCAATATTTCAAGTGGGCGAAGCCGAAATATGGCGCATCGCCGGGACCGGATACCTGTCCGGTACTCCGAAGAAGACATCCAAAGACTGGCCTTCGGAGTGGTTTTATATGGAGGACGTTTCCCTCCGAGACCCTATTCGGATGGGCCTTCCTGAGTTCAACAATGCCCCTTTGAAGAAATGTCGTAGCTGGCGCCCTCGGAGCCCCCAAGAGGAAGATAACAGAGAGGTCCTTTACCTGATGAGCCGGATAAAGACACTGGCCGAATTAGGACTGACAATAATCGAGGTTATGTCAATATGTATAATGCGGGGGGTGCAGCCACTTCAATATTGGGGAAAACCCATGTGGCACTTCAATGGAGAAGATGATGCCACCCGCTGCGGCCGTAAAGGTCCGGACTCTGCCACCGCTCTGGCGAAAATACTATCCGATTTATATAAGGGAGAGGAAGAGGAGTTCATCCGTATTAAGCCGCGGGATGGATTCTCCATGTACAACCCCCCAAACTGGGTGAGCTACTGCTTTTGACTCCAAACCTTCCCTCTTTCTTCCCGAACCATATGGCCGACGTCGGACCTGTAGGGCCTGATGGGAAAGAGATCTCCGTCAGCTTGGTGTATGACCAGGTGAAATTAGCCACAAAGTATTCCCAACAGGATTGTAGGCTAGACAGCCTATTGGATGGTATAGAAGAAGAATTTAGTCAGTCTAAGTGACTGTGTACTTCGAGTGACATATATTGTCCCTAGCCGGATTGTAAATCATTTGTCATGGCGGACCTTTTCGCTTCGACCTTCGGACCCGACAATCCGGAATGTATCCAAATACCCGCTCGGTTATGTAAAAATCGGGGTACGCGTGGAAACCAGGCGTAGGAGTGATGATAAGTGCTTGAACAGACAAGTACCCAACTAGTTATGTTATATTACATGGAACATCTTCCAGGGAGAATAGTTCCGTTAAGGGTTCCTTTCCCTAGGTACGCATGCATTAATGTGCATGTCCAAACAGCGACAAGAGATGCAGGATATAAACATCTGGGGGTATGTATTCTAATAAGTAAAAAAGTCATCCTTTGTTCGCCGGCCGATATTCCCTTAAGAACGCTAGCTTCCGGCTTCACCCAGTCTGAGGTACACGTCCTGCTGACCTGGCAGTAACAATCGCAGAGGTGCTCCCCTTATGCCCTAGCCGACTTAACGGGAACGTAGGGCATAAACACAAGAGCCAGGCAACCCAGCTTGGCCAAAACTTATGTCATATCGATGCATATAATGGCAAAGAAAAGGTGCATGTGTAAAAATAACACATGTGCGGCGGGCATAGAGCCCGGATCATAATTATATTAAGTTTCTGTATAAGAAGCCCCCAGGTAAAATAAGTGTGCTTAACGCGTACAAATTGTGCAGTCAAGACACATTTTAACCTTTGAAGGTCGTGAAGAAAAGGAAGAAAGACAGAAAAATATAGGTAACGAATATGTATAAAAAATTGACGGAGGTAAGGAGACAAACACAGAGTCCGGCGCTAGGCGTAGAACCTTCAGAGTCTGGTCGTGTTCCATGGGTCTGTCTCGAGTCGATTGTCCGATGCATCCCGCAGACGGTACGCTCCACCGGTCAGAACTTTGTCAATAACAAAGGGACCTTCCCATTTGGGTTTGAGCTTGTCCTTTTTATTCTCTAGTAGGCGTAGAACGAGTTTGCCAACATTATAAGTTTTGGCCCGTACTTCTCTGCTTTGATATCGTCGAGCCTGTTGTTGATAGAATGTGGATCGGGCTTTTGCCACGTCATGCTCCTCCTCTAGGGCGTCCAAACTATCCTGCCGATCTAGCTCGGCTTCTTTCTCTTCGTACATGCGCACGCGGGGTGAGTCATGAATGATGTCGCAGGGCAGTACCGCCTTTGCGCCGTACACCATAAAGAAAGGTGTGTATCTGGTAGTGCGATTTGGCATGGTCCGCAGCCCCCATAGTACGGAGTCGAGCTCCTCGACCCAGTGCGAATCCGATTCCTTCAAGGACCGCACTAGTCTGGGTTTAATGCCGCTCATTATAAGACCATTTTCTCGTTCGACTTGACTATTCGTTTGAGGGTGATATACGGATGCATAATAGAGCTTAATGCCCATGTTGCCGCACCAAGTTTTAACCTCATCGGCTGTAAAGTTCGAGCCGTTATCGGTGATGATACTGTGGGGGGATACCGTAGCGGTGTACAACCCCGGATATGAAATCTATCACTGATCCGGATTCGACCGTTTTAACTGGTTTGGCCTCTATCCAGTTGGTGAATTTATCCACCATGACCAATAGGTACTTTTTCTTATGGCTTCCTCCTTTAAGGGGTCCGACCATATCAAGCCCCCAGACTGCGAAGGGCCAAGTAATGGGGATTGTTTGGAGAGTGGTAGGTGGCATATGGCTTTGGTTTGCAAAGAGCTGGCAACTGACGCAATGTTGAATGAGGTCATGTGCGTCTGCTCGAGCTGTCGGCCAGTAGAAACTTGTACGGAAGGCCTTACTTACAAGGGCCCGAGCTGTGGCGTGATGGCCGCTCAGGGGGTCCTGGATTAGGGGGTCTCCGGACAGCCGGACTATCTCCGTTGGCCGGACTGTTAGACTATGAAGATACAAGATTGAAGACTTCGTCTCGTGTCCGGATGGGACTCTACTTGGCATGGAAGGCAAGCTAGGCAATACGGATATGGATATCTCCTCCTTTGTAACCGACCTTGTGTAACCCTAACCCTCTCCGGTGTCTATATAAACCGAAGGGTTTTAGTCCGTAGGACAACAACCATAACATACAATCATACCATAGGCTAGCTTCTAGGGTTTAGCCTCTCTGATCTCGTGGTAGATCGACTCTTGTACTACCCATATCATCAATATCAATCAAGCAGGACGTAGGGTTTTACCTCCATCAAGAGGGCCCGAACCTGGGTAAAACATCGTGTCCCCTGCCTCATGTTACCATCCAGCCTAGACGCACAGTTCGGGACCCCCTACCCGAGATCCGCCGGTTTTGACACCGACATTGGTGCTTTCATTGAGAGTTCCTCTGTGTCGTCACCGTTAGGCTTGATGGCTCCTACTATCATCGATAACGATGCGGTACAGGGTGAGACTTTTCCCCCCGGATAGATCTTTGTATTCGGCGGCTTTGCACTACGGGCTAATTCGCTTGGCCATCTGGAGCAGATTGAAAGCTACGGCCCTGGCCATCAGGTCAGATTTGGAAGTTTGAACTACACGGCCGGCATCCGCGGAGACTTGATCTTCGACGGATTTGAGCCACAGTCGGGCGCGCCGCACTATCACGATGGGTATGACCTAGCTCTGCCGCCGAACAGTACCGCAGAGGCCGCACCCGCATCAGCTCCGACCCTTAGCTCGGAGCCAATTGCGCCAATCGAGGACGGGTGGTTAGACACCGCCTCAAGGGCTGTAGTCTCAATGACGATCGAGCCGAACACCAACCTAATCCTTTGCGCAGCCCGTGACCCCAAGGTGCCGGACTCTTTTTCTGATTCCGAACCGCCCGCGCCCCGGCCAATCGAATCCGATTGGGCGCCGATCATGGAATTCACCGCCGCGGATATCTTTCAGCACTCGCCCTTCGGTGACATTATGAATTTACTAAGGTCTCTCTCTCTTTGTCAGGAGAGCCCTGGCCGGATTATGTCCAACAAGATTGGGATGCGGACGACGAAGAAATTCGACGCCCACCCACCACCCACTTAATAGCCACTGTCGATGACTCAACCGACATGCTCGACTTCGACTCCGAATACATCGACAATATGGACGACGATGCGGGAGGCGAAGAGGAACCACCGCCCACAGGGCGCTGGACGTCGACCTCATCATATAACGTATACATGGTGGACACACCAAAAGAAGACGACGATGAGGAACAGAAGGACGCTTGTTCCCTCGAGAAGTAATCAAAGCGGCGGTGCAAGCGCCGCCCCAAATCCCGCCTCGACAGAAATAACGATCATACAGACCCAGTGTTGGAGCAGGGCGAACCACCGCCGGACCATGGCAATACGGAGAATCAAACCGGACAAACCAATTCTGTCAAAGATGATAATCCAGATGACATAACACCAGACAAGCACCCAGAGCAGCAGAATGCCCGCCAAAGGCTTGTTGCCACCGCGAGGAGTTTGAAAAAGTGGAAGCAAAGGCTCAAGGCTGCAGGACACACTCCAAATTAGATGGAGTAAAGTACTCAACACAGCAGCGAAGTACGGCGGCAATCGCCCCACCAAGAGCTACCCAAAGCGGAAGTTGCTACCTGAATTCGATGAGGAGGCGTCAGACCCCCCACAACCAAAAATTAAAACAGCCATCTGGCCGGATAGATGACCTCACGGCCAACATAAAGCGACAATCAATGCCGCACATAAGCCAATACGCGGTCTACGCGAGGGCTCGCATCAAAAGGAGGGCGAAACCAGATCCATCTATGGACCACGCAAGCATGCTCCAGCATACAATGCAACACAACAAACATCCGAACAACGCGGTGCACCCAGATATCAGGGTGCCGCACACCCCCTATGTTTCACCGATGAGGTGTTGTACCATGAATTTCCAGAGGGATTCAAACCCGTAAACATAGAGGCATACGATGGAACAACAGACCCTAGGGTCTGGATTGAGGACTATATCCTCCATATCCACATGGCTCGGGGAGATGATCTTGACGCCATTAAGTATTTACCCCTCAAACTCAAAGGGCCAGCTCGGCACTGGCTTAAGAGCCTCCCCGAAAGCTCCATTGGAAGTTGGGAAGAGCTCGAAGATGCCTTTCGGGCAAATTTTCAAGGGACTTATGTCCGACCTCTGGACGCGGATGATTTGAGTCATATAACTCAACAGCCCAGAGAGTCAGCCCGAAAGCTTTGGAACAGGTTTCTTACTAAAAAGAACCAAATTGTCGACTGTCCGGACGCCGAAGCCTTGGCAGCGCCGTGACAAATGGCTTGCTAGACACCTCGGCCAAGAAAAGCCGAGAACAATGGCAGCATTAACAAGCCTCATGACCCGCTTTTGTGCGGGGAGGATAGCTGGCTAGCCAGATGCAGCACCAGCGACCCCAGTACATCCGAAGTTAGAGATGGAAATAGGAAATCACGGCGCAACAGCAATAACAAACGCCGGAATAAAGAAGACAACACGAAGAGCACGGCAGTAAACGCCGGATTCAAAAGCTCTCGGCCAGGTCAGCAAAAGCCGCCCTCTAAAGGCGCCAGAGACGAACTATCCAGCCTAAACAAAATTCTGGACCAAATATGTCAAATCCATAGCACCCCTGGTAAACCCGCTAATCATACTGATAGAGAATGTTGGGTCTTCAAGCAGTCCGGCAAGCTCAACGCCGTACACAAGGGGGAGGATACACCAAGCGAAGAAGAGGATGAGCCTCTCAAGCAAGACACTGGGGAACAAAAGAAATTTCCACCAGAAGTCAAAACAGTAAATGTGTTACACGTGATCAAGGGAAGAAACAAAACGGCACTCGCAGAAAAATATGCCCAAGGGCCTATCACCGCGGAGTCCTGCCACTGGTCGTCTCAACCGATCACTTTCGACCATCGTGATTACTCAGCAAGTATCCGGCGTGCAGGATGGGATGCCCTGGTATTAGACCCAATAATTGACGATACCACTTCACACGAGTCCTGATGGACGGTGGCAGCAGTCTAAACCTGATATACCAGGATACAATCCGCTAAATGGGGATGGACCCAACAAAAATTTGCCATAGCAATACTACCTTTAAAGGAGTAACGCCAGGCCCAGGGGCTCATTGCACGGGCTCCCTGCTACTAAAGGTTATATTCGGCTTCCCTGATAACTTCCGTAGCAAACATTTAACCTTCCACATCGCTCCGTTCCAAAGTGGCTATCAAGCACTACTCGGACGCGAAGCTTTCGCTCGCTTTAATGCAATACCGCACTACGCTTCCCTCACACTCAAGATGCCCGGCCCACGTGGCATCATTACAGTGAACGGAAGTATTAAGCGATCTTTGCGCGCTGAAGAGAGTGCAGCTGCCTTGGCAGCCGCACACTAAAAACGGCCTCACCAACCAAAGCATTTAACAGGTCGTCAAGACCTCGGGCACAGTTAGACGAGTCTGGCGCAGCTATATGTAATTCATACCGGATCAATGGTCACACCCCTATTACAAATACAAGGGGCTCAACGCGTGCAGACAAGTGGCAATTTTTACTCATCTTGAATTATACATGGTTTCTTTAAAAACTATCTTTTTGCACGACAACTTTTTCACCTAAGTTCCTCTCTTTTACAGATGATCATCGT
Source organism: Triticum aestivum (assembly GCF_018294505.1). Taxonomy (NCBI): domain Eukaryota; kingdom Viridiplantae; phylum Streptophyta; class Magnoliopsida; order Poales; family Poaceae; genus Triticum; species Triticum aestivum. The sequence continues at coordinate 245,665,365 of NC_057812.1, forward strand.
GCTACACCCGTCCAGGATACGGCACAACAGAGACACAGGCGCAAACATGCAGTAGGGACCCGCTCCAAGGATTCTTTTTAGATTAAGACCCTGCGTAAACCTTTTTTACTGTCTCTTGTTGATACACATCCACCAAATTCTCAGCACAGTTGAGAAGGATGCTGACGTCTTGGCATGTGGCCACATCAGAATAATGCACGTACCTGGACACAAAGGGCTTCTTACAAAGGGCACTATTTAGGCCCGATTTATACCATAAAGACCGAATACCTTAGGGAGTGTTCGGCGTCGCGAGTTTGGCCTTATATGCATCAGCTCCGAATCATTGTCTTTGGTCAAATGTTGGGTTTGCCCGGCTCCTGTGTTTTGGTGCCTTACGTTCCGCTTTATCGGCTAAGGTAGCACCAGGAGAACTACTGCGATTGTGCCCTGGTTCATCCGGACAAGCACCTTAGTAGAGAAAGCCAAAAACTGACTGTCATGATATAGCGTGAGACTGGTCAACCACTCGATGACCTATCGGAATGTTAGAATTCCTCCGCCTTAACGAAGGGACGTTTTCCGTCCAGGCATGTACGCACCCCGCGATCGGGAGAGTGCGGAGCCACCACGGGCTATCTAGTAGCCCCACTGTCAAACTCCTATGGCTAAGTGAAAGTGTTAAAGCATTATAGTCCGGTTGCCTCGTTCACTACGCTATCACCTCCTTAATAGGACCAAGACGTTGGGTTAAGTGTGAACACGCGTTTTTCGCGAGCACCTCCGCATTATATGCGTGGGGGTTGAAGCCGACGGCTGCAATCTTTCAGGTTATACACATGTATACATAAACGGCCGCACAGGAGGCATCATACTACTTTCAGGCAAAAGTATAAACATAGCCTTATAAAACTTCATAAAAGCATTGTGTTTACGATGAGAATACATATCACTCAAACATAATATTCTTCGAGCACTGGGCCTCTATCAAACGAGCACCCTCGAGAACCTCCTCGAAATAATGCTCGACAACCACTCGGCCTATGGCCAAACCCTGCGCCGCAACAGTGGTAGCGTCCATCTCCACCCAGTATGCTTTAACACGGGCAAGGGCCATCCGCGAGCCTTCTATGCACGCCGACCTCTTCATCGCATTAATGCGCGGCACCGCACCAAGGAACTGCTGCACTAAGCTGAAATAGCTGTTCGGCTTTGTCTTTTCCGGCCATAGCTGATCCACAACAGACTTCATGGCGAGTCCGGACAACCTATTCAGTTCGGCCCATTCGGCTAGCTGGTCAGTCAATGAAAGCGGACGCTCTGGAACGTTGAATTGCGATCAGAACAGCTTGTCCACTTCACGATTTGTCTGACCTTGGAAGTACTTGGCCGCATCGGCAGCGCTCGCCGCCAAATCCATATACGCATCTGCCGAACTCCGCAGCCGATCCAGAGGGGCATACCGTGGATCTCCGAACCTCCTCCGTAACATGAAGGGATTCCCAGCCGCAATATCCCCGGCTTCCCGCAGCTCCTCCTTCTTTGCTCTCATAGCAGAACGGGTGTCTTTGTCCGCCGTCGTGGCCTTCTCAAGGTCCGTTGCCTTCGCTTGGTTTTCTTTTTCAAGGACCCGGCAACGGTCGGCAGTGTCTTTTAATTCTATGGCCATCTTGGCCATCTTCACTTGGCTCTCGCAATGTGCGGCCTTCTCGGCCTTCAACTCTTCGGCCGCTTTCAAAGCAGCCGCATTACTAATCCTCGCTTGTTCCTTGGCTCGGGCAAGTTCTGCCTGCAAGGTTTCCACGGTGGCAGCTCCATCTGCAGTCACAACATATTAAAGATACTGGCATCATGCTACTCTTACTATGTGGCGTTCACCAGATAATAACACTTACCATGTGCCTCGCCAAGTCTCTTGTTAACAAGCTCGATGTCGGCGTCTGCCGCATCCAGTTGCCGTTTTAATTTGGCAAACTCACTAGTCCGGCTAGCCACTGGAGCTTCCACCACCTGCACATAGGGGCAGTCTGGTTATTGCCTGAGAATATGACCCTCTGTTCGCCGCCGTTCTCGACAACAACCAGAGTCTCAGGGGCTACTATCTACACAGGGCACACCTAACATGTGCAGTACTATCACATATTATCTCACGTACCTCAAAGCCTGTCAGTAGACTCATAAAGGCTTCATGTAATCCGCTTTCGGTGGACGAAATTCTCTCCATCACCGTACCCATCAGCGTACGGTGTTCTTTTGAGATGGCCGCTCGCCCCACCAACTCCCTCAGAACGTCCGACCGCACACCAGACGGTGTCGGACTCTTTTGTCTGCTCTCTTCGGGAGCTGGACGCTGGGGACTTCGGGGGTCTATGGGATTATCTTCTGGCCTCACCGGATCCAGAGAGGCCCTCCATGACAACACTTCAGGGTCGCCCGCTTCTTGAGCGGAGGAGTCCCGGGGAGGCGTTTCGCTCTCCATCATCTCTGGAAGAAGATCCCCCGAAGACGAGCTCGGCTGAGAGGGGCTAAGGCCCGAACTGCAAGATATATGCGGTGGTTATTTTCTCAGAAAAAAGATAGCATACCTTTACTATTAAAGTATTTTGGATCACTTACGAATCGTCGGAGGGCTGATCCCCCCGCGGACTTTGTGCGGCAAAAGCACCCCCCGAGGCAGGACCCTCTGTGGGAGACTTCTTCTCCCGTTTGGAGGCTTCGGCTTCTGGATCCTTGGAAGCAGTCATTTTCCTCCTCCGATTATCCTCCTTCATGGAGATGCTCATTCCCTCGGTTGGAACGGGCAGCGATGGGGGCCCGCGTCCTCCCGTATTATCCCCCCCCCCCCATATCTTCCTTCGAGGGCTCCGGGCAAGGTACGACCTCGAGCATCTTTTCCAATACCGGATTTTCCAAACCCTCAGGGAGGGGGGCCAAACACCGAATTATCTTCGCCTTTGTTAGCCAGTCCTGGTCAAAAAGCGAACTCTCAAAAATAACTTCATGACGAATAAAAGACAGTGTGTTCGGCCAGAGGATTTCTTACTTGTTCGGCGGCGCGGTTACTGCTTAGGCCCACGTCCTCGGTAATATCCAGACACTCTACTTGAGGTCCGAAGAATGACTTGTACATCTCCTCGTGCGTCAGGCCGAGGAAACTTTGAATGGCACATGGTCCCTCTGGGTTGAACTCCCACAAGCGAAGGGGCCGGCGTTTGCAAGGCTGGACTTGACGAACCAGCATAACTTGTATTACCACAACCAAATTAAAATCTCCCTCGAAAAGATCTCATATGCGGCTTTGCAGTATAGGCACGTCCTTGGCTGGACCCCAGCTCAGACCTCTGCTAATCCATGACATTAGTTGTGGTGGGGGGGCGAGCGGAAAGCGGGGGCAGGCGCCCACTTGGCACTTCTGGGAGCCGTGACGTAAAACCACTCTCGTTGCCATGATTCAGACACCCCTGGAAAGGAACCTTTCGGCCATGGAGCTCCTGCCATCTTGCCTATTGATGTACCTCCGCACGCTGCATGTTGCCCCTCGATCATCTTCGGCTTTACTTCAAAGGTCTTGAGCCACAGGCCGAAGTGAGGGGTAACACGGAGGAAGGCCTCACACACGACAATAAATGTTGAGATGTGGAGAAAGGAGTCCGGAGCTAGATCGTGGAAATCTAGCCCGTAATAGAACATCAAACCCCTGACGAAGGGATCCAGAGTGAGGACTAGACCTCGAAGGAAGTGGGAGACGAACACGACGTTCTCGTTGGGTTCGGGAGTAGGGACGATCTTCCCTCGAGTAGGCAGCCGATGCGAAACCTTGACGGTCAGGTATCTGGCCTCCCTCAACTTCTTAATGTCCTCTTCCGTAACGGAGGAGGGCATCCATCAGCCTTGAAGGCGGGATCCGGACATGATTGAAGATTCAGAGCACCTAACCTGGGCTTTGGGTGTTAGAACCCGAGGCGGGGGAAGGGTTCGATTGAGCACGAGAGGGAAAAAGTGAAAACCTTGTCCCTTTATAAAGAGGGTGAATATCAAGCGTCCTCTCCGTAGCCGTTTAGGACTTGCCTATAATCTAGGAGTCCTAGACACGGTTGGGTTACCCATGACCGCATTAATGAGAATCCCGTAATTGGAGGAACACGATCTCCGCTTCGACAAGACATGTTAAGAAACCGCCTCGCGTTATGTGTCGAGCTGGTTAAAAGAAATGGTTCGAATAATCACCGGGCCATGACATAACGTTGTGCTGCCAAAACAAGCCAACGAATTAGATCTGCGAAAATATTATTCTCTCTACGGTGGAATGTGGAACTTATTTTGCAGGGTCAGACACTATCCTCATATTCAAATTCTTCTGTGATGTATTCGGAGAAGGAACCCGCCTTGCAATGCCGAAGACAATACTGCGTGCCGGACTCATCGTCATTGAAGCCTGGTTTAGGGGCTACTAAGGGGGTCCTGGATTAGGGGGTCTTCGGACAGCCGGACTATCTCCATTGGCCGGACTGTTAGACTATGAAGATACAAGATTGAAGACTTCATCTCGTGTCCGGATGGGACTCTACTTGGCGTGGAAGGCAAGCTAGGCAATACGGATATGGATATCTCCTCCTTTGTAACCGACCTTGTGTAACCCTAACCCTCTCCGGTGTCTATATAAACCGAAGGGTTTTAGTCCGTAGGACAACAACCATAACATACAATCATACCATAGGCTAGCTTCTAGGGTTTAGCCTCTCTGATCTCGTGGTAGATCTACTCTTGTACTACCCATATCATCAATATCAATCAAGCAGGACATAGGGTTTTACCTCCATCAAGAGGGCCCGAACCTAGGTAAAACATCGTGTCCCCTGCCTCCTGTTACCATCCGGCCTAGACGCACAGTTCGGGACCCCCTACCCGAGATCCGCCGGTTTTGACACCGACAGCCGCCGAGTCCAGCATGAATTTCTGCCAAAAGTTGCCGTCCTTCCTCCTCGGAGATGCACCTTTGTAGTACTCCGGTAGCGCTTTTCTTATAAAGCTCTCCCTCGTGGACCTTGTAGGCTTTAGACTGCCACACAATGCAACATGCCTCGTTTTGGTCCTCAGGGAGTTCTTGCCTATTTAGGTAAGCCAAGAAGGGTTCTGTCCACGGGGCGATGACGACCATAATCACGTGGGCTGAAGGTGTTATCTCGGTGGCGGAGCCTCCGATTACGTCACAGTGTTCGGGGTCTGGTGTTGTGGCCGAATCCAAACTATTGTTGCCAGTCTCCCCTTCCCACACCATGGATGGCTTAAACAGCCTTTCCAGGAAGATATTAGGTGGGACAGGGTCGCGCTTAGCGCCAATTCGGGCGAGGATATCCGTTGCTTGATTGTTTTCTCGGACCACATGGTGGAATTCGAGCCCCTCGAATCGGGCTGACATTTTGAGGACGGCATTATGATAAGCCGCCATTTTTGGGTCCTTGGCATAAAAATCTCCATTTATTTGAGATATTGCGAGGTTCGAATCCCCATGCACTTCTAGGCGTTGAATGCCCATGGAGACTGCCATCTGGAGACCATGCAACAGGGCCTCATATTCAGCTGCATTGTTGGAGTCTGTGTATAATATTTGGAGTACTTATTGGACTGTATCTCTGATTGGGGATGTTAGGATGACGCCTGCTCCCAGACCCGCCAGCATTTTAGAGCTGTCGAAGTGCATGATCCAATTGGAGTACACGCCGTATTCTTTAGGGAGTTCGGCTTCTGTCCATTCGGCGACGAAATCGGGCAGTACTTGTGACTTAATGGCTCACCGTGGTTTGAATGATATGTCGAATGGGAGGAGCTCAATAGCCCATTTAGCAACCCGGCCCATGGCATCGCGGTTGTTTATAATGCCGTTGAGTGGAACCTCGGAGGCCACCATAATTGAACACTCTTGAAAGTAGTGTCGTAGTTTTCAGGATGCCATGAAGACCGCGTATGCTATCTTTTGATAATGTTGGTACCGGGATTTGCATGGAGTGAGGACAATAGATACGTAGTATACTGGCTTTTGAAGCGGGAACTTATGTTCGTCCGTTTCTCGTTCGACGACGAGCACTGCGCTTACAACCTGGTGTGTTGCCGTTATATATAACAACATTGGTTTGCCGATATTTGGTGCGGCCAAGATTGGGTTGCTGGACAAGGCAGCTTTTATTTCTTCCAATCCGGCCGTAGCCGCGTCCGTCCACTCGAAGTGTTCGGTGTGCCGAAGAAGGCAATAAAGAGGTAATGCCTTTTCTCCCAATCGAGAGATAAAGCGGCTTAAGGCCGCCACGCATCCAGTTAATTTCTGGATTTGCTTGAGGTTTGTTGGGATAGCCAGCTGTGACAGAGCTTGGATTTTAGCCGGATTCGCTTCAATTCCTCTGTTGGAAACGATGAAGCCCAAGAGCTTTCCGGCGGGTATGCTAAAAACGCATTTTTCCAGATTGAGCTTAACGTCATATGTTCGGAGATTGTCGAACGTGAGCATCAAGTCGTCTATCAAAGATTCGATGTGTCTGGTTTTAATTACCACATCGTCTACGTATGCCTCCACTGTTTTGCCGATTTGTGCGTCCAGGCATGTCTGAATCATGCGTTGATAGGTCGCACCGGCGTTTTTGAGCCCGAAAGGCATGGTGTTGACACAGAAGGGGCCATATGGAGTAATGAATGCCGTTGCGGCTTGATCGGGCTCCACCATATTGATTTGATGGTATCCGGAGTATGCGTCGAGGAAACACAATGAGTCGTGTCCCGTGGTAGCATCGATAGTTTGATCGATGCGGGGGAGGGGGAAGGGATTCTTGGGGCAAGCCTTGTTAATGTCCTTAAAATCGACACATAGGCGCCAGGATTTGTCCTTCTTTGGTACCATCACCAGGTTTGCTAGCCAGTCCGGATGTTTTATTTCTCTAATGAATCCGGCCTCGAGTAACTTGGCTAGTTCTTCTCCCATGGCTTGTCGCTTGGGTTCGAAGAAACGCCAAAGAGTTTGCTTGACCGGCTTGTATCCCTTTAGAATGTTTAGGCTATGCTCGGCCAGCCTGCATGGGATGCCTGGCATATCTGAAGGATGCCAGGCGAAGATGTCCCAATTCGCGCGTAAGAACTCCCACAGTGCGGCGTCTGTTGTGGGGTTCAGCTATGCCCCGATGAATGTTGTTTTTGTAGGGTCCGTTGGGTGGACCTGGAATTTGACTATTTCGTCCGCTGGTTTAAAAGAGGTGGACTTGGGTCTTTTGTCGAGTATCATGTCATCCCTGTCCACTGTAGAGCATAGCGCAGTTAGTTCTTCGGCCGCGAGGGCTTTGGATAACGCTTCGAGGGTCAGTGCGGCGGTTTTGTTTTTCGGCACGGAGTGCTATGTCCGTATCACTAGCTACAGTGATGATTCCATTGGGCTCGAGCATCTTGAGCTTCATGTACCCGTAATGGGGTATACCTTGGAAGATCGTGAATGCCTCTCGCCCTAGAAGGGCATGGTATTCGCTGCTAAACGGGGCCACTTGGAATGTGATTTCTTTGGACCTGTAATTCTCCAGCGTGCCGAATACCACATCTAGTGTGATTTTTCCCGCACATCGTGCCTCCCGACTAGGGATGATTCCTCTGAAGGTCGTGCAACTTTGCTCTATGCGGCTCTTGTCTATTTACATTTTTCTAAGAGTCTCCTCAAATATGAGGTTTAATCCACTGCCACCGTCCATGAGTACTTTAGTAAGCCGGAAGCCGTCCACAATTGGACTAAGGACCAAAGCGGCTGGAGCTCGGGCTGTGCGGAATTGAGGTTCGTCACTTGCATTGAAGGTTATGGCCGTGTAGTTCCATGGAATCGTTGCAACTTGGCAAACTTCGGCGAGGTTGTGAAGTGCTCGCTTGCGCCTATTGTTTGAGGCGAAAGTCTCGAAGACTGTCAGTACTGTATTGTCATTTTTCGCGGGAGGGTGCTCTACGGTATTGTTGACGAGGAAATCCTCGCCGCTCCTGGCCACCTGCCGGAGTATCCAACATGCCCTAAGGCTGTGTATTAGCATGGTATCCGATGTACTATGAATTTTGCATGGCCCATTGAGCCATCCCTCCAATATGGTTCTGCGCCCTGTAGTGGGTTTTGACTTCTTTGTAATTGGATTGGGTGACTTACAAGAGTACACCCTTTTAGTTCGGATAGAGGGTTTAGTTAGAGTCGGAGGATCCCAGAATTGTGTTTGGGTTTTCCAAGTGCTTTCCATCGCACAATACATCCGTACTATGGACGCCAAGTCAGCGAAGTGTGTTATATCACGGTTACTTATGGCGTTGAGGATTCCCTTGTCCGTGCAATTTTTGCAAAAGAATGAAATTGAGTCTTCCTCGTGACAGTCCTTCACCTTGCTTATTGCAAGGAGGAATCTGGCCCAATAGTGATGTATTGTCTCTTGGGGCTCTTGTCTAATATGGGAAAGATCACTTATGTGAGGGTGGGTGGGTAGATTTAAGTCCAAACCCTGACCCGGTCTGAGACCCAAAGGAGTTTCCCGAACACTTGGTGGAGGCAAGCTTGGCAATTCGGATTCTGGGACGTTGCCTAATGGTACTAGCCCGCTGTTCGATTCCAGGTTCGAAGCTTGGGCCATGTCCTCCCGTAGATGGGTATCCGGCTCGGAGAGCTCGGGAATCCGGATGTAGTTTTCCTCAAAATAGAGAAAGAATTGCTGCATCGCTCCTCCACCACCGCTATCTGATGGGTAATCGGCGGAGAGTTAATCTCCCTTGGGTCGGGTTTAAGCCCAAGCCGATCATAGTCCGTAGTGACCCCCAAGGCGGCGATGGGATCCAAGAGCTCGTTCAAAGAAGAGAGCTCCATTGGATCCATCTGCTCTGTGAATCCCAAGCCGACGTGGAGGTTGTTTTTGATGACCCGAGAAGTCATCATCGGCGCGACGGCTGATAACCCACAAGTATAGGGGATCGCAACAATTTTTGATAAGTAAGAGTGTCGAACCCAACGAGGAGCTAAAGGCAGAACAAATATTCCCTCAAGTTATATCGACCACTGATACAACTCTACGCATGCTTGATGTTCGCTTTACCTAGAACAAGTATGAAACTAGGAGTAATTTGTAGGTGTTGTTGGATAGGTTTGCAAGATAATAAAGATTGCGTAAATAAAATGTAGGGTCTGTTTAGGTAAAGACACAACTAAGTTAGTTTTAGTAGAAAGTTTGTTGTTACGAGAAAGTTATTTGTCCCTAGGCAATCGATAACTAGACCGGTAATCATTATTGCAATTTTATATGAGGGAGAGGCATAAGCTAACATACTTTCCCTACTTGGATCATATGCACTTATGATTGGAACTCTATCAAGCATCCGCAACTACTAAAGATCATTAAGGTAAAACCCAACCATAGCACTAAAGCATCAAGTCCTCTTTATCCCATACGCAACAACCCCCTTACTCGGGCTTGTGTTTCAGTCACTCATGCAACCCACTATAAGCGAATCATGAACATATTGCAACACCCTACAGCGGGGATCCCTCACGCTTGCGCGACACGGAGAGCACCATAGGACAACACCAATAATAAAACATGCAACTCAAACCAATCTTGATCATTAAATAGCCCATAGGACAAAACGGATCTACTCAAACATCATAGGATAGCCATACATCATTGGGAAATAATATATAGCGTTGAGCACCATGTTTAAGTAGAGATTACAGCGGGTAAGAGAGAGGTTACACCGCTGCATAGAGGGGGGAAGAGTTGGTGATGATGGCGGTGAAGTTGTTCGTGAAGCTTCCGGTGATGATGATGGCCCCCGGTGGTACTCCGGTGCCACCGGAAGCGAGGGGGAGAGAGCCCCCCTCCTTCTTCTTCTTCCTTGACCTCCTCCCTAGATGGGAGAAGGGTTTACGTACTTGGTCTCCATGGCGTGGGAGGGGCGAGAGCCCCTCCGATATTGGATCTGTCTCTCTGTCTCTCTCTGTTTCTGTGTTCTCAGATTCTACCCTTTCACCGTTTTTTATATTCCCGGAGATCCGTAACTCCGATTGGGCTGAAATTTAAACATGATCTCTATTCAGATATTTGCTTTGTTGCGGCGAACGAAGGGCACCAACCGCCTTACGGGGTGGACACGAGGATCAGGGGTGTGCCCAGGGGGGTGGGGCGCGCCCCCTGCCTCATGCCTCCCTCGGAACCATCTCGCGTGGATTTTTCTTCCCAAAAATCATATATATTCCAAAAAAATCTCGGTCAGTTTTTATCCCATTTGGACTCCGTTTGATATGGATATTCTGCGAAACAAAAAACATGCAACAAACAGGAACTGGCACTGGGCATTGGATCAATATGTTATTCCCAAAAATAGAATAAAAAGTTGCCAAAAGTATATGAAAGTTGTAGAATATTAGCATGGAACAATCAAAAATTATAGATACGACGGAGACACATCAGCATCCCCAAGCTTAATTCCTGCTCATCCTCGAGTAGGTAAATCATAAAAAAGATAATTTTTGATGTGGAATGCTACCTAGCATAATCTTGATCATGTATCTAATCATGTCATGAATATTAAGATACGAGAGATTCAAAGCAATAGTCTATCATTTGACATAAAACAATAATACTTCAAGCCTACTAATAAAGCAATCGTGTCTTTTTAAAATAACATGGCCAAAGAAAGTTATCCCTACAAAATCATATAGTCTGGCTATGCTCCATCTTCACCACACAAAATATTGACATCATGCACAACCCCGATGACAAGCCGAGAAATTGGTTCATACTTTTTAACGCGCTTCAGCTTTTTCAACCCTCACGCAATACATAAGCGTGAGCCATGGACATAGCACTATAGGTGTAATAGAATATGATGGTGGAGGTTGTGTGGAGAAGACAAAAAGGGAGAAAGTCTCACATCGATGCGGCTAATCAACGGGCTATGGAGATGCCCATCAATTGATGTCAATGTGAGGAGTAGGGATTGCCATGCAACGGATGCACTAGAGCTATAAGTGTATGAAAGCTCAAACTGAAACTAAGTGGGTGTGCATCCAACTTGCTTGCTCATGAAGACCTCGGGCATTTGAGGAAGCCCATCATCGGAATATACAAGCCAAGTTCTATAATGAAAATTCCCACTACTATATGAAAGTGATAACTCAAGAGACTCTCTATATGAAGAACATGGTGCTACTCTGAAGCACAAGTGTGGTAAAAGGATAGTAACATTGCCCCTTCTCTCTTTTTCAATCGGTTTTTTATTTTTTCTATTTTTTTCATTTTTTTTGGGGCCTTCTCCTTTTTTGGCCTTTCTCTTGTTTTCTTTTCTTTCTTTATTTCTTTTTTTTCGTCCGGAGTCTCATACCGACTTGTGGGGGAATCATAGTCTCCATCATCCTTTCCTCACTGGGGCAATGCTCTAATGATGATGATCATCACACTTTTATTTACTTACAACTCAATATTACAACTCAATATCTAGAACAAAGATATGACTCTATATGAATGCCTCCGGCGGTGTACCGGGATGTGTAATGATCTAGCGTAGCAATGACATCAAAAAATGGACAAGCCATGAAAACATCATGGTAGCTATCTTACGATCATGCAAAGCAATATGACGATGAATGCTCAAGTCATGTATATGATGATGATGGAAGTTGCATGGCAATATATCTCGGAATGGCTATGGAAATGCCATGATAGGTAGGTATGGTGGCTGTTTTGAGGAAGATATAAGGAGGCTTATGTGTGACAGAGCGTATCATATCACAGGGTTTGGATGCACCGGCGAAGTTTGCACCAACTCTCGAGGTGAGAAAGGGCAATGCACGGTACCGAAGAGGCTAGCAATGATGGAAGGGTGAGAGTGCGTATAATCCATGGACTCAACATTAGTCATAAAGAACTCACATACATATTGCAAAAGTTTATTAGCTCTCGAAGCAAAGTACTACTACGCATGCCCCTAGCGGGATAGATTGGTAGGAAAAGACCATCGCTCGTCCCCGACCGCCACTCATAAGGAAGACAATCAATAAATACCTCATGCTCCGACTTCGTTACATAACGGTTCACCATGCGTGCATGCTACGGGAATCACAAACCTTAACACAAGTATTTCTACTAATCCACAACTACCCACTAGCATGACTCTAATATCACCATCTTTACATCGCAAAACTATTGCAAGGAATCAAACATATCATATTCAGTGATCTACAAGTTTATGTAGCATTTTATGACTAACCATGTGAATGACCAGTTCTTGTCATCTCTCTAAATAGATATAAGTGAAGCAAGAGAGTTTAATTCTTTCTACAAAAGATACGCCCACGCTCTAACAAATATAAGTGAAGCAAAAGAGCATTCTACAAATGGCGGTTTTCTATGTAAAGAGAAACGGGCAATCCAAACTTCAAATGATATAAGTGAAGCACATGAAGCATTCTATAAAGCCATACTCAAAAGATATGAGTGAAGTGCATAGAGCATTCTATAAATCAACCAAGGACTATCTCATACCAGCATGGTGCATAAAAGAAAAAGGAAAACGAAAAGCAAAAGACGCTCCAAGATTGCACATATCGCATGAACGAAACGAATCCGAAAACATACTGATACTTGTTGAAGAAAGAGGGGATGCCTTCCGGGGCATCCCCAAGCTTAGACGCTTGAGTCTCCTTGAATATTTACTTGGGGTGCCTCGGGCATCCCCAAGCGTGAGCTCTTGCCTCTCTTCCTTCTTCTCACATCGAGACCTTCTCGATCATCGAACGCTTCATCCACACAAAACTTCAACAGAAAACTCGGTAAGATCCATTAGTATAATAAAGCAAATCACTACTCAAAGTACTGTTGCGAACCAATTCATATTTTGTTTTTGCATTGTGTCTACTGTAATATAACTTTTTCATGGCTTAATCCACTGATATAATTCAATAGTTTCATCAAAACAAGCAAACTATGCATCAAAAACAGAATCTGTCTAAAACAGAACAGTCTGTAATAATATGAACATTCACCATACTTCTAATACTTGAAAAATTCTACCAAAATTAGGAAAAATAAACTATTTGTATAGAAATACAGTTAAAAAATAATTAGAACCATTTGATGTTCCAGTAAAAAAATGTAAAATCGCGAACTACAGCCAAAGTTTCTGTCCCGTACCGCACAAACCAACAAGCAAAGTAAACATCCTAAAGGCAAATCTTGGAACATTATTTTTATAATACAATGGAATTGTACAAGGGGATAATTATTTTTATTGAAAAGTTTCTGTAATCAAGATTCACAAAGTTTCCGTGAGCATGAACAAATTTCAAGGCTAGCTCCCACTTCAACAATGCTCGTCTTTCTCACTTTCGCTTTTCTTTTTGAAAAAGTTTTGGGTTCCCCTCTTTATTTTTGTTGTTTTTAAACCATATAAAAGCACTCAACAGAAATAAATGACTCTCTAAAACTTCCGAGTTGTCTCCCTGGCAGCACTTTCTTTAAAGCCATTAAGCTAGGCATATAGTAGTGCTCAAGTAATGGATCCACCCGGATCCCAAGGTATATCAAAGCCAATTTTAATTAACAATGATTTGTAATTTAGTAGTGAGCACAAAGTAACATATATCATGTAACAACGAAGTATAACTCTCTTCCTATGCACCGGCATGCCATAAAAGAACAATTCATGCACACATAGTAAAGGCCAATGCATAGTATAAACAGTTTCTTGCAATTTTATAGTATTGGAAACATAGAGAGGTGGAGATATAGTTCCTCTCTCATAATAATTGCAAGTAGGAGCAGCAAGCACATGCATATTATATCTATCAAAATCATCATGTGTAGTAGTAAAAGGCAACCTATCAATATAATCCTTAATAAGCACAAACTTCTCCGATATAGTGTAGTTTGGAGAATTCAAAAAGATAATAGGACTATCATGTGTGGGTGCAATAGCAAAAATTTCATGTTTAACATAAGTAACTATAGCAAGTTCATCTCCATAAGCATAATTCATATTGGCATCTTGGCCACAAGCATAGCAAGCATCATCAAAAAGGGATATTTCAAAAGAATCAACGGGATCATAGCAATTATCATAGCATTCATCCTTCGGTAAGCATGAAGGGAAATTAAACAATGTATGAGTTGAAGATTCACTCTCATTATAAGGTTGGAATGGGTGATCAATACGCTCTTCCTCCTTTTGTTCTTCGCTCTGCTCCTCATCTTTTTCATCCAATGAGCTCACAGTTTCATCAATTTCTTCTTCCATAGACTCCTGCAAAATATTAGTCTCTTCTTGGACAGCGGAGACTTTCTCAATAAGTGCATCAATATAAGAATTGTATTCGTAATTCTCCTAGCAATATTTCAATATAGCAAAATTTTCAGGCATATAAACATCATCATCAAAAGCTTCATACTTTTCAAAGAAAGATTCAATTTCATAAGCACCTTTAAAAGCAACAAATTCTTCTATTTGTTCCACGTCATAATAGTCATATATACCTCTAGCATAAGAAGCCAAAGTTTCATTATCATTAAATTTGCATAAAAAGGGAAGTGTGGAGCCTTCATCCTAGAGCAACAAGTATAATCATATCTCAAACATAGTTGCCTAGCATACCATTTCAACATATAAATTTGATCCCATAATAGTTCCCCTTTTTGAGGCAAGAAATAATCCCTAAAGTATTCATGTTGATCCAACGTGTCTCCCATTACCAAATTGAATGGAGTTTTCTCTGGATTATCAAAGTAGTACATAATATCTGTCACATAACGAGCATCGAGGGTTTTAGGAGCTTCCTCATCTCCATGAGCAGCAAGTACACCTAATTTTTTGGTATTTCGTGTTCCATATCCATAACTAAAGATAAAGAACAACTAAGAACAGCAAATAAAAATTACTTAGTGATAAAGCAAACAAGCACACACGAGAATATTCACCCCATGCTATTGCTCCCCGGTAACAGCGCCAGAAAAAGGTCTTGATAACCCACAAGTATAGGGGATCGCAATAGTTTTCGATAAGTAAGAGTATCAAACCCAACGAGGAGCTAAAGGCAGAACAAATATTCCCTCAAGTTCTATCGACCACCGATACAACTCTACGCACGCTTGATGTTCGCTTTACCTAGAACAATATGAAACTAGAAGTACTTTGTAGGTGTTGTTGGATAGGTTTGCAAGATAATAAAGATTGCGTAAATAAAAAGTAGGGCCTGTTTAGGTAAATACACAACTAAGTTAGTTTTAGTAGAGAGTTTGTTGTTACGACAAAGTTATTTTTCCCTAGGCAATCGATAACTAGACCGGCAATCATTATTGCAATTTTATATGAAGGAGAGGCATAAGCTAACATACTTTCTCTACTTGGATCATATGCACTTATGATTGGAACTCTATCAAGCATCCGCAACTACTAAAGATCATTAAGGTAAAACCCAACCATAGCATAAAGCATCAAGTCCTCTTTATCCCATACGTAACAACCCCCTTACTCGGGTTTGTGTTTCAGTCACTCACGCAACCCACTATAAGTGAATCATGAACGTATTGCAAAACCCTACAGGGGTGATCCCTCACGCTTGCGTGACACGGAGAGCACCATAGGACAGCACCAATAATAAAACATGCAACTCAAACCAATCTTCATCATCAAATAGCCCATAGGACAAAATGGATCTACTCAAACATCATAGGATAGCCATACATCATTGGGAAATAATATATAGCGTTGAGCACCATGTTTAAGTAGAGATAACAGCGGGTAAGAGAGAGGTTACACCGCTGCATAGAGGGGGAAGAGTTGGTGATGATGGCGGTGAAGTTGTTGGTGAAGATTGTGGTGATGATGATGGCCCCCGGTGGCACTCCGGTGCCACCAGAAGCGAGGGGGAGAGAGCCCCCCTCCTTCTTCCTCTTCCTTGACCTCCTCCCTAGATGGGAGAAGGGTTTCCCCTCTGGTCCTTGGTCTCCATGGCGTGGGAGGGATGAGAGCCCCTCCGAGATTGGATCTGTCTCTTTGTCTCTCTCTGTTTCTGCGTTCTCTGATTCTACCCTTTCACCGTTTCTTATATTCCCGGAGATCCTTAACTCCGATTGGGCTGAAATTTTAACATGATCTCTATCCGGATATTAGCTTTCTTGCGGCGAAAGAAGGGCACCAACCGCCTTACGGGGTGGCCATGAGGGTCAGGGGTGCGCCAAGGGGGGTGGGGCACACCCCCTGCCTCGTGCCTCCCTCGGGCACAATCTCGCATGGATTTTTCTTCCCAAAAATCATATATATTCCAAAAAATTATCTGTCAGTTTTTATCCCGTTTGGACTCCGTTTGATATGGATATTCTACGAAACAAAAAACATGCAACAAACAGTAACTGGCACTGGGCACTGGATCAATATGTTAGTCCCAAAAATAGTATAAAAAGTTGCCAAAAGTATATGAAAGTTGTATAATATTGGCATGGAACAATCAAAAATTATAGATACGACAGAGACATATCAACGGCCGACGGGGCGGTCACGACGAAGCCGCCTAATCGGAGGGTTTGGCCTACAACCAGGGCTCCCCTAGAGGTAATGTTGTCCCTGACAACAAGACGAGCCATCAGGCCTTATCATGATGGTGCAGTGGAACTCTCAATCAAAGCACCAATGTCGGTGTCAAAACCGGCGGATCTCGGGTAGGGGGTCCCGAACTGTGCGTCTAAGGCGGATGGTAACAGGAGGCGGGGGACACAATGTTTACCCAGGTTTGGGGCCTCTCGATGGCGGTAATACCCTACTTCCTTCTTGATTGATCTTGATGATATGAGTGTTACAAGAGTTGATCTACCACGAGATCAGAGAGGCTAAACCCTAGAAGCTAGCCTATGGTATGATTGTTGTTGTCCTATGGACTAAACCCTCCAGTTTATATAGACACCGGAGGGGCTAGGGTTACACAGAGTTGGTTACAAGGGGGGAGATCTACATATCCGAATTGCCAAGCTTGCCTTCCACGCAAAGGAGAGTCCCATCCGGACACGGGACGAAGTCTTCAATCTTGTATCTTCATAGTCCAACAGTCCGGCCAAAGTGTATAGTCCGGTTGTCTGAAGACCCCCTAATCCAGGACTCCCTCAGCCGGCGCGAGTATGACGGCGATGAGGTCGAGGCAGTGAAGCTCTTCCTCACCAGCGACGATGAAGTAGCGGCGGCGCTAGGTTTTGAGAGCTCGAGCTAGGGAGCGAGCTCGAGTGGAGTAAAACAGACTGAGGAAGGGAAGGGGTATATATAGCCACTGTGAAAAACTGCTCATCCAAGGAAAATGGACAAACGTGCCCCTGACCTTTCTCATCTGTGCGACATGTGTCACCCCCGTCCTATGAGGTGGAGATCGTGTGAGATCATGGGTGAATAGATAAGTATAGTCGTGGAATGTGGAATGGTTTGAGCGGCAAAAGCCGAAAATTCAGATATGAGAATTTTAATGTTTCGTTCGCAAATTCTTCAGCTGACACACAGTGAAGATTTTGAACGGGTTTCAAATAGAATGAACATGAGGAATTTGTGAACATACTGGGTTGAGTTTAGCATAGAGGGGGAAGGGTCTGATCACATTCACTTAGCAAAAAAACAACTTGAAGAAATAGCTATAAGTGAATGTTGTAGAGGACATAAACTCATATATGTACATATATAGCCAAAGAAGAAAAACGATGGAAACAGTGAAGACATTGCAAAGTTGAAGAAATCGAACAACTGGGGAAATTCAAAAATGAAGAAAAACTCAAATTAAAGATTTCCAACTTTTGTTGGTGGCATGACCCACCGTATAAGAATGATGATTCCAGACACCGCGTACAATTATCGTAGGGCTCTGAGAATCAAATTCTTCGTTAATTTCTTCACACTTAGAGGGTTAGTCTTCATTGATTGAAGAAAAACGTTACTTCATGTGTTGCACATCTAAGTCATCATTTTTGCATAAGTGTTAGGATGTGTGTCCTTCTCAAAGGACATTCGAAGATTCTAAGATATTTAGCTCACACCGGAACTTGCTAAATCTCTTCTCATCCAAGGGCTTTGTGAAGGTATCGGCTAGTTGTTCTTCAGTCTTCACGTGCTCGATGGAGATGTTGCCCTTCAACACATGATCACGAAGAAAAAGATGACGAATCTGAATGTGCTTTGTCTTCGAGTGCTGAACTGGTTTATGAGCAATCTTGATGGCACTCTCATTGTCACAATAGAGTGGCATATTCTTCACATTGATGCCGTAGTCCTTGAGAGTTTGCTTCATCCATAGCAATTGATCACAACACGATCCAGCAGCAATGTACTCAGCTTCAGCAGTAGAGAATGATACACAGTTATGTTTCTTTGAAGACCAGCAAACCAAGGATCATCTGAGGAAATGGCATGTGCATGATGTTGACTTGTGGTCCACACGATCACTAACATAGTCAGAGTCTAAATATCCAATGAGATCAAAAGCCAAGCCCTTGGGATACCATAGTCCAAGTGTTGGAGTGTGAGCTAGATATCGAAGAATATGCTTCACAGCCTTATGGTGTGATTCCTTCAGTGTAGCTTGAAAATGGGCACACATGCAAACACTAAGCATAATATCTAGCCTAGATGCACATAAATACAATAAAGAACCAATCATGGAGCGGTATACTTTTTGATCGAAGTCAATACCATTTTCATCAGTGCATAGATGGCCATTTGTAGGCATAGGGATTTTGACGCCTTTGCAATCTTGCATGCCAAATTTCCTCAATACATCATTGGGGTATTTCTCCTGATATATGAATATGATAATGCACTATTGACGAATCTGAAGACCATGCCCGAGGGGCCTGCTTGAGGCCATAGAGGGCCTTATTGAGTCTGAAGACTTTGTCAGGATGCTTTGGATCTTCAAAACCTGGGGGTTGAGCAACATATACTTCTTCCTCAAGCCTACCATTGAGGAATGCACTTTTCACATCCATTTGATATAAGATGATATTATGATGGTTAACATAAGCAAGTAATATGCGAATGGCCTCAAGTCTAGCAACATGTGCAAAAGTTTCATCGAAATCAATTCCTTTAACCTGTGTGTAGCCTTGAGCTACAAGTCGTGCCTTATTCCTCACCACAAGGCTATTTTCAACTTGCTTGTTGCGTTAGATCCACTTTGTACCAATGATATTATGCTTGCGATGATCTGGTCGCTTGACAAGTTCCCAGACGTTGTTGAGCTCGAACTGATGTAATTCCTCTTGCATAGCTTGAATCCACTTGGGCTCCAGAAATGCTTCATCTACTTTAGTGGGCTCTGTGATAGAGACGAAATCAAAGTGCCCACAAGAGTTAGATAAATGTGAAGCTTTTGAGTGTGTGAGGGGACCTGGTGCGTTGATGTCGCTGATGATTTTCTCTATCTGCACTTCATTAGCGACGCGAGGATGAGCTGGTTGACGATGAGGAATTTGCTCAGCATTTTCTTCAGAGCCATTTTCTTCAGGTGTACCAACATGATGTTCTTCATGTTCTGAAATGACTTCTTCAGCAGATTCTTCGGTAGGAATGACATCCTCAGTAGCCTTAAACTTAATAGATTCCTCAGGAGGTATTTCATCTGTCATAGGAGGTAGGTGCTCTCTTTGCGAGCCATTAGTCTCATCGAACCGCACATCTACAGTTTCAACAACCTTGTGGTGATAGATGTTGAAGACTCTGTAGGTTTGTGAGTCCTTACCATAACCAAGCATAAAACCTTCATGTGCTTTCGGTGCAAATTTAGAGCTGTGATGAGGATCTCTAATCCAGCATTTAGCACCAAAGACTTTTAAATAACTCGCATTGGGTTTCTTGTCAGTGAGGAGTTCATATGCAGTCTTATTGAAGAATTTGTGAAGATATACTCTGTTGATGATGTGGCAGGCAGTATCAATTGCTTCAGGCCAGAAGCGAGGAGGCGTCTTGTACTCATCAAGCATAGTGCGGGCCATCTCAACAAGAGTCCTGTTCTTGCGCTCCATGACGCCATTCTGCTGAGGAATTTAAGGAGCAAATAACTCATGAGTAATACCAAGTTCATCAAGATAGTCATCAAGACAAGTCTTCTTGAACTCAGTTCCATTGTCACTTCTGATGTGCTTGATCTTCACACCAAAGTTGGTTGAAGCCCTCGAGGAAAATCGTTTGAAGACTTCCTGCACTTCAGTTTTGTAAGTGATGATATGCACCCATGTATAACGAGAATAATCATCAACAATGACAAAGCCATATAAAGATGCAGCATTAGTAAATGTGGCATAGTGAGTAGGGCCAAAGAGATCCATGTGAAGCAATTCAAATGGACGAGTGGTAGTCATGATGGTCTTTGAGGGATGTTTGGCCTTGGTCATCTTTCCAGCTTCACAAGCTCCACACAAATGGTCCTTGAGGAATTTCACACCCTCGATGCCAATGACATGCTTTTTCTTCGCGAGCGTGTGCAAGTTCCTCATCCCAGCATGACCAAGTCGTCGATGCCATAGCCAGTCTTCTGAAGATTTTGCAAGTAGACATGTAGCATGTTGTGGTCTTGTAGAGAAATCAACAATATACAAATCTCCTCTCCTAAAGCCTTCGAAGACTTTGGAATTGTTAGCTTCCATGATCACAACACAACGATACTTGCTAAATACAACAACCATATCAAGATCACAAAGCATTGAGACAGACATGAGGTTGAACCCTAAGGACTCGACAAGCATGACTTCGTCCATGTGTCGATCCTTTGAGATTGCAACCTTACCTAGACCTAATACCTTACTTTTGCCTTTGTCAGCGTAGGTGATATGCTTCAGATGTGATGGAGATAAGGGAGCGTCCATTAATATATTCTTGTCACCAGTCATGTGATTTGTGCATCCACTATCGAGGACCCACTCAATGGCTTTGGGTTGATCATCCTGCAGATGAATTAGTGCAGCTTACGATCTCATATACTTCTTCCTTGAAGAATATGACATCAAACTCATCAGATCAATTTCATCAAATAGTAGAACGGATATAGCAATATGAGGACATGAGAAATGAAGGTTCATTTCTTCATGATTAGCTTGCGTCCTTTCAAGCATATTCAGGTCTCCAGCAAATTTTTTAGACATTTAGGTTCGTCTGGAGACCTGACCCTGCATGAGAGATTACTTCTTTTTCTTCACCACCCACATCTGAAGGGGTGGCAAAGAGTTCATCTTTCTGCGAGCTCCATGAGAGAAAGGTGGCATATATGCCAATCCATTTTGTTTCACATAAGAGGGGTTAGGGTAAGCATATGAGTAAGCAAAGAAATTCTTCAAGGATTTATGAACATAATGATTTGAAGAATAGTGCACATATCCATAATCCTTAGCCTTACCCTAAGAAAAAGAGGTGTTAGCACGATGATGTTCATGTGAGGACTTTGATCCTTTTGAGGAATGAGGTCCATATGAGGATTTGGATCCATATGAAGACTTTGGTCCATATGAAGAATTTGATCTGGGGTTCCTATTCTTCACAGGTGGTGTCATGATGACATTCACCTGAAGACTTTCAAGGCACCTTTTGGGAACCCAGATTTTCTTCATAGGAGGACCATTCTGCAGTTAGTGCCAACATATCTAGCAAATACTTCACCATTCTGATTTTTGAACAGTTTGTAATTGGAGTCAAATGACTCATCAGAAGAATATGAAGATTCACATGTAAAGCTAGATAAAGTAGATGGATCCACTGAAGGTCCCTTTGCAGCAACCCATGAGGTTTTGGGATACTGCTCAGGTTTCCAGTAGGTCCCATCAGCATTAAGTTTCCTCTCAAAGGCAATACCCTCTTTCCTAGGGTTCCTAATGAGGATCTGCTTCTTAAGCACATCACAAAGAGCCTGGTGCCCTTTGAGGCTTTTGTACATGCCTGTCACATACAATTCCTTCATCCCTGCATGGTCAGTGATACTAGAAGCATCCTCAGATGAGGAATTAGTGATAGCAGAGACAGTTGAAGAGTTTGCAGCAATAGAAGCATTTGAACATTCAGGTGAAGAATTAGCAGATTCACGTTCAATGCATTTCTGAAGATCTTCATAACTCACTCTTAACTGCTCAAGATCTTGCTTTCTTTGAAGGAATTCATAAGAAAGCTTCTCATGGTCAGATAAGAGAGTGTTATGATGGCTCTGAAGACTGTCAAACTTGGACTGAAGTATCTGAAGATTTTCAGTCAAAATTTTCATGCGACCCATTTCTTCACCATACATATCATCGCTTTTATCTACCATGTTTTGAACTTTTTCAAGAGCCTTTTGAAGTTTCACAGCAATCTTAGCAAGTTTAGAATAGCTAGGTTTGAGGTCTTCATCAGATTCATCCTCACTTGATTTAGAGGAGGGATATTTGAGTACCTTTGCACCTTTTGCCATGAAGCAATAGGTGGGAGCGTAGTCATCATCGCCATCGCCAGTAGTGTTGGGGAGGTCCTTTTCCTTAATGTTGAAGATGGACTTGCTGACGAACGTTCTAGCGAGGGCTAGCCTCGCCACACCAGAGTCTGACTCCTTAGATTCCTCCTCTTCCTCTTTTCCTCAGATTCAGCCTCAGAGTCCATTTCCTTGCCAATGAATGCCCGTGCCTTCTTGGAGTTGCTCTTCTTGTGAGATGAAGACCTTGAAGGTTTTGATGAAGAGGACTTTGAAGATTTCTTCTTCTTCTTTGAATCATCAGAACTGTAGTCCTTGTACTTCTTCTTCGTTGATTCCTTTTCCCACTGAGGACAATCTTGAATGTAGTGACCGGGTTTCTTGCATTTGTGGCAAAGTCTCTTCTTGTAATCACGGGATGAGGAATCTCATCTTAAGTCATCACTTCTTAAGGATTTTCCAAAATGACCACGTCTTGAAAACTTCTGGAATTTCCTCACGAGCATTGCTAGCTCCTGGCTCAGTTCTTCAGGATCACCAAGGCTGTCGGAGTAAGTGACCACGGGTAGCCTAGCCGGCTCCCCCTGGCCTTTCTGCAAAAACTACGAGCCGATCCGGCTCTCAAGAACCCAAGACATGGGGCCGCCTTCCCCTGGCCGGCTGTCTCCCAGGCCGGCTATTGGAAGGCGGCCCGACTTCAGCCCTCATGAAGAAAGCCGTGGGATGGCCGGCTCCGGGGAGCCGGCTCCCATAAAGCGGTCGAGATCGTACCCTCGAAGTCTGCATCCACATAACGGCGATGTGACGGGGCGTGGCTACAGTGAAGCCTGCCACCCCCGAATCCCGGAGCGCGCCTGGCACAGTGCGCCGTACGGGTGGCCATGACCCGTCCGACGCAGCACTGTTGCCACATTGACCCTGATGTCATCCACGACGGGCTACCAGTACGGCCCACGGGCGGTGGGCCCCTTCGGGCAGAGAGACACCCGAAGGCGGCCTAGTCTCCCCCAGTCGGCCCAAGACGGAGCCGACTCTCTCCAGCCGGCTTGCCACCCCCTCGAAGGAGACGCCCCATTAAGGAGACAAGACACGGTGAGGCTACAGTGGTCACCCGCCGGACGGCAGCACTGTAGCCACGCTTACCTCGGCGAAGCCCTCGTCACCAAGATTGAGCAACAGTAACCAGCCACCGACAAGGCCCTAGACAGTGGGGCCTGCCTGTCGACCAAGGAGCTGGTAGCCGGCGGGACCCACCAGCCGGCGGGCCCCAGCAGCCGGCGCAGAAGCCGGAGAGCGAAGACACAGACGGCTGGGCCCCACGCCCAGCCGGATTACCATTGTACCCCCGGGGGGTAGGCCTATATAAACCCCCCGGGACACCCATGCAAAGGATGGATCCCTGCTAGTTTTAGACACCACGTAGGGAGGAGAAGAGAGCAAGCAGAGCCCTTCTTCCTCCTCTCGCCAAACAGCTCAAGGAGCATCGTGTAGCTACTTGTTCATCTAGTGATCATGCGGAGACCCCGCAGAGCAGCAGTAGGGGTGTTATCTCCACGGAGAGCCCCGAAGCTGGGTAAGATTCGCCGGCGTGCATGTCTTCGCCTCATCCCGTTTCCAGGCACCGGCGATGTTTTACTGGCTCCCACAATGATAAGCCACCCGTTGGCATATGTCGCACCTACCACCCGACATTTGGCGCCCACCGTGGGGCCAGGTGCACCGTCGTCCGGAGACCTGTTCTGGACGGGAACCCTCTTCCTCCCCCGCGAGCGTAGCCAGCCCGGCACGCCCGATGGCGCTTGCCACGACGCGCTGCAAGGCGTCACCAACGCCTGCGCAGCGAGCAGCCTCGCTGATCTCCTCGACAAGACCCTCATCTCCGACGAGCTCGCCTCCGACGCGGGCACCGACCACCTCGTCAACCTCCTCGGCCGGCTCCATGTCTCCGGCGAGCCTGCTGTGGACTTGGAGTCGGTTGGCTCCACCGATCCGATGCTGTCGACTCCGACACGGCCTCATTCGACACCTTCCCCACCAACGTCACGATCTACAACGACCCGCTTCCCCGAGCCGATGGCTGCGACGCTGTCACCACCGAGGTGATGGTCATCGGCCACGACGGCGCTGCTGACGAGAGCGCCCACGACGCCCCGCACGCGGCGGTCCACGACTTGTCCATCCCCCTCCCGGCCGACGCCGACGCTGAAGCACTGGAGGCTCGCCGCCTCGCCCTCCTCGCGGAGGGCCGGAAAGTTGGTTTCCATGAGACGCCTCGCTGAGGCCCACCGACGCGAGGCCGACCGCGCCGCCTTTGGCACGCCGCCCCCAGGAGGGCCCAGTCGGGTTGGCGTTGTCAGACAGCGCGGCGCTGTCGTTGCCGACACGTTAGGAGTCGACCGCCCAGTCTACGCCACTCCACTCGAGAACCTGCGCGCCGCCCAGGCGGCCGTAGACGAGCTAGACGGACTGGGGGCCGAAGAACTCCCCCACATGACCCGACGCATCCAGCAGCTGATCGATGCAGCCGCGCAGCGGCACGAAGCCGACGCCCGCGCGGAAAGCCCTCCCCCGCGCCGAGATCACGGCGCGACGTCCCGGACGCCGACTGCGGGTAGAGACCGCGCGCGGCGCGAGAAAGAGCCGGCTGCCAGCCGAAGCCAAACCCGGATCTCCATCGAGCGAGACGCAGAAGGCCACCCTCGGGCCGTGGAGTGGCGGGGCAACCCGCCTCCGCCTCGGCCCCGTGGAGAGAGATATCCCACCCCTCCGCCTGTGGCGCATCCGACTCTCAGCGGCCGACTAGGTCGCCGCGAAGGAGTCGGCGAAAACGACGCCCGCCATCGGATCGACCGCCTGGCGCGATCCCTGGCGCTGGAAGAAGAAGACGATGTCGGTCCGCCTTGCTTCGGCCCCCGCATCCGCGACGAGCCCTTCCCCAAAGGGTTCTCGCTCCCAAGAGACACGCCCAAGTACAACGGCTCCGTGAAGCCGGAAGATTGGTTGATCGACTACTCCACGGCGGTTAGCATAGCCAACGGCAACCGGCGCGTTGCCGTGAAGTACGTGCCCCTCATGCTGCAAGGCACGGCGCGGACCTGGCTCAACAGCCTCAAACCACACAGCATCAACAGTTGGCTAGATTTCACAGAAGCTTTCGTCCGCAACTTCACCAGCACCTACAAGCGGGCTCCCAAGCCCAGACAGCTCTCCTTGTGCGTACAAGGCCCCGCCGAGTCAACTCGCGACTACCTCACGCGTTGGGCCGAGCTCCGCAACTCTTGCAAAGGGGTGCACGAGGTGCAAGCCATAGAATACTTCACAGCCGGGTGCCGAGAAGGCACCCTCCTCAAGCACAAACTTCTCTGCGATGAGCCGATTACCCTCGACGAGCTTCTGGGCATAGCGGACAAGTACGCCACCGCCGACTCCTCAATGAAGACCGAGCTCCGGGTAGACGCGTCCGGAAAAGTACTCAACCCGGCGCCCAAGACGCCGGCTGGGGATTCCGGCCGACGCCCACACTCGAACGACCACAAGCGCAAGGGCCCCGCGCCGCCTCCCGCCAGTCGGCAGGTGGCCACAGTCGAAGACGTGCCGCCCAAGAAACCCAAGGGCGGCAGGACGGCTTGGCAGTCGGCCTTCTCCTACGAGCAAACTCTCGACGCCCCGTGCAAGTTCCACAGCGGCGCGAAGCCGTCCAACCACACAACCCGGAAGTGCCATTGGCTCACCCGAATCTCTAAAGGCGAAGGGCTCGCGCCGCCTCCGCCTGCCGGTCCGTCGCCTCCGGCTCCGGAGCCACCGGCCGCTCGGCCCGCAGTCGGAGCCGTGCACGATGAGTTCCCCGATGAGCATGCCGCCTATATCATCTTTACAAGCCAGCCCGAAGACCGGCACAGCAAATGCCGAGAGAACCAGGAAGTCAGCATGGTTGCTGCCAACCCCGCCGAGCACATGCACTGGTCAGAAAAACCTATCAACTGGAGCCGGGCCGACCACCCAGAGGTGATGCCATCTCCCGGCTCTTATGCGTTGGTTCTGGATGCCACCCTTGCAATGGACAGACGCGCCGCCCGCTTCTCCCGTGTGTTGATAGACGGCGGGAGCAGCATCAACATCTTGTACCGCGACACCCTGGAGAAGCTGAACATCAAGACAAAGCAACTCATGCCTACTCGGACCATGTTCCATGGCATCGTACCCGGCCTGTCCTGCGCCCCCATTGGCAAGATCAAGATTGATGTACTTTTTGGGGACAAGGAGCATTCCCGCCGGGAAGCGATCTGGTTTGAAGTAGTGGACCTGGAGAGCCCTTACCATGCATTGCTTGGCCGACCTGCCTTGGCCCAATTCATGGCAGTTCCCCACTATGCATACCTCAAGATGAAGATACCAAGCACCAAAGGCATCATCACCGTAGCCGGCGATTACAAGAAGTCCTCTGAGTGCGCAGCAGCCAGCAGTCGGCTGGCCGAGTCCCTTGTGATTGCCGAAGAAAACAAGATGTTGGACCGAGTCGTGGCCATAGCCGGCAAGCAGTCGGCCTTGTCCCCCGATCCCAAGGAGCATGATGCTCAAGGATCTTTCCAGCCGGCCAAGGAGACGAAGAAGATACCTCTTGACCCCGAGCACCCAGAGAGGTTTGCCGTCATCGGGGCAAACCTAAACAGCAAATAGGAAGGCGAGCTCGCCGATTTCCTCCGTGAGAATCGGGACATCTTTGCATGGTCCCCCAAGGACATGCCGGGCGTTCCGAAGGAATTCGCCGAGCACAAACTACACGTCCGAGAAGACGCAAAGCCAGTCAAACAACCCCTCCGCCGACTGTCGGAGGAGAAACGCAGGATTGTGGGAGAGGAGATAGCCCGGCTTCTGGCAGCCGGCTTCATTATGGAAGTTTTCTTTCCAGAGTGGCTCGCCAACCCGGTCCTCGTGCTAAAGAAGAACAACAAGTGGCGCATGTGTATAGACTACACGAGCCTCAACAAGGCCTGCCCCAAAGATCCCTTTGCCCTGCCAAGGATTGACCAAGTGATAGACTCCACGGCCGGATGCGAGCTGTTGAGTTTCTTGGATGCTTACTCAGGGTATCACCAGATAAAGTTAGATCCGGCAGACCGCCTGAAGACCGCCTTCATCACACCATTCGGAGCCTTCTGCTACCTGACTATGACATTCGGCTTGAGAAATGCCGGTGCCACTTTTCAGCGTTGCATGCAGAAGTGCCTCCTCAAGCAACTCGGCAGAAATGCCCATGTCTACGTAGACGACATTGTGGTGAAGACGGAGAAGCGCGGCACCTTGCTGGAAGACCTCAAGGAAACATTTGAGAACCTACGCCGGTTCCAAATCAAGCTTAACCCCGAGAAATGCGTGTTCGGAGTACCAGCCGGCCAGCTCCTAGGCTTCCTGGTCTCCGAACGCGGCATCGAATGCAACCCAGTAAAGATCAAGGCCATTGAGAGAATGGCGATTCCCACCAAGCTTCGAGACATCCAGAAGTTTACCGGATGCTTGGCCTCCCTGAACCGCTTCATCAGCCGGCTCGGAGAGAAAGCTCTCCCCCTCTACCGCCTCATGAAGAAGACCACTCACTTCGAGTGGAATGACCAAGCTGACCAAGCTTTCCACGAGCTGAAGAAGATGCTGGCCACACCGCCAGTCCTGGCGGCGCCGACTGAGAAAGAGCCCATGCTCCTCTACATTGCCGCAACCAGCCGGGTGGTCAGCACCGTCATCGTAGTCCAACGCCCAGAAGAAGGCCGAGCCCAGCCGGTCCAGAGGCCGGTGTACTATCTGAGCGAGGTGCTATCTACCTCGAAGCAGAACTACCCGCACTACCAAAAGATGTGCTATGGCGTATACTTCGCCGCCAAGAAGCTGAAGTCCTACTTCCAAGAGCATCCCATCACGGTTGTATGTACCGCCCCACTGGCCGAGATCATAGGCAGCCGGGATGCATCCGGCCGGGTGGCGAAATGGGCCATCGAGCTGGCCCGTTACGCGATCTTCTACCAGCCTCGCACCGCCATCAAATCCCAAGCATTGGCCAACTTCCTCGTCGACTGGGCCGAGACCCAGTACCTGCCGCCGGCTCCCGACTCCACTCATTGGCGCATGCACTTCGATGGGTCCAAGATGCGCACCGGCTTGGGAGCCGGCATCATCCTCACCTCTCCCAAAGGCGACAATCTCAGATACACGCTGCAAATCCACTTTGCCGCCTCCAACAATGTAGCTGAGTACGAGGCGCTCATACACGGGCTCCGGCTTGCCAAAGAGCTCGGCATTCGCCGGATCCTATGTTATGGCGACTCGGACTTGGTGGTCCAGCAATCATCCGGCAACTGGGACGCCAAGGACGCAAATATGGCAAGCTACCGCTTCCTCGTTCAGCAGATCAGTGAGTATTTTGAAGGATGCGAGTTCCTCCACGTACCGCGAGCCGACAACAAGCCAGCTGATGCTCTGGCTCGAATAGGCTCCACCCGGCAAGCAATACCAACCGGCGTCTCTCTACAACGCCTCCTCAAGCCGTCTATCAAGCTGTCTCCGAGTCTGATTCCATCTTCGTGCCGCCTGACCCCGACGCGGCCGGGTCTGGCTCGAAGAACCAAGCAGGTGGCCCGAGGACTTCGATAGTCGGCCAGGGGGTATCAGCAGGCGGCTCGGGGACTTCCGTAGTTACGCCTGACCCGGGGACTGCCTCACCCGGCTCGGGGACTGCGGTAGTCGGCCCGGAGACTACACCAACACAACAGGCGGCGGCCGACTCCAGCATTTCACCGCCCAGCCCGCCCGCCCTGGTCGCAGTAGCCGTTTTGGCAATAGAAGAAGTCGCAGCTCCGTCATGGGCTCAATCCATCCTCAACTTCCTAATAAACCAAGATCTGCCGGCTGACGAAGTAGAGGCAAGACAAGTCCAACGCCGAGCCGGAGCATACACAATCGTCAACAGAGAGCTCGTCAAGCGCAGTGTCACTGGAGTCCTCCAGCGATGCGTCGAGCAAGAGAAGGGCATTGCAATCCTCAGAGACATCCACCAAGGAGAATGCGGCCACCATGCGGCCTCAAGATCACTCGTCGCCAAAGCCTTCCGCCATGGTTTCTTTTGGCCGACTGCTTTGGATGACGCCAAGGAGTTAGTTAAACATTGCAAAGGGTGCCAACTCTTCAGCTCCAAGCAACACATGCCGGCTTCAGCACTCAAGACCATTCCCCTCACTTGGCCCTTCGCCGTTTGGGGACTGGACATGGTGGGCCCATTCAAGACGGCGCGCGGCGGCATGACACATCTGCTTGTCGCCGTGGACAAATTCACCAAATGGATTGAAGCAAAGCCGATCAAGAAGCTGAATGGGCCGACTGCCGTCACATTTATCGCAGATATAACAACTCGGTACGGCGTGCCACACAGCATCATCACCGACAATGGCACAAATTTCGCCAAGGGAGCCTTGGCACGTTTCTGCGCGACGCAAGGCATCCGGTTGGATCTAGCATCCGTCGCCCACCCGCAGTCAAACGGCCAGGTCGAGCGAGCCAACGGCCTCATCCTTTCCGGCATCAAGCCCCGACTGATCGTACCACTGGAGCGTTCAGCCGGCTGTTGGCTCGATGAGCTGCCGGCTGTCCTCTGGAGTCTGCGCACTACACCAAACAAGTCAACCGGCTTCACCCCTTTCTTCCTCGTGTATGGTGCCGAGGCGGTCATCCCAACTGACATCGAGTTCGACTCGCCTCGAGTAACCATGTACACGGAAGCGGAGGCCAAGGAAGCACGAGAAGACGGCGTCGACCTGCTGGAAGAAAGCCGGCTGTTAGCCCTCAGCCGGTCCGCCATCTATCAGCAGGGCCTGCGCCGCTACCACAGCCGGAAGGTCAAGCCAAGATCCTTCCAAGAGGGCGATCTTGTGCTCCGGCTGATCCAGCGAACAGCCGGCCAGCACAAGCTCTCGGCCCCTTGGGAGGGCCCCTTCGTCATCAGCAGAGCCTTAGGCAACGACTCCTACTACCTGATCGACGCGCAGAAGCCGAAGGCACGAAAGAGAGACGACTCCGGCAAGGAGTCGGAACGACCATGGAACGCCAACCTCCTCCGAAGGTTTTACAGCTGAAATGCAGTATGTATCACGCTAACTTTTGTACTAAGTACGAGACAATAGGGCCCCCGAGGAGAGCTCGGGGACTGCCATCTTTTGTCTATAAATGAAAAGTATCATGCTTATGGCCTTGTCATTGCATTCACTTTTTTCCGTCCGGCACCGGGTTCGACTAGTCGGCCCGGGGACTGGCCGCCTGGAGTTATATTAGAAGTCCTACCCGCAGTCAGACAAGTAGTGTGCCGGCTCCCAAGCCTTCTCTTGCCAAAAGTCGCAGTTCGAAGAACCGGCTGTCCGGCTGGCAAGAGTTAAGGGCAGGAACGGGTGCCCACACGAAAAACGGCTAGGGACTAACGGACTAATATAACAAAAGCCGGTTTTTCTCCCACCGCCGACCGGCTACCAGAGTAGCCGGCCGGCCGGCTTCCATTCACCTCGCTCCAATCTAAGAAAGCTCGAGTACTTGCCTTCCCAGAAGGGGAAGGCGGCAAAGGAAACAGCCTAAGGATAAAAAGCATACGTGAATGGAAACCAAACATGCACACGATAATATTTACATAAAAGACCTTCAAAAGGCCAGCATTCAACATAGTTTGGATACACCCCCAGTGGGTGGAACTGCGGAAGCTTAATAAAATTGTTCAGAAGGCAACAAGCAGGAAAAAACAAGGACGGCAGATTAAGCCGGCGGAGCGACTGACGAGCCGGGCAGGTCGGTGGAGACGGCAGTGCCGGCTGGAGGAGTGGCCGGCTGGCGAACCTCGGCATGATCACCGCCTCCCGCAGAAGGCGCGCTTGCGCGCGCCTCGTTGCTGGAGGCACGGTCAGGCTGAGGCTGGCTGGCTGTTCCACCGGCCGGCTCGACGTCTTCGCTTTCCTCTCCTTCGTCGTCTTCGCCTTCGTCGCTGGAGGCGATCTCTTCTGCCGAGTCTTCACCCGCCGCCGGGTCCAGCCCGAACCACTCCTCCGGCTGGGCAACGCCGTCATCATTAATCTCGGGAGCGAAGACGCTGATGTCAGTACACTCGGCGATTGTCGATGCGCGCTGAGCGATAGCCGGCCGCACCTCCGCTAGCTCTTCGTCGGCCTCCAGCCGCCAGGTGCGCAGCTGGTCCAGGTTCAGCCCCGGATACCAAGCTCGGACGAACTCCAGCGCCCGCCCAGCTCCAAGCCGGGCCGCCGACGCCTTCCAGGCCTCGAAGCGGCCAACCGCAACCTCCAGCCAGTCGGCAGTCCGACTCGGGGTGCGGGGAATCGTCTCGCTTGGCCAGAGGGCGGCCAACACCTGCGCTCCGGCGCGCTGGAGGCGGCGGAGCATACGATGAGCCGGCTGCAGCCGCGCTTGGACCGCCAAGAGTTGCTCTTCGAGTGACTGACTCGCGTCCGGCGCGACTTCAGCCCCCGCCTACCGGCGCGCTTCGTGATGGGCCTCGATGGTTTGGGCGGCGAAGACGGAGCAGCCAGGAAAGTAGTCTGCACAGAGAATAAAAAGCAGCTCAAGTCAGAACACAAGTCAGGCGGCAAGGGGCAGGCAAGGAGCGAGGAAGGTGGCTTACCGTCGATCAAATCCTCAATACGGCCGAAGCCTTCATTCAGCGCTTGCCTAGTCTCAGCCCAGCCCGCCGCTTCAGTCTCGAACTCGGCCTTCAGGGTGGCTTCGTTATCCTGCGCCTTCTTCAGAGCCGCCTTGTGGCTCTCCTCCTGGCCAGCCAGCTTCTTGGCCAGGCGGTCACGCTCCAGGACCAAGGCGTGGTACTCGGTTTCCTTGGCACGAAGGGCGGCCTACGCCTCGCCGAGCTCCCCCCTTAAGTCAGCATTGGCTTCTGCGAGCACAAAAGACAAAAGAAAAAACCAGTAAGGTGAAGTCGTCAGGAAAGATCCGACCCGACTGCTCAGCAGTCGGCCCGAATCTCGGGGACTACACCCAGTGGGTGCACTGACGCGCCCCCACAGGAGATGAACGAAACCAAGTACGTACTCCGGCTGCTGATCAGGTCTTTGGTTCTCCGACCCAGCTCCTGAGCCTGGGAGTTGAAGGCGGCAGCGCGGAGGTTATGATACTCCTGGAAGATTAGACAGGAGGCGAGAATAAGGTAGTCGTCAAGGAAGATCCGACCCGACTGCTCAGCAGTCGGCCCGAATCTCGGGGACTACACCCAGTGGGTGTGCTGACGCGCCCCCACGGAAGAAATCAAGAGAACAAAACAACCAAAGATAGAAGACTCACCCGGATGACGGCCTGTGTCGCAAGGAACTCCTGGGTGTATTGCTGCAGCGAGGCGGCTTGGGCCTGAAGCCGGTTCTGAACCTCTTGGGCCGCCACATTCAGATCGCCCGTCCCACCGCTGGGAGTCCACTCGGACGTGCCGGTGCTGGCCGCCTCCAAGGCCTCCACCGTCTGGCTGGCACCCGTAGCTCAATGCGGCTCCGGTGCAGCGGT
This sequence comes from Triticum aestivum, assembly GCF_018294505.1. Taxonomy (NCBI): domain Eukaryota; kingdom Viridiplantae; phylum Streptophyta; class Magnoliopsida; order Poales; family Poaceae; genus Triticum; species Triticum aestivum. The sequence goes on from NC_057812.1 coordinate 245,698,321, forward strand.
GCCTCCCCCTGCGCGCCGGCGCATTGCCGACTGCACCTCGAGGCCGGCTCCTGCTTCCGGCTCACCCCCGGCCGGCTGCTCTAGCGCCGCAGCCGACTGGCCGCCTTGGCCCGCTCCGGTTGGCGCTGTCGGTGGCGCCCCCTCCACGAAGATCACGGAGTCCTCCCTCCGCTCCATCACCGGCGGTTCTTGGTCGACCTCCTCCAGCGGAGGCACAGGAATGTTGGGGGCCACGGCGCGGAGGGGAATGGCTAGCAGCGGAGGCTGGTTGTGCGAAGCCTCCGTCTCCGCAGCTGCCGCCTCCGCCCGGGCCTTAGCTGCTGCATCGGCCTGCTCCTTCGTCGCCTGGGCGGCCCTTCGCGCCGCCGCCTCCCGCTCCTCCCGCACCTCTCGTGCGTTCCGCTCCGTGGCCTCCCTAAGGTCGGTGCGGGGATCCACGCGGCGGGAGCCTGAAGACCCTCCAGTCGGCCCGACTACGGAGCCGCCCGGACCCCGCTCAAGGGAAAGCGGCGCCCTGTCCGGCGAGCAAAGAAAGGTTTAGAAGAGTTTTCAATCGAAAAGAACAACAAAAAATATGTATCCAAGCATTCGACGACTTACGCTGAGATCGCCTGCGGCTGCTTCACCGCCTTGCGGAAACGGGCCGCCTTCGCGGCCGCCTCATCTCGCTTGGTCGCCGCTATGGAAGCCTTGGACTTCTTCGGCCGGCTGCCGAAGAGGATCGACACGGCCCAGCGCTTCTGGGCGCCGCCGCCAGCAGCCGGCGCGGCGGACGAGCTCGCGCCTTGATGATCAGGCGCCGGCTGGCGGCGCGGGGCGACTTCGACCTCGGCATCATCCGGCCAGTCCTCGAAGCCGGCCGTGAGCCCCGCACCTCCGGCCTCATTGCTTTCCCCCACGATGGCGTCTTCCATGGCGGCCGCTCCCAAGTCCGGGTCATCGGCGTCGTCCATCGTGCGGTCAGGGACGAGCTGGCGCTCTACCCCTGTGGCCCCGGTCGTCGGCGGAAGGAGAGGGTTCTGCTAGGGGCAAACCGACTGATCAGAGGTCGGCTATCATGAGGCCGGCTACCAAAGGAAGAAAAGAAGAAAGAACTTATGACGGGCGGAGGGTTGTCGCGAGAGTACGGCCCCTTGCCGTACCGCCAATCCCCGGCGAGCTTGCAGTTGGAAATATAGTTCACCATGTAGGAGACCTCCGCATGAGGCATCTCCCTGGTGCATAGCCGACTTGGGTCGAAGCGGCCGCTCATCTGACAAACCATGTGAGGCCGGCTTTGGAGGGGAAGAACCCGATGCTCCACGAAGGCGGCCACCAAGTTGGCTCCGGTCAGGCCCTCCGACTGGATCATCACCCGAAGCCGGGAGACGGCTGCGTTCCCGGCCTGAGACAACGACCTAGCCCGGTAGCTCCACGGGGGTCGCCTCCCAGCCGGCGGGCCGGCTTCATAAGCCGGCAGGTTGACATAGTCGCCTTGCTGCGCGACATTCTTCACGTAAAAGTATGACTTCTGCCAGAGCTTCACCGACTGGATCAGCGGGATGGGCGGGAACGGGTTGTTCTCACTCGCCCGCCTCATGGCAATAAAGGCTCCACAAGGGGCGGGCACGCCCGCGACGACGGTGCCGAGCTTGCTTTGGAAGAATTCCGCCCAGAGCTCGAGCGCGGGAGGACCCCAAGGAAGCCTTCGCACAGCGTGACAAAGGCCGACAGCAGCATCACCGCGTTGGGCATGAGGTGATGCGGCTGGAGGTTGTAGAATTCGAGGAAGGCTCAGAGGAACCCGCTCGCCGGAAGGCCAAAGCCGCGCAGGCAGTTCGAGCGGAAGATCACCCGCTCGCCCTCCTCCGGTGCCGGCGAAATCTCCTTCTCCGGCGCTAGACGAACCCGAACGAAGTCCTCGCCGGGCAGGCGTCGCGTCTGGCGGAGGAACTCGATGTGGTCCTCATGGATGTTGGAGCCATCCCACGAGCTTGACAGCGCCATGGGGCAGCGCGGAGAGAAGAAAGATGATGCAGCGGCGGAGCAGCGCGGCAAAGAGTTACTGCGGCAGCGGGAAGGAGAAGAAGGAGGGCGAGAAGGGGCGGAGTGAGGGAGAGCGCGCGAGCCTCTGCCGCTCCCCCTCCTCCTCCTACTTATAGACCACGCGGCGAAGCCGAGGAGGCGCGGCGTGGGGGAACGTGGGGATCAACTGCGCCCACTCCCCCACGTCCCGCGATTATTGTGCCTTGATGGTAGAATAAAACTGCCGCGGGAAGATGAGCGGTCCATGTGGGCCGCGGAAGATCCGCGCTCGGACCAAGGCCTGCGAGTGGCGGGCCCGGGCCTGCGACGGCGTACCGTCGCGCGCGTACGTTGGCAGGATTTCCTCGCCACGTGGCCCACGTTCCCGCCTACGAGAAATGGAGCTCTCCGAAGTCGGCGCGCACAAGCAAAGCCGGCCCCTCAGGATAGGAAGCTGACCAAGCTTCTTGCCCTTTATCAGCCTCGAAGCTCGCTCAGCTTCGGGGACTACTGTCGGAGTAAGTGACCACGGGTAGCCTAGCCGGCTCCCCCTGGCCTTTCTGCAAAAACTACGAGCCGATCCGGCTCTCAAGAACCCAAGACATGGGGCCGCCTTCCCCTGGCCGGCTGTCTCCCAGGCCGGCTATTGGAAGGCGGCCCAACTTCAGCCCTCATGAAGAAAGCCGCGGGAGGGCCGGCTCCGAGGAGCCGGCTGCGAGAAGGCCGACTCCAAGGAGCCGGCTCCCATAAAGCGGTCAAGATCGTACCCTCGAAGTCTGCATCCACATAACGGCGATGTGACGGGGTGTGGCTACAGTGAAGTCTGCCACCCCCGAATCCCGGAGCGTGCCTGGCACAGTGCGCCGTACGGGTGGCCATGACCCGTCCGGCGCAGCACTGTTGCCACGTTGACCCTGATGTCATCCACGACGGGCTACCAGTACGGCCCACGGGCGGTGGGCCCCTTCGGGCAGAGAGACACCCGAAGGCGGCCTAGTCTCCCCCAGTCGGCCCAAGACGGAGGCGACTCTCTCCAGCCGGCTTGCCACCCCCTCGAAGGAGACGCCCCATTAAGGAGACAAGACGCGGTGAGGCTACAGTGGTCACCCGCCGGACGGCAGCACTGTAGCCACGCTTACCTCGGCGAAGCCCTCGTCACCAAGATTGAGCAACAGTAACCAGCCACCGACAAGGCCCTAGACAGTGGGGCCTGCCTGTCGACCAAGGAGCTGGTAGCTAGCGGGACCCACCAGCCGGCGGCCCCAGTAGCCGGCGCAGAAGCCGGAGAGCGGAGACACAGACGGCTGGGCCCCACGCCCAGCCGGATTACCATTGTACCCCCGGGGGGTAGGCCTATATAAATCCCCCGGGACACCCATGCAAAGGATGGATCCCTGCTAGTTTTAGACACCACGTAGGGAGGAGAAGAGAGCAAGCAGAGCCCTTCTCCCTCCTCTCGCCAAACAGCTCAAGGAGCATCGTGTAGCTACTTGTTCATCTAGTGATCATGCGGAGACCCCGCAGAGCAGCAGTAGGGGTGTTATCTCCACGGAGAGCCCCGAAGCTGGGTAAGATTCGCCTGCGTGCATGTCTTTGCCTCATCCCGTTTACAGGCACCGGCGATGTTTTACTGGCTCCCATAATGATAAGCCACCCGTTGGCATATGTCGCACCTACCACCCGACAAAGGATGCTACCAGAATCTTCACCTTCAGATTCATACACTGACTTGGCCTTCAAAGCTCGTGATCTGCCATATCTTGGTCCATAGAGATCTCTCTTCTTAGCAAGCTAGTGTCGGTGTCAAAACCGGCGGATCTCGTGTAGGGGGTCCCGAAATGTGCGTCTAAGGTTGATGGTAACAGGAGACAGGGGACATGATGTTTACCCAGGTCCGGGCCCTCTCTATGGATGTAATACCCTACTTCCTGCTTGATTGATCTTGATGAATATGAGTATTACAAGAGTTCATCTACCTCGAGATCGTAATGGCTGAAACCCTAGAAGTCTAGCCTATGGGATTATCATTGTCTCTACGGACTAAACCCTCTGGTTTATATAGACACCGGAGGGGACTAGGGTTATACAAAGTCGGTTACAGAGAAAGGAATCTTCATTATTCGAACGCCAAGCTTGCCATCCACGCCAAGGAGAGTCCCATCCGGACACGGGTGAGAGTCTTCAGTCTTATATCTTCGTAGCCCATTAGTCCGACCCATGTCCAACAGGCCGGACACCCGAAGACCCCTTAGTCCAGGACTCTCTCAGTAGCCCCTGGACCAGGCTTCAATGACGAGGTGTCCGGCATGCAGATTGTCTTCGGCATTGCAAGGCGGGTTCCTGCCAAACACTCCAAAATAGTCTCCGAACACAAGAATCGTGTCCAACTCTACAAAACAAATATCATACAACAACTGCAGAGAGTATAATACTTCACGAGTCCAATCTGCTGACAACTTTTTGTAGCGTGATATCACATCACCACCAGGTTATTATTTTGAACTGTTTTTTAGCCTGTCGCTCCATGTTTCGAGATGCGGTTTTATTGGCACGTCTTGTCGAAGCAGAGATCGTGTCCCTTTATTGCGGGATTCTCATCAATACGAGTGTGAGTATCCCAACCGTTCTGTTGGCATGATTCCTTAGGAATAGGCAGGTTTTAAGGCCTAGGAGGAGGCGTTCGATATTCATCACCTTTATAAAGGGGCTACGACCCAGCTTCTCCTATACTCCAACCCTTTCCTCAACCTCTCCAACCTCGAGTTCCAGCACCCAAGGTTCAATTTAATTGCTTCGAGCTTCTCAGTCATGTCCGGACCTAGCCCTCAAGGCCAGTGGGTGGCTTGCTCTGTCATAGAGGAGGATATTGCGAAGCTCCGGGCGGCAAGGTACCTGACCAGGGAAATCCCCCACAGGCTCCCTGCTCAAGGGTAGGTTATTCGTACTCCCAGATCCGGCGAGAGGGTCGCATTCATCTCCCACTTCCTCCGAGGTCTAGGGTTCACCCTTGACCCCTTCGTTCGAGGGCTCATGTTCTATTACGGGCTAGATTTTCACGATCTAGCCCTGGACTCTTTTCTCCTCACCTCGGCATTCATCGTCATGTGCGAGGCCTTTCTACGTATTCCCCCACACTTCGACTTATGGCTCAGGACCTTTTATGTGAAGCCGAAGGTGATCGAGGGGAAGCAAGCGGAGTGTGGCGGTGCCACGGTGAGCAAGATCGCCAACGCTCTTTGGAAAAAAGGATCCTTCATAGAATCTTCCAACTTATGGCAGCGGGAGTGGTTTTATATCACTGAACCCCGTGGTACCAAGTGGGCAGCTACACCTGCGTTCCGATCCGGTCCTCCAATTCAGCTCGCATCATGGATCAACAAGGGGCTGGACTGGGGATCAATCAATGAAGTGTAGACTCTACAGAGCCGCATCCGGAGTCTCCTTGAGAAGGATACCGATCTCATCGACGTGATTCAAGTAATGTTAGTCCGACGGGTCCTCCCATGCCAGCGACGGCCCCTCTGTATGTGGGAGTTTAATCTGTAAGGAGCACAAACCCTTCAGCACTTCTTCGGCACGACGCACAGAGGAATGTGGAAGTTATTTTTCGGGACACAAAAACAGTGGCCATACACTACCGAGGACATCGACCTTGACTGCAATCATCCGGATACCTCGGTAAGCGCCTGACTCCTGAACACAGCTTAATTAAACGTCTCATGATAAGATACTGAGAAAACCATCTTTTTCCAGGGCTGGACGAAGAAGGCGGAGCGAATTAGGTGTTCGGCCCCTCTTCCCGAAGACTTAGCTAGTCCTGTGCTAACAAGGATGCTAGTCCCGGCACCATTCCAGGTGCCGATGAAAGAGTATAATGAGGAGAGCGGGAAGGCCAATGGTGGCCTCTATTCCGAAGGTACACCAAACATTGTATCCGGAGAGATTAAGGTTCCCTCTTCCGAAGATAAAAGAGAAAGAGAAGCTGACATCCTTTCTCCCCATGGTAAGAAAAGGGCCGCCTCCGAAGGTTGGGAGGTAAAGGCTCCTAAGCGAGGTAAGACGCTCCTATCAGGCGGTTCGGGTTCAGAAGACGATGTTGTCACGCAGTTCCTCCGCAAGGACGAGCCTTTAGCCGAATCGTAAGTAAACAAGGGTGTTTTAAACATATCATGTTCCTTTTCCTGTTGCAAGGGTAACATCTAGAATACATGTTTTGCAGTCCGGCACGCGGTCTTCCTCAACAATCCTCTTCGGGGGATCTTCTTTCGGAGATGATGGAAAGCGAGACGCCTTCACAGGATTCCTCGCCCAATAGGGCGGACGACTTCGAGGTGTCATCCCGGAGGATCTCTCCCGATCAACAAGTGGTGCAGAGGGTAATGAAGACAACGCCCCAAGGTGAAACTTCGGTCGCCCAGGGTCCGGGGAGTGCAGTCCCTACATGACCAACAATAAAGGCCCTGGACTATCTGATTTACAGCCAGAGACGACTCTAGGGTCAGACAAACATATCCCTTCAAAGGGAGTCCGTACTCCCACAGCTGCTTCCCTGGGTCCGGAGGCGCCGGATACACTGATGGACATGTTGCAATATTCGTCTGTCTCAGAGGAACATCGTACCTTGATGGGTATGGTGGTTGAGAGGATTATGTCCGCGAAAAGCGGATTGAATGAAGCTTTCACGGGCCTGCTAAGAGGCTTCGAGGTACGTAATGTAATATTTTCTATTGTGCTCTATACGCAAAATGCTCCTGTGTATAGATAGTAGCCCCTGAGACTCTGGTTGTCGTCCAAAGGGAGGCAATCAGAGGATCGAAAAAAAATATGCCCAGGAAATAATCTAATTAATTGGAACATAGGCTGTTACATCCACGACGACTGCCCATGCTACAGAGGTTGCAGGTCTGGAGCAGAAACCTGATGCGGCGAATGACAACATCACGCTTATTAACAGGCGGCTTGACGAGGCACAAGGTATGTTTTGAGGCGGCCAGTGTATGTATGTATAATAACATGAGCACGAAGGTGAACTTGCCCGAGCCAAGGAGGAAGCCCGGATGGGTAATGTGGCTGCCAAGAAGGCAGCTGATGAGTTGAAAGCCGAACAGGCTGCTCGGCGCCAGTGTGAGGAGAGAATGTCTACCATGGCGCGCGCGCTAAAGGAAGCCACTGTCCGGTGCGAGTTCCTCGAGAGGGATAACAAAGCCAAAATGGGAGATGTCGACAATGACTTACAAGAGGCAAGGGAAGCACAATCCGAGTCTAGGGCGGCTCGGGAGGAGATCTGGCAAGCTGGGGAGATAGCGGCCGGTAAGCCCTTCTTATTGCAGACTAAATTCGGTGATCCAAAATATGCCCCGCTTAATCAAATGCGGAGCTCTCCAGACGCATTCTTGGACTTGCCGAAGAGCGCCTCCGATGCAGCGCAATTTTACCAAGCGCAAGAAGGGTATGCAATGGAGAATCTTTTCCGGACACAATTCGGCACGCCAAAGCACCCACTGTTGCTAAACGAACAGATGGCCCAGTGGGCCGAGCTCCACAAGATATCCGGTTCTGCCATGAAGGACGTCATGGTCCGGCTGTGGCTGACTGAGCCAATTCCAAATAGTTATTTTGGTTTGGTGCAGCGACTTATGGATGTGGTGTCGCGTATAGACGCCGTGAACTGATCGGCGTGCATTGAAGGTGCACGGATGGCCTTTGCCCGTGTCAAGATGTATTGGGCGAAGATGAAGGCCACCGATATTGCAGCGAAAAGTCCACTCGGGGGCAAGGACAAACACACGCCGGAGCATTATTTTGAAGATGTCCTAGAGGGCACCCGCTTAATAGAGCTTCAGTGCTCAAAGGATATGGTCTTCGAGTGAATGTGCTGAGATTGTAAAAACAATATTATGATATTTTAAGGCTATGCCTAAAACTTTTGGCTCCTCCTGTGCAGCCGTTTTTGTATAATCTGAAAGTTTTCCAGTCGTCGACTTCAGCCCCCTCGCATAAAATACGGGGGTGTTCGGAAAACACTTGATCACTCTTGACCCAATGTCTTGGTCCGTGAAGGAGGTGTTAATGCGGCGAACTAGGCAATCGGACTATAGGGCTTTAACACTTTCACTTAGCCATAGGAGTTTGACGGTGGGTCTACGATATAGCCCCTGGTATCTACACGGCTATCCGAATACGGTGTGTTACATAGGTGACCAGAAGAATGGTCCTTCGTGTAATATGGAAGGAATCGTGAAAGATTCTAATAAGTCATCGAGTGGTTGACCAACTCTCGCCACATCATGACAGTTAGTTTTTGGCTTTCTCTACTGAGGTGCTCATCTAGATAAACCAGGAAACAATCACAGTAGTTCTCCCTTTACTACCCTAGCCGATAGAGCAGAATGTAAGGTATTAAGCACAGGAGCCAGGCAACCCAACTATTGACCAAAGACATGATTCGGAGCTGATGCATATAAGGCCGAACTCGTGGCGCCGAAGTGTGCTATAAAGCTGTTCGGACTTGCCGGCAATTTATTTGTTACCATATTGAGCCCCTGGCAATTTGTGCTGAGGTGCGTGTGTGAAACAACCGAAGAAGCAAAATTCAGTTCTTTTGGAAAAGTGAATACTGAATATGGATTATGTTCACTGGAACCTGATTGATACATCAATTGCCATTGTACCGATAATAACGCCACGACCCGAGCCATTTGACATGCCAGTGATCGAAGGCCGAGGGGGAAGGCACTTTACAAGCTCTAAATAGAGAGTGCGGTCTACTAAGAATTACTTGGACCTCCTGTCGCATGTCTGCGCCGCCTTGCCTCAGTGAAAGGACTCCTTAACAGGAATCGCCTTTGGGTAGGTGAACAAAGCCGAACTCCGAAAGAGTCCGTGAGATGACCAGTCGTTGAGCCACCTGTGGTAAAAGATAAAAATAGTTAGAAAATAAAATAAAAGGAGGCTATGGGAGAGCTTGTAGGCCTGTCCGTATTGTGCCTTTGCCGATGACCAAGGTATTCTGAGTACATCATTATGTATGCGTGGTACAAACTTCGCAGGTATATGAGGCGAACGACGGAGGCCGAAATGCTAATCCAGCTCTGAGATTGATTGGCCCCATTTAATAGAGGCAAACGACTTAATGTCCGATGAGATATGCGGCTTGATGAGGCCGCTTTGGTACCTTAACTGTGGTAGTCGTAGTATGACTCGTGGCGAAGTTTTGGGGGGGGGGGGCGGCTCTATTGCATATGCGTCCCGTAGTGCGCGCCTGCGCTCCCCTATAGGGGTGTCCGTCATGTATACCATGTTTATGGTTTTACTTCGGGGGGAAATTGTTTCTGACCCCCAGTATTTGGCTGGCGAGTCTCTTCGTCATCGCTGTCACTGGGCGGCCCCTTCCCCTTGTGTTCGGCACTAAGCTTGTTAGCTTGTTTGAAGACCGAGCAGCTTCTGTTGGTGTGAGTAGCTGGTTTATCGGGGGTGCCGTGAATCTGGAAGGGCCGATCCAGTATTTTGCCTAGATTGGATGGTCCGTCTCTATTTGCCTTGAATGGCTTTTTCTGTTGACCGGGTTTGGAGCCGCTGAATCCGGCGATGACCGCCGTGTCTTGCGTTCTTTCGTTATGATTGCAACATTTGTATTTATTGCGTCGTGGCTTGCTGTTGCAGTCTCGGACTTCAGAAGTGCCTGGATCGCTGGCGCTGTTGCTTCTACGAGCGAGCCAATGGTCTTCTCCCGCGCAAAAGCGGGTCATTAGAGCAGTAAGGGCTGCCATGGATTTTGGTTTTTCTTGACCGAGGTGGCGGGCGAGCCACTCATCCCGGACGCTGTGTTTGAAGGCCGTGAGGGCTTTGGTGTCTGGATAATTGACAATTTGGTTCTTTTTAATTAGGAATCTAGTCCAGAGCTTCCTGGCTGACTCTCCGGGCTGCTGAATGATGTGACTTAAGTCATCGGCATCTGGTGGCCAGACATATGGACCTTGGAAGTTATCGCGAAAGGCGTCTTCCAGGTCTTCCCAGCTGCCAACGGAACTCTCTGGAAGGCTGTTTAGCCAATGCCGCGCTGGTCCCTTTAGTTTTAATGGGAGGTATTTGATGGCATGAAAATCATGACCGCGGGCCATGTGGATATGGAGAATAAAATCTTCAATCCATACCGCGGGATCTGTTGTTCCATCGTATGATTTGATATTCATGGGTTTAAACCCCTTTGGGAATTCGTGCTCCATTACATCATCAGTGAAGCAAAAAGGGTGTGCGGCACCTCTATATCGGGCCACATCGCGACATAGCTCAGATGGAGTCCATCTGCGGCATTCGGCCCGTGCGTGATTAGGCTTGTCACATCCGAATAAATAGCCATCATCGCATGTCGGGGCACATCCCCGCGATCCATAGATCGATCTGGTATGTCCTGCTCTACTGTACAGGTCTTGCCGAAGGTCATATGTATATGCCCGAGTTGTTTTATCCCTGCCTTTACAGCGAGGTAGTACGGGCTGGTATTCGGCTTGAGTTGCCGCTTTGTCCCGGCCACGTGGTGGTCGGTCAGCCGCATTGTGCGCTGACGGCACGGGCTCCAGTGCCTCATCATCGAATTGAGGTAGTAATTTGCGCTTCGGGTAATTTTTGAGTGGTCGCTCGAGACTGTATTCCTCGGCTGTCATGACATTAGTCCATCTATCGTTGAGCAGATCTTGATCAGCTTGAAGCTGCTGCTGCTTCTTTTTTACGCTCCTTGCAGTGGCTATTAGCTGGTGCTTAAAGCGCTCCTGCTCGAGAGGTTCCTCGGGAACGATAAAGTCCTCGTTGCCGAGGCTCGCCTCATCCTCGGAGAGCGTAAGGTAGTTACTGTCCTCCGAGTCTTCGTTCATGGCTTGTACATCGGGGCTAACTCACCCATCTTCCCGTTTGTCATGTTCGGAAGTTGGCTCAACGGGGTCTTCATTGTCTCCGGCATTGTCTAGAGTATTGTTTTCTCCTGTGCCGGTATTGCTGTCTTTTTCACGGCATGACTTAGAACGGCGCCGCTATCGTCGGCGCTTTGGCTGTATCTCAGCAAGTTTATCTTTCACTGGGTCTTCTTTGTCATCGTCTTTAACTTCTTTGGGTGTGTCCACCATGTATACGTCGTAGGGGGAGGTGGCCGTCCAGCACCCGATAAATGGCGGTTTTTGGGCCTGCTCCTCTTCTGCATCGTCGTCCATACTGTCGATGTCTCCGGAGTCGTAGTCGAGCATGTCGGTTAGATCTTCGACAATGGCTATTAAGTGGGAGGTGGGTGGGAAGCGAAATTCCCCGTCATCAGCCCCCAGTTCAAACCGGATATAATTCGCATGTGAGTCCCCTACTAGAGAGAGGGTTTTTAATGAGTTTAGCACATTGCCTAAAGGTGAGTTCCGGAAGATGTCTATGGAACTGAATTTGACGATCAGCGCCTGGTAAGGCTCGGCAGACGCGGATGCACGTAGTTCAGAACCAGTGGCCGGAGATGAATCTGGGGGTCTGGTGACGTAGACCCTGCTCGAGGTTGGGTCTATGTGCGGCTCCAACGCTGCTAAGTTTGTGGCTTCCGTGGCGGGGTTAAGCTTCCTGTCTTCGGATGGCGTAACCTGCTCCAGATCTAGGGCTAGAGCGCTTACAGGTGCGATCTCCTGGGTATGGTCCGATGACAGATTTGGGTCATGTTTATCATGGTGGCAGGGAGTGGCTGCCATGGGCTCAAATCCATCGAAGATCAAGTCTCCGCGGATATCAGTGACGTAGTTCAAGCTTCCAAACCTGACCTGATGGCCAGGGGCGTAGATGTCGATCTGCTCTAGATGGCCAAGTGAGTTGGTCCGCAGTGCGAAGCCGCCGAATACGAAGATCTGGCCAGGGAGAAAGACATCCCCCGGGCAGCAATGTTCTAGATGACGTATGGAGCCATCGAACCTTCTGATGACGGCACAGTGGAACTCTCAATGAAAGCACCAATGTTGGTGTCAAAACCGGCGGATCTCGGGTAGCGGGTCCCGAACTGTGCGTCTAAGGTTGATGGTAACAGGAGACAGGGGACACGATGTTTACCCAGGTTCGGCCCCTCTCTATGGAGGTAATACCCTACTTCCTGCTTGATCTCTCTATATGAGCATTACAAGAGTTGATTACCTCGAGATTGTAATGGCTGAAACCCTAGAAGTCTAGCCTATGGGATTATCATTGTCTCTACGTACTAAAGCCTACAGTTTATATAGACACCGAGGGGACTAGGGTTATACAAAGTCGGTTAGAGAAAGGAATCTTGATTATTTGAACGCCAAGCTTGCCATCCACGCCAAGGAGAGTCCCATCCGGACATGGGTGAGAGTCTTTGGTCTTGTATCTTCGTAGCCCATCAGTCCGGCCCATGTCCAACAGGTCGGACGCCCGAGGACCCCTTACTCCAGGACTCCCTCAACTGGAACTCATGAGTGTTTAGCCTTTCGAGGATATCAGCGGGATCAAGTGACTTCTAGTCTCCTCATTCTTGTATCATCAGTGCAAGGGTGTCAAATGAGGAATCAAGCGATCGAAGCAATTTCTTCACCACACCTCGTGGTCGGTGATGTCAAAGGCACAAAGTGCTTGAAGCTCATTCGAAATGTCAGTGAGGCCATGGAAGGTTTGCTGAACATTTTCATTGTCAAGTCATTTGAAGTGGTTGAAGAGATTGCGAAGAACGTCAACTCGAGAGTCACGCTGTGTTGAGACTCCTTCATTGACCTTGGACATCCTATCCCAGATAAGCTTTGTTGTCTCCAAAGCACTCACTCTTCCATACTACCCTTTGCTCAGATGGCCACATATGATGTTCTTCGCTTGAGAGTCGAGTTGCTTGAATCTCTTCACATCATCAGCGTTGATGGTAGGAGTGACAGAGGGAACACCATTTTCCACAACGTACCAAAGATCATTGTCAATTTCCTCAAGATGCATGCGCATCTTATTCTTCCAGTAGGGGTAATCCATCCCATCGAAGGTAGGACACCCAGCAGAAACCTTGATCATACTTGTGGTCGACATAACTAAAACTCCAGGCGGTTAAATCAAAATCACACAGAACAATGGAGTACCTTGCTTTGATACCAATTGAAAGTGCGTTAAGTTGACTAGAGGGGGGTGAATGGGAGATTTTTATAAATTCTTCACTGAAGAATTTCAGGGTGAGGAAATTCCTAAGCGAAGAACTACTTGAAGCGGAATAAGTATTTAGATGCGGACATGACATAACATAAGGATGGATATCACGATGAATTGAAAACAAGGCACAAAGTACAAAAAGTGTAAGCACAGGATAAAACAGGGTGAAGACAAACAGACTGAAAAGTTGAACTGAGGAAATTGAGAAAGTCTTCAGTTAAAGCCTTCAAACAGATATGAACAAGCACACAACACAGTAATGAGGAAATGGAATGGTTGAGGAAATAGAACCAATTAGCTCGATGAAGACAACGATTTGGTAGACCAGTTCCAACTATTGTGACAGTTGTACATCTGGATGGAGCGGCTAGGTATTTAAACCTGAGGACACACAGTCCCGGACACATAGTCCTCACCGTATTCTCCTTGAACTAAGGTCACACAGACCTCGTCCAATCACTCGTGGTAAGTCTTCAGGTGACTTCCAAACCTTCACAAACTTGGTCACCCGGTGATCCACAATTTCCTCTTGGATGCTCTAGACCATGACGCCTAACCGTCTGGAGGATGCACAGTCCTCAAAGGTAACAAGCTTCGGTTCCACACAGGAACAATCTCTTCAGTGATGCTCAATCACTTTGGGTTTGTAGGTGTTTGGTTTGGGGTTTTAAGTTTTTCCTCACTTGATGATTTTTGCTCAAAGTCCTCGGAGGATGAGATGCTCTCAATGACAAGTGTCAGTTTCTCGCTGAGCAGCCAACCAACTAGTGGTTGTAGGGGGCGGCTATTTATAGCCTAGGGAGCAGCCCGACATGATAAGACATAAATGCCCTTCAATGATATGACCGTTAGGTTGGTAGATATTTTGGGACAACTGGCACGTAGCACAGCAATGGTCAGAAATTTGGCTATCAAATTCCTCAAGGCTATCATGTTCCTCACTTGTAGGCAATCCGCACTGGCGAATTCCTAACTCCTTAGTCAGAACAAATTCCCCAGAGACCAGAAGATCTTTGTTTCTGTCACTGAAGAAATTGACTGAACTGTTTGAGATTTCCAATGGCTTCACTCGAAGGGATTGGTAGGTGTAGGATTTTGAGATGAGCATCACTTGGAAACTTTTCCTTAGTTTTACCTCGACCCCCTTTAATAGTACGGTGTTTCCTATGACTCAAGAAAGAGAAAATGAAACTACGAAAACAAAAGTCTTCACGCTTCATGTTCCTCGTATGAATATCAAGTCTTCACGGTCACACAAATTTCTTCACTTTCAAAGTCTTCAGAAAGTCTTCAGAAATCCAAAGTCTTCAGTCGAAGACATTCATTTTTAGGGGTCGACTTTCTCTGTAAATATCAAACTCCTCATAGACTTATAGACTTGTGTACACTCACAAACGCATTAGTCCCTTAACCTATAAGTCTTCAATACACCAAAATCACTAAGGGGCACTAGATGCACTTACATTTTGCCTCTCCTCCTTCTCCTCACATCAAGACCTCCTCGATCTTCAAACACTTCATCCACACAAAACTTAACCGAACTTTTAGTGGCAGGATTAGTGAATATGGCAATGAAATCCCATCATGTACTGCTGTAACATTCACTACTGCGGGATGCTGCTAACGCGACACTACGATCAGAGACCCTTCGAGAAACTGTGTGCGATGCAATAATCGCAAACTGTGGTGTATGAAAACCGTCAAAAAAGGTGCAAAACATTTGCGATGGAGATGCATCAAATACGATTCAGATTTTGGTTGCGTGTGTGATGAAGGGCATACGGTTCAGTTCAATTAACTGTTTGTGATGAGGAGGAACAAACGAAACGGGCAGCCAGATGAAGGCGTGTGCGATACACAGCATACGGTTCACTCGGATAAACTGTTTGTGATAGGCAACAAAAAAGAAACGGGCAGCCAGATGAATGTGTGTGCGATATACAACATACGGTTCACTCGAATGAACTGTTTGTGATTAGGCAACACAAAAGAAACGGTCAGCCAGATCAAGGTGTGTGCGATATATGGCATGCGGTTCACTCGGATGAACTGTTTGCGTTGAAACAAGAGAACAGAAATGATTCATCTTAACAAGACATGTGTGTTGTGCGATGGGATTGCATGCGGTTCACTCGGCCCTTGTCATCAGTGTGTGACCTCTATGGCAACCGTTCGCTCCCCAAGCGCCTCTTCATGTATCGTGGCAACCATCCACTGACTCTTCGCCTTTCCCTCTTGATTTGGAACTGCTGTCGCATGCTAGCTCTTCCTTCCTCCTCCATTTGCCTTCACCCTTCCTTCTGCCATTGTTTGATCGTCTTCTCCATGGAGGGAACAAGCCGGAAACGACCCCGTTATTCTTGCCCCGATCTGAATGATGACGCGGTGGAGGAACTCATTGATCGGTGCGACGTCATCACCTCGGCTAGCATGGCAGGTTCGTTCAAGACCATTCTCGACTCAACTAATAACATCATTACAAGGAACCCAAGGGTCCAGGAGCGGTTTGATCTCCCCTATCTTCTTTGCCATGACCCTGCTGACTGGCGCGGGGACGAGGGAAGCCTCGCCTTGTGTAAGTTGATGCCGCTTGATAATGATACGTATGATGTTAAGATGCCATCGCTTGAGGGCAAGGCTTGGGCAGGCGCAAATGGAGATTGGGTTGTTTATATTGGGTACAACTATGAGTGGTAACTTGTGAATGTGTACACTCGTCACCGGGTTCCACTTCGAAAAATCTCAGACGACTGCCCAGAGGTTGAGTACACCGGTATTCTACGTGAGTTCAAATACGACCATGCTGACTGTCGTCTATGGAAGATAGCAATTTGTCGAGTTCCCAACCGCTCTTGGGGTTATAGGAATGCTTGTGTTGTCGCCATCTTCGACAAGCTTGTTGCCATCCTTCATGGTTCGACTCGATGGATATTACTCAAAAATCAGTTTCTATACAAAGATGAGTACTGTGATGCAATTCAATACGAGGGTCTTCTATTTGCTGCCACCACTCGTGGCACTGTTTTACATAGAATCCTTATGATTTCGGTACGTTTGTCTTCCACCGTAATTATAATTGTTTCATCCACATGCATGCGGGTTAGCTAGTTTCCCTTTACTAATTAACCTTCTTGTGTTTCCAAGGTCCTGTGAACATTCCACCACCTATACTTGAAAATTTTATTCACGAGCAGGACCCATATACTCAGTGGTGCCTGGCAACTTATTTCGATGGATCACCTCTTCTTGTCTGTATACAGGGCACTGCTGATGTTACTAAGGAAGCAGGTGTTGTCTCGTATGGTCGCACTCTCCGGACCTACTCCAACATCCATTGCAGGGTATTCGGGATGGATACTAGTGTACTAGCGCCAACACCTTCTCCCTGGTTCAGTATTGAAAGTCTTGGAGGAAACTCGCTCTTCCTTGGACAAAACTATCCAATGATGGTGGAAGGCGATCCAGCTGTTGTTGACACAACATTACTACCATTTATGAGAAGCAACTGTATCTATACCTCGGACATTACTATGCTTCCCTACCATCCCAATATGGGTCCTGGCATAGGCTGCTTTAGCCTCGATGATCAGTCCTGTGTTGCTCTCGAGATTGACAGTACCTGGCCCTTCCGAGAGAATCACTTCTGGTTCAAAGCAAGTGTTTCCAACGCCGACGAGTGGTTGAGCTGAAGTTCATTTCATCGCTTTGTTATTTATTGTGTGAGAAAAACTTTACTAGAATGTTTTGTTGGAAATGATCTATAATCCAACGTGTATCCTTGTTGTCGTTGTGGGTTGATGACTTGTTGTATGTAATCAATGGTACATTAGCATATGCGTCCTTGAACTCATGCCTGCTAGTGGTGTCCATATGAATAGTGCTAGTGATTTTAGTTGCAAAAGTTAGATAGTGCTAGTGATTTGTAGCTGCATATTTTGACAAATTGCAGTGTTACAAGGTTGACAAATGGCAATGTTACTAGATAAACAAATGTCAATCTTTCCAGTTTGAGAAATGGCAACATACCCAAAATGATAGATATGCAAATCTTACCCAATTGTTTGTACGTGGTTGCACACGGGTCATGCAAAACAACTGTTTGCGTTGAAGGGATGCAGAAATCCTGCTCGGCACATTTTCCCTTGGCTTCCTGGGGAAGCTGTCGGTTGGCATACGGGTGTTCTAACTAAAACGTTTTCGATGAGTGTTTTATATTTAAAAACCATTGACGTTTTTTCCAAAAGAAAATCGTTGGATAAGTCTGCACATTAAGAGAGAAAAATGCAAATTCGTTCAAACCATATCTTTCATTCAGTCACACTGCGAATTTATATTCATATGATCAAGAATTCGAGATATAGTATTAAACCCCAAAAAAACTATTTTCTGCGGTGGCGGAGGCGGTGTGCTGCGCCGTCGTCGTCGTTGTCGTCCTTCGGGACGCCGTTGTTGAAGTCTTCAAGGCAGCACAAAATGTTCTTCACTTGTAAATCAAACATCATGTCATCGCGCGATCGACGGGCGGGGAGCGGGAGGATGGCAACTAGCGCCGCTGAGAGGTAGCGGTCGATGGCAGTGTCCCATGCCGTTGAGGGGGCATGCACACGAGCACGGGCGCGGCGGGTGCAGCCAAACACACGGGGACCGACACCGCGATGGGTGGAGGGGCACGCACGGGCGCGACGGGTGCAGCCAAACACACGGGGGCTGGTGCCACGGTGGGTGGAGGGGCACGCACGGGCGCGGGCACTGGCGCTGGCATGTACACGAGCTCGCACGGGTCCACGGAGACCTCGCTAACGCCCGCAGCTTCCAGCTCTACGATAGTGCTCGGCGACCAACCCATCAATGCTACGGGGATGGTCGCTGGCGCGGGCGCAGGGATGGGAGCTGGGACGGGAGCGGGGGCAGCAACCTCCGTGGCCAGCTCGTTCTGGGCCATGTCCATGATGCCTCATTCCTCCATATTTTCTATCTCCTCCGACTCGGAGTCGACTTCACCAAACTTGAAGACTAGTGGCAGATGATCATTCCGCGCCATGGCGGTGGAGGTCTACGGGGGGAGGGGAATGGGAGGCCAACAGTAAGGCCACCCGTATTAAACAGCGGCTCGGGTGCCATTAATGGATAGGAAGGCAGGCGGCCATGGAAGTCAAAGGGCTCGCTTCCCAGTGAGCCTGCTCAGCATACAGCTCGCACGCTTCCCGGTGAGCCTGCGCATTGGAGGACAACTTGTATGCATCTCGGTCAGCCTGCGCACCGGACTGCGCTCGCACGCCTCCTGTTCAGTCAAGGTTAAGCAGTTGTCCGCACGGCACCTCCTACAGCCATTAAAACCAAGACACATGGCGTCACATGAATGGTTAACAGAACGCACACGGTTTGAATTATACAAACGTTTGAGATATTAAAGTGGCAGCTATTTTTTCAAAATGCCTTTGTTGGCTGTCATTATTCGAGTGCGCCTTCTCTCAAAATGGACATGAAACATACCACATCATGTCGGGTGTCATTCCATGATAGCATGCCAAGTTTCATGAATTTCAGATGAGTTTTGGATTTACTAGAATTTAAAAACCAGGCATATCAATGTTTTGCCGCAATCAACGGTGCCCTGGTGTTTGAAATTCATTCTCATTTCTTGCATGGGACCTAAGAATGCACCCAAGAACACAGATTTGATTTTTCAACCAATTTATATGCACTGGAGCATGTGCATGTAGTTCAAATTTGAATTATGCACATAAATGCATTGAAAACTCAGTTAATGCATAAAAATATCCAAAAGAACCCCGAAAAATCACAAAAAATTGACACAACACTCCTGTTGTTCTATGTTGACACGAGAAAAAAATTGGAAGCAATAAGAGGCAGTGGATATCGTTTCGTCCCCAAAGGTGGGACGTTCCTACCGAAACCATGATGCTTGTTGTGAGAAGCATATACCCAAACCTACCCCAAACGGGACAATTTTTTTACCATGGCATGTTGATGCCGCTCCATGAAAGCATGCCAAGTTTCATGAATTTTAGACGAGTTTTGGATTTACTAGAATTTAAAAATGAGGCATCTCAATGTTTTGCCGGTAATCAACGGTGCCCTGGTGTTTGAAATTCATTCCCATTTCTTGCATGGGACCTAAGCATGCACCTAAGGACGCAGATTTGATTTTTCAACCAATTTATATGCACTGGAGCATGTGCATGTAGTTCAAATTTGAATTATGCACATAAATGCATTGAAAACTCAGTTAGTGCATAAAAATGTCCAAACGAACCCCGAAAAATCCCAAAAATTGACACAACACTCCCATTGTTCTATGTTGACACGAGAAAATTTATGAAAGCAATAAGAGGCAATGGATATCATTTCGTCCCCAAAGGTGGGACGTTCCCTATCGAAACCATCATGCTTGTTGTGAGAAGCTCTAGTTTGTGAGAAGCATATACCCGAACCTGCCCCAAATGGGACAATTTTTTTAACACGACATGTTGATGCCGCTCCATCATAGCATGCCAAGTTTCATGAATTTCAGACGAGATTTGGATTTACTAGAATTTAAAAACCAGACAACTTAACGTTTTGCCGGCAATCAACAGTGCCCTGGTGTTTGAATTTCATTCCCATCTCTTGCATGGGATCTAGAAATTCACCCAAGGACACAGATTAGATTTTTCAACCAACCTTAGTGCATTGGAGCATGTGCTTGTAGTTCAAATTTGAATTATGCACATAAAATGCCTAGAAAACCCAGTTAATGCATAAAAATATCCAAACGAACCCCGAAAAAACACAAAAACTGACACAACACTCCCGTTGTTCTATGTTGACACTAGAAAAATTTTGAAAGCAATAAAAGGCAATGGATATCGCTTCGTCCCCAAAGGTGAGACGTTCCCTATCGAAACCATCATGCTTGTTGTGAGAAGTTGTGGTTTGTGAAAAGCATATACCCGAACCTGCCCCAAATGGGACAATTTTTTTTACCACGGCATGTTGATGCCGCTCCACGATAGCATGCCAAGTTTCATGAATTTCATACGAGTTTTGGATTTACTAGAATTTAAAAACCAGGCATCTCAACGTTTTGCCAGCAATCAACAGTGCCCTCATGTTTGAATTTCATTCCCATCTCTTGCATGGGACCTAGAAATTCACCCAAGGAACACATGTGATTTTTCAACCAACTTTGGTGCATTGGAGCATGTGCTTGTAGTTCAAATTTGAATTATGCACATAAAATGCCTAGAAAACCCAGTTAATGTATAAAAGGCCAAACGAACCCCGAAAAATTCCAAGATTGAACACAACACTCCTATTGTTCTATGTTGACACTAGAAAATTTTTGAAAGCAATAAGAGGTAATGGATATCATCCCATCACCAAAGGTGGTACGTTCCCTATCAAAACCATCATGCTTGTTGTGAGAAGCTATGGTTTGTGAGAAGCTTATACCCGAACCTGCCCCAAATGGGACAAAAATTTCACCACGGCATGTTGATGCCGTTCGATGATAGCATGCCAAGTTTCATGAATTTCAGACGAGTTTTGGATTTACTAGAATTTAAAAACCAGGCATCTCAACATTTTGCCGGCAATCAACGGTGTCATGGTGTTTGAATTTCATTCCCATCTATTGCATGGGACCTAGAAATTCACCCAAGGACACACATGTGATTTTTCAACCAACTTTGGTGCATTGGAGCATGTGCTTGTAGTTTAAATTTGAATTATGCACATAAAATACCTAGAAAACCCAGTTAATGTATAAAAAAGGCCAAATGAACCCCGAAAAATTCCAAGATTGAGCACAACACTCCTGTTGTTCTAAGTTGACACTAGAAAATTTTTGAAAGCAATAAGAGGCAGCGGATATCGTCCCGTCCCCAAAGGTGGTACGTTCCCTATCGAAACCATCATGCTTGTTGTGAGAAACTCTGGTTTGTGAGAAGCTTATACCCAAACCTGCCCCAAATGGGACAAAATTTTCACCACGGCATGTTGATGCCGCTCCATGATAGCATGCCAAGTTTCATGAATTTCAGATGAGTTTTGGATTTACTAGAATTTAAAAACCAGGTATCTCAACGTTTTTCCGGCAATCAACAGTGCCCTGGTGTTTGAAATTCATTCCCATCTCTTGCATGGGACCTAGAAATTCAACAGGACACACATGTGATTTTTCAACCAAATTTAGTGCATTGGAGCATGTGCTTTAGTTCAAATTTGAATTATGCACATAAAATGCCTAGAAAACCCAGTTAATGTATAAAAAAGGCCAAACGAACCCCGAAAAATTTATTCCCATTTCTTCCATGGGACCTAAGCATGCACTGAAGGACACAGATTTGATTTTTCAACCAATTTGTATGCACCGGAGCATGTGCATGTAGTTTACTTTTGAATTGTGCACCTGAAATGGCTAGAAAACCAGTTTAATGTATGAAATGTCCAAATGAACCCTGAATAATTCCAATTCTTTTACGACACACATATAGTTGCATGTTCACTGCAGATAAAAGGTCTAGCAATTCAAACAGCGTCCATTGCCGTTGTGACCCCATTTTGTAATTCAAATCAAGTAGATCCCACACAGTTTATTCTCACCAACTGTGTGAGATGTAGTACAAAATATCTTGGAGCACCGTCGGTGTATAGTATGCCTATGGCTTACGCGAGAAGGTGTGTCGGCTATAGTCCACACCCGGTGTGTCAAGCACACTTGCTCGCTCCCCCAAAACTCCCGCCTATGCATCCCTCGCAATCTTGAAAATATCTACCGTTTGGAAGGTTTTAATGTTTCGTAGCACACGATTAGTATGTGCGGACCGTGTGTTATGTCTGTTACTCCCGCTATGCTTCAGTCCCTTGATTCAAATTTTCAGTACCCCCGGCATTTTACTCCCGCCTCTGCATCCCTCGCAATCTCAAAAATATCTGCTCACCCTTGATCCAAATTTTCAATAGCCCCGCCTTGTTACTCCCGGCTAGTAAAATTTTCAGTTGCCGCAGTATTTCCTCAAACACAACCTCCGCTCACACAGGCACACACAACCCTCCAAACCATTGTTAGGTCGCGGCCATCGCCGGCGCCTCCATCCTCAACCTCTGACTGTGTGTCGGGGAGCTCGAGTAGCCAATGTCCAAAAAGAGCTTTATCGCGGCCTTTTCGCCCGACGCTGGCAAGGTGGCCATCGAGGTGTCCCCATCGTCCTCCGCGGGCCCGATCCGCCGTCACCAGTCCCCTGATCCGCCCGCCGCCGCGCCCCTATGCCGGTTCGAGGACTTCCCCATCCTCCCTGGGACCCGGCAGCCGACGAAGTCCTACCTCGGGGTCTGGCAGCGGCGGTGGGGGACGTGGGCCACCGAGATTGTAGATCAAGAGACCCACACCTGCCGGTTGCTCGGTAGCTTCCACACGACCGAGCTTGCAGCCATGGAGTACGACCGCTGGCAGGGCCGCTACCACGGCACGGCGGATAGGCTCAATTTCCCCTTCGGCACACGTCCGGTCCACCTCATTCAGCCGGAGCCAGGGTGGTGAGCTCGGCTATGGCGTGGGAGGACTGCGAGGCGTGGGAGCATCTCGAGGCCGAGGCCGCCAACGAGCCTACATGCAAGAGCTCCGCCGACAGCACCCGAAGCTCATGGAGGCAGAGCGGGCGATCTTTGCCGGCATGGAGGGCGGCAAGGTTATCGCGCTCTCCTCCAATGATGAGGTCGAAGGCGGCGAGGACGGCGGCGAGGTTATTGCGCTCTCCTCTGATGACGAGGTCGAAGGCGGCAGCGGCGGCGCGGAGGGCGTCGAGGTGGGCCCTGAGGACGAGGAGATCGATGTCGATGAGTGGAGGAGTGCCTTCCCCAACGACACCGACGACGGTACTGGCCCGGACCTGGCTCGCAGCACTCCGTACATGACGAGGAAGGATTGGCTCGACCTCTACTTCGACCAAAAGTAGTTTAGCTTAGTTTAACTTTATGTTTTATGTTCGGTTATGCAAAACTATCTATGTTTATGTTTGAATGCATGCTACTTTCGGTTGAACCTAATTTGAACTTGATCAAATTGAAGTTTACAACCTTAAGTTTAGGGGATCGACTAGAAAAAGCCAAAAATTGCTAGAGTATATATATATAGGGTGGGTCTATTATGATAACACCCTTAAGATTCTTATTCTGCACACCGAATCGCTTATTTTGCTAACACCTCTCTCCGTACCGCACCGCGAACCGAACCACCCCACTGCCACTAACAAAGCCCACCCCCAGCTCCCGCACGACACCCACCTCCCTCTTCCCTCGATCCAAACCCCCACCTCCCTCCACCTTCTACCGGCGCCGCCGCCGCCACCGCTAGAGCACCACCTCACCTTCTCCCACCTTTCCCCCGCCTCGCCCCCACCTTCCTCCACCGCGCCCACCCCGGCGAGCCCCGCCGTGCCACGGCTCCACCACCCCGACCTTATCCCCTTCCAACCCCGCACCGTCGGATCCCCGCCCCACCACCCCGCCGCACCGGATCCATGCCCCGCCGGACACCCGCGACGCCCCGGCGCCGGATCTAGCCCCTCCGGTCCGCCCCCTCCGGCCAGCACCACTGCCTCCTCCCCATCCATGGCGATCGCCCCGCCACAGCAACCTCTCCCTGTGCTGGATCCGGTGGGATCCGCCTCCATCGCGTCCCGCCTGGACCCCCGCCGCTGCGGCCGGGGCAGCTCCCCCGTCCGGCCTCCTCCCCATCCTGGACTTGACGGCTGATGGGTCCAGGTCGCTCATGCCTCCGGTGGCTCCTGGGCGAGAGGACTCTCTGTAGTTCGGTGGCGCTCGTGGTGCAGCTCGGTGGCAGTGCAGCTCGGTGGCGCTCGTGCGTGCAGTGCGTTCGGTGAGTGCATGCATTTCAGTGCATCTCGTGTTGACCCCGACCACCATCCTCCATCGCTGTCCGTCTCATGCTGCCCCTCCTGACCGCGCGCCCTGGATCCGGGCAACCAGGCCTGCGCGCCATGCCACGCGCGGCCCGCTGGACTTCGACCGCTGGGGGTGTGGTGGTGGTGGGCTGCAACTTCATCTCCCTTATGCCCGTAGGTGCCACCATGGGCATCTCAATCTTGTCTCCCATCATCGGCATTCAGTTGAGGATAGGGCGCCGCCGGCTTGCAGTTCGCTTGGTTCCCCACGTTGTGGTGCGGTGCGTCACCGTCGTTCTATTGCACTTTGGGACCTTCTTTTTCTTCAGATTTTGCTTGTCTGCAGTTCGCCTATGATCTTGGTGCGGTGTCGTGGATGTGCCAGCGGCCGCTCTCTGTGTGGTTGGCCACGCTGTCCTTTGCAGATTGCTGGAGTGAGAGAGGAGGTGCTCTACATGGCGTGTTGCAGTTCCTGGTGCCACTCCAGTGCAGCTCGGTTTCTGCAAAAAAGTGGAGTTCTTTTTTTGTTGTTGTAGTAGTTCCTCGTTATTGTAATTTGTGTGTGTTTGTACTATGGATTAAAAAGAGGATCACTGTAGTTCGTTCGCCCCGGCTCGTAGTCCAGATATGTACAGATCGCAGCTCTCTCGGAAACATTCATTGAAGAAAACAACAAAAAAATTGTTTAGGTGCAGCTCACTTGTTTCATTGCCGCAGTGATCTTCTCTCTCACAGTGGTTCACTATGTTGCCGAGTGCAAAACAAATTGGAAAAGTTGATTTTTTTAATGCAGCTCACTCTGTTGTTGTGTGCAGTAGAAAGAATATTGGAAAAAGAAAAATTGATGCAGTGCACTCACCTCGTCCCTGCAGTACCAACGCTCGACATGAAGTGCACTCCACCACGTTTGGAAAAATTTACGTCCCACAAAAAAAACCATGCAGTGCACTTGCCCATCTAATGACGTGCGGTATTCCGTCTGAAGCAGTGCGTTCTTCTTTCCCGTCCGAGAAAAAATACGTCTAAACAAAAAGAAACCCATGCAGTGCCCTTGACTATCTAATGAAGTGTGGTATTTCATCTGAAGCAGTGCGTTCTTCTGTCCGATGCAGTAAATATGACGATTTTGGTCTCGCGAAGAACAGAGTGTCCGCTTTTCGGTAAAATCGAAACTGCTCTTAAACCGTAAGGTATTAGAGAGAGTGTTCTACATGAAAAAGTTGCGTCTCGTCGATATCTTTCCAACAGCGTATGATTTGAATTATCCTGACCAGCCGTTAGTAAAAATTTCGCGAAAAACAGCCGCTGCCTCTCGAAGTCAGCCGCACGATTTTCAAAATTAACTAAAATCCGTAAGGAATCTCAAAACCATTTCAACATATGAAAGTTGTGCCTTGTCCGTAGCTTTCCAACGGCGTATCATATGTCTCGTTTCGACAAACGGTTAGAAAACTGGAGCAAAAACAGTACCGAAAATTTCAAAAAAATTGAAAAACAGAGTTTCGCGATTTAGTAAATTTGAAACTGCTATTAAACCGTAATGAATTAGAGAAAGATTTATATATGAAAAAGATGCGCCTCGACGATATCTATCCAAAGGCGTATCATTTGCTTCATTCCAACAAGCGGTTTAGAAAAAAACACAAAAAATGCTCGCTGCCACTCGTCATCCGCCGCACTATTTTCAAAACTGCTCTTAAACCGTGTGGAATCTCGAAAAGTGTTCAACATGTCGAAGTTGCGCCTAATCCATAGTTTTTCAATGGTATATTACACGCCTCATTCTGATAAACGGTTAAAAAATTAGAGCGAAAATAGTACCAAAAAAATAATGCGTGCAGTTTTTTCCGACGAGAAGTTCACTAGTCTCTATTACAGTGCTCGTCGTCAAAATGATGCAGTGCGCTTCTGTTGAGCGTGCAGTGCCGAAGTGGTGTGCAGAATAGTTATTCTGCTAATATTAGCAGATTAGACCGTCTGTATATATATATATATCCACTAAGGTTTTAGTCCTTTAACTTTTTAAGGATCGACTAGAGATGTCCTTATGACTTGTTTATTCCAGTTCTTCAGTTCTTCACAATGTGATGCTCTATATGTGCAACTATTTGCCATGCAGTTCAATTTCATCAATAACAGTGTCAACAATACCACTATGAATTACGATATTTGGTTGCTATTAAGGATATTGTAGTTAACATGCATTTTCGTTTTTAATTTTTGTTTAGCAACATGCATTGTAATGAATGACTAAATATGCAATCCCAGGCCGCATAGCAACAAGGAAGAGTGTTATCTTAATGTTCTGATGATGTCTAGATATACATGTAATAAAATCTTATATAATGGGATGGATGGAGTGTTGTACTACATCATTTTTCAATTATTGTTTAGCTTCTAATAATAACTTGGTGCTTTTAGGTACATATATCATTGCCAAAGATCCACACTTCGACCCTTTCTGCGTATGGGGCAATTAGATATTCATGAACCAACATCAAGTGAGGAAACTGATAAAGATTGTTACTAAAATGGGTCAAAAGATGTCAATCGAACTATTTGTTTACACTTTATGCAAGACAACAGTGAACTGCAGGATGGTAAGTAAGAACCCTATAGCCTTCTTTTTACTACCCGTAATGAGTTGTGTTAGATGACAATATCTGAATCTTTTTTCTTTTGCAGTGGATCCTGAAGTAGTTTACTCGAGATTACCTCTCAAACTACATGATTGGCGGTCGGCTATCACAAGGGGTTGGACTAGAGTCATGCATGCCTTCTGCATCCAGGAGAGCACAATAGGGCCATTCCGCTTCACCTTGTTCAGCAACTGGAATGTCTGTCGCCTCTTTCTTTACCATCTGTAATAGTACAAGTATAGAACCCTGGTACATCATTCTTTATTTGCTGCTTCTATAATTCTTAAACATATGTACCTGTGAATCGAATAATGCATTGGTTGTTTGAACCTGATGGATATGAATCAAGCTATAGCCTACTTTCAAGTTGAAATTAGGTACAATTTTAAATAGCAACAATTAAATTAGGGTGAAATTATGTTGTGCAGGTCATTACGGCACACACGGTTGGTAAAACACAAATGTTTGCGATATACACCATAATACGAGACGGTTCACAGAGAGGAAACGTGTGGAAGCATGCACACAGTTGCCATTTGCAAAGCATGTGTGATGTCAGACACTATCACATACGGTGCGGGAAAACTAAATGTGCGTGATTGTCTACCTATTGTGCATGGTTTATAATCATGAACTGTTTGTGATGTGCTAGGCATCGTAAAACTCCCGTGCCTAGAATCTGCCTGGAAAACTCCCGTGCCTGGAATCTGCCTGGTTTTAGGCAGAACCACAAAACTCCGACCGCGATGGCAATGCCAGCACAAACGAGTAGCAAGGATGAAGCGTTTGGGATATTCGAGATATCAGAAATGTTTATATAGGGACAACTGTATGCATCAAGGCTCCCTATCCCCGATGGTTTCTGGGTCGTGTGGGAAGGACCCCCTATCGCCCACACTCACTTGGCGACGGTTCCAAATGTCGTCGCAAAAAGGGGTTAAAAACCGTTTGTTTAGGACCGGCGCGCACCAGTGATTATTGTATAATTATAAACAAACATTCCCCACTGTATGCTATCACAATTCTATGGCCCCAAGTCAAGGAGGCTTCAACAAGAATTCAAACATACGCAAATAATGAAGCTATAACAGCAATCTGTGAAAACAGGAGAGTCCGTAAAGATTTGAACATCCATCATACTTCTGTAACTCAAAAAATTCTGAAAAATTAGGACAAAATAAACATTTTGTATAGAAAGACAATGCAAGAAGTTTCAGAACCATTTGACGTTCCAGTAAAAAAATGTAAAATCGATCACTACAACCAAAGTTTCTGTTTTACACCGCACAAACCAACAAGCAATCTAATCATCCTAAAGGCAAACCTCGACACATTATTTTTGTAATACAATGGAATTGTACAAGGGGGTGATTATTTTTGTGAGAATTTTCATGAAAAAGTCTACATAGTTTCCATGAGCATGAACACAAGTGTTCAAGGTCGACCCTCACTTCTCCAATGCATAACTTCCAATCGCTTCTCTTTTGTAAAAAGGTTTTTAAGTTCCTCTCTAAATTTTTTGTTTTTAAACTTTATAAAAGCACTCAACAAAATAAATGACTCTCTAAAACTTCTAGGATGTCTCCCTGGCAGCGCTTTCTTTAAAGCCATTAAGCTAGGCATAAAGTACTCAAGTAATAAATCCACCCGGATCCCAAGGTATATCAAAGCCAATTTTAATTAACAATGATTTGTCATTTAGTAATGAGCACAAAGCAACATATATCATGCAATGACGAAGTCTAACTCTCTTCCTATGCATCGACATGCCATACAAGAACAATTCATGCACATCAAGTAAAGGCCAATATGTAGCATAAGCAGTTTCTTGCAATTTTATCGTGTTGGAAACATAGAGAGGTGGAGATATAGTTCATCTCTCATAATAATTACAAGTAGGAGCAGCAAGCACATGCATATTATATTCATCAAAATCAACATGTGTAATGGTAGAATGCAACCCATCAATGTAATCCTTAATAAGTGCAACTTTCTCCGATATAGTGTAGTTTGGAGAATTCAAAAATATAATAGGACTATCATGTGTGGGTGCAATAGAAACAATTTAATTCTTAACATAAGTTACTATAGCAAGTTCATCTCCATAAGCATAATTTAAATTGGCATCATGGCCACAAGCATAGCAAGCATCATCAAAAAGGGATATTTCAAACGAATCAACGGGATCATAGCAATTATCATGGCATTCATCCTTTGGTAAGAACAAAGGGAAATTAAACAATGTATGAATTGAAGAGTTAGTCTCACTAGAAGGTGGGCACGAGTGATCAATCTGGTCTTCCTCCATTTGTTCTTCGCTCTCCTCATCATCTTTTTCATCCAATGAGCTCGCGGTTTCATCAATTTCTTCTTCCATAGACTCTTGCAATATTAGTCTTTTCTTGGACAACGGGGTTATTCTCAATAAATACATCAATATCGTAATTGTATTTATAATTATCATAGCAATATTTAAGGATAGCAAGATTTTCAGGTCTATAAACTGAATCATCAAAATCTTCAAACTTTTCAAACAAAGATTCAATTTCATATGCACCCTTAAAAGCAACAAATTCTTCTATTCGTTCCACATCGTAATAATCATATATACCTCTAGGATAAGAAGCCAAGGTTTCATTATCATTAAATTTGCATGAATAGGGAAGGTGTGGAACTTCAATCTTAGAGCAACAAGTATAATCATATCTCAAGCATAGATTCCAAGCATACCATTGCAACATTTCAATTTGATCCCATAAAAGTTTTCCCTTTTGAGTCAAGCGATAATCCCTAAAGTATTCACGTTGATCCAACGTTACTCCCATTATCAGGTTGAATGGGGTTTTCTCAGGATTATCAAAGTAGTGCATAATATTTTTCACATAACGAGCATCGAGGATTTTAGGAGGTTCCCCATCTCCATGAGTAGCAAGTACAACTAATTTTTTTGGTCTTTCGTGTTCATATCCATAACTAAAGATAGAGAACAACTTAGAACAGGAAATAAAAACTACTTAGTGATAAAGCAAACAAGCACACACGAGAATATTCACCCCACGCTATTGCTTCTTGGCAACGGTGCCAGAAAAAGGTATGGACAACCCACAAGTGTAGGGTATCGTTTGTAGCCTTCTTCAATAAATAAGAGTGTCAAACCCAACGAGGAGCTAAAGGGAGAACAAATATTTCCTCAAGTTCTATCGACCAACGATACAACTCTACGCACACTTGACGTTTGCTTTACCGGAAACAAGTATGAAACTAGTTTGTAGGAGTGATGCTAGAACTACTTTGCAAGAATAAAACTAGAAGTAATTTGCAAGATAATAAAAGTTAAGTGTTTACTAAAAGGGTTTGTGTCAACAAGAAAGTTATTTGTCCCTAGGCAATCGATAACAAGTACCGGTAATCATTCTTGCAATTTTATATGAGGGAGGGGCATGAGCTAACATACTTTCTCTACTTGAATCATATGCACTTATGATTGGAACTCTAACAAGCATCCGCAACTACTAAAGATCATTAAGGTCGTGAAACCCAACCATAGCATTAAGTATCAAGTCCTCTTTACTCCCATGCGCCATGACCCACCTATCCGCGTTTAGGCTGCTGTCACCCCCGCAACACCGATAATAAGCAAACCATGAACATATTGCAACACCCTACAACGAGGGTCCCTCATGTTTGCGTGAGACGGAGGGCACCGTAGGACAAAATCATAAATAAAATATACAATCATACTGTGACGCCCCCAATTCAATCGTACACTAATTATACACGCAAACGTGTACGATCAAGATCAGGGACCCACCGGAAGATATCACAACTCAACTCTAAAAATAAAATAAGTCATACAAGCATCATATTACAAGCCAGGGGCCTCGAGGGCTCGAATACAAGAGCTCGATCATAGACGAGTCAGCGGAAGCATCAATATCTGAGTACAGACATAAGTTAAGCAAATTGCCATAAGATGGCTAGCACAAAATGGGATACAGATCGAAAGAGGCGCATGCCTCCTGCCTGGGATCCTCCTAAACTACTCTTGATCGTCGGCGGCAGCCTGTGCATAGTAGTAGGCACCTCCAGTGTAGTAGGAGTCATTGTCGATGGTGGCGTCTGGCTCCTGGGCTCCAACGTCTGGTCGCAACAACCAGGTATAGAAAGGGGAAAAGGAGGGAAGCAAAGCAACCATGAGTACTCATCCAAAGTACTCGCAAGCAAGGAGCTACACTACATATGCATTGTTATGAATGAAAGGGGTAGTATATGTGGACTGAACTTCAGAATGCCAGAATAAGAGGGGGATAGCTAGTCCTATCGAAGACTACACTTTTGGTAGCCTCCATCTTGAAGTAGTAGAAGAGAGTAGATGGTAAGTTAACCAAGTATCATCGCATAACATAATCCTACCCGGCGATCCTCCCCTCTTCGCCCTGTGAGAGAGCGATCACCGGGTTGTATCTGGCACTTGGAAGGGTGTATTTTATTAAGTATCTGGTTCTAGTTGTCATAAGGTCAAGGTACAACTCCGGGTCGTCCTTTTACCGAGGGACATGGCTATTCAAATAGATAAACTTCCCTGCAGGGGTGCACCACATTTCCCAACACGCTCGATCCCCTTTGGCCGGACACACTTTCCTGGGTCATGCCCGGCCTCGGGAGATCAACACGTCGCAGCCCCACCTAGGCATAACAGAGAGGTCAGCACGCCGGTCTAAATCCTATGCGCGTAGGGGTCTAGGCCCATCGCCCATTGCACACCTGCACATTGCGAATGCGGCCGGAAGCAGACCTAGCCTCCCTAATACAAGAGCAGGCGTTCCATCCCAATCCGGCGCGCGCCGCTCAGTCACTAACGTCAAGAAGGCTTCGGCTGATACCACAATGTCGAGTGCCCATAATTGTCCCTGCATAGTTGGTTAGTGCGTATAGGACAGTGGCCAGATTCAGATCAAATACCAAGATCTCGTTAAGCGTGTTATTTTGAAGTAATCGCGAACGCCGACCAAGGCCAGGCCCACCTCTCACCTAGGTGGTCTCAACCTGCCCTGTCGCTCCGCCACAAAGATCCACTCAGAGGGCCGTCGGGACTAACATCCTTTCGGTCCCAATCCAAGAATCACTCGCGGGTACTCTACGAGCCGACCCGACTTACCACAAGTATCACATATTATGTATATAAGTATATACCCGTGATCACCTCCCAAGTGATCATGGCCCGATAGTATAGCATGGCAGACGTACAAGAATGTAGGGCCACTATTGAAAGACTAGCATCCTATATTAAGCATTTAGGATTACAGGTAAAGGTAACAACAGTAGTAGCAAGGACGGGCTATGCATTCAGGATAGGATAAACGAAAAGCACTAACATGCTACACTACTCTAATGCAAGCAGTAGAGAGAAGATAGGTGATATCCAGTGATCAAGGAGGGGGGCTTGCCTAGTTGCTCTGGCAAGGAGGGGTCGTCAACAACGTAGTCGATCGGGGCACCAGCAGCGGCGTCAGTCTCGTAGTCTACCGGAGAGAAGAGGGGAAGAAACAATGAATACAATGCAAACAGATGCATAACGACGCATGACATGACAAGTAACGGTGCTAGGTGTGCCCTAATGCGGTAGGAGGTGATACCGGCAAAGGGGGAAAACAACCGGGAAAGTATCCCCGGTGTTTGACGTTTTTGGGCAGATGAACTGGAGGTGGATTGTTGCACGTTCGCTATGCTAGGGACGTGTGGTGGACGAACGGGTCATGTATTCGGATTCGCCTCGTCGTTCTAAGCAACTTTCATGTACAAAGTATTTTCATCCGAGTTACGGATTATTTTATATTAATTTTTAAAGTTTTAATCAATTTCTGACATTACTGTATTTAATTAAATTCGAGTTATTAAATAGCTATTTCATTAAGTGCACCTAGTATTCAACTGCTGACTCAGTAGTCAAAGCGAACCAGGTCAACAATGAACAGTGTAGGTGGGGGCCATCTGTCATTGGCTAGGGGATACACAACCAACACTTTGACTAGTCAAACCGGTCAAGGTGGGGGTCATAGATAGTGGCAATATTAACAAAGTTTATTTAAACTAATTAACTTAATTAGTCAGGGTGGGGCCTAGTGGTCAGTGGGTCAATTTGCTAACACATTTTGTTAGAGTTTAAACCTAATCACTACAGTTGCATGGCTCACCGTCAGTGGCCATAAGGATTAGTTTAATTAGCCGGCTAATTATGCCCATGATTAATTAGGTGCGGGTCCAGTTTGTCATTTACACATGGGTGATGGATTAGAGTCCAGCTTAGCGGCTAATCCCACGGGGCCCACCTACCGGTGGCCCACGGGACGGTTCGAACGGCCGGCCACGCCGGTGAGGCAGAACACGACGGCGCCACGCGGGGCCTCGCTGGAATCGCCCATCCGGCCACGAACGGGCATGTGGTTGGGCGCGTCCGACAGCGTGGGAGGTGCCGTGTCGGACGGTGGTCGTGACAGTCGCCAGGGAGGCCGGGAACGCTAACGGCAGGCGATGGCAGGAGCTCGGCCTCGCGGCATACGGCGCCAGGGACGGCCAAAACAAGCAGGGGAGGGGGAAAACGGACGGCGGCTCGCAGTGGAGCTATAGGGATGTCAGCAGGCTCGTGGTGGTGCTTGAGGCAGCGAGGCCAGGGCGGAAGTGGCTATGGCAACGCGGATCCCGATGAGGTTGGAGAGGCGGCAGCAACGAGCTTCAGGACGGAGCTCCAGGCGGCGGCTTGGTGCTCGTCTGGCAGCGAGGCGGCACAGGAGGACGGACTTGGCGCCGGGGATGACGTGGCTGCAGCCAGATCCATCCGCGAATGGGAAGGGACGGCGAAGGCCGGCCGGACCTGGTCGTTGGGCGGCGGAGGTCGGGGCCATCCATGTCGAGGTAGGGCGCAGCGGCGAGGTGAAGCAGCAGCATGCGGGGCGAGGGAAGGTCCCTGGTGACGGGGCACCGACGAGCGGAGGCGGGCGGCGAAGGTGCTGCAGGGAGCAGGGGAGAGGAGACGCTGCGAGGGGAGGTTCGGGCATGAGGTGCGGCGTGAGGGAGATGGGCAAGGATCGAGCGAGTCTAACCCTGGTGGCGCGTGGTGGGGAACGAGGGGATCGGGACGAGAGGCTGCTAGCGGCTAGGGTTAAGGAGATGGTGGGGCGCCTGGGCCTAGCAGGCCTGCTTGTGGCCTAAGGCCCATGGGGATGAGGGGGGCTTCCTTCTTCTCCCTTTTTTAATTCAATTCTCATTTTTCTTTTCTGTTTCTTTAACTAGCTTATGTTTGGCATTTAAATCTTGAACCAAATGACTTTTGAAAAGTAGAGCTTTGACATATAAATACTATACATTATTTAGGGCTGCCACAAAAAAAGTTTGACGACTAATTGGATTCATTTGAAATTTTGTTTAAATAGGAAAGGTTTATTTTGGGTTGTTCACCCAGTTTAAATAGTTTAAGGGCACTTTAATAATTCAAATAAAGTTGGTTTATTTATGACAATTAGATAGTGAATTTTTTCAACCCAGTGAATGTTTTTGTTTTACTTTTTGAAGATATAATAATTTGGCTTCGATTTTTGTGAAGTGGCAATTTGGCTAAGTTAAACCTAATGACATGGAATCATTAGGGGGATTACTCTAGCTTAATTATCCGGGCGTCACACATACCAACCAAGATCATGATTAACCCACAGAACAAAATGGATCTACTCAAACATCATAAGATAACCATAGATCATTGGAAAATAATATATGGAGTTGAGCACCATGTTTAAGTAGATATTACAGCGGGGAGAAGAGGGTTTACACCACTGCATGGAGGGTGATAAAGTTGGTGATGACGGTAGCAAGATTGTTGATGTAGATCGTCGTCCCGATCGTTGCCCCGGTGGCACTCCAGCGACACCGGAAGCGAGGGGGAGAGAGCCTCCCTCCTTCTTTTTCTTCCTTGTACTCCCCCTAGATGGGAGGAGAGTTCCCCCTCTGGTCCTTGGTCTCCATGGCCGCGGAGGGACGGGAGCCCCTCCGAGATTGGATCTCCCTCTCTGTTCTCTTCTGTTTCGCGTTCCCCAGATCTGGCCGAAAACCATTTTTTATATTCCCGGAGATCCGTAACTCCGATTGCGCTGATATTTTAACATGATTTTTTTCCGGATATAAGCTTCCTTGCGCCCGAAGTAGAGCTCCAATCGACGTACGGGGTGAACACAACCCACCACCACGCGCCTGACTCAGGGGTCGGATCCTGGTGGGTTGTGCCCACCACGGGACTCCGTTTGTGGTGATTACAACTCCAAAAAACCACATATATTCCAAAATAATTCTCCATGAAATTTTATTGAATTTGGACTTCGTTTGATATGGATACTCTGCGATACAAAAAACATGCAGAAAACAGGAACTGGCACTGGGCTCTGAATCAATAGGTTAATCCAATAAATCATATAAAAAGTTGCCAAAAGTATGTAAAAGATGTATAATATTGGCATGAAACAATCAAAAAGTATAGATACGACGAAGACGTATCATCGGCCAGGGTCAAAGGACAAGAACAATCAGGCCATAGTGTTTGACAACCATCTAGATGGATGGCGTTTGATGATGATGACAATGCTCCAAGCGGCGCCCCGCGTGCTTAAGTTGTGCTAGCATCTCCTTTTCCCCATTTGGCATCTTGATGCCCAAATGGGTAGAATATTTCTATTAGGGACGTTTGCATTTGAGATCACAGGCCTCGATACTAGTTGTTTGTTATTGTTTCTCGTTTCTCATACTTTTATCGTACCTTGTGTGGTGTGTGAGCTACTTTGATTATTTCTTTGTAAGACCTTGGATAATTATCATGTTTATGACTATGCCATGCTTTTAATATCTATACGCCTGTCATATGTCATACATATTTCACTGTCTCACATACCTTGCTCACCTACTACACCTCTCGCATGCGATTTATGCACCAGCTCTTTGATACTATTTGATCACATGTTCATCTTTTGTGCAATGATTCATTTAGTACCTCTTATCACTACACTTATCTGAGATATAAGGGGAACCACATTTTTGTATTTATGTTGCATTTCAAGCAATTCCCTTATATGCATACATCAAGGAGGAGCTTCATATATTAGTAGTGTTGCATGGCCAAATATTCTTTGATTATATCCCTTGCCATGGTCTAACCATATTGTCATCAATACATCATAAAGGGGGAGAATGAAAGTGCATTTATCTCAAAATGGTATTTTGGTGGGATGACAATGTGTTCAGTGGAACTAATGATGGTTGTTAAGATTTATCTCAAGTCATTGGTTCCTTAGAGATTTATTGAGGAGGTGGTTGACCCCTACCCCCTTTAAAAAGGTTAAAGGCGTAGTTTTTCAATGACTCAAAGCTTTGGTTTCAGTTTTTTTGAGTCGTAGGATAACCACAATATCAGGAGGGGTCAAGGTTCTCGAATGACGGTGTGGGAAATACTCCAAACATATACACCAGCCACCTTACACCTAGCACTTGAAAATGCCACAAAATCCACTTCTCCGGTGCCCATTATCACCATAGCCTGTGCCCACGGGGTTCACGGTTAATTCTCTGGACACCCCGTGTACACTCTCCGGACACCCCGTGCCCACGGGGTCCTTCCGAGGTATTTTCTCTAATGACCCCGTGCAGAAGGAGCCAACTCGTATTAATATGATTGTGTATAAATATATAATATTGTATTTAGTAAACACTACTTATTTGGTAGGCATATATTGATTTACCAAAGGAAACATATGTTTATTTGGCAAACACTGATTTTGTAAAAATTTATTGGTAATACCAATGGAAACATAAGTTTATTTTGTAAGTTATTAAGAGGTGTGATAGTTGAGTGATTTTCCGATAGAACTGTTGAAGAAATCGAAAATGAGAGAAAAATGAAAAACAAAAGGAGGAGGAACATAGGTAAGATTTAGTAAAGAATGAATGGATGAGTGAATCTTATAGTTTTCAGGACTTCGCTACAAATCAAACGCCAGATTTTTTATCATGGGAAATCAAATATCAGATTTTTTTTTATCGTGAGAAATCAAATATCAGATTTTTGAGCATGAGAAATCGAATGTTTTTTATCGCAATTTTTGCTGTCACGGTGACGACAATTTTCTTTAGCAAGCATGGCAAATCCTTTTATTGTTCAGTTTTTGCCAGAATCTATCATGCTTACTAAAGAAATTTGGCTTCCTCCTGATAACATAATATGTCATAAAAATGTTTGATTTGTCATGGTTAAAAATCTGACATCACCAATTTTTCAAGTAGGATAGGAGAAGGATAAAAAAACAAGATTCAAGTAGGAGAGAGTTAGACATAGAGGTCCAAAAAACAGTCCAGACTGTGTGGTTAACCCGGGCTCCGATGAGGGAGGGTGATGGCGGTGACGTGTCTTCAGCTTGCTCCAATGCTTGTAGTTGTTGCTGGGTGGTTCATTTTTATTTTATTTTTTTGCGGGGAGTTGCTGGGTGGTTCATTGACCTAAATGTAAAAAAATGGTTCATTGACCTAAATGTAAAAAAAATGGTATTCTTTGTGACTGTTGATGAATGGATTGATTTTTTAAAAATCCTGATTTTTTTTCCCGTCCAATGCGAGGAAGCCATGAAATTTTAGGTAATCTGAAGACACGGCGAAACAGTTGTACTCTGAGGCCTCAGCCCAGACTATGCTTTTTTTCACTTGGATAAAATGGATGAGGTCGGTACGCAAAGTGCGGCGTATTATTTTAGGTTATAATAATAAGCACACCAAGATAAAGTAAAGTAATCGTGGTGATAAAGCCATTGGTGGATCCCCGCAAAAAAATAAGAGCCATTGCTGGATCACCTTTCATATAGTGTTGTTGTCAAGGAGATATTCCAAGCATCTCCTTCCTGCATAACATATTGTTTCTGCCCGGTGGTGCCTGTCCAAATTAAGAAAAGGAAAGGCAATTGTTCGCGGGGTCCGGCTTGGGTCAAGGATAATAATTCCTGGACGATCGTGATTGATAATACCAGTTGGCATACGTACGTACATGGACTGATTATATTAAAAAATATACGCATGTACCTGGACATGTTTTTTTTTTTGAGGGTATGTACCTGGACATGTAGACGGTAGAGCACGCGCCGACACCAAGAAAAGGGTGACAAAAAAATACAGTACGTAGCACACAAAAAAATGTGTTGGTATATGCATGGATCGACGCTCCTTAAAATTCCATTTGTCTGCTATGTGCGTCGTTTTAGAACCTTTTCCTTTCAAAGAAAATCGCTACCTATCGTCGTTGTGTTGCCAATCAACTGATAATTGTGTATGCTACTAGTATCCTCTCCAGTCGAAGCTGGCGATCAGCAAGATGTTTACATTTGGCTTGAACACTCAGTCGTGGTACTTTCCATCTCCTACAAACGAGCTTACATATGCGTGGACATGAGTGGAGTTCGTGGTGCACCTTTTTGCTGCAAGTTCTAGTCATAAATAAATAAATAAATAAAGGTTTGGACAATGGTGTGCCCATATGCATGCATGATACTAGTCCATCCCATTTTCTCATGGTTTCCCCACTTATCTAGAGTACTAGCTAGGCCACTTGCTGCGCCAGACGCCATGTGAGATCTTTCTCCATCCCGTCTCGCAATTCTATTTTATTTTTTGATAGGATCATCCCGCCTCGCAATTGGTTGGCAGTTCAATGCACACAGCTCCACAATCAGAATGGGAGGTATACTTCCATGTTCTGGGTTTATCCTTGTTGCATCACACCAGCAACTATGCTATGCATGTTGGACACTGTATCCAAGGATCCGGATATTCTGCAGGCACACTGTGCATTGTCACCACATATATAATGGACTTGTATTGTCTAAGAAAAATAGGCATGCAGACATGTTAGGCAGGGAGATCTTGCAGGATGGATAGTTTACCTGTGAACCAAAGTAGTACTGCAGCAATTTTCAGCTACGAACCTCACCTTTTCTTTTCTGAAGATAGA
The DNA here is from genome assembly GCF_018294505.1 of Triticum aestivum. NCBI lineage: Eukaryota > Viridiplantae > Streptophyta > Magnoliopsida > Poales > Poaceae > Triticum > Triticum aestivum. Next base: position 245,737,056 of record NC_057812.1, read on the forward strand.
CTATTGTGGAAACCTCACCTTTTCTTTTCTGAAGATAGACTGTTGTGGAATGGGAAGGGGGGGGGGGGGGGGGTCAAAGACGTGGAATGGAGAATATATATATCCCTCAAAACACTAAAACTTGAACATGAGAAGACAAAGAGAGTAAGAATCATCCGGAGTGGCAAGGAACTTTACGTTATCAGGCTCTCGCCGATTGCAAAGCGATAAGGATTTGATGTTTACACTTCATCTGGTGTCACATGCTCACGGTCCCTTCTTGAGGCCCACTGGACTGGTGAACGGTGGCCAGATGGTATCTTTTCATTTTCCACCTCTCCCTTGGAAATATCTGGATATTTTCTGTCTAGTTTCCTCCAACCACCTCACCCTCGGCATCACCATCAGCAATCCACCGACTATGAGAATGGGAAATGATTTCCCTGCATCTAGCTGGCTATGATCTTTTGGCAGGACGCACGGTCTGGACTCTGTATTGGTTGACTGCATGTGTTCCTTGAGGCAAAAAGTTGTGTTTGGAACATCTGAGGTGGACAGGGTGCAATAATTTGGTAGCCACCTGGACAAATCAGACAAGCACCGTGCTCTGAAGATGTGGTGAGCATTTTGCCATCGTTTTTGGGTTTTGACTTTGGTTGGTACAGCATGTGGCATCTTGAATTTTATGTCCTGATATTATGTTATCAATGAGCTGGTATTGCTCTTACTGATGGTCTATTGATATTTGCTGGCGAATGCTCATTCTTTTTTTACGACGGATGAAGTAAGGTTCATTTGCATAATTAGTTAGTACTACCTCCGTCTCAGTGAATAAGTCATTCGCGTAGTTCTAAGTCGACGATTTAACTATCTAAATACGTATTATATATGACAAAAAATATATATTTAAAAACTACATCCGTATAGAAATCTAGTGATATACTTTTTATGACATATAACACATATTTAATTTCTTAAATCGATGACCTAGAACTACACAAATGACTTATTCACCTAGACGAAGGTAGTAAATACCTTCATTAGCCATGTCGAACTAAACCAACAGATTTTTATTCTCCTTGGGACAAGATACATAATTCTTCCCTACAAAATAAGATGCATTTTTCGATAAAAAGAATATATTAATATCGAGGAGATACCAACTACACCTAGCCTCTGCACCAACTAAATGTCACAAACGACATTCAGGATGCACACAGCCTGAAAGAAAAGAAAAGAAAAGAAAAGAGAAAAGGCCTGCCACGGTAATCAACTCCTCGCAGCAGCAACCCAACAAACTAGCCACAAACAACACCCGGAATACAAGAAGGTTCTCCAAAGGCCACGCCCCCAAGGAGGGAAACCGGTGCACAAGCGTCGTCGCCGCCCGATCGAAGATATTAGGTTTTCACCCTGGAAAAAATATGAACTCTCAAAACAATTTCTTCAGCAAGGTCATTGCCAGGCACAACCAATGAAGGTCACGCCTTAGGTTTTCACCCTGAAGGTCAAGACTTGGAACTCGAGGAACGCCACCAAACTTGAATACCTCCGGTGTTGTTGCCCCCACTTGCCAAGGCCGCTCCTGCAAATCATTAAACACCAGGCTCACAGTTACCAAATCCAAATTGGATCACTGGCCCCTGTGAAGCAAAATCTTCATTGCCTCGATGGTCCCCTCCATCAACATTGGTCCTCCAATCTCAATCATGATGGCCTTCTCCACCGCAGTGTACACCATGAAAATCGACATGTCGACATGTCCCATGATTTTGATAACCAGCGGAGCTTCGCGTCGCACTGTCATGAAGCCACGCAGGCAGATATGTATGCGCACGACCGGAATACATACTATCTCATGGCCAGACAGCGGAGCTTCGCGCCGCACTGTCATGAAGCCACGCAGGCAGATATGTATGCGCACGACCGGAATACATACTATCTCATGGCCAGATCGAAGAGGAGCAGACACGTTGAACACTGCCTTGATGCGAGAAGAATGCTAGGACCACCACCATTATTCTGAAGATTCGCAAGCCCCCACGCCGCGAGCACCACCCAACACGAACCACAGAAGAGGAAAGGACAGCCCAACTCGCATCTGCCGGTCGTTGCCCGCGTGGCCAAGGCCACAACAAGCTTCCCCCGCAGCGCAAGCCTTGAGTGGCCCTCAATGGCCAGATCGGAGCCTTGCAGCCCAGATCGAGACCCGGTGACCCAGATATGACACCACACAAGCCGAAGATGGTCATGGCGGCGGTGCACCACCTCCCCCTCGACGCCGCTCCGGCAGGGTCCTCATGCACCGGCCAAGAAGGCCGCGCCGCCCCATGCCCTCAAACAACGCCCCACCTCCTCGCGTATGACGCTGCCAAGGAAGCACCTTTCCTGCCCACCGTCTTCGACGGGATGGGCGCCGCCACCGCCGCCGGCGTCGGCAGCAGCGACGGCAGGAGATGCAGATACATAAATCTTGAAAGAAACAAGTTTGTTTCAAGAATGTAACTATAAGAAAATTTTACATGTGAGCAAAAACAACTGAGGGGATACAAAAAATGTAGTGCAGAGCAATCGTGTACAATATGAATTTCAGCGTGCCACGTCTTTCGTTATTTCTTTTTCTTTCTTTCCTTTTTCTAATTCGTAATGTTCACCGGATTTCATGAACTTTTTTCCAACTTCGATGAACTTTTTCCAAAATTTGATGAACTATCTTTCAAGTTCGATGAACTTTTTTCAAATTTAGTGAACTTTTCTTCAAATTGGATGAACTTTTTTCTACTTTGGTGAACTTTTTTGCAAACGCGATGAACTTTTTTCAAATTCGATAAACTCATTTTTAAGTCAATGAACTTTTTTCAAATTTGATGTTTCTTTTTGAATTTGATGTACTTTTTTCGAATTCGATGAACTATTTTTCAGATTTGGTGAACTTTTTCGAATTATGTTGAACTTTTCTCAAATTCAACGAACTTATATTATTTTTCGATGAACTTTTTTCAATTATGATGAACTTTGCTAAAATTCAATGAACTTTTTTTCAGATTCGATGAACTTTCTTCAATTTTGATGAACTTAAAAAACCAATGAACTTTTTAAAAAATTGAAAAAAGTAAATTTCTTTTTTTAATGTTTTCCTTTGATTTTTTTAGAAATGTTCACGTATTTAGGAAAAAGGGAAAGGAAGAAAAGCAAATAAAACCGTTACAGAAAAAGAGAAAAAAAGAAAAAAAATGGTTTGGACGCTTCCCTACACCAGGGGCTTTGCGAGCTGGAGAACGGATAAAAGAAAGCAAACAAATTCTATGAACACAAGACATTTAATGGTGCAGCCGTTCATGCATTGATATGCGAAGGGTGAGGTGCTGAGTTCGAATCCGACTCCCCGCACATATCCTTTTTTTTAGTTGATCGACTTGTTCGCTGAGAGGCGCCTGGGCCGGCCCAGTAGACATCTCCTTCAGGCACCAGGCAGCTGTTCGGGCGCATAAGGCGCCGAACAGGAGCTCTCCCTATAGACTAGTCTCGCATCGAGGTTTCCCACCGTGATCATTTACTGGGCTGGCCCATTTTCGCGCAGAAAAATACAAGGGGGAAAAGGGGGGAGCAACTAGTTAACGAGCGCTCCTTCGGGAGCCTCGCAACAATCAGCGCCACTTGGCGCGCTCTCAGCCATTCGCCACGGGTCGTGTTCTGGACGCTCTCTTCGGATTTTTTTTTTTATTTTTCCGCATGCGTTTTCGGCTTTTTAAACGGTTTTTTTCGACGTTTTTGTTTTCCCCGGTCTTTCTTAGCTTTTTGACCTAAAAAATTTTGGAAATTTTTTTTTCGCGAAAAAAACGCGTTTTCTTTTATTTTCCTTTCGCGAAAGTCACGGTTTTTCTTTCAAGAGAGGCGCGGTTGTGCTTTAGCGAGAGTCACGGCAGTGCCTTTTGAAAACGAAAAAAAAACACATTTTCTGTTTTTAGTTGATTGACTTGTTCGCTGAGAGGCGCTTGGGCCGGCCCAGTAGACATCTCCTTCAGGCGCCAGGCAGCTCTTCGGGCGCATAAGGCGCCGAACAGGAGCTCTCCCTATAGACTAGTCTCGCATCGAGGTTTCCCACCGTGATCATTTACTGGGCTGGCCCATTTTCACGCAGAAAAATACAAGGGGGAAAAGGGGGGAGCAACTAGTTAACGAGCGCTCCTTCGGGAGCCTCGCAACGATCAGCGCCACTTGGCGCGCTCTCAGCCATTCGCCACGTGTCGTGTTCTGGACGCTCTTTTCGGATTTTTTTATTTTTCCGCATGCGTTTTCGGCTTTTTAAATGGTTTTTTTCGACATTTTTGTTTTCCCCCGGTCTTTCTTAGCTTTTCGACCAAAAAAATTTTGAAATTTTTTTTACGCGAAAAAAACGCGTTTTCTTTTATTTTCCTTTCACGAAAGTCACGGTTTTTCTTTCGCGAGAGGCGCGGTTGTGCTTTAGCGAGAGTCATGGCAGTGCCTTTTGGAAACGAAAAAAACGCGTTTTCTGTTTTTTTTTCTTTTGCGAGAGTCACGGTTTTGCTTCTGCGAGAGGCACGGTTGTGCTTTTGCGAGAGTCACGGCCGGGCCTCTCGGAAAAGGGAAAAACAAAACGTGTTTTCTGTTTTTTTTTCTTTCGTGAGAGTCACGGTTTTGCTTCCGCGAGAGGCACGGTTGTGCTTTCGCGAAAGTCACGACCATGCCTCTAGGAAAGGGAAAAACAAAACGCGTTTTCTGTTTTTTTTTCTTTCGTGAGAATCACGGTTTTGCTTCCGCGAGAGGCACGGTTATGCTTTCGCGAAAGTCACGACCGTGCCTCTAGGAAAGGAAAAAAATACGCGTTTTTTGTTTTTTTTTCTTTCACGAGAGTCACGGTTTTGCTTTCGCGAGAGGCATGGTTGTGCCTTCGTGAGAGTCACGGCCGTGCCTCTCGGAAAAAAAAAAAACACGTTTTTTTTATTTTTTTTACTTTCACGAGAGTCATGGTTTTCATTTCACGAGAGGCATGGTTGTGATTTCGCGAGACGCACGAGCGTGCCTTTTTCGGAAAGGGAAAAAATCGTGCTCCCGATTTCATTTTTTTGCCTGATTTTTTTCGTCCGTTTTTTTTGAAAAAAAAGTTCGTCAAAATCTATCAACATGGGATCTAGTTTTAAATATCTCGACGCGAGGAATCCAATGATGAAAACGGTTCGAGATTTGGACGCACGGTTTAAGAGATAAAACGTTTTGAATAAACGGATCTACGAAAAAAAAACTCCCAAGTTGCGACAATGCGCCATTTGTCACAACCTGAAAAAATGGAGTGTTCTTTACAACAAATAATCCTTAATTAGTGATTTTGGGAAAAGAAAAATAGAAAGGATCGATCCCTGGTCGCGCACGAACAAACGAAGGGCACCAGAACTAGGCCATGCCAACCATTCGTGATAACAGGAAGGGCTCGACCCAGTTGAAGCATAACCTGATGGTCTTCTCCTCTTTTTCCTTTTTTCCTTTTCCTTTTTTCTTCTCCGTTTTTTCATTTCTTTGCTTTTGTTTCATCATTTTTTTCTTCTCCGTTTTTATTCACCTTTTCATTATCTGAATGCTTATTCAATATTTTTCAAATACTCATTCAATATTTTTAAAATACTCTTTCAACATTTTTTAAAACTTATTCAAGATTTTTTTCAAATATTCTTTCAACATTTGAATACTTATTCAACATTTGGCAATTGTTTTTTAACATTTTTCAAATACTTGTTCAACATTTTTTAAAACTTATTCAACATTTATTACAAATACTCATTCAATATTTTAATACATATTCAACATTTTTCAAATACTTGTTCAACATTTCTTATAACGTATTCAACATTTTTTGAAATACTCGTTCAACATTTGAATACTTATTCGACATTTTTAAAATTGTTTTTCAGAATTCAAATACTTGATCAACATTTTCAACATTTTTCAAATACTTGTTCAACATTTTAATTTTTTATTTAACAATTTTTTAATACTTGTTCAACATTCTTTTAATACTCGTTCAACATTTTTCAATAATTATTCGACATCTTTTAAATACTTTTTCAACATTTACTTTTCACACACACACACACACACACACACACACATAGGTACAAAAATATGTCAAAAAGGGGAACAGAAAACCGAAAAAAATAGAAAAAAATAAAACAGGCCATGGCTCCCGTACGTATGGGCCGGCCCGTCTGGTTCCGCCAAACGGGAGTGCTCCCCCTGTCACGAGACGCAAATCTTGAAAAGAGGGTGTACTAGGATTTGAACAGGCAACCTCCTGCTTCGCTGTACACTGCACTAACCACGACGCCACCAAGCCTAATGTGATTACATGCATCTTTCTCTTTCTTTACTTCCTTGTACTTTTCTTTTTTGATTTTTCCTTTTTTTTCTTTTTTCCTGATTCGATGCAAAATCGATGAACTTTTTCTTAAATTCGATGTACTTTTATATTTCAAATTTGTTCAACCTTTTCTCAAATTCGATGAACTATTTTCAAACTCAATGAATTTTTTTTCATTTCATGAACTTTTTTTTATCAAAAGTGAAGAACTTGTTTTGAATATGTGAACTTTTTTCAAAATCCAGTGAACTTTTTTCAAATTCGTGAACTTTTTTTATAAGAACCGATTAACTTTTTATAGATCAGTGAACTTTTTTAAATCAAATTCGTTGAACTCTTTTCAAACTCCGATGAACCTTTTTCAAACCCGTGAATGTTTTTAAAAAAATGATGAACTTTTTGTGATTTTTTGTGAACAATTCGTGACCCTTTGTCAAAATCAATGAACTGTTTTCAAATTCATGAATTCTTGTTCAAATTTTTCGTTCCCTTTTTCCAAATAATTTATACTCAGGCTGAAACACGGGTTAAATATAATTGTTTTCGTAAATAACACAACAATGTTATCCTGCTGCAGTGGTTGAAGCACCAAGTTTGTCTGTAATGGCATGTGGGTTTGACTCCCTCGTGGTACATATTTTCCTGCCGTTTGGTTTTTGAGCATCTGGCACGAGCGATGCTGTGCCGAACCACTATCGAGGCCGAGTACCTTATACGGTGCAGAGGGCGCCGAAGAGGAGGGGCGAATCCTATTTAGCGCTGCAGGCGCTGGTCAATGTGTATTTTGTAAACGGGCGCGTGCAGCGCCCCGTGCTGGGCCGGCCCATATAATATTCTCCATTTGTGTTTTAGTCTGCAAAAATTGTTTGCGCTGATGAAGAGTCGAACCGGTGACCTCCCTCTTCAATACCGACTGGTGTAACCACCGCGCCAATAAGTAGAATCTTACCACTTTTTTATTCTTTCTTCTCTGTTTTCTCCCTTTTTCATTTTTTTCATTTTACTTTTTGCCTTTTGTTTTCTAATTTTTTTCTTTTTTCCTCTTACCGCGCCAAATACGTGAACTTTTTCTTCAAGTCAATGAACTTATTTTGAATTTCGATGAACTTTTATTCAAAAAATGTGTATTTAAAAAAGTTGATGAATTTTTTCATTTTTCTGATGAACTATTTTCAAAATTGATGATTTTTTTAAATTCACTGAACTTTTTCAAAATCGAGAATCTTTTTTTCAAATCCGCTGATCTTTTTCCAAAATCAATAAACTTTTTTTCAGATTCAATGAATTTTTTGTAATTATTATGAACTTTTTTCATATTCAATGAACTTTTTCCAATTATGATGAACTTTTCTCAAATTTGATGAACTTTTTTTCAGTTTCGATGAACTTTCATGCATTTTGAAAAATGTTTTCATTTTTTTATAAAAGTGCACACATTTAGCAAAAAGAAGGAAAGAAAAAGGCAAAAAAAACTATTGCAGAAAAAAAACGGTTTGGGAAGCTTCACGGACCGGGGGTTTTGGGAGGTTGAGGAAGAATAAACGGAGGCGAACAACCTTAGTGAAGACGAGTTGGTCGTTGGCGTAGTGGTTCGTGCACCCGTACATTTAGGGTCGGGTACCAAGTTCGAAGGAAGCTCCCCGCACACCCATTCTTTGCTCTTTAGACAGAATGAGAAACAACAACCCATTTTTTGCTCTTTAGACAGAAAGAGAAAAAACAAATGGGCTGGCCCGCTACACGCCCCTGCGAGCGCCAGCATCTCTAATCCGCGCTAACAGAGCTGACTAAGGAGTTCCCAAGAGGAGCACTCCAAGCAAGAAATAGGGGTGCCCCCACCCTGCGAGAGCTATCCTCTGTTTGGGCTGGCCCACCACGATAAGATCCTAGAACATTCACTTTAACCGGTTTGTTCTTTGTTTTTTTCTCTGTCTTTTTTGTTTTTCTCTTACTCAGATTCACATACTGTTTTATAATTTCGTAATTGATAAAAATCAACAAATATCGAATTGATGAACATTTTTAGAAAAGCGACCATGTTTTAAAATCGTGACCATTTTACTAATAGCTGTGAATAATTATTGAATTTGAGATTTTTTTCAGGTTTGTTAACATTTTTTGAAATTCAATATTTTTAAAATGACGAACATTTTATCAATTCATAACCTTTTCTTAATTTTTAAACTTTTTTGGAATTTACGAAAATTTGTATTAGAATTCATGAACATATTTCAAACATCCGAATATCTTTTGATGTCACGTACATGTTTTGTACTTCAGGATTTTTTTTTGAATTCACAAATATCATGTGAAAGTCATGTATTGTTTTAACTCGCTAATATTATTTAATTTGCAAACCTTTCTTTTAATTCACGAACATTTTTTAAATCACGAATATTTAGTTTTTCAAACAATATAGAGCAAAAAGGACTGAATATACGAACATTCAAATTCGTTAACACTTTTCAAAAATTTAGAACATTCTTGAAAACCCTATTGTTTTTTATAAAATCAAATAAGAACAAAAATGTAAGAAATCAGAAACCAAAAACCAAAAAACTTTTGAGAGAAACAGGGGCGCCTGCACCCGCAACAGGACGGCCCAAAATGTGTGGATGGGTGTGTGTTTCCTCGTTTCTTTTTCTATTTTGTTTTTCTAGTTTTCATTTCTTTCTATTTTCGGGTTCGAAGTTTTCGTTTGTTTTAGTTTTATATTTTCATGATTTTTTCGTTACTAGAATTCTTGAAATTTAAATTTTTGGTTATTTTTTAATTTTAAATTCACGAACTGTTTAAAATTCAAGAATTTTTGTCTCAAATTAGTGAACTGTTTCCCTCAAATATATGAACATTTTTTAATATCGTGAAATTTTTTGTCACAAATTTGTGAACATTTTCCCTCAAAGTTTACAGCTATTTCCCAATTCACGCACTTTTTTAAAAGTCGTGATTTTTTTCTAAACTTGGGAAAAAATATTAAAAATGATTTTTTTCAATTTAAAGATCTTTTTGCAAATTGATATTTTTCCAAATATGTGAACCTTTTCCAAATCCACGTATATAATGCGTTAAACTTGTTTAAATTTTTTGAACATTTTTCAAACCCTATGAACTTTTTCTAGTTCGCGAACTTTTTTTATAAAACCCGTGAACTGTTTTTGTACTCATGAACTTTCGAGTTCACGAACTTTCTTTTAAATTCCATGAGCACTTGTTTTTGAATTCTTGTTTTTCTGATTTTATTTCTTTTAAAGTCAATGGTCGATAGTTGACCGGTGAACTGCGACTAGTTGACACCGAACCGACCGACCATGGAATGCAGCACATGTCGTGAGCGAGTTCTTCGGCTTGTTCTTGTGTCAGCACATGTATCTAGGGGCGTCGGTGCCAGGACAACATAAGCGGCGCAATAGGCGCTGGGGAGGAGGTCCCTTCCCCCACACAGGTCGACGAATACGAGCACTCGAGATGGCAGACAAGCTTGCTAATACACACATCCGCTCATGCGTTGCGGCCCAACAAGCCTAGCCTTTTACACTTCTTTGCTGCGGCGATCGAGTGGTTGGCCGGTTTTCTCTATTTCCAATAGTACGATATTGCTTTTGTATCGCTAGTACGCGCCTATTTTTTGATTTCTCCTGGTTTTCTATTTCTATTCTTTATTTGTTTCCTTTTCTGTCTTTCCATGTTTATTTTTTCATTTTTTATATTTATTTCCATCAGGTTTCTTCCTTCCTTTTGGTTTATTAATATTTGTTTTGGGGTTCTTTTTGTTCCCTATTTTCGTTATTTTTCAAATACATGTTGAACATTTAGTGTGATGAAAAAATTAAATGATATGAACAAAAGTGCGCTCACTTGCTTTTTCTTTAACAAAAAGTGCGTTGCTACATTTTTCATTTTTAGAAGAAATTTGTTGCTAACCATATTATTTTCCTATTTTCATTTTCATTTTCATAAAAACACATAGAGAAAGAAAAGTACAAAAATAGTGAAACCGAGAAAGAAACAAAGTAAATAAAGAGAAAAAAGAAAAAACAACAAAAATCTGGAAAGAAACAAAAAAACCGGTGAAAAACAAAGAAAAGCAGAAAACTGAAGAAAAACTGGTGAAGAAATAAAAGAAAAATGAAACGAAAGAAAAGAACAAGCCAATAGGTTGAGAGGGCATTGGAAGTGCTCCAAGCCTATTTGGCAGTTGTTCATGGACCTCTTAAATAATGGGATCCAAGACCTTATGGGAGGTGATGACATGTTGTTTTATGATGCACAATATGATCGTGGAGGATGAGTGTGAAGATGTAACGCCCCGAGACCATGTGCCAGGTGTCCTCTAGTTATTCGCTGTTGTGCCTTGTCATTGCTTGCGTGTAATGCATTGCATATCATGTCATCATGTGCATTTTATTTGCATACGTGTTCGTCTAATGCATCCGAGCATTTTCCCCGTTGTCCGTTTTGCATTCCGGCGCTCCTATCTCCTCCGGTGGTCATTTCTACCTTCTTTTCATGTGTGTGGGTTAAACATTTCCGGATTGGACCGAGACTTGCCAAGCGGCCTTGGTTTACTACCGATAGACCGCCTGTCAAGTTTCGTACCATTTGGACTTCGTTTGATACTCCAACGGTTAACCGAGGGACCGAAAAGGCCTCGTGTGTGTTGCAGCCCAACACCCTTCCAAAGTGGCCCAAAACCCACTTGAACCTCCTCCATCATCTCGGTCGTTCGACCACGATCGCGTGGCCGAAAACCGCACCTCATTTGGACTCTCCTAGCTCCCTCTATGCCTATAAATACACCCCCCTCCGAAATTCTCGGTTCCCTTCTCCCGAAAACCCTAGATCCATTTTTCCCCGCCGCTGCCGGACGAAACCCCGCCGACGGACATGTCCGCCCGCGACGTCCGCCGCCACGTGTCGCCGCCCGAGTGGCTCGGTCGCCTCCTCCACCGCGCGGCCCGGGGAGCCCATCGTCGGCCCCCGAGGGCCCGAACGCCGCCGCCGCCTGCCTCCTTGCCCCGCCGCCCGGACAGCCGCGCCGCCGCCCTGTTCGCCGGCGTCCGCCACCGCACCGCCATCTCCGCCGCCGCCGCCAACCATTGCCGGCACCGCGCCGTTCAAGGCCGCCGGTCGCCGTAGCACGCCGCGCCGTTCACTGCGCCCCGCGCCTCCTCGCTCCTTCTCTGGCCAGATCCGGCCACGGGAGGGCCGGATCCGGCGAGCTACGCCCTCCGGAGACCTCCATCTCCACCACGGCGACGTCTCTGGCGAGCCTCGGTTCGCGTGCACGAACCCTAGATCTGTTCTCGGAGTGGTAATTTCTACTAAGTCCCCGAGATTTCCATGTTTCATATGTCCATGTTCATCGCATCGTAACTTTGCATCCGTAGATCCGTTTTGGTCGTGTAGCATATCCAAATGTTCGTCTCAGAGAGTACATAATTTCATCTCATTGCATCATTTTCATTTGAGTTCATCTTGATGCCGAAAATGCTGTTGGAAGAGTGCTATTTGAGTTAATTGTCAGATCTGCTGCACCAAATAGCTATTTGTCATTTTTTCCATGATTATTGTGTGCATGATATGCCCCTGAGCTCTACATGAGTTTTGTTATATGTTTTGCCATCTTTACAAAGGTGCAATCCATGTATTTTTGTGATATGTGTGGTGACTAGCACAAGCTTGCAAAGTGGTGCATTCGTTAATGCTGATTTCAGGGACTTAGAATTTCACTAAGTCCTTGATCTGTTTTTATCAATATGCCATATGTTCATGTTGTTTCCTAGTGATTCGTGCCTCTTTTGAGGATGATCAGTAAGGACGATTTGTTAATCTTGTGGTGCTCTATCCATCCATGTCTTTGTTTGCATTATGGAGCACCCTAGCTTGAGTCAATCGAGCTCTACTTTTGGTATTTCGTGAATCTGGGCAGATTGTCTACTTGTTAGCGATTTTGCCGAGGATGTTGTTGTTGATCCGTGCATACTATGTTGTTGTTCTTGCCATGTCTAGCTGATATAATGTATATTCTTAATGTGTGTATGCTTAGTTTGTCATGCCTTGCTCTGTAGTGAGTGCATCGAGCTCGTGAACATGCCTACTTGTTAGCATATTTGCATGCTCCAGTTTTTCTCTAAGTCTGAGATCTGTTTATGTTTTTGCCATGTTCACATGCTTGCAATTGTATTTTCTGGTTCCTTTTGGCTCAAGGTCACCAAGGGACTTTTGTTAAGCTCTTTGAGTAGCTCCATGCCATGCTTTACTTTGCCATGTTCAGTTCCTGTAGCATATAGTTTTCATGCTCCAAAATGTGCTATCTGATCTGAGATTCCAGACAAGTGTTAATTTCACTAAGTCTGAAATCTGTTTGTCAAATGCATTTTTGCCATGCTTGTTTGAACCTGTTAATGGATGAATTGACCGTAGCTCAGTGTTCATCTTTTGTTAAGCATCATGAATGGATCCCTTCCATGTATTTTGTTGTCATATTTGGGTGCTGTAGCTTGTTCATCTCATTGCATTTAGATGGCTACTTGCTGTAAATCGCAGACCGGTGCCATATTTGAATGGCTTGCCATTTCCAAACCGTAACTTCGATTCCGGTGATCTTTATATCATTTTCAAGTGATTTCATCTTCCCTTTCCAGTGGCACACTTGGATTTCCAAGTTGAGGCCAGGTTCATTCTTTCCCTTGCAAATCATGCATATGCATCGCATACCGCATCCCGCATATCATACCATGTTCATGTGTTGGTTGTTTACTATGTTATGTGCTTCTTTCCGGTGTTTGCTTCTTAGGGTTGGTTCCGGTAACATCGCGTTTGTGAGGACCCGTTCGTCTATGTCCATTTGTCTTCTTCATGGACTCGTTCTTCTTCCTTGCGGGATTTCAGGCAAGATGACCATACCCTCGAAATCACTTCTATCTTTGCTTTGCTAGATGCTCGCTCTTTTGCTATGCCTATGCTGCGATACCTACCACTTTCTTATCATGCCTCTCATATTGTTGAACCAAGCCTCTAACCCACCTTGTCCTAGCAAACCGTTGATTGGCTATGTTACCGCTTTGCTCAGCCCCTCTTATAGCGTTTTTAGTTGCAGGTGAAGATTGAAGTTTGTTCCTTGTTGGAACATGGAGATGTTGTTCCTTGTTGGAACATGTTTACTTGTTGGGATATCACAATATCTCTTATTTAATTAATGCATCTATATACTTGGTAAAGGGTGGAAGGCTCGGCCTCTCGCCTAGTGTTTTGTTCCACTCTTGCCGCCCTAGTTTCCGTCATATCGGTGTTATGTTCCCGGATTTTGCGTTCCTTACGTGGTTGGGTGATAATGGGAACCCATTGACAGTCCGCCTTGAATAAAACTCCTCCAGCAATGCCCAACCTTGATTTTACCATTTGCCACCTAGCTTTTTCCCTTGGGTTTCGCGGACTCAAGGGTCATCTTATTTTAAACCCCCGGGCCAGTGCTCCTTTGAGTGTTGGTCCAACCTAGAGCACCGTGCGGGGCCGTCCCTTGGCAACTTGGGTTACGTTGGCTCCGGTACGCTTAGCTTATCCGGTGTGCCCTGAGAACGAGATATGTGCAGCTCCTATCGGGATTTGTCGGCACAGCGGGTGGTGTTGCTGGACTTGTTTTACCATTATCGGAGTTGTCTTGTAGAACCGGAATATCGAGTCTGATCAGAATGTCTCGGGAGGAGGTCTATTCCTTCGTTGACCGTGAGAGCTTGTCATGGGCTAAGTTGGGACTCCCCTGCAGGGATTTGAACTTTCGAAAGCCGTGCCCGCGGTTATGGGCAGATGGGAATTTGTTAACGTCCGGTTGTAGAAAACCTGAAGTTGACCTTAATTAAAATACATCAACCGCGTGTGTAACCGTGATGGTCTCTTTCCGGCGGAGTCCGGGAAGTGAACACGGTGTTGGAGTTATGCTTGACGTAGGTTGTTCTAGGATCACTTCTTGATCATAGTTCTCGATCGTGCTTTGCCTTCTCTTCTCGCTCTCATTTGCGTATGTTAGCCACCATATATGCTAGTCGCTTGCTGCAGCTCCACCTCATACCTTTACCTTTCCCATAAGCTTAAATAGTCTTGATCGCGAGGGTGTGAGATTGCTGAGTCCCCGCGACTCACAGATACTTCCAAAACCAGCTTGCAGGTGCCGATGAGACCGTGCAGATGACGCAACCAAGCTCAGGAGGAGCTCGATGAAGATCTTGTCCTTTGTGTTGTTTCGTTCTAGTTGATCAGTAGTGGAGCCCAGTTGGGGTCGATCGGGGACCTTTGTCGCATTTGGGGTTCTTCTTTTATTTTGGTTCCGTAGACGGACCTTGATTGTATCTGGATGATGTAATGTTTTATTCATGTAATTGTGTGAAGTGGCGATTGTAAGCCAACTATGTATCTCTTTCCCTTATGTATTGCATGGGTTGTGTGAAGATTACCTCAATTGCGACATTGCTTTCAATGCGGTTATGCCTCTAAGTCGTGCTTCGACACGTGGGAGATATAGCCGCATCGAGGGCGTTACAGAAGATGTTGCCCGGGGTCTAAAATTGAGAACATGGGTGATCCTATCCAACTTTCACATCAAATTACGGCCAAGTTTTTTTTACCAGAGAGGGATAGTAGGGGAAACCCCCACTGTCATATTATAGATGGGATAGAATTTACACATTTGCAATGGGTCTAGGGCTAGGTACCCTAGGACCAGGGATCTAATATAGGAAACAAATAGGGGGAGAACTCTTACAAGGGGTTTACCGATTAGTCCCTTTAGTGATCCGGCAAAGAAGTGGAAAGGATTCTTGCCTTTTTCATCACAGGTGGCCCTGAGCTATCGAACCCACAAGAGGGCGATACCCTTGAAGTCATAGGTTTCTACCAAGCTTCTGCAGGAGTATTAATTCCAGGGTTTGACCAGATCAAATTTAAGTTGACACTAAGAACACCTATAATAAAAATAGGCATGGGTATGAGGACTTATTCTTGCAACCATATATTCATGAATGGAGTCAATATGATATTAATTTGTGCCCTGGAAGTCATCCATCGAGTTGTGCTTGCAACTTATCGAGGTGGGGGATGTGTGCAAATTACGTCTTGACCGGCACACATCCTACATCAAGACTCAGTTGTGGAACCGAAAGGCCCTATCCGTCGCACGCAGTTGCCCCAGTAATTAAGATAGAAATTAGACAAAAGCATTGGGCATTTAATGATTATACCTCTTGTATCCCCAATGATAGGATCTGTGTTATCATGCTAAACCTTTCTGTCACTGGTGTTCAGAATAACACATCACGATCTCCCTACCCTTAGCCTCTCAGTGGCTCGCTCTCCATGATCTTGGGTACCCGCAGGTATGAAGGGTGCGGAAAAGACAAGAGATAACTACAAAGCAATTTATGTTACACATACGGGACGTTAACAAAGTACTTCCATCGATCCCTCCAACAAATACATTGGGTTGTAGGGCTATGTCTCGACCCATGACATTACCGAACTACTCACACATGGAGATTAGATCAAATGGAGAAATAATTTAAGAACACATCATGAAGATTTATTGATTGATAATATGCCTTACAATATATGTTGGATGTGATACATGATTACAAAGTAAGGCTAGTTGGCTGAGTTCTATGGTGGCGGAGATGGTGGCGTCTATGGAGATGTAGATGGGAAATAGCGATGACTAGGGTTGCTATGGATGATGAAGATGGAGATTTCGGCGATGATCTGTGTTGTTTCTGGCATTGAACCCTTTGCGATATTATTAGTGGTGGATCAGAGGTTGGCCATGGCAGGCCATACGACCACACATACGATCTTTTGCACCTCCCACTTGATCTTCTCTATCTCCTCTTTTACTCATTTCCATGTATTGACTTGATTTCGTCCATAAATAGCCCATTTACCATGAAAACAAAATAAAGATAGGATATTTACAATCCTTTGTATTCTTTAGTCATTAGTAGCAATATCGGAGTGAATATCTCAGTTTTAATGAAAAAATGGTTTCATCTTTAACTATGACCAGTTCTTTAATTTCTTCTTTTAATAGGGGGATGATATTTAAACCACTTCTCCTTAGGGAGATCAACGTGAGTAGCAAATTATTCACAAAAAGAGGCTCCTATCTTAGAGTCAAGTCCATATTTAGTGCTAAACTTGTGAAAAGCATCGGTATTCATAAAAGATTTAACACAATCAAACTCAAGCTTAATACCTAACTCTTTACCTTCGCCGAGTTCCCAATCTTCAAAGTTGCGTTTAATTCTTTCTAAAAGACCCCACCTGAATTCAATAGTCTTCTTCATAAAAGAACTAGTACAAGAAGTATCGAGCATGGATTGATCATCATGAGAAAGCCGGGCATAAAAGTTCTGAACGATAATTTCTCTAGAGAGCTCATGATTAGGGCATGAATATAACATTGACTTAAGCCTCCCCCAAGCTAGAGTGATACTTTCTCTTTCACGAGGCCAAAAAACATATATATAATTCTGATCACGGTGAACTAGATGCATAGGGTAATTTTTTTGGTGAAATTCCAATTTCAATCGATTCCAGTTCCAAGATCCAATATCATCGCATAGCCTATACCATGTCAATGCTTTTCCCTTCAAAGATAAATGGAAAACTTTCTTCTTAGCTTCATCTCCGGGAAAACCTGCAAGCTTAAATAATCCACAAATTTCATCCACATATATCAAATGCATATCAGGATGTTCGGTTCCATCTCCTGCATAAGGATTAGCTAGCAGTTGTTTTATCATACCCGAAGGAATTTCATAACCAATATTTTTAGTAGGTATAGTAGGTTGAGGGGCAACTAATTTTTCTTCCGGTCGAGGTGAAGATACCCCGAACAAACCCCTCAAAGGATGGTTCTCCATAGTAACAAATGACAATAAATTTCAGCACGTAGTAATAATTTTTCCTTACCTATTTCCACTTACCAAGAGCGCTTCACTCCCCGGCAATGACACCCGAAAAGAGTCTTGATGACCCACAAGTATAGGGGATCAATCGCAGTCCTTTCAATAAGTAAGAGTGTTGAACCCACATGTACCAATCTGAGGTTCCGGTACAAATATTGAACACAAGAGATGAACTAGGGTTTGAGAGGAGATGGTGCTGTTAAAGATGTTGATGGAGATTACCCTCCCAAAGATGAGAGGATTGTTGGTGATGACTATTGCTTCGATTTCCCCCTTCAGGAGGGAAGTTCCCTCGGTGGAATCGCTCCACCGGAGGGCAAAAGTGCTCCTACCCAAGTTCCGCCTCGAGACGGCGGTGCTTCGTCCCGAAAGTCCTCTCCTTATTTTTTCTAGGTCAAAATGACCTATACACCAGAAGATGGGCACCGGAGGTGCCCTGAGCTGAGCACAAATCACCAGGGCGCGCCTGGGGGGCCTGGTGCACCCAGGTGGGTTGTGCCCACCTAGCGGCCCCCTCCGGTTGTTATTTGCTCTAGTATTTTTTGTATATTACAAAATAATTCTCTGTAAATTTTCAGCTTGTTTCAAGATGTGCGGAATAGGTAACTCTAACGTAGCTTTTTCAGGTCCAGAATTCCAACTGTCAGCATTCTCCCTCTTTGTGTAAACCTTGCATATTATGAGAGAAAAGGCATTAGAATTACTCCATAAAGCATTATTGCGCATAAAAACATTATAAATAACAGTAGGAAATCATGATGCAAAATGGACGTATCACACGCCTAACATCATTAGTGATTCTAAATAACAAGTCACTCAAGAGAGCAATCATATCAGAGTTGTATTTCAGTTGTTTCATAACATTGGCATTGAAGTGATCTTGTTTTCTAATGTAGTTTTCAAACTCATATAAGCATTGGCTAGGATGTTTATTATAAGGGATGTCACCTTCATCAAATTTCATTAAACAATTTACCTCTACCACCCGTGGTGGTGGTGTGTCAAGCCCATGTATTTCTTCAATAGGTGGTAAATTCTTAACATCTTCAGCTTTAATACCTTTTTCCTTCATGCATTTCTTTGCCTCTTACATATCTTCGGGATTGAGATATAAGATACCCCTCTTCTTCGGAGTGGGTTTAGGCAGTGGTTTAGGAAGAGTCTAATCATCATAATTTTTAATATATTATTCAATAATTCCTCAGCTTGTTCAACAGTTTGTTCCTGAAAACACAACCAACACAACTATCTAGGAAGTCCCTAGAAGCATCAGTTAGTCCATTATAGAAGATATCAAGTATCTAATTTTTCTTAAGAGGGTGATTAGACAAAGCATTAAGAAATTTGAGAAGCCTCCCCCAAGCTTGTGGGAGACTCTCTTCTTCAATTTGCACAAAGTTAAATATTTCTTGTAAGGTAGCTTGTTTCTTATGAGCAGGAAATTATTTTCAGAGAAGTAGTAAAACATATCCTGGGGACTACGCACACAATCAGGAGCAAGAGTATTGTACCATATCTTAGCATCACCCTTTAATGAGAAAGGAAATACTTTCATGATATAGTAGTAGTGAATTTTCTCCATCATTAGCAAAAAGGGTCGCTGTATCATTTAATTTGGTAAGATGTGCCACAACAGTTTCAGATTAGCCATGGAAATGATCAGATTCAACCAAAGTAATCAAGTCTAGGTTGACAGAGAATTCACAATCCTTATCAGTACCAAAGATAGGTGAAGTAGCAAACTTAGGATCACATTTCATTCTAGCATTCAAAGATTTTTCTTTCAGTTTGCATAATAATTTCTTAAGATCATCTCTATCATTGCAAGCAAGAAAATCTCTAGCTATCTCATCATCCATAACATGACCTTCAGGTATCTTAGGCATTTCATATATATGAGAGATAGGTCTAATAGGTGTTTCAGGATTTCCAGTTTCAAGTACTTCATCAGTTTTAGCATTTTCAATATCTTTAGCTCTAGCAATTTGTTCATCAAGAAATTCACGTAGAGGCACAGTATCATCAAACAAGGTATTAGCATCATCAATAACTTGCGACATATCAAGATTAATAGCATGTGGTGGTGTTGCAAGTTTACTCAAAATAGAAGGTGAATCAAGTGCAGAGCTAGATTGCAGTTCCTTACCTCCCCTCGTCTTAGAGGAAAAATTCTTGGTTTTGGCATCCTTCAGATTCTTCATAGTGATAAATAGATATAAATCCCAAGTGACTCAACAAATATAGCTATGCTACCCGGCAACGGCGCCAAAAAAGGTATTGATAACCCACACGTATAGGGGATCGCAACAGTTTTCGAGGATAGAGTATTCAACCCAAATTTATAGATTCGACACAAGGGGAGCCAAAGAATATTTGCAAGTATTAGCAGTTGAGTTGTCAATTCAACCACACTTGGAGATTAAATATGTGCAGCAAAGTGATCAGTAGCATAGTAATATGATTGTTTTGATAGTAGTGGTAATAGTAACGGTAATAGTGATAGCAATGATTTTGTAGTAAGTGTAACAGTAATAGCAGCAGTAGTAACTTAGCAAGAACAATATTTGAAAAACTCGTAGGCATTGGATCGGTGGATTCGTTGGATGATATTCATCATATAACAATCATAACCTAGGGCGATACAAAACTAGCTCCAGTTCATAAATATAATGTAGGCATGTATTCCGTAAATACTCATATGTGCTTATGGAAAAGAACTTGTTTGACATCTTTTGTCCTACCCTCCCGTGGAAGTGGGTTTGAAAGTGCAACTATCCTTGGGTGGTTTTGGTAATTCCTAACAACATATAGCTCATTGAGCTAATGCTACTTGAAGATAAATATTTCAGGAAAATCTCAATGATTGGCATGGCATGGATTAGAAAGTGGACCCCTCAAAATGCTAAGGAGAGAAGATTGGCTCAAGCTCAAAGCACAAGACTCTACATTTTACTTTTAGTGATCCAAGATCACATTGAGTCCATAGGAAAAGCCAATACTATTAAAAGGGGGTGAGGTGTTGATTAATGAGTTGCTTGCTCAAAATGCTTAGTGATATGCTCCAAGAACTCTCAACTACTTTCCCATATCCACATATGTCCCAAACCAAAAGTCAAACTCGGCCCCACCGAAATCTTCTATCCGGCGCCAGCGAGTTCACTTGACATAGCTACTGCCAGAAACCCTAGTCACTTCGATCTCACCGATAGGGATCTCGGTCTCACCGAGATGGGATTGCAAACTCTCTGTTTCCCTTCGTAACATTTTGGTCCAACTGAGATGAGCGATCGGTCCCACCAAGATTGCAATGCAAACTCTCTGTTTCCCCTTCGTAACATTTCGGTCTAACCGAGATGAGCGAATCGGTCCCACCGAGTTTGCCTGGCCAACTCTCTGTTTGCCTATTACCAAAATCGGTCCCATAGAGTTTGTGTAATCGGTCTCACCGAGATTATGTTATGCCCTAACCCTAATGGAATCGGTCCCACCGAGTTGACATATCAGTCCCACCGAAAATCCTAACATTCACCTTTTGAACTAAATCGGTCTGACCGAGTTATATGATTCGGTCCCACCGAGTTTGGTGATTTTTGTGTAACAGTTAGATTTTGTGTGGAGGCTATATATACCCCTCCACCCACTCTTCATTCGTGGAGAGAGCCATCATAATATGCCTACACTTCCAACATACATTTTCTGAGAGAGAACTACCTACACTTGTGTTGAGGTCAAGATATTCCAATCCAACCACATAAATCTTGATCTCTAGCCTTCCTCAAGTTGCTTTCCACTCAAACCATCTTTCTACCAAATCAAATCCTATGAGAGAGAGAGAGAGAGAGTGGAATGTTGAGGAGACTATCATTTGAAGCACAAGAGCAAGGAGTTCATCATCAACACACCATCTATTACCTTGTGGAGAGTGGTGTCTCCTAGATTGGTTAGGTGTCACTTGGGAGCCTCCGTCAATATTGTGGAGTTGAACCAAGGAGTTTGTACGGGCAAGGACATCGCCTACTTCGTGAAGATCTACCCTAGTGAGGCAAGTCCTTCGTGGGCGATGGCCATGGTGGGATAGACAAAGTTGCTTCTTCATGGACCCTTCGTGGGTGGAGCCCTCCGTGGACTCACGCAACCGTTACCCTTCATGGGTTGAAGTCTCCATCAACGTGGATGTACGATAGCACCACCTATCGGAACCACGCCAAAAATCTCCGTGTCTACATTGCGTTTGCTCCCTCCAAACTCCTCCATTTACCTTCATATGCAATTGTTTTACATTCCGCTGCTATACTCTTAGAATTGCATGTGTAGGTTGATTACTTGTTTGTGCTAAGTTGCTAAAATCTGCCAAGACTTAAAATTGGGAAAAGGCTAGATTTTTATTTGGTCAAGTAGTCTAATCACCCCCCTCTAGACATACTTTCGATCCTACAAGTGGTATCAGAGCTTTGGTCTCCATTTGCCTTGATTTCCATAGCTTTGGTGATCATAGCCTTGGTTTCACAACCTAGGAGAGTATGGCGTCTAGTGAGGGAAATTACCACCATAAAGGTCCTTACTTTGATGGTACTAATTTTGCTAGTTGGAAGCATAAGATGAAAATGCATATTTTTGGACATAACCCCGCCGTTTGGGCTATTGTGTGTATTGGCTTGCAAGGTGAATTCTTTGATGGGAGAGAACCGAACCGTGAGGCTAGCACAGAAGAGTTGAAGATGCTGCAATACAATGCTCAAGCTTGTGATATTCTGTTCAACGGATTGTGCCCCGAAGAATTCAACAAAATCAGCCGTCTTGAGAATGCAAGGGAAAATTGGGATACTTTGATTGATATGCACGAAGGTACCGACTCCGTCAAGGAATCCAAATTGGATGTGCTTCAAAGTCAACTTGACAAGTTCAAAATGAAGGATGGTGAAGGTGTCGCTGAAATGTACTCTAGGCTTGCTCTCATCACAAATGAGATTGCCGGCTTAGGAAGTGAAGAGATGACCGATAGATTCATCATCAAGAAGATCCTAAGAGCCTTGGATGGAAAATATGATACCGTGTGCACATTGATCCAAATGATGCCCAATTACAAAGATCTCAAGCCAACGGAAGTCATTGGAAGGATTGTTGCTCATGAGATGTCACTCAAGGATAAGGAAGAGCTTCACAACAAGTCAAGTGGTGCTTACAAAGCCTCATGTGATGCTCTCACATCATCAAGTGAGAAACAAAACTTCAATGAAGAATTGAGCCTAATGGTGAAGAACTTCAACAAGTTTTACAAGAATAGAAGCAAGGAAAGAAGTTCCAAGTCAAGGTCCTACAATGACAAAAGATCTTCAAGTCGTGAACGCAATTGCTATAATTGTGGAAGACCCGGACACTACTCCAATGAGTGTACGGATCCCTACAAAAGAAGAGAAGATTCTCCCAAAAGGAGTATGAAAGAAGAATCACCACCAAGAGAGAGGAGTTGAGATGACCGTTATGAACGAAGAACATCACAGAGAAGCAAGTATTCGGAAAGGAAGGACAAATCAGCAAGGAGCTACACAAAACGAAGACATCAAGCTCATGTTGGTGAATGGGTATTCGGCTCCGACTCCGACAATCACTCCAAGAGAAGTTATCACTCCAACTCCGAATATAGTCAAGATGAAGGTGTTGCCGGTCTAGCACTTGTGTCAGCCAACTCCTATGACATATTTGAGTCACCAAATGAAGGAATTGGAAGATGCTTCATGGCTAAAGGCCCAAAGGTATCACACCCCGAGTATGTTGATTTCAATAGTGATGAAGATGACTTGCTAGGTGATGATGATTTACTTGTTGACAATTCTAGTGATGAAAACTATGATGAACTTGCTATTAATTAGGCTAATCAAGACAAAACGAATGACGATGATAAGAAGGAGATTGAGCGTCTAACTAAAGAGCTAAACACTCTTAAGTTAGCTCATGAAACTACCTTGGAAAATCATCGAGAACTTTTAAAGACTCATGAGAAGTTACGCTTCAAAAAGATCAACCTTGAGCAAGAGCATGGGTTCTTAAAAGCGATCAATGATGATCTTCGCAAGAAAAGTTCTTCTTACATTGCCAAGCGTTTACTCTTGTCTACTTACATGCCACAAGTTAAATCTAGCAACAAGAGTAAGAAAGATTCTTCTTCTAGTAGTAACAATAATCATGCTAAACCCAATGATGTTGCTTCTAGTAGTTCTCTTGATTCCACTAATGATTCTCTTAGCCAAGTTACACTTGAGCAAGAAAATAGCTTATTGAAGGGAATTATAGAGAAAGGTGTTTACAAGAGCCTTGCCGGAAGTAAGCAATTTGAGGAAATTGTACGCAAGCAAGGAAGACACCGGAAGAATCAAGGTGTTGGTTTTGAACGAAAGTTCAATGCCAATGGAGTTGAGTGGGAAGAAGATCAATACCCCAAGACGAAATTTGTTCCTCAACAAGAGAAGTATGATCCTACTTCTTTCCAAGGAACACAAGCTCAAGATGATCTTCCACCACAAGACCACAAGCAAAAAGGCAAGGACAAGCTTCAAGAGGAGATTGATGCATTTGAGGAAGCTCCCAAAGCCTTGGTCAAGTGGGTTCCCAAGACTACATCAAGTTCTACTTCATCAAGTATGACTACAACTCCGAGTATTCCCATCAAGATGGTGTGGATCCCGAAGAAGAAGAACTAGAGAGTTCTTGAGGGTGACTCCGCCAACATACTTCACTCATATCATTTTGGCGAGGACAAGTGCAAACAACTTCCATATCTTGCACTAGTTCAAGGAGTCACAAACCCTCTTGTTGGTAAGACAAGGGACAAGGTAACCTAATGCTTTCATGGACATCATCATATGTGAATATCACTCTATGTCTATGGATATCCTTGTTTGTTCCTTGTGGGACTAACCCGCGTAGGTATTGAATGTGCAACTCACTCCAAAGGATTGCTCCAAAGGATCTACATCAACATTGAGCATCTACATCTTCAACACCTACATGAAGTCATCATCGACAAAACCCAAGGTTAGTTCATCCCTCTTAGGGGGATATCACATCTAGGGGGAGCTTTACTCTAATCAATTGAGCTAAAGCAACTCTAATGGTGTGAACACAACAATGCTTTATGTAAAAGTGGCAACCCCACTTGTGCTTAAACGATGAGTATGACCTACGATCAAATGTTCTCATTTGACTCCTAAGTCAATATACTCATATATAGATGACCTAGTCATCGCCAAATTGCTTGATAGATGCTAGAGTGATTGTGCATGCTTTGTCACATATTTCATTTGCCATCTTATTGTGTGAGCATGTTGGTTGCATATTTTACTCATTCGAGGACATCCATTTGTTGCTTTGATTGTTTGGCTTTTTCTCTTTTGCCAAATGGATGGACAAGAATGCCTAAGAACTCCCTCTAGCTATCTATGCTTTTCTCGTCTCAAACTCTATTCATGCTACATCACAAAGTTTGATCAAGTCAGATTCGAACCACTTTGTGTGAGGAGCACTTCGAGTCCCCGATTTGTCATAGACTTAAACTTCCAAAACCTCTTTGTGCATTTTGGTATGACCGAGTCATCTATTTCGGTCACACCGAGATCACTAAGTTGATCTAGGTTTTCAATCTCGGTGCAACTGATTAGAACTTTTCGGTCACACTGAGTTGCAGCAACCGCTTGCGATTCTGCATCTCGGTGCCACCGAGTTGTTCCACTTGGTCACACCGACAGGGTCGGGATATATATACCCACGAGTGAGATTTTGGAAATTCCTTCAAAACCTCTCAGCCCGCGCTTGTCCTGCTCTACCGCCTTGGGTCTCCGGATCGTCCTCTCGCCACCAGCGACTTCCCGCCGCTGGTTTCCATCGCCGTCAACGGATTTCTGCCCCTCCGTTGCCGCCGTAGCGAACTCCGCTGAATTAGGGTATGAGTTCGATCTTTTGTGCTATTCCTTTAACCCCGATTCGTAGCACATTACTTTGCCATGATCATGACCATGTATGCAATCAATCTATCCACTGAAAACATCCCTTAGGTTAGGTTTGATTTGAAAATTTAGGGTTAGGTCTCCGCCGGACTCATCTCAGACCGACCGAATTGTAGAAATCGGTCTCACGGATTTGGCTTAGGCCAT
Source organism: Triticum aestivum (assembly GCF_018294505.1). Classification (NCBI taxonomy): domain Eukaryota; kingdom Viridiplantae; phylum Streptophyta; class Magnoliopsida; order Poales; family Poaceae; genus Triticum; species Triticum aestivum. The sequence goes on from NC_057812.1 coordinate 245,762,510, forward strand.
TGCAGTTGCACTTTCGGTCTAACCAAAAACTACAAATTGGTGTGACCGAGTTCAATTCTTTGTGAAACCCTAGCAGTCTCGTGCCACCGAACTGTGACTTGGTCTGATCGAGTTCACTAGTTTAGGTTCCAAAAGCTGCTTCGGTATCACCGAGTTTACAAATCGGTAGCTCCAAAATGCTTTCTGTGAAGAACTAACACTAAGTTTTTAAGTCATCTGTTTTGCAAAAACTCTGCACTTTGTGATGCTCATCCACTCTACCTCATCTATATCTATTCACAGGATCTGCTATCAGTAAGTTTGTAGAAATGTCTGACCAGAGTGACAGCCAGAACAAGTTAGAGGAATATGTGCAATTGAGTGAGGGCACTAGTCCCTCAAGCAGTTCTCATGATGGCAGTAGGAGCACACCAAGCAACTTGCCCAAGGCAGCCACCAGAACAAGGAAGAAGAAGACCTCAGATTCTGAAGATGAGGATTATGTGGCTATTGAGGAGGAAGTCAGCTCCAAGAAGAAGGTGCTGAAGAAAGAATATGGCTCAGCTGCTACAACAAAGCCAGGGATGCACAAGAAGGCTCCAGCAAAGAGGATTCCCATGTCTAAGGCTAGAGCCTCAACTGCTGAAATCTCCAAGCCAACTGAAGAGACAGTTGGAGAAGGAAAGAAAAGGAAGGAAAGGGTCAAGTAGACCACTGCCAGAGTACTTGGTAGATCCTCCATTATGAGAGATCCAGAAGAAGAGGAGGAGGAAGAGGATGCTGCTCTAGCTCCTAAGGCTCAGAAGCTTATGGGAGATGCAATCAAGTCAGGGGCTGCTTCATCTAAGCCCAAATCTGCTCCCAAGGCTGCTGCTCAGAAACCCCCAAAACCCAAGAGGAACACCAGGAGTATACCTGCTGAGGAGAAGAACAAGGCCCCAGTGCCTGAAGCTGAAGAAGAAGAAGACGATTCTCATGTTTTGAGAAAGTTGAAGCCCAAAATTCCTGACCACAAAGATGCTCATCCAGTTGCTGAGGACATGCACATCAGGAAAGATGCAGGATTAAGGTTATGGAGACAGTCTGATCCCTATGCTGTTAGGAGGAGGACTGCAGTTGACTGCAGGTTCCATACAAAGGAACAACAAGATTTCTATGAAACCATTCTACTTGACAAGAAGCCCATAGTATGTGACATGAAATGGGTTGATTGGGAATTCATCCAGGAAAATGAAGATCACTTCCCAGGAGTATATGATAGCTTCAAGGCATGTGGAGTAGATTAATTTGTTGGACAGAAGCTCACCAAATGGAATGATGAGTTGATCATGCAGTTTTACTCCACTGCCCACTTCTATCCAGATGGAAGAATAGTATGGATGTCTGAGGGTACCAGGTACCAGTCCATAGGTGATGAATGGGCCAAGCTAATCAATGCCCCAGAGGAACATGAGGATGCCTTAGATGTGTATGCCAAGAAAAAGAAAGACCACAACTCCATGGCAAACATGTACAAGGAGATCCCTGACAAAGCTTTGGAAACACATAAGCTTGGATCTGTACACTATCTGTTGTCTGGTCTACCTACCATTAACTGGATCTTAAGGCACACATTGCTACCTAAGTCAGGAGATCACAAGATGATCAGAGGACACTCCATCAACATGCTGCAAATTTTTGATGTACCCGAGAAGTTCAAAGTTATGAGCTTGATTAAAGAAATGATCAAAAGGACTGCTGCTGATCAAAGGAGGAGTTGTGGGTATGCTCCACATATTCAGGAGCTCATCAATTCTAAGATGGGCACATGGACTTATTTGCTGGACAAGGAGCATCTACCTCTATAGCCCGAGTTTGAAGACAACACTGTTGTGATGAATGAGGAAGAACCATCATCAGGTCAAGTCCAGGAGAAGAGATCCAAGGAAAAGGCTGAGAAAGCTGCCCAGATGCCAAGTGTTGAAGAGGCATCTCGAGTCTTCCTGAAGAGCAAGCAAGATCAGTTAGGCTATCTGATTCAAGCTACACTGAGGATTGAGAAGGGCTAGGCCACCCTGAATCAGAATCAGGAGAGCCTGGAGAGGATTGTGGAGACAAAATTCTATGATCTTGATCTGAAGGTGATTGAGATTCAGACTGCAATTGAGCAGCTTCAGGAGAAAGGATAGGAGAGGAAAGGAAAAGCAACCACTGATGCTTTTCAGCATGTGCCACGAGGTCCAAGGTCTGCTGCAGTGCTAGTCTCAGATGCCAGAGCTTCAGTGTCAGCACCAGCAGCTACAGCTCCAGTTACACCTCCAGCACCCACTCCATCAGTTCCAACTACATCGTCGGAAGCCTTCGTCCTTGGAGTTCTATCTACATCACCTCCCGAAGGCGAAGCCTGAGAGACATATAGCACTATTCGTATTCAAAATTTCTGGTAACTTGTTGCCAAAGGGGGAGAAATATGTATAGATCACAGGCTTCGAGAGAGAGTGTCTTGCTTTTTATCTCTCTTGCTTTTGGTTGAACTTTTTGTGTCCTTCTGAGATACTTATGTGATCATGTGGCTGATCATATGCTACATTAACGTTTGGTTGAATGATGCTATCCTTTATATTCCATATATGATCATTCACTTTCTTGGTGATGAGTGCATGCTTCTAATTTCTATCATTTGAGCGCTCCACCAAGATGTATGTGACATGGAAGAGTAACCCATGATTATAATCGATTGTGCATTTGCATTCAAAAGCAAATTTTAAATAATGCACAAATTTAGGGGGAGCTCTTTCTTATCACATACTTCTCAAAGCGACGATGTTTTTCAATCTTATAATCATTTGTCGAAGCTTTGATCTATATATGTTGTCATCAATTACCAAAAAGGGGGAGATTGAAAGTGCAACTATCCCTGGGTGGTTTTGGTAATTCCTAACAACATATAGCTCATTGAGCTAATGCTACTTGAAGATAAATATTTTAGGAAAAGCTCAATGATTGGCATGGCATGGATTAGAAAGTGGACCCCTCAAAATGCTAAGGACAAAAGATTGGCTCAAGCTCAAAGCACAAGACTCTACATTTTACTTTTAGTGATCCAAAACGACATTGAGTCCATAGGAAAAGCCAATACTATTAAAAGGGGGTGAGGTGTTGCTTTCTCAAAATGCTTAGTGATATGCTCCAAAAACTATCAACTACTTTCACATATCCACATATGTCCCAAACCAAAAGTCAAACTTGGCCCCACTGAAATCTTCTATCCGGCGCCACCGAGTTCACTTGACATAGCTACTGCCAGAAACCCTAGTCACTTCGGTCTCACCGATAGGGATCTCGGTCTCACCGAGATGGGATTGCAAACTCTTTGTTTCCCTTCATAACGTTTCAGTCCAACCGAGATGAGCGATCGGTCCCACCGAGATTGCAATGCAAACTCTCTGTTTCCCCTCCGTAACGTTTCGGTCTAACCGAGATGAGCGAATCGATCCCACTGAGTTTTCCTGACCAACTCTCTGTTTGTCTATTACCAAAATCGGTCCCACCGAGTTTGTGTAATTGGTCTCACCGAGATTACGTTATGCCCTAACCCTAATGGAATCAGTCCCACTGAGTTGACATATCGGTCCCACCGAAAATCCTAACGTTCACATTTGAACTAAATCAGTCTGACCGAGTTATATGATTCAGTCCCACCGAGTTTGGTGATTTGTGTGTAACGGTTAGATTTTGTGTGGAGGCTATATATACCCCTCCACCCACTCTTCATTCGTGAAGAGAGCCATCAGAATATGCCTACACTTCCAACATACATTTTCTGAGAGAGAACCACCTACACTTGTGTTGAGGTCAAGATATTCCAATCCAACCTCATAAATCTTGATCTCTAGCCTTCCTCAAGTTGCTTTCCACTCAAATCATCTTTCTACCAAATCAAATCTTATGAGAGAGTTTTGAGTGTTGAGGAGACTATAATTTGAAGCACAAGAGCAAGGAGTTCATCATCAAGACATCATCTATTACCTTTTGGAGAGTGGTGTCTCCTAGATTGGTTAGGTGTCACTTGGGAGCCTCTGTCAATATTGTGGAGTTGAACCAAGGAGTTTGTACGGGCAAGGAGATCGCCTACTTTGAAGATCTACCCTAGTGAGGCAAGTCCTTCCTGAGCGATGGCCATGGCGGGATAGACAAGGTTGCTTCTTCATGGACCCTTCGTGGGTGGAGCCCTCCGTGGACTCGCGCAACCATTACCCTTCGTGGGTTGAAGTCTCCATCAACGTGGATGTACGATAGCACCACCTATCGGAACCACGCCAAAAATCTCCGTGTCTACATTGCGTTTGCTCCCTCCAAACTCCTCCCTTTACCTTCATATGCAATTGTTTTACATCCCGCAGCTATACTCTTATAATTGCATGTGTAGGTTGATTACTTGTTTGTGCTAAGTTGCTAAAATCTGCCAAGACTTAAAATTGGGAAAAGGCTAGATTTTTATTTGGTCAAGTAGTCTAATCACCCCCCTCTAGACATACTTTCGATCCTACAGGGGTCCATAAGGAAACTAATGGATATTAGCCTCCTTTTAATAGAGAACTGGAACAAAGAATTAACACATGGTGTATACATGAACTCCTCAAACTATGGTCATCACCAAAAAATATCCCAATTACTATCACACTGGGGTTTACGGATCATAACACGTAATAGGTGAATATGACTTGCCAGATCAGATCGAACATAGATATAATGGTGAAAACATAAACGGTTAAGATATGAAATCATTGCACTCGGGCCCTAGTGACAAGTATTTGCTGGGGAACATAGTAATTTCAAAAAAATTCCTATGCACACGCAAGATCATGGTGATGCATAGCAACGAGAGAGCAGAGTATCGTCCACGTACCCTCGTAGACCGTAAGCGGAAGCGTTATGAGAACGCGGTTGATGTTGTCATACGTCTTCATGATCTGACCAATCCAAGTACCGAACGTACAACACCTTCGAGTTCAGCACACATTCAGCTCAATGACGTCCCACGAACTCTGATCCAGCAGAGCTTCACAGGAGAGTTCCGTCTGCACGACGGCGTGATGATGGTGATGATGTTGCTACCGACACAGGGCTTCGCCTAAGCACCACTACGATATGACCGAGGTGGATTATGGTGGAGGGGGGCACCGCCCACGGCTTGGAACAATCAACTTGTGTGTCCTAGGGTGCCCCCTGCCCCCATATATAAAGGAGCAAGGGGCGAGGCCGGCCGACCCTTGTAGGGCGCGCCAGGAGGAGGAGTCCTCCTCCTAGTAGGAGTAGGACTCCCCTTTCCTACTCCTACTAGGAGGGGGAAAGGAAGGAGGAGAGGGAGAAGGAAAGGGGGGCGCTGCCCCCCTTCCCTAGTCCAATTCGGACCAGAGGGGGAGGGGCGCACGGCCTGCCCTAGCCAGCCCTCTCTCTCTCTCTCTCCACTAAGGCCCATGTGGCCCATTACTTCTCCGGGGGGGAGGGGTGGTGGTTCCGGTAACCCTCTGGCACTCCGGTTTTCTCCGAAATCACCCGGAACACTTCCGGTATCCGAATATAGTCATCCAATATATCAATCTTTATGTCTAGACCATTTCGAGACTCCTCGTCATGTCCGTGATCACATCCGGGACTCCGAACTACCTTCGGTACATCAAATCACATAAACTCATAATACCGATCGTCACTGAACGTTAAGCGTGCGGACCCTACAGGTTCGAGAACTATGTAGACATGACCGAGACACGTCTCCGGTCAATAACCAATAGCGGAACCTGGATGCTCATATTGGTTCCTACATATTATACGAAGATCTTTATCGGTCAAACCGCATAACAACATACGTTGTTCACTTTGTCATCGGTATGTTACTTGCCCGAGATTTGATCGTCGGTATCCTCATACCTAGTTCAATCTCATTACTGGCTAGTCTCTTTACTCGTTCCGTAATGCATCACCCCGCAACTAACTCATTAGTCACAATGCTTGCAAGGCTTATAATGATGTGCATTATCGAAAGGGCCTAGAGATACCTCTCCGACAATCGGAATGACAAATCCTAATCTCGATCTATGCCAACTCAACAAGTACCATCAAAGATACCTGTAGAGAACCTTTATAATTTCCCAGTTATGTTGTGACATTTGGTAGCACACAAAGTGTTCCTCTGATATTCGGGAGTTGCATAATATCATAGTCTGAGGAACATGTATAAGTCATGAAGAAAGCAGTAGCAACAAACTAAACGACCACTATGCTAAGCTGACGGAATGGGTCAAGTCAATCACATCATTCTATAATTATGTGATCCCGTTAATCAAATGACAACTCATGTCTATGGCTAGGAAACTTAACCATCTTTGATTCAACGAGCTAGTCAAGTAGAGGCATACTAGTGACACTCTGTTTGTCTATGTATTCACACATGTACTAAGTTTTTGGTTAATAAAATTCTAGCATGAATAATAAACATTTATCATGATATAAGGAAATAAATAATAACTTTATTATTGCCTCTAGGGCATATTTGCTTCAGTCTCCCACTTGCACTAGAGTCAATAATCTAGTTCACATCTTTATGTGATTAGTTCACATCTCCATGTGACTAACACCCAAATGGTTTACTAGAGTCAATAATCTAGTTCACATCACTATGTGATTAACACCCAAAGAGTGATCATGTTTTGCTTGTGAGAGAAGTTTAGTCTACGGGTCTGCAACATTCAGATCCATATGTATTTCGCAAATTTCTATGTCTACAATGCTCTGCACGGAGCTACTCTAGCTAATTGCTCCCACTTTCAATATGTATCCAGATCGAGACTTAGAGTCATCTAGATCGGTGTAAAAAGCTTGCATCGAGGTAACTCTTTACGGCGAACTCTTTTATCACCTCCATAACCGAGAAATATTTCCTTAGTCCCCTAAGGATAATTTTGACCGCTGTCCAGTGATCTACTCCTAGATCACTATTGTACTCCCTTGCCAGAATCATGCTAAGGTATATAATAGGACTGGTAAACAGCATAGCATACTTTATAGAACCTATGACTGAGGCATATGGAATGAATTTTCATTCTCTTTCTATTTTCTGCTGTGGTCGGATTTTGAGTCTTTACTCAACTTCACACCTTGCAACACAAGTAAGAACTCCTTCTTTGACTGTTCCATTTTGAACTACTTCAAAATCTTGTCAAGGTATGTAATCATTGAAAAAACTTATCAAGCGTCTTGATTTATCTCTATAGATCTTGATGCTCAATGTGTAAGAAGCATCATCGAGGTCTTTCTTTGAAAATCTCCTTTCAAACACTCCATTATGCTTTCTAGAAAATTCTACATTATTTCCAATCAACAATATGTCATTCACATATACTTATCAGAAATGTTGTAGTGCTCCCACTCACTTTCTTGTAAATATAGGCTTCACCGCAAGTCTGTATAAAACCATGTGCTTTGATCACTTTATCAAAGCATATATTCCAACCCCGAGTTGCTTGCACCAGTCCATAGATGGATCACCGGAGCTTGCTCACTTTATTAGCACCTTTAGTATCGACAAAACCTTCTGGTTGCATCATATACAACTTCTTCTTTAAGAAATCCATTAAGGAATGCAGTTTTGACATCCATTTGCCAGATTTCATAAAATGCGGCAACTGCTAACATGATTCGGACAGACTTTTAAGCATCGATACGAGTGAGAAAATCTCATCGTAGTCAACACCTTGAACTTGTCGAGAACATTTTGCGACAATTCGAGCTTTGTAGATAGTAACACTACTATCAGCGTCCGTCTTCCTCTTGAAGATCCATTTATTCTAAATGACTTACCGATCATCGGGCAAGTCAATCAAAGTCCATACTTTGTTCTCATACATGGATCCCATCCCAGATTTCATGGCCTCAAGCCATTTTGCGGAATCTAGGCTCATCATTGCTTCCTCATATTTCGTAGGTTCATCATGGTCTAGTAACATGAATTCCAGAAAGGATTACCGTACCACTCTGGTGCGGATCATACTCTGCTTGACCTACGAGGTTCGGTAGTAACTTGATCTGAAGTTTCATGATCATCATCATTAGCTTCCTCACTAATTGGCATAGGAATCACTATAACTGATTTCTGTGATGAACTACTTTCCAATTCGGGAGAAGGTACAATTACCTCATCAAGTTCTACATTCCGCCCACTCACTTCTTTCGAGAGAAACTCCTTCTCTAGAAAGGATCCACTTTTAGCAACAAAGATCTTGCCTTCGGATCTGTGATAGAAGGTGTACCCAAAAGTTTCCTTTGGGTATTCTATGAAGACACATTTCTCCGATTTGGGTTCGAGCTCATCAGGTTGAAACTTTTTCACATAAGCATCGCAGCCCCAAACTTTAAGAAACGACAGCTTAGGTTTCTAGCCAAACCACAGTTCATATGGTGTCATCTCAATGGATTTAGATGGTGCCCTATTTAACGTGAATGCAGCCGTCTCTAATGCATAACTCCAAAACGATAGTGATAAGTCGGTAAGAGACATCATAGATTGCACCATATCTAATAAAGTACGGTTATGACGTTCGAACACACCATTACGCTGTGGTGTTCTAGGTGGCGTGAGTTGCGAAACTATTCCGCATTGTTTCAAATGAAGACCAAACTTGTAACTCAAATATTCTCATCCACGATCAGATTGTAGAAACTTTATTTTCTTGTTACGATGATTTTCCACTTCACTCTGAAATTCTTTGAACTTTTCAAATGTTTCAGACTTATGTTTCATCAAGTAGATATAGCCATATCTTCTTAAATCATCTGTGAAGATCAGAAAATAACGAGACCCACCGTGAGCCTCAACACTCATCGGATTGCATACATCAGTATGTATTGTTTTCAATAAGTCAGTTGCTTGCTCCATTGTTCCGGAGAACGGAGTTGTAGTCATCTTGCCCATGAGGCATGGTTCACAAGCATCAAATGATTCATAATCATGTGATTACAAAAGCCCATCAGCATGGAGTTTCTTCATGCGCTTTACACCAATATGACCTAAACGGCAATGCCACATATAAGTTGCACTATCATTATTAATTTTGCATCTTTTGGCTTCAATATTATGAATACGTGTATTACTATGATCGAGATTCAATAAACCATTCACCTTGGGTGTATGACCTCAGAAGGTTTTATTCATGTAAACAGAATAACAATTATCCTTGACTTAAATGATTAACCATAAAACGTGATCCAATCATATTATGCTCTACGCAAACACCAAATAACATTTATTTTAGGTTCAACACTAATCCCGAAGGTAAAGGGAGTGTGCGATGGTGATCTTATCAACCTTGGAATCACTTCCAACTCACATCATCACCTCGCCCTTAACTAGTCTCTGTTTATTTTGCAACTCCCATTTTGAGTTACTACTCTTAGTAACTGAACCGGTATCAAATACTGAGGTGTTGTTATAAACACTAGTAAAGTACACATCAATAACATGTATATCAAATATACCTTTGTTCACTTTGCCATCCTTCTTATCCGCCAAATACCTGGGGCAGCTCTACTTCCAGTGACCAGTCCCTTTGCAGTAGAAGCACTTAGTCTCAGACTTAGGTCTAGACTTGGGCTTCTTCACTTGAGCAGCAATTTGCTTGCTGTTCTTCTTGAAGTTCCCCTTCTTCCCTTTGCCATTTTCTTGAAACTAGTGGTCTTGTCAACCATCAACACTTGATGCCTTTCCTGATTTCTACCTTCGTCGATTTCAGCATCATGAAGAGCTTGGGAATCGTTTCCGTTATCCCTTGCATATTATAGTTCATCACGAAGTTCTAGTAACTTGGTGATAGTGACTAGAGAACTCTTTCAATCACTATCTTATCTGGAAGATTAACTCCCACTTGATTCAAGTGATTGTAGTACTCAGACATTCTGAGCACATGCTCACTAGCTGAGCTATTCTCCTCCATCTTGTAGGCAAAGTACTTGTCAAAGGTATCATACCTTTCGACATGGGCATGAGTCTGAAATACTAATTTCAACTCTTGGAACATCTCATATGCTCCGTGGCGTTTCAAGAACGTCTTTGAAGCCCCGATTCTAAGCCGTAAAGTATGGTGCACTAAACTATCAAGTAGTCATCATATCAAGCTTGCCAGACGTTCATAGTGTCTGCATTTGCTCCTGCAATCAGTCTATCACCTAGCAGTGCATCAAGGACATAATTCTTCTGTGTAGCAATGAGGATAATCCTCAGATCACGGATCCAATCTGCATCATTGCTACTAACATCTTTCAACTTAGTTTTATCTAGGAACATATCAAAAATAAAACAGGGGAGCTAAACGCGAGCTATTGATCTACAACATAGAAATGCTAATACTACCAGGACTAAGTTCATGATAAATTAAAATTCAATTAATCATATTACTTAAGAACTCCCACTTAGATAGACATCCCTCTAATCATCTAAGTGATCATGTGATCCATATCAACTAAACCATGTCCGATCATCACGTGAGATGGAGTAGTTTTCAATGGTGAACATCACTATGTTGATCATATCTACTATATGATTCACGCTCGACCTTTCGGTGTCAGTGTTCCGAGGCCATATCTGCATATGCTAGGCCCATCAAGTTTAACCCGAGTATTTCTACGTGTGCAAAACTGGCTTGCACCCGTTGTATATGAACATAGAGCTTATCACACCGATCATCACGTGGTGTCTCGGCACGACGAACTTTGGCAACGGTGCATACTCAGGGAGAACACTTGTACCTTGAAATTTAGTGAGAGATCATCTTATAATGCTACCATCAAACTAAGCAAAATAAGATGCATAAAGAATAAACATCATATGCAATCAAAATATGTGACGTGATATGGCCATCATCATCTTGTGCTTTTGATCTCCATCTCCAAAGTACCATCATGATCTCCATCATCACCGGCATGACACCATGATCTCCATCATCTTGATCTCTATCAACGTGTCGTCATATGGTCATCTCGCCAACTATTGCTTTTGCAACTATTGCTATCGCATAGCGATAAAGTAAAGCAATTGTATGACGCTTGCATCTTATGCAATAAAGAGACAACCATAAGGCTTCAACCAGTTCTCGATAAATTTAACAAAACATGATCATCTCTTACAACAATTTATATCTCATCATGTCTTGACCATATCACATCATAACATGCCCTACAAAAACAAGTTAGACGTCCTCTACTTTGTTGTTGCAAGTTTTACGTGGCTGCTACGGGCTGAGCAAGAACCGTTCTTACCTACGCATCAAAAACCACAACGCGGTATAGTGATTGCTTTTTGATCTTCAGAAAGAACCCTGTTCAGTGAATCCGATTCAACTAAAGTTGGAGAAACAAACACCCACTAGCCACTTGTGTGCGAAGCACGTCGGTAGAACCAGTCTCGCGTAAGTGTACGTGTAATGTCGGTCTGAGCCGCTTCATCCAACAATACCGCTGAATCAAGAATCAACTAGTGGCGGCAAGCAATATGTATATACCCATGCCCACAACTCCTTTGTGTTCTACTCGCGCATATAACATCTACGCATAAACCTGGCTCGGATGCCACTGTTGGGGAACGTAGAAATTTCAAAAAATTTCCTACGCACACGCAAGATCATGGTGATGCATAGCAACGAGAGAGGAGAGTATCGTCCACGTACCCTCGTAGATCGTAAGCGGAAGTGTTATGAGAACGCGGTTGATGTTGTCGTACGTCTTCACGATCCTACCGATCCAAGTACCGAACGTACGACACCTCCGAGTTCAGCACATGTTTAGCTCGATGATGTCCCACGAACTCCAATCCAGCAGAGCTTCACATGAGAGTTCCGTCAGCACGACAGCGCGATGACGGTGATGATGTTGCTACCGAGGCAGGGCTTCGCCTAAGCACCGCTACAATATGATCGAGGTGGATTATGGTGGAGGGGGGCACCGCACACGGCTTGGAACAATCAACTTGTGTGTCCTAGGGTGCCCACCTGCCCCCGTATATAAAGGAGCAAGGGGGGAGGCCGGCCGGCCCTTGCACGGCGCGCCAGGAGGAGGAGTCCTCCTCCTACTAGGAGTAGGACTCCCCTTTCCTACTCCTACTAGGAGGGGGAAGGGAAGGAGGAGAGGGAGAAGGAAAGGGGGGCACCGCCCCCCTTCCCTAGTCCAATTCGGACCAGAGGGGGAGGGGCGCGTGGCCTGCCCTGGCCGGCCCTCTCTCTCCACTAAGGCCCATGTGGCCCATTACTTCTCTGGGGGGGGGGGTTCGGTAACCCTCTGGCACTCCGATTTTCTCCGAAATCACCCGGAACACTTCTGGTATCCGAATATAGTCGTCCAATATATCAATATTTATGTCTCGACCATTTTGAGACTCCTCGTCATGTACGTGATCACATCCGAGACTCTGAACTACCTTTGGTACATCATAATACCGATCGTCACCGAACATTAAGCGTGCGAACCCTACGGGTTCAAGAACTATGTAGACATGACCAAGACACGTCTCCAGTCAATAACCAATATCGGAACCTAGATGCTCATATTGATTCCTACATATTCTACAAAGGTCTTTATCGGTCAAACCGCATAACAACATACATTGTTCCCTTTGTCATCGGTATGTTACTTGCCCGAGATTCGATCGTCGATATCCTCATACCTAGTTCAATCTTGTTACCGGCAAGTCTCTTTACTTGTCCCGTAATGCATCATCCTGCAACTAACTCATTAGTCACAATGCTTGCAAGGCTTATAGTGATGTGCATTATCGAGAGGGCCCAGAGATACCTCTCTGACAATCAGAGTGACAAATCCTAATCTCGATCTATGCCAACTGAACAAGTACCATCGGAGACACCTGTAGAGCACCTTTATAATCACCCAGTTACGTTGTGATGTTTGGTAGCACACAAAGTGTTCCTCCGATATTCAGGAGTTGCATAATCTCATAGTCTGAGGAACATGTATAAGTCAGGAAGAAAGCAGTAGCATCAAACTAAACGATCATTGTGCTAAGATAACACAATGGGTCAAGTCAATCACATCATTCTCTAATGATGTGGTCCCGTTAATCAAATGACAAATCATGTCTATGGCTAGGAAACTTAACCATCTTTGATTCAATGAGCTAGTCAAGTAGAGGCATACTAGTGACACTCCGTTTGTCTATGTATTCACACATGTACTAAGTTTTCGGTTAATACAATTCTAGAATGAATAATAAACATTTATCATGATATAAGGAAATAAATAACAATTTTATTATTGCCTCTAGGGCATATTTCCTTCAGTATTAAGCATAGCAAAGTAATAACAACATCAATCTTAAAACATAGTGGATAATAGGGATCAAGCCTTAACAAAACTAACTCGATTACATGATGAATCTCATCCAACTCCTCACCGACCAGCGAGCCTACAAAGGGATTACTCACTCCTGGTGGGGAGCATCACGAAATTGATGATGAAGGAGTGTTGGTGATGACGAAGACCGAAGATTCCCCTCTCCGGAGCCCCAAACGGATTCCAGATGGCCTCCCAATGAAGAACATGAGGTGGCGGCGTCTCCGTATTGTGAAACACGATGAAACATCCTCTCCTAATTTTTCTTCGAAAATAGGATTTTATAGTGTTGGAATTAGGGCCTGTGGGGCCATGGGGTGGGCACAACCCACTAGGGTGCGCGAGAGGGTGGCACCCTGGTGTCTTGTGCCTAGCCAGGGCCCCCCCTTCGATGGTTCTTGGTGCTAGTATTTTTTATGTATTCTGAAATAGTTCTCCAAAAAAATTCGTCCCATTCCGAGAACTTTTATTTCTGCACAAAAACTACACCAAGGTAGTTCTGTTGAAAACATCGTCAGTCCATGTTAGTTTCATCCAAATCATGCAAATTAGAGTCCAAAATAAGAGCAAAAGCATTAGGAAAAGTAGATACGACAGAGACGTATCAAACCAACCTAACAACCAAATACAGATAAACAAGGCATCTACTCACTATAAGCAACCAAATGTAGCCATTCGTGAAACTGAAGTGGACAATTCATACTTAAACATCACATAGCCCTATTGAACATTACATTTTTGCATAACTGAAATAATTAAACATGAAAAGTTAAAACACCGCATGGAAAAAGCTACTACAATAAAGGGTACGGGTTGGGAAGCTAGAAAAGGTAAGATTTGCTGATAGGATGTTGCCTCACATGTCATGGACGAGATCCTTCCAATTGGAAGAGCACATACCCATGGTGCACTCTCTAATGTCGCAGATGGGCTGTTTCACCTTGGAAGAACCTTTGTGGGTGCCCTCCTCATGGTCGTGGTTGATGAGATCTGACTTGGCAATTGAGGATCCTAAGCCACCTTTGTAGAATGTGTCCTTCAAAAGTGACAAAATGGGCTCGATGGCGTACAAGGATTGCAAATCCTTGACCGCGTGGTGGAGGAGATTAGTGGCAGGGCCCTCGAAGAGATCGACGATAGTTGAATCAGAGGGGTTGGGGATGGACCGCTTAACCCGTGACATGGCCTGCGTGAAGCCGTCGCCGCCGACGAGCTTGATGTCGGAGCCAGCTTTCTCGAGATACAGTAATACTCTAGCCCGCCAACCTGAAGCCTCTGACATGGCAACATAGTCAACGTCCTTGCCAGCTTCCACAGTGAGGTGTTGCTCTGGGATCGACAGGTCGGGAAAAACGGCGGCCACCTCGCCAGCGTCCGCCGGAGAGGCCATGATAAACCTCTTTTTGGCCGAATGCTCGCCGGGCTCCCTAGGAAACGTGGTCGGGCTTAGGCTATGACTCTCTAGAGCAGTGGATGTTGATCTGGTGGGGAGGGACACCGCATGCCTCATCTAAAAAGTCAGGTGGGCGACGGTATGGGAATCGCTGGGTAACCTGAATTTTATTATCTAAGCTAGGAGGAACGGGCAGACTGATAGGGATTGGTGGCGGCGGTGAGCTAGGGTTCGAGGGGGGGGGGGTGGTGGTGGTTGGGGGACCATGGAGGGGGGGGGTGGTGGTGTTTGAGGATATGCCACGACTACTGAAAATTTTAGTAATGATGGGTGGAGATGGTGGTGCATGTGGGATGGCGACGGTTCAAATGCCTCGGCTACTAGAATTTTATTATAAGGTCGATGCTGGAGGAGAGAGGGGACTATTGAAATACCGTGCCTACTAAAATTTGGGTAAAAGGAATTTTGATGCGGGGCGGGAGCACCCAAGATTGCACATGGTTCAATAAGGATATGCGTGTATGATAATAAGGAAAAGCGGCGGAACTGCCAATTTTTGCACCGCTCAAGGCGGGTAGTTTGTTTTTAGATTTCTAGCTAGTTGGTATATCGCACATGGTTCGTCCTTATTTTCAGACGCAAATGTGGAATTCACCCTAAATAAACTACCCGCCTTTAGTTTGCACATGCGGTGATTTCACAGCGCATTAGCATCGCACACGGTTAAGCCAGTACCTCCACCCTTGCTCGCGCTTGCACAGTTGTGGTGATTTCATAGCACACTAGCATTAGACATGGTTGGTCCACTACCTACACCCTTGCTCGCACTTGCACAGTTGTGGTGATTTCACAACGCACTTGCATCACACATGGTTAAGCCAGTACACCGGTGTCCGTTGAGCGTCATCCAAGTCTTCGCAGCAAAAAAACATGAGACAGGGTCAGAAGACAGCCACATCAGCATGTGGCCCAAATATATATGAATGAAAAGGGTGGTGTGTGATGTTCAAAATTCTAATGCACAACTTTGACCGCGCGGGCCCACGGTTGGGCCCGTTGTCGAAGATAGATGAGAGGGGCCAGAAGTCAAGAACCACCTGGAAGTGGCCAAGTATATGTAGGAATATAGGGTGTGATGTTTAAAACTTTAAATACACAATGCACAACTTTGGTGGTACCAGCCTCGCAAACTGTAAAGCCCCCTTGGATATATCTATAATGACATAATGTCGTAGCTACCTAGCTAGGGTGCTTGAGCCACCTCCCACTTCGTGTTGGCGGGATGGATGCACGTACTGATACATTGGTCATACATGCATGTCGCCATGACCTACCATAAGACAGACCAGTGAATCTATCACTTGGTCAAACGACAACTGTTGTTGTCGATCAAAAATGGATACGTGGCGACATGTGAGGGGCCACAAAACCAGCACCGCCTGCATGCGGCCCAAAATGATGCACGTTGGAAGGGGCGATGTGTGTTTTCAATATCGAATAATGCACAATTTAGATGTGGCGTCTGCCTCTCGATATAGACAACCACCATGAAAAGCCATGTAATTAAGGATGAGATACACAGGGTACAGTGTCGGTCCAACCCACCAATCTGAGCATGTGGGAGGGAATCCTGAGAATACATGAGCTTGAACTTTGCTCGGACGACATGTGATGGTGACCGGCCCTAACATGAACTAGGAGGAATCCATTCATGGCCAACACATACCCCTCATTATCGGTCAAATGGATGATATATATACACCCGGGGAGCCCACAGATATGCATGTCGTCACTAAAAACGACATAAGGGAGACGTGGTCGATCAAAAGACCCCCTATACACTGCATGCGGCCCAAAAATATGTATGGATGGTGTGTGATGTGTTCAAATCCCCAATGCACAACTTTGATGGGGCACCAACTACATTACAAACCAAACACCTTACCCGACCCCAAGCCAGGTTCAATACGTACGATGTCGGTTCCCCAACTTCGAGGCAGGCAGGGGGGAGGGGTGTCGTCCAACACATGTGCTCAAACTTTATTTGGTCTAACATGGCACACATAGCAATAGGAAACCGTCATGGTCAAACCCTTCTCGTATGTTGGGTCAAAGGGATAGATTGTGTGGCCCCCCTCGTTATCGGTTAAGGATGATATATATAGACCTCGGGGAGCCCACAGATATGTGTGGCATCTATAAACCGCACAAGGGAGACGTGCTCGATCAGAACACCCCCTATCCCCTGCATGCGGCCCGAAAAAATGTATGGGTCTGGTGTGTGATTTCTTCAAATCCCGAATGCACAACTTCGATGGGGCACCAACTACATTAGTAACATTACAAACTAAACATCGTACCCCCAGCCAGGTTAAAGACGTACGATGTCGATTCTGCAACTTCGAGGTGGGTGGGGGTGGGGGTAGGGGGTGTCGTCCAACGCATGTGCTGAAACTTGATTTGCTCTAACATAACACACAGAGCAAATAGGAAACCCTTCTCGTGCGTTGGGTCAAAGGGATAGTTTGTGTGGGCCTACAGATGTCGACCATTCTTCAATTTTTTAGAACAAGAAATAATGGATAAAAACATGTTCTATAAATTACCAAAACAAGGATCCCAAGGTTTATATAATCGTCATCACAGGTCACTACAGATACATTTAGATGATAAATGTTTGTACTGACCGTATCATGGCTCTTTAATGAAGTTGAGATATGCAACTTCCCACCGGGTTGCCCATCCTTATACTACTCCAGCCCCAACATGCTTAACTTCTGCGTTCTATTCGACTAGGTTGGCGGATGGGAAGCCGCCCCTTGCTGATAACAATTTCCTCCTTGCCTTTAAGGCGTTTCACGCTAGTCACCCTATGGGACCTACTCCCTACTATCATACACATTTGTGCTTTTAGAAACTGTGTGCAATATTTACATGGCTGGTGTGTCTCCGCCTAGCCTTCTATGAGCACTGACACTAGCAGCGGGAAACCAATGTGAAAAGAGGCAGGAAACCAATGGGAGGAGTGGCGGGAAACGGTAGCGTGTTTGGATATATAACAACATTGATATGGAAAACTTAGTAAAGAAGGAAGCGTGAGCTAGCACAACGCATGTGCACAGTGCTTACCCACCGGTGGCAGACGGTTGACCAGAACCGGTTTAAATATTCAGGGTTCATTTGGCCTTTTTATACATTATAATTCAGTTTTATAAGCATTAATTTGATATGCATAATTCAAATTAGTAAACCAAAATGACTACAAAAATCATACATGTGTCCTTGGATGCATGTTTAGGTCCCATGCAAAGAATGGGAATGAATTACAACCGTCTCGGCGTCTGGCTCGGCCTCGGACATTGAGAATCTCGGTTTTTAAATCCCCTTCAATCCAAAACTCACTCGGCCTGGAGACACAACTTTATTCATGACAAAACCTTGCTCTCTCATAGGATAAAATGTAAATACAGGGATAGCCTTTTGACTTGGATTTCTAATCTCCCATAGTTAGTTCTTGTTACCCAGTTTGGGTTGTAAGTATTTCTTTCTTCTTTCTTTTCTTATGTAATTGACTTGTAAATGACTTTATTTTCCTCTGTTGCTTCAAATAAAGAGTTGTGAGGCTATTGCCTTGCAGTATATAGTAAAAAAAACTCACCCAAAAATAGTGAAATTTGGCATGGTGTCATGACATGGCACGTATATGTCGTGGAAAAAATTGTCCATTTTGGGGCAAGTTTTATTACAAGCCTCTTACAAACCAGAGCTTCTCTCAAGAAGCCTCGTGGTTCCGATAGGGAAACATGTAAGACTTGTGGGTGAAATGATAATTGCTGCCTCTTTTCGCGTTGTATTTTTTCTACACGCAACATGGAACGGTAGGATATCCATGCTGAAATTTAAAATTATTCAGGGTTTGTTTGGCCTTTTTATACATTAATTGAGTTTCCTTGGCATTTAATGTCCATAATTCAAATCTGAACCACAAATACATGTTCCAGTTAACCAAAATGGCTAGAAAAATCATACATGTGTCCTTGGGTGCATGCTTAGGTCCCATGCAAGGAATGAGAATGAATTACAACCGTATCGGCGTCCTGGCTTGTCCTCAAACATTGGAAATCTCGGTTTTTAAATCCTCATAAATCCAAAACTCACCAGAGAATCATGAAAGTTGGCATGGTGTCATGTCATGGCACATATATGTCATGGTAATTTTTTCCAATTTGGGCCAAGCTTTATTACAAACCTCTTACAAATCGGAGACTCTCGTAAGAACCCTCGTGGTATCAATAGGGAAATGTGTCCCCTTGTGGGCAAACCGATAATCGCTCCCTCTTCTCGCCTTGTATTTTATTCTACACGCAACATGGAACAACAAGAGATTGACGCTGAACTTTGAAATTATTCAGGGTTCGTTTCACCTTTTTTATACATTAATTGAGTTTTCTAGGCATTTAATGTCCATAATTCAAATCCAAACTACAAATACATGCTTGAGTCAACCAAAATGGCTTAAAAATCATACATGTGTCCTTGGGTGCATGTTTAAGTCCCATGGAAGGAATGAGAATGAATTCAACCGTCTTAGCGTCCTGGCTCGACCTCAAACATTGCGAATCTTGGTTTTTAAATCTTCGTAAATCCAAAACTCACCAGAATACCATGAAACTTGGCCTGGTGTCACGACATGGCACATATATGTCGTGGTAAAAAATTGTCCAATCTGGGCCAAGCTATATTACAAGCCTCTTACAAACTGGAGCTTCTTGCAACCCTCCTGGTTCCGGTAGGGAAACATGATCCTCTTGTGGGCCAAACGAGAATTGCTGCCTCTTCTCGCCTTGTATTTTGTTTTCTACAGGCAACATATAATAACAGGAGTGTCGTGCTGAAATTTGAAACTATTCAGGGTTCGTTTGGCCATTTTATATATTAATTGAGTTTACTAGGCATTTAGTGTAGTCCATAATTCAAATTTGAACTAGAAGCACATGCTCTAGTGAAGCAAAATGGGTGGAAAATCGTACATATGTCATTGGGTGCATGTTTAGGTCTCATTGAAGGAATGGGAGTGAATTACAAACGACTCGTCATCCTGAAACATTGAGAATCACGGTTTTCAAATCCCTGTAAATCGAAAACTCACCCAAAAATCATGAAACTTGGCATGGTTTCATGACATGGCACATATATGTTGTGGTTAAAAAAACGTCCAGTTTGAGACAGGGTGCACCCATTAATAGCCAATGAAGTCCTTTTTGAAACAAATAGCTGACACGCTAATATCACAAACAGTTGTATTATATGGACCGTGTGTGTTCCCTTAACCATTTAAGTGCGGCCATAAGTGTCGGATTTCGGGTTCCGGCAGACCCTTGAGGTTCGAACACTGGGGTGCGCGCGGAGATTTCGCCTTCTACCTACCTGCACCCCTCCGCCTCGCTAAGATCTA
Organism: Triticum aestivum; assembly: GCF_018294505.1. Taxonomy (NCBI): domain Eukaryota; kingdom Viridiplantae; phylum Streptophyta; class Magnoliopsida; order Poales; family Poaceae; genus Triticum; species Triticum aestivum. Next base: position 245,782,708 of record NC_057812.1, read on the forward strand.
AGCTATGGAAAGAACAACACAAGAGACACAGGGTTTATACTGGATCGGGCCACCGTTGTGGTGTAATACCCTACTCCAGTGTGTGGTGTGGTGGATTGCCTCTCGGGCTGATGATGATGAGCAATACAAGGAAGAACAGCCTCACGAGGGTCTGTTCTTGGCTGGGGGGATGAACTGCTGGGAGGAGTTCAGTCGCCCTTCTCTCTCTCTCTCTGCGTGATGCTACTCGATCCGATCCTAACTTGTTTCTCTCTTGGCTTCTAGATTCTCCCTTCTTGATTGCCTCCCTACCCTGGGGGTGGCTAGTCCTATTTATAGGCAAAGGCCCTGGGCCTCTTCCCAAATATTGAGCGGGAAGGGCGCCAACAATTGGCCATTTTGAAGGGGAACATCCGGTACACTTATCCTGACTAAAGTTGGTCCTCGCCTGCCAAAGGCTCTGGTGGTGATGCTGGCTTGGGCTCCACAATGACTTCCTCCCTGCCGTTGGACTGGTCTTGGTCTCGTTGCACCAAAACGGGTGCCTTTGCTTGATGCTCTCGCCTGCGCTTGCTCCCTTTGCACCAAAGAGGAAAGGAGGACACTGCACGGCTGGCGCCCGCCTGGCGCCTTTGGTTGTCATGGCTTGTGTCACGAGCACCTCGTGAGGTACCCCGCCTTGATCTCTCCGCCTCCTCGCGAGCCAGCCTGATGAGGCTGTGCCTGAGGAAACTCCGTGTCGTCCGCCCCGCAAGGCTTGGCCCCTCGCGAGGGTCTTGGGTCTGTGTTGATGAAGATGGGCCGTGCTGGGCCCCTTTTTGAGCCACGCCGCAGGCCGCAGGCAGGAAAGTCTGGGGACCCCCGTTCCCAGAACGCCGACAGTAGCCCCCGGGCCCAAGGCGCGCTCGGACTTGGCCGTGCGGGAGGCGAAAGGGCAAGAGCGAAGAGCTGCATGCCCTAACAGCCTGCGGCCTTGGGCGCCGCGTGGCGGTTGACTGGACGTGGGTGTCTCCACTTCCCCACGGCGCCTCGGCAACTGCACGGATTGGACAAGTCTCTGCATGCAAAGCGGGTCATGATTACCTGCGATCATGGAGGTTGTCGGTTGGCCTTCACCGGCCAAAAGTACAGAACGACGTGCGCCCTTCTAGTCCATCCCTTCTTGCTTCTCCTTCTTCCCGGTCCTTGCTCCGTCTTGCTGGGATGGCTCCGATCCGCCGGTTCTCGGCGGCAGAGAAGGGAAAGGCTCCCCGAGAGGAACCAGACCCGCTCCCGCCGAAGAAACGGCTCGCCCTCCGCGACCGGGACGAGGGGGCCCATTAGGTGGTGTTGAGGCCCTGGTGCGAGCGGCCACCGCCGGGGTTCCCGCTTCCCTTGTACGCCAACATCGAGGGCTCTGAAGGAGTCTATGCTGATCGCCACGGGCGGCGCCGCCGTCGGCGCCGATGGGTCACGAAGGTGTGGGTCGTCCCCCCTGGGGCCCACACTGAGGGCTCCTCCCGAGAGTTTGTGCTCCACGCCGCCATGCCTCCTCAGTCTTGGATTCGCCTTCCTCCCTTCTTCGCCTCCATCATCCCGCAGGGAGGACTCCTGGAGCTTTGGCTACAGCACACCGGCTGCAGCACCCTCGCGACCGAGGCAGAGGTCGCGGTCGTTGCCCCGGGCGAGGTCTTCATGACTCGAGGTTGGGGCGAAATCGCCCGGGTTTGCAGGACAAGAGGCGCCTTCGCGATCCACTTGGAGTACGATGGTGCTTCGGTGATGTTCTTCAAGGTCTTCGATGCGAATGGGCGCCGGCTGGAGTGCTGCCCTGGGAGAGGTGGTCGGGACCCTGCTACGGTGAGGACTGGGCCCGCCGACCGCTCCCTTGGCGGCTGCTCAGGCGGCGGAGGCGTCGGAGGGTCCAGCGACTCCGGCGAGCTCTTCGCGACTCCGGAGACGAGCGACGACAGCTACGAGCCCCCGAGCCGGCGCCGCTCCTGGATGGGTTTGGTGCCGTGCTTGACGGCCCACTGTTGACGATGGCGTCTTTTGCAGATGTCGGATTTCGGGTTCCGGCAGACCCTTGAGGTTCGAACACTGGGGTGCGCATGGAGATTTCGCCTTCTACCTACCTGCACCCCTCCGCCTCGCTAAGATCTAAGCTATGGAAAGAACATCACAAGAGACACAGGGTTTATACTGGTTCGGGCCACCGTTGTGGTGTAATACCCTACTCCAGTGTGTGGTGTGGTGGATTGCCTCTCGGGCTGATGATGATGAGCAATACAAGGAAGAACAGCCTCGCGAGGGTCTGTTCTTGGCTGGGGGATGAACTGCTGGGAGGAGTTCAGTCGCCCTTCTCTCTCTCTCTCTGTGTGTGTGTGATGCTACTCGATCCGATCCTAACTTGTTTCTCTCTTGGCTTCTAGATTCTCCCTTCTTGATTGCCTCCCTACCCTGGGGGTGGCTAGTCCTATTTATAGGCAAAGGCCCTGGGCCTCTTCCCAAATATTGAGCGGGAAGGGCGCCAACAATTGGCCATTTTGAAGGGGAACATCCGGTACACTTATCCTGACTAAAGTTGGTCCTCGCCTACCAAAGGCTCTGGTGGTGACGCTGGATTGGGCTCCACAATGACTTCCTCCCTGCCGTTGGACTGGTCTTGGTCTCGTTGCACCAAAACGGGTGCCTTTGCTTGATGCTCTCGCCTGCGCTTGCTCCCTTTGCACCAAAGAGGAAAGGAGGACACTACGCGGCTGGCGCCCGCCTGGCGCCTTTGGTCGTCATGGCTTGCGTCACGGGCACCTCGTGAGGTACCCCGCCTTGATCTCTCCGCTTCCTCGCGAGCCAGCCTGATGAGGCTGTGCCTGAGGAAACTCCGTGTCGTCCGCCTCGCGAGGCTTGGCCCCTCGCGAGGGTCTTGGGTCTGTGTTGATGAAGATGGGCCGTGCTGGGCCCCTTTTTGAGCCACGCTGCAGGCCGCAGGCAGGCAAGTCTGGGGATCCCCGTTCCCAGAACGCCGACAATGCGTCCCTATTTTCTTATGGGATAGTACTACCTCGGTCCTTGTTCATTGGTCATCTTTGTATTTTGTGCCAAAATTTAACCATACTCGGTGGCGTGCGTGCAACTGTTTGATTAGATGGGACGAGCGCGAAACTCTACTGTACAGGCTCGATGAGACGTGTTGGGGATATTACTACTGGACGTAAACTGGCCAGGAGTAACCAGATTAATTCTATGAAGATAGAAGCCCATAAAGACGTGAGGATGGTGGCGCTTTACGAAGGCCCAAGGCCCAAAGGCGGGTTAAGGCCTGTAGATGTAAACCGACTTTCTCATGTAACTTGCATTGTAAGATAGGAAGGATAGAGACCGAGCCAGACACGTTTATGATCCGGCCTCGGGACTCTGTAAACTGGCGGGCGTCAACTTGTGTATATAAAGGGACGACCCAGCAGCGGTTTAAGGACGACACATACAACAACTCGAGATCCAGGCAAAGCGGATTCGCTCCCTGGTCATCGAAACCCCAGCAATTCCATCATAAATAGACGTAGGCTTTTACTTTCATCGAAGGGGCCGAACTAGTATAAAACTCTTGTGTCCCTTGTCCGGTTTAACCCCTTTAAGCTAACCCATAGCAATGGCTCCACAACTAAGTCCTTTCACGAGGACATCTGCCGTGACAAAACCACGACAGTTGGCGCCCACCGTGGGGCTATCGCACGATGGTTTTGAGTTCTTGAAGGGCAGCTTCGAAGGACTCAAGGGATATGTTGTGGGCCGGATGACTAAGAGCCGTCGCGGCAAGCTCTACATCGACGATGCAGGATGGGGTCCCGAGGCCGGTTCAATTGTATACGGATACCGGGTCCCCTTTGGCAGGATTCACGTCTTCACCGGGAAGATCGGCGAACCGGGCCCTGAGCCGGACACCTGCACCGACATCATCGAGACGGCTCAACGTGTAAGCCTTGCCCAGGTTCAGCCCGCAGCAAGGCATGTTTTGGTAGGTGTCATCCATGGAGCGGAATACGAGGATGGGATGGCATCTGATGGGGAAACCATTGTCTGTTCTGATGACGAGTCTTCGACCGGAGATACCGAGTCGCTGTATTAGCTGCAGGACGGCCGGATTAGTGGAGGTTCCGATGGCAACGTTATTACGGACCCCCTCGGTCTGCCAAGCCGGGTCGCGGTCTTCATGGCCGGTACACAACCAGCGCAACACTCTTCTACCGCCGCGACAATGCTCTCCGGTTCAGCAACAGCAACGCCAGCAGGAGCAGGGGGCTCTGTGCCGCCTCCGGCTCAGGTTTTGTCTGATTTGTTCGACGCCTTGGCAACATTGCTGGCAGCAGAAGTGGATGCAGCAACCCGAGATCAGCACAATGCGGAGATTGCAAAGGTGAAAGATCAGATAACTCAGGCTAAAGCGGACCTAGCAGCAGAGAATGCCAAGATGGCTACAGAACATGCCGAGTTAGAAGCTCAGGCCTACCGGCTTAGGCTAGATCAGAGTGCCTCAGACGATGTCATGAGGAGGAGATACCGGTCGCACCTCCCGCCGGGCTATGAACCAAGAAATCTCTTCAACACGCTAGGAGCAGGAACCAGTAACCAGCCGGTGGTAAACCAGACTAAGGCACCGGTAACAGGAGCGCCGGTTCAGCCACGCACGATGAACCCGCCTCGCCAGAACAACATTGTGCCACAGTACGTTCCGACGCCCCCGTGGCATTACTCCAACCCGTTGGACAACATTGTGGCCGCCGCTTCACGATTGGCAACCCTCCCAATTGACGGCGAGTCACTAGTGGCGATTGAGACATGACGGGCCAGAGAGCTCCTTCAAACAGCTTTAACCCAGCAGCAGGCTTATTCGCATAGTCGCGAGAGGATTCATTCCACACCCTCGTCCGAGTCGGAGCTACAGCAGGCATGTTGAGGATGAACCAGCCATGTCAAGCAGTGCACGTCACCGTAACTTGCCGTGAGGGTATAACCCGGCAGGTGGTGGTGCTAATGCGCAGGATGTGGTGGATCATGGTCGTGCACGTCGAGAAGCCGAGTTAGCAGCACAACATGTGGCTCATCAGCTTACTCTGTTTCGTCCTACCGCTTCAGTAGAGCCAGGTGTGGTCTTCAGTTCTTTAGGGGTGGCGTGTCTCACCCTCGCTTTGCGTAATGTACGACTGCCCAAAGATTTTAAAGGTCCTCGTAAAGTGCCCAATTACACTGCTGATTTACCCCCTGAGTCATGGGTTGAGAGTTATGAGATGGCAATGGAGATGCTAGATGTGGATGAAGCGGTGTGTACTAAGTACTTCACCATGATGTTGGAGGAGACAACTCGTACTTGGCTAAAGAGCTTACCGACTAACTCCGTCGGGTCATGGGCCGAGTTAAAAAACCGGTTTATCCAGAATTTTAAGGATACTTGTAAGTAGCCTATGTCGATTGTAGACCTGTCCTGTAACACCCTCAATGCGACTATATCTCCCACGTGTC